>NW_028295663.1:0-600000 GCF_964341445.2 Mesoplodon mirus
GAGAGACCCTGCAGTTTTCTAAATGTAGATAGATTTCCTGAACACTACTACGCTTAGAGAAGCTGCGAGGACACGTCGCAACCTCCCCAAAGCCTTATGTCCCAGAGACCAGCCACACGTTGCACATCACAACTTCCTCGGGTTCGAACTTCATCCGGGAAGTGGCCAGAGTGCCCCCTTCTGTCTGTTTTGGCTCGCTGGAAACTGATCGCTCTCGGGCAGTTTGGAACTTTCAGATTGGCCATGTATGTGCATCGTAGCAGGTCCCAGCTGTAAGGAGGACCGCTGCAGCCTCCACGCCGTTTGAAATAGTGTGCTGCTGCCAGTCTCACGTCCTGGAATGCCCTACGCAGGAAAAGGGCGTTTCCCTGAAGGCAATACGGTGCTTCCAGTTCCCTGCCAGCGGCATGGGAAAGGCGCCAATGCCTACAGGGAAAACGACACTGCCTGCCAGGCTCATAGTAGGGTCCATGTATTGCATTTGGAAGATTGGGCATACGTCATTCGCCAGGAAAACCTAGTCCATGGAGTGCCTTCAGTTAGTGAGCTTCTCTGAACTCTGGGATGACTGCGTCCTCCGCACCTCCCATGAAAGAACACTGAGACCTGAGTATCCCTTCCTGGGCGACTTCACAACCCTCAGGGATCTTTGGCCTCGGGCATCTCTCCCTTCACGCCGAGTGAAAAGCAGCACACTGCTTTCTTCGTTGGAGAGCTAAGTGTCTGAGCTTTCTAAAGTCCACCCAAACACGGGTCCAGCAGGTCTTTTAAGTGTACGGCCAGTGGCTCACAGCACTGCACCAGGGCCACAATGAGAAAACACGCTCCTCAGTGTTTGTCTTGGGAAGCCTCACTGGCCTTCTCTCTAAGCCAAGCAGCCCGTTGACCTTCGAAGCAACCTGACAAAGGCACGGTTTGCCCCTGAAACACCCAGAGCCCTTTTATAAGGTGTACGGGCGTCGGAGCCTAACCCAAGTCAGTGGGGACGTCACGCCACTCGCCGCGGGCAGAACTGCCCTGCTACGAAGTTTCACCGGGGAAGGACAGGGTGCCGCTTCCGACCCTTTGACTGTGCCAGAAACTACACGTATTAGGCTCACTGCAACTTTGATATTGCTGACCTAGTGAGAAAAGCACTATTTTCCCCACTGGAGGGCAGAAGGCCTGTGGTGTCAAATTTCCCTGAGACAGTGCTGTTCTCTGTCTGCTCTTCACAGCTAGAGTGCCTTCACGGAGAACAGAGCGTCCTTGGAGAAACAGAGAGTGTCCTGTGCATTCCAGGCGGCACTCCAGATCACCCACTGCAAAAGGGAAATCTAAACCTCTCTCCACGGTTCAAAGGATCGATCGGATGGCCCATTTACACATCGAGGCGTTCAGCGGTTTTTCCACTGCCTTCTGGAGAAGTACTGCTGGATCTCTAGTATGCTTTTCCTAGGGCACCCACGTCCTCACTGTGTCCCAGGGAACAACACTGTGTACAGGATCACCCTTCCTGGCTGACTAAGCAGCACCATGCTACCTAAGGACTCCGGATCACCTCTTTGAAAGCAGAGTGAAAGGCAACCCTCTGCTTTTTCTCCAGAGAGCTCGACGGCCAAAACGTTCAACGGACTCCCTTAACCCAGCACTAACTGCTCTTTCGTAGGTGTCATGTCAGTGGCTCTCAGGGCAGAGCGTGGGCTGCAAGGAAAACACACTTCCCTCAGGGTGCGTTCCGAGTGCACTTACATGGCAGACCTCTCTCTATGCCACGCAGAAACGAGAGAGGCCCTGCAGTTTTCTAAATGTAGATAGATTCGCCTGAACACTACTAGGATTAGAGAAGCTGCGTGGACATGTCGCAACCTCCCCAAAGCCTTATGTCCCAGAGACCAGCCACACGTTGCACATCACAACTTCCTCGGGTTCGAACTTCATCCAGGAAGGGGCCAGAGTGCCCCCTTCTGTCTGTTTTGGCTCGCTGGAAACTGATCGCTCTCGGGCAGTTTGGAACTTTCAGATTGGCCATGTATGTGCATGGTAGCACGTCCCAGCTGTAAGGAGGACCGCTGCAGCCTCCACGCCGCCTGAAACAGAGTGCTGCTGCCACTCTCACGTCCTGGAATGCCCTACGTAGGAAAAGGGCGTTTCCCTGAGGGCAGTACGGTGCTTCCAGTTCCCTGCAAGAGGCATGGGAAAGGCGCCAATGCCTAAAGGGAAAACGCCACTGCCTGCCAGGCTCATAGTAAGGACCATGTATTGCATTTGGAAGATTGGGCATACGTCATTCGCCAGGAAAACCTAGTCCATGGAGTGCCTTCAGTTAGTGAGCTTCTCTGAACTCTGGGATGACTGCGTCTTCCGCACCTCCCATGAAAGAATACTGAGACCTGAGTATCCCTTCCTGGGCGACTTCACAACCCTCAGGGATCTTTGGCCTCTGGGCATCTCTCCCTTCACGCCGAGTGAAAAGCAGCACACTGCTTTCTTCGTTGGAGAGCTAAGTGTCTGAGCTTTCTAAAGTCCACCCAAACACGGGTCCAGCAGGTCTTTTAAGTGTACGGCCAGTGGCTCACAGCACTGCACCAGGGCCACAATGAGAAAACACGCTCCTCAGTGTTTGTCTTGGGAAGCCTCACTGGCCTTCTCTCTAAGCCAAGCAGCCCGTTGACCTTCGAAGCAACCTGACAAAGGCACGGTTTGCCCCTGAAACACCCAGAGCCCTTTTATAAGGTGTACGGGCGTCGGAGCCTAACCCAAGTCAGTGGGGACGTCACGCCACTCGCCGCGGGCAGAACTGCCCTGCTACGAAGTTTCACCGGGGAAGGACAGGGTGCCGCTTCCGACCCTTTGACTGTGCCAGAAACTACACGTATTAGGCTCACTGCAACTTTGATATTGCTGACCTAGTGAGAAAAGCACTATTTTCCCCACTGGAGGGCAGAAGGCCTGTGGTGTCAAATTTCCCTGAGACAGTGCTGTTCTCTGTCTGCTCTTCACAGCTAGAGTGCCTTCACGGAGAACAGAGCGTCCTTGGAGAAACAGAGAGTGTCCTGTGCATTCCAGGCGGCACTCCAGATCACCCACTGCAAAAGGGAAATCTAAACCTCTCTCCACGGTTCAAAGGATCGATCGGATGGCCCATTTACACATCGAGGCGTTCAGCGGTTTTTCCACTGCCTTCTGGAGAAGTACTGCTGGATCTCTAGTATGCTTTTCCTAGGGCACCCACGTCCTCACTGTGTCCCAGGGAACAACACTGTGTACAGGATCACCCTTCCTGGCTGACTAAGCAGCACCATGCTACCTAAGGACTCCGGATCACCTCTTTGAAAGCAGAGTGAAAGGCAACCCTCTGCTTTTTCTCCAGAGAGCTCGACGGCCAAAACGTTCAACGGACTCCCTGAACCCAGCACTAACTGCTCTTTCGTAGGTGTCATGTCAGTGGCTCTCAGGGCAGAGCGTGGGCTGCAAGGAAAACACACTTCCCTCAGGGTGCGTTCCGAGTGCACTTACATGGCAGACCTCTCTCTATGCCACGCAGAAACGAGAGAGGCCCTGCAGTTTTCTAAATGTAGATAGATTCGCCTGAACACTACTAGGATTAGAGAAGCTGCGTGGACATGTCGCAACCTCCCCAAAGCCTTATGTCCCAGAGACCAGCCACACGTTGCACATCACAACTTCCTCGGGTTCGAACTTCATCCAGGAAGGGGCCAGAGTGCCCCCTTCTGTCTGTTTTGGCTCGCTGGAAACTGATCGCTCTCGGGCAGTTTGGAACTTTCAGATTGGCCATGTATGTGCATGGTAGCACGTCCCAGCTGTAAGGAGGACCGCTGCAGCCTCCACGCCGCCTGAAACAGAGTGCTGCTGCCACTCTCACGTCCTGGAATGCCCTACGTAGGAAAAGGGCGTTTCCCTGAGGGCAGTACGGTGCTTCCAGTTCCCTGCAAGAGGCATGGGAAAGGCGCCAATGCCTAAAGGGAAAACGCCACTGCCTGCCAGGCTCATAGTAAGGACCATGTATTGCATTTGGAAGATTGGGCATACGTCATTCGCCAGGAAAACCTAGTCCATGGAGTGCCTTCAGTTAGTGAGCTTCTCTGAACTCTGGGATGACTGCGTCTTCCGCACCTCCCATGAAAGAACACTGAGACCTGAGTATCCCTTCCTGGGCGACTTCACAACCCTCAGGGATCTTTGGCCTCCGGGCATCTCTCCCTTCACGCCGAGTGAAAAGCAGCACACTGCTTTCTTCGTTGGAGAGCTAAGTGTCTGAGCTTTCTAAAGTCCACCCAAACACGGGTCCAGCAGGTCTTTTAAGTGTACGGCCAGTGGCTCACAGCACTGCACCAGGGCCACAATGAGAAAACACGCTCCTCAGTGTTTGTCTTGGGAAGCCTCACTGGCCTTCTCTTTAAGCCAAGCAGCCCGTTGACCTTCGAAGCAACCTGACAAAGGCACGGTTTGCCCCTGAAACACCCAGAGCCCTTTTATAAGGTGTACGGGCGTCGGAGCCTAACCCAAGTCAGTGGGGACGTCACGCCACTCGCCGCAGGCAGAACTGCCCTGCTACGAAGTTTCAACGGGGAAGGACAGGGTGCCGCTTCCGACCCTTTGACTGTGCCAGAAACTACATGTACTAGGCACACAGCAACTTTGATATTGCTGACCTAGTGAGAAAAGCACTATTTTCCCCACTGGAGAGCAGAAGGCCTGTGGTGTCAAATTTCCCTGAGACAGTGCTGTTCTCTGTCTGCTCTTCACAGCTAGAGTGCCTTCACGGAGAACAGAGCGTCCTTGGAGAAACAGAGAGTGTCCTGTGCATTCCAGGCGGCACTCCAGATCACCCACTGCAAAAGGGAAGTCGAAACCTCTCTCCAGGGTTCAAAGGATCGATCGGATGGCCCATTCACACATCGAGGCGTTCAGCGGTTTTTCCACTGCCTTCTGGAGAAGTACTGCTGGATCTCTAGTATGCTTTCCCTATGGCACCCACGTCCTCACTGTGGCCCAGGGAACAACACTGTGTACAGGATCACCCTTCCTGGCTGACTGAGCAGCACCATGCTAACTAAGGCCTCCGGATCACCTCTTTGAAAGCACAGTGAAAGGTAACCCACTGCTTTTTCTCCAGAGAGCTCGATGGCCAAAATATTCAACGGACTCCCTGAACACAGCACTAGCTGGTCTTTCGTAGGTGTCATGTCAGTGGCTCTCAGGGCAGAGTGTGGGCTGCAAGGAAAACACACTTCCCTCAGTGTGCGTTCCGGGTGCACTTACATGGCGGACCTCTCTCTATGCCACGCACAAACGAGAGAGACCCTGCAGTTTTCTAAATGTAGATAGATTTCCTGAACACTACTACGCTTAGAGAAGCTGCGAGGACACGTCGCAACCTCCCCAAAGCCTTATGTCCCAGAGACCAGCCACACGTTGCACATCACAACTTCCTCGGGTTCGAACTTCATCCGGGAAGTGGCCAGAGTGCCCCCTTCTGTCTGTTTTGGCTCGCTGGAAACTGATCGCTCTCGGGCAGTTTGGAACTTTCAGATTGGCCATGTATGTGCATCGTAGCAGGTCCCAGCTGTAAGGAGGACCGCTGCAGCCTCCACGCCGTTTGAAATAGTGTGCTGCTGCCAGTCTCACGTCCTGGAATGCCCTACGCAGGAAAAGGGCGTTTCCCTGAAGGCAATACGGTGCTTCCAGTTCCCTGCCAGCGGCATGGGAAAGGCGCCAATGCCTACAGGGAAAACGACACTGCCTGCCAGGCTCATAGTAAGGTCCATGTATTGCATTTGGAAGATTGGGCATACGTCATTTGCCAGGAAAACCTAGTCCATGGAGTGCCTTCAGTTAGTGAGCTTCTCTGAACTCTGGGATGACTGCGTCCTCCGCACCTCCCATGAAAGAACACTGAGACCTGAGTATCCCTTCCTGGGCGACTTCACAACCCTCAGGGATCTTTGGCCTCCGGGCATCTCTCCCTTCACGCCGAGTGAAAAGCAGCACACTGCTTTCTTCGTTGGGAAGCTAAGTGTCTGAGCTTTCTAAAGTCCACCCAAACACGGGTCCAGCAGGTCTTTTAAGTTTACGGCCTAACCCAAGTCAGTGGGGACGTCACGCCACTCGCCGCAGGCAGAACTGCCCTGCTACGAAGTTTCAACGGGGAAGGACAGGGTGCCGCTTCCGACCCTTTGACTGTGCCAGAAACTACATGTACTAGGCACACAGCAACTTTGATATTGCTGACCTAGTGAGAAAAGCACTATTTTCCCCACTGGAGAGCAGAAGGCCTGTGGTGTCAAATTTCCCGGAGACAGTGCTGTTCTCTGTCTGCTCTTCACAGCTAGAGTGCCTTCACGGAGAACAGAGCGTCCTTGGAGAAACAGAGAGTGTCCTGTGCATTCCAGGCGGCACTCCAGATCACCCACTGCAAAAGGGAAGTCGAAACCTCTCTCCAGGGTTCAAAGGATCGATCGGATGGCCCATTCACACATTGAGGCGTTCAGCGGTTTTTCCACTGCCTTCTGGAGAAGTACTGCTGGATCTCTAGTATGCTTTCCCTATGGCACCCACGTCCTCACTGTGGCCCAGGGAACAACACTGTGTACAGGATCACCCTTCCTGGCTGACTGAGCAGCACCATGCTAACTAAGGCCTCCGGATCACCTCTTTGAAAGCACAGTGAAAGGTAACCCACTGCTTTTTCTCCAGAGAGCTCGATGGCCAAAATATTCAACGGACTCCCTGAACACAGCACTAGCTGGTCTTTCGTAGGTGTCATGTCAGTGGCTCTCAGGGCAGAGTGTGGGCTGCAAGGAAAACACAATTCCCTCAGTGTGCGTTCCGGGTGCACATACATGGCGGACCTCTCTCTATGCCACGCACAAACGAGAGAGACCCTGCAGTTTTCTAAATGTAGATAGATTTCCTGAACACTACTACGCTTAGAGAAGCTGCGAGGACACGTCGCAACCTCCCCAAAGCCTTATGTCCCAGAGACCAGCCACACGTTGCACATCACAACTTCCTCGGGTTCGAACTTCATCCGGGAAGTGGCCAGAGTGCCCCCTTCTGTCTGTTTTGGCTCGCTGGAAACTGATCGCTCTCGGGCAGTTTGGAACGTTCAGATTGGCCATGTATGTGCATCGTAGCAGGTCCCAGCTGTAAGGAGGACCGCTGCAGCCTCCACGCCGTTTGAAATAGTGTGCTGCTGCCAGTCTCACGTCCTGGAATGCCCTACGTAGGAAAAGGGCGTTTCCCTGAAGGCAATACGGTGCTTCCAGTTCCCTGCCAGCGGCATGGGAAAGGCGCCAATGCCTACAGGGAAAACGACACTGCCTGCCAGGCTCATAGTAAGGTCCATGTATTGCATTTGGAAGATTGGGCATACGTCATTCGCCAGGAAAACCTAGTCCATGGAGTGCATTCAGTTAGTGAGCTTCTCTGAACTCTGGGATGACTGCGTCCTCCGCACCTCCCATGAAAGAACACTGAGACCTGAGTATCCCTTCCTGGGCGACTTCACAACCCTCAGGGATCTTTGGCCTCCGGGCATCTCTCCCTTCATGCCGAGTGAAAAGCAGCACACTGCTTTCTTCGTTGGGAAGCTAAGTGTCTGAGCTTTCTAAAGTCCACCCAAACAAGGGTCCAGCAGGTCTTTTAAGTTTACGGCCTAACCCAAGTCAGTGGGGACGTCACGCCACTCGCCGCAGGCAGAACTGCCCTGCTACGAAGTTTCAACGGGGAAGGACAGGGTGCCGCTTCCGACCCTTTGACTGTGCCAGAAACTACATGTACTAGGCACACAGCAACTTTGATATTGCTGACCTAGTGAGAAAAGCACTATTTTCCCCACTGGAGAGCAGAAGGCCTGTGGTGTCAAATTTCCCGGAGACAGTGCTGTTCTCTGTCTGCTCTTCACAGCTAGAGTGCCTTCACGGAGAACAGAGCGTCCTTGGAGAAACAGAGAGTGTCCTGTGCATTCCAGGCGGCACTCCAGATCACCCACTGCAAAAGGGAAGTCTAAACCTCTCTCCAGGGTTCAAAGGATCGATCGGATGGCCCATTCACACATTGAGGCGTTCAGCGGTTTTTCCACTGCCTTCTGGAGAAGTACTGCTGGATCTCTAGTATGCTTTCCCTATGGCACCCACGTCCTCACTGTGGCCCAGGGAACAACACTGTGTACAGGATCACCCTTCCTGGCTGACTGAGCAGCACCATGCTACCTAAGGCCTCCGGATCACCTCTTTGAAAGCAGAGTGAAAGGCAACCCTCTGCTTTTTCTCCAGAGAGTCGATGGCCAAAACATTCAACGGACTCCCTGAACACAGCACTAGCTGCTCTTTCGTAGGTGTCATGTCAGTGGCTCTCAGGGCAGAGCGTGGGCTGCAAGGAAAACACACTTCCCTCAGTGTGCGTTCCGGGTGCACTTACATGGCAGACCTCTCTCTATGCCACGCACAAACGAGAGACTCCCTGCAGTTTTCTAAATGTAGATAGATTCGCCTGAACACTACTAGGCTTAGAGAAGCTGCGAGGACATGTCGCAACCTCCCCAAAGCCTTATGTCCCAGAGACCAGCCACACGTTGCACATCACAACTTCCTCGGGTTCGAACTTCATCCGGGAAGTGGCCAGAGTGCCCCCTTCTGTCTGTTTTGGCTCGCTGGAAACTGATCGCTCTCGGGCAGTTTGGAACTTTCAGATTGGCCATGTATGTGCATGGTAGCACGTCCCAGCTGTAAGGAGGACCTCTGCAGCCTCCACGCCGCCTGAAACAGAGTGCTGCTGCCACTCTCACGTCCTGGAATGCCCTACGTAGGAAAAGGGCGTTTCCCTGAGGGCAGTACGGTGCTTCCAGTTCCCTGCAAGAGGCATGGGAAAGGCGCCAATGCCTAAAGGGAAAACGCCACTGCCTGCCAGGCTCATAGTAAGGACCATGTATTGCATTTGGAAGATTGGGCATACGTCATTCGCCAGGAAAACCTAGTCCATGGAGTGCCTTCAGTTAGTGAGCTTCTCTGAACTCTGGGATGACTGCGTCCTCCGCACCTCCCATGAAAGAACACTGAGACCTGAGTATCCCTTCCTGGGCGACTTCACAACCCTCAGGGATCTTTGGCCTCCGGGCATCTCTCCCTTCACGCCGAGTGAAAAGCAGCACACTGCTTTCTTCGTTGGAGAGCTAAGTGTCTGAGCTTTCTAAAGTCCACCCAAACACGGGTCCAGCAGGTCTTTTAAGTGTACGGCCAGTGGCTCACAGCACTGCACCAGGGCCACAATGAGAAAACACGCTCCTCAGTGTTTGTCTTGGGAAGCCTCACTGGCCTTCTCTCTAAGCCAAGCAGCCCGTTGACCTTCGAAGCAACCTGACAAAGGCACGGTTTGCCCCTGAAACACCCAGAGCCCTTTTATAAGGTGTACGGGCGTCGGAGCCTAACCCAAGTCAGTGGGGACGTCACGCCACTCGCCGCGGGCAGAACTGCCCTGCTACGAAGTTTCACCGGGGAAAGACAGGGTGCCACTTCCGACCCTTTGACTGTGCCAGAAACTACACGTATTAGGCTCACTGCAACTTTGATATTGCTGACCTAGTGAGAAAAGCACTATTTTCCCCACTGGAGGGCAGAAGGCCTGTGGTGTCAAATTTCCCTGAGACAGTGCTGTTCTCTGTCTGCTCTTCACAGCTAGAGTGCCTTCACGGAGAACAGAGCGTCCTTGGAGAAACAGAGAGTGTCCTGTGCATTCCAGGCGGCACTCCAGATCACCCACTGCAAAAGGGAAATCTAAACCTCTCTCCACGGTTCAAAGGATCGATCGGATGGCCCATTTACACATCGAGGCGTTCAGCGGTTTTTCCACTGCCTTCTGGAGAAGTACTGCTGGATCTCTAGTATGCTTTTCCTAGGGCACCCACGTCCTCACTGTGTCCCAGGGAACAACACTGTGTACAGGATCACCCTTCCTGGCTGACTAAGCAGCACCATGCTACCTAAGGACTCCGGATCACCTCTTTGAAAGCAGAGTGAAAGGCAACCCTCTGCTTTTTCTCCAGAGAGCTCGACGGCCAAAACATTCAACGGACTCCCTGAACACAGCACTAGCTGCTCTTTCGTAGGTGTCATGTCAGTGGCTCTCAGGGCAGAGCGTGGGCTGCAAGGAAAACACACTTCCCTCAGTGTGCGTTCCGAGTGCACTTACATGGCAGACCTCTCTCTATGCCACGCAGAAACGAGAGAGGCCCTGCAGTTTTCTAAATGTAGATAGATTCGCCTGAACACTACTAGGATTAGAGAAGCTGCGAGGACATGTCGCAACCTCCCCAAAGCCTTATGTCCCAGAGACCAGCCACACGTTGCACATCACAACTTCCTCGGCTTCGAACTTCATCCAGGAAGGGGCCAGAGTGCCCCCTTCTGTCTGTTTTGGCTCGCTGGAAACTGATCGCTCTCGGGCAGTTTGGAACTTTCAGATTGGCCATGTATGTGCATGGTAGCACGTCCCAGCTGTAAGGAGGACCGCTGCAGCCTCCACGCCGCCTGAAACAGAGTGCTGCTGCCACTCTCACGTCCTGGAATGCCCTACGTAGGAAAAGGGCGTTTCCCTGAGGGCAGTACGGTGCTTCCAGTTCCCTGCAAGAGGCATGGGAAAGGCGCCAATGCCTAAAGGGAAAACGCCACGGCCTGCCAGGCTCATAGTAAGGACCATGTATTGCATTTGGAAGATTGGGCATACGTCATTCGCCAGGAAAACCTAGTCCATGGAGTGCCTTCAGTTAGTGAGCTTCTCTGAACTCTGGGATGACTGCGTCTTCCGCACCTCCCATGAAAGAACACTGAGACCTGAGTATCCCTTCCTGGGCGACTTCACAACCCTCAGGGATCTTTGGCCTCCGGGCATCTCTCCCTTCACGCCGAGTGAAAAGCAGCACACTGCTTTCTTCGTTGGAGAGCTAAGTGTCTGAGCTTTCTAAAGTCCACCCAAACACGGGTCCAGCAGGTCTTTTAAGTGTACGGCCAGTGGCTCACAGCACTGCACCAGGGCCACAATGAGAAAACACGCTCCTCAGTGTTTGTCTTGGGAAGCCTCACTGGCCTTCTCTTTAAGCCAAGCAGCCCGTTGACCTTCGAAGCAACCTGACAAAGGCACGGTTTGCCCCTGAAACACCCAGAGCCCTTTTATAAGGTGTACGGGCGTCGGAGCCTAACCCAAGTCAGTGGGGACGTCACGCCACTCGCCGCAGGCAGAACTGCCCTGCTATGAAGTTTCAACGGGGAAGGACAGGGTGCCGCTTCCGACCCTTTGACTGTGCCAGAAACTACATGTACTAGGCACACAGCAACTTTGATATTGCTGACCTAGTGAGAAAAGCACTATTTTCCCCACTGGAGAGCAGAAGGCCTGTGGTGTCAAATTTCCCGGAGACAGTGCTGTTCTCTGTCTGCTCTTCACAGCTAGAGTGCCTTCACGGAGAACAGAGCGTCCTTGGAGAAACAGAGAGTGTCCTGTGCATTCCAGGCGGCACTCCAGATCACCCACTGCAAAAGGGAAATCTAAACCTCTCTCCAGGGTTCAAAGGATCGATCGGATGGCCCATTCACACATCGAGGCGTTCAGCGGTTTTTCCACTGCCTTCTGGAGAAGTACTGCTGGATCTCTAGTATGCTTTCCCTATGGCACCCACGTCCTCACTGTGGCCCAGGGAACAACACTGTGTACAGGATCACCCTTCCTGGCTGACTGAGCAGCACCATGCTAACTAAGGCCTCCGGATCACCTCTTTGAAAGCACAGTGAAAGGTAACCCTCTGCTTTTTCTCCAGAGAGCTCGATGGCCAAAATATTCAACGGACTCCCTGAACACAGCACTAGCTGGTCTTTCGTAGGTGTCATGTCAGTGGCTCTCAGGGCAGAGTGTGGGCTGCAAGGAAAACACACTTCCCTCAGTGTGCGTTCCGGGTGCACTTACATGGCGGACCTCTCTCTATGCCACGCACAAACGAGAGAGACCCTGCAGTTTTCTAAATGTAGATAGATTTCCTGAACACTACTACGCTTAGAGAAGCTGCGAGGACACGTCGCAACCTCCCCAAAGCCTTATGTCCCAGAGACCAGCCACACGTTGCACATCACAACTTCCTCGGGTTCGAACTTCATCCGGGAAGTGGCCAGAGTGCCCCCTTCTGTCTGTTTTGGCTCGCTGGAAACTGATCGCTCTCGGGCAGTTTGGAACTTTCAGATTGGCCATGTATGTGCATCGTAGCAGGTCCCAGCTGTAAGGAGGACCGCTGCAGCCTCCACGCCGTTTGAAATAGTGTGCTGCTGCCAGTCTCACGTCCTGGAATGCCCTACGCAGGAAAAGGGCGTTTCCCTGAAGGCAATACGGTGCTTCCAGTTCCCTGCCAGCGGCATGGGAAAGGCGCCAATGCCTACAGGGAAAACGACACTGCCTGCCAGGCTCATAGTAAGGTCCATGTATTGCATTTGGAAGATTGGGCATACGTCATTCGCCAGGAAAACCTAGTCCATGGAGTGCCTTCAGTTAGTGAGCTTCTCTGAACTCTGGGATGACTGCGTCCTCCGCACCTCCCATGAAAGAACACTGAGACCTGAGTATCCCTTCCTGGGCGACTTCACAACCCTCAGGGATCTTTGGCCTCGGGCATCTCTCCCTTCACGCCGAGTGAAAAGCAGCACACTGCTTTCTTCGTTGGAGAGCTAAGTGTCTGAGCTTTCTAAAGTCCACCCAAACACGGGTCCAGCAGGTCTTTTAAGTGTACGGCCAGTGGCTCACAGCACTGCACCAGGGCCACAATGAGAAAACACGCTCCTCAGTGTTTGTCTTGGGAAGCCTCACTGGCCTTCTCTCTAAGCCAAGCAGCCCGTTGACCTTCGAAGCAACCTGACAAAGGCACGGTTTGCCCCTGAAACACCCAGAGCCCTTTTATAAGGTGTACGGGCGTCGGAGCCTAACCCAAGTCAGTGGGGACGTCACGCCACTCGCCGCGGGCAGAACTGCCCTGCTACGAAGTTTCAACGGGGAAGGACAGGGTGCCGCTTCCGACCCTTTGACTGTGCCAGAAACTACACGTATTAGGCTCACTGCAACTTTGATATTGCTGACCTAGTGAGAAAAGCACTATTTTCCCCACTGGAGGGCAGAAGGCCTGTGGTGTCAAATTTCCCTGAGACAGTGCTGTTCTCTGTCTGCTCTTCACAGCTAGAGTGCCTTCACGGAGAACAGAGCGTCCTTGGAGAAACAGAGAGTGTCCTGTGCATTCCAGGCGGCACTCCAGATCACCCACTGCAAAAGGGAAATCTAAACCTCTCTCCACGGTTCAAAGGATCGATCGGATGGCCCATTTACACATCGAGGCGTTCAGCGGTTTTTCCACTGCCTTCTGGAGAAGTACTGCTGGATCTCTAGTATGCTTTTCCTAGGGCACCCACGTCCTCACTGTGTCCCAGGGAACAACACTGTGTACAGGATCACCCTTCCTGGCTGACTAAGCAGCACCATGCTACCTAAGGACTCCGGATCACCTCTTTGAAAGCAGAGTGAAAGGCAACCCTCTGCTTTTTCTCCAGAGAGCTCGACGGCCAAAACGTTCAACGGACTCCCTGAACCCAGCACTAACTGCTCTTTCGTAGGTGTCATGTCAGTGGCTCTCAGGGCAGAGCGTGGGCTGCAAGGAAAACACACTTCCCTCAGTGTGCGTTCCGAGTGCACTTACATGGCAGACCTCTCTCTATGCCACGCACAAACGAGAGAGTCCCTGCAGTTTTCTAAATGTAGATAGATTCGCCTGAACACTACTAGGATTAGAGAAGCTGCGAGGACATGTCGCAACCTCCCCAAAGCCTTATGTCCCAGAGACCAGCCACACGTTGCACATCACAACTTCCTCGGGTTCGAACTTCATCCAGGAAGGGGCCAGAGTGCCCCCTTCTGTCTGTTTTGGCTCGCTGGAAACTGATCGCTCTCGGGCAGTTTGGAACTTTCAGATTGGCCATGTATGTGCATGGTAGCACGTCCCAGCTGTAAGGAGGACCGCTGCAGCCTCCACGCCGCCTGAAACAGAGTGCTGCTGCCACTCTCACGTCCTGGAATGCCCTACGTAGGAAAAGGGCGTTTCCCTGAGGGCAGTACGGTGCTTCCAGTTCCCTGCAAGAGGCATGGGAAAGGCGCCAATGCCTAAAGGGAAAACGCCACTGCCTGCCAGGCTCATAGTAAGGACCATGTATTGCATTTGGAAGATTGGGCATACGTCATTCGCCAGGAAAACCTAGTCCATGGAGTGCCTTCAGTTAGTGAGCTTCTCTGAACTCTGGGATGACTGCGTCTTCCGCACCTCCCATGAAAGAACACTGAGACCTGAGTATCCCTTCCTGGGCGACTTCACAACCCTCAGGGATCTTTGGCCTCCGGGCATCTCTCCCTTCACGCCGAGTGAAAAGCAGCACACTGCTTTCTTCGTTGGAGAGCTAAGTGTCTGAGCTTTCTAAAGTCCACCCAAACACGGGTCCAGCAGGTCTTTTAAGTGTACGGCCAGTGGCTCACAGCACTGCACCAGGGCCACAATGTGAAAACACGCTCCTCAGTGTTTGTCTTGGGAAGCCTCACTGGCCTTCTCTTTAAGCCAAGCAGCCCGTTGACTTTCGAAGCAACCTGACAAAGGCACGGTTTGCCCCTGAAACACCCAGAGCCCTTTTATAAGGTGTACGGGCGTCGGAGCCTAACCCAAGTCAGTGGGGACGTCACGCCACTCGCCGCAGGCAGAACTGCCCTGCTACGAAGTTTCAACGGGGAAGGACAGGGTGCCGCTTCCGACCCTTTGACTGTGCCAGAAACTACATGTACTAGGCACACAGCAACTTTGATATTGCTGACCTAGTGAGAAAAGCACTATTTTCCCCACTGGAGAGCAGAAGGACTGTGGTGTCAAATTTCCCGGAGACAGTGCTGTTCTCTGTCTGCTCTTCACAGCTAGAGTGCCTTCACGGAGAACAGAGCGTCCTTGGAGAAACAGAGAGTGTCCTGTGCATTCCAGGCGGCACTCCAGATCACCCACTGCAAAAGGGAAGTCGAAACCTCTCTCCAGGGTTCAAAGGATCGATCGGATGGCCCATTCACACATCGAGGCGTTCAGCGGTTTTTCCACTGCCTTCTGGAGAAGTACTGCTGGATCTCTAGTATGCTTTCCCTATGGCACCCACGTCCTCACTGTGGCCCAGGGAACAACACTGTGTACAGGATCACCCTTCCTGGCTGACTGAGCAGCACCATGCTAACTAAGGCCTCCGGATCACCTCTTTGAAAGCACAGTGAAAGGTAACCCACTGCTTTTTCTCCAGAGAGCTCGATGGCCAAAATATTCAACGGACTCCCTGAACACAGCACTAGCTGGTCTTTCGTAGGTGTCATGTCAGTGGCTCTCAGGGCAGAGTGTGGGCTGCAAGGAAAACACACTTCCCTCAGTGTGCGTTCCGGGTGCACTTACATGGCGGACCTCTCTCTATGCCACGCACAAACGAGAGAGACCCTGCAGTTTTCTAAATGTAGATAGATTTCCTGAACACTACTACGCTTAGAGAAGCTGCGAGGACACGTCGCAACCTCCCCAAAGCCTTATGTCCCAGAGACCAGCCACACGTTGCACATCACAACTTCCTCGGGTTCGAACTTCATCCGGGAAGTGGCCAGAGTGCCCCCTTCTGTCTGTTTTGGCTCGCTGGAAACTGATCGCTCTCGGGCAGTTTGGAACTTTCAGATTGGCCATGTATGTGCATCGTAGCAGGTCCCAGCTGTAAGGAGGACCGCTGCAGCCTCCACGCCGTTTGAAATAGTGTGCTGCTGCCAGTCTCACGTCCTGGAATGCCCTACGCAGGAAAAGGGCGTTTCCCTGAAGGCAATACGGTGCTTCCAGTTCCCTGCCAGCGGCATGGGAAAGGCGCCAATGCCTACAGGGAAAACGACACTGCCTGCCAGGCTCATAGTAAGGTCCATGTATTGCATTTGGAAGATTGGGCATACGTCATTCGCCAGGAAAACCTAGTCCATGGAGTGCCTTCAGTTAGTGAGCTTCTCTGAACTCTGGGATGACTGCGTCCTCCGCACCTCCCATGAAAGAACACTGAGACCTGAGTATCCCTTCCTGGGCGACTTCACAACCCTCAGGGATCTTTGGCCTCCGGGCATCTCTCCCTTCACGCCGAGTGAAAAGCAGCACACTGCTTTCTTCGTTGGGAAGCTAAGTGTCTGAGCTTTCTAAAGTCCACCCAAACACGGGTCCAGCAGGTCTTTTAAGTGTACGGCCAGTGGCTCACAGCACTGCACCAGGGCCACAATGAGAAAACACGCTCCTCAGTGTGTGTCTTGGGAAGCCTCACTGGCCTTCTCTCTAAGCCAAGCAGCCCGTTGACCTTCGAAGCAACCTGACAAAGGCACGGTTTGCCCCTGAAACACCCAGAGCCCTTTTATAAGGTGTACGGGCGTCGGAGCCTAACCCAAGTCAGTGGGGACGTCACGCCACTCGCCGCGGGCAGAACTGCCCTGCTACGAAGTTTCACCGGGGAAGGACAGGGTGCCGCTTCCGACCCTTTGACTGTGCCAGAAACTACACGTATTAGGCTCACTGCAACTTTGATATTGCTGACCTAGTGAGAAAAGCACTATTTTCCCCACTGGAGGGCAGAAGGCCTGTGGTGTCAAATTTCCCTGAGACAGTGCTGTTCTCTGTCTGCTCTTCACAGCTAGAGTGCCTTCACGGAGAACAGAGCGTCCTTGGAGAAACAGAGAGTGTCCTGTGCATTCCAGGCGGCACTCCAGATCACCCACTGCAAAAGGGAAATCTAAACCTCTCTCCACGGTTCAAAGGATCGATCGGATGGCCCATTTACACATCGAGGCGTTCAGCGGTTTTTCCACTGCCTTCTGGAGAAGTACTGCTGGATCTCTAGTATGCTTTTCCTAGGGCACCCACGTCCTCACTGTGTCCCAGGGAACAACACTGTGTACAGGATCACCCTTCCTGGCTGACTAAGCAGCACCATGCTACCTAAGGACTCCGGATCACCTCTTTGAAAGCAGAGTGAAAGGCAACCCTCTGCTTTTTCTCCAGAGAGCTCGACGGCCAAAACATTCAACGGACTCCCTGAACACAGCACTAGCTGCTCTTTCGTAGGTGTCATGTCAGTGGCTCTCAGGGCAGAGCGTGGGCTGCAAGGAAAACACACTTCCCTCAGTGTGCGTTCCGAGTGCACTTACATGGCAGACCTCTCTCTATGCCACGCACAAACGAGAGAGGCCCTGCAGTTTTCTAAATGTAGATAGATTCGCCTGAACACTACTAGGATTAGAGAAGCTGCGAGGACATGTCGCAACCTCCCCAAAGCCTTATGTCCCAGAGACCAGCCACACGTTGCACATCACAACTTCCTCGGCTTCGAACTTCATCCAGGAAGGGGCCAGAGTGCCCCCTTCTGTCTGTTTTGGCTCGCTGGAAACTGATCGCTCTCGGGCAGTTTGGAACTTTCAGATTGGCCATGTATGTGCATGGTAGCACGTCCCAGCTGTAAGGAGGACCGCTGCAGCCTCCACGCCGCCTGAAACAGAGTGCTGCTGCCACTCTCACGTCCTGGAATGCCCTACGTAGGAAAAGGGCGTTTCCCTGAGGGCAGTACGGTGCTTCCAGTTCCCTGCAAGAGGCATGGGAAAGGCGCCAATGCCTAAAGGGAAAACGCCACTGCCTGCCAGGCTCATAGTAAGGACCATGTATTGCATTTGGAAGATTGGGCATACGTCATTCGCCAGGAAAACCTAGTCCATGGAGTGCCTTCAGTTAGTGAGCTTCTCTGAACTCTGGGATGACTGCGTCCTCCGCACCTCCCATGAAAGAACACTGAGACCTGAGTATCCCTTCCTGGGCGACATCACAACCCTCAGGGATCTTTGGCCTCCGGGCATCTCTCCCTTCACGCCGAGTGAAAAGCAGCACACTGCTTTCTTCGTTGGAGAGCTAAGTGTCTGAGCTTTCTAAAGTCCACCCAAACACGGGTCCAGCAGGTCTTTTAAGTGTACGGCCAGTGGCTCACAGCACTGCACCAGGGCCACAATGAGAAAACACGCTCCTCAGTGTTTGTCTTGGGAAGCCTCACTGGCCTTCTCTTTAAGCCAAGCAGCCCGTTGACCTTCGAAGCAACCTGACAAAGGCACGGTTTGCCCCTGAAACACCCAGAGCCCTTTTATAAGGTGTACGGGCGTCGGAGCCTAACCCAAGTCAGTGGGGACGTCACGCCACTTGCCGCGGGCAGAACTGCCCTGCTACGAAGTTTCACCGGGGAAGGACAGGGTGCCGCTTCAGACCGTTTGACTGTGCCAGAAACTACACGTATTAGGCTCACTGCAACTTTGATATTGCTGACCTAGTGAGAAAAGCACTATTTTCCCCACTGGAGAGCAGAAGGCCTGTGGTGTCAAATTTCCCTGAGACAGTGCTGTTCTCTGTCTGCTCTTCACAGCTAGAGTGCCTTCACGGAGAACAGAGCGTCCTTGGAGAAACAGAGAGTGTCCTGTGCATTCCAGGCGGCACTCCAGATCACCCACTGCAAAAGGGAAATCTAAACCTCTCTCCAGGGTTCAAAGGATCGATCGGATGGCCCATTTACACATCGAGGCGTTCAGCGGTTTTTCCACTGCCTTCTGGAGAAGTACTGCTGGATCTCTAGTATGCTTTTCCTATGGCACCCACGTCCTCACTGTGTCCCAGGGAACAACACTGTGTACAGGATCACCCTTCCTGGCTGACTAAGCAGCACCATGCTACCTAAGGCCTCCGGATCACCTCTTTGAAAGCAGAGTGAAAGGCAACCCTCTGCTTTTTCTCCAGAGAGTCGATGGCCAAAACATTCAACGGACTCCCTGAACACAGCACTAGCTGCTCTTTCGTAGGTGTCATGTCAGTGGCTCTCAGGGCAGAGCGTGGGCTGCAAGGAAAACACACTTCCCTCAGTGTGCGTTCCGGGTGCACTTACATAGCGGACCTCTCTCTATGCCACGCAGAAACGAGAGAGGCCCTGCAGTTTTCTAAATGTAGATAGATTCGCCTGAACACTACTAGGATTAGAGAAGCTGCGAGGACATGTCGCAACCTCCCCAAAGCCTTATGTCCCAGAGACCAGCCACACGTTGCACATCACAACTTCCTCGGGTTCGAACTTCATCCAGGAAGGGGCCAGAGTGCCCCCTTCTGTCTGTTTTGGCTCGCTGGAAACTGATCGCTCTCGGGCAGTTTGGAACTTTCAGATTGGCCATGTATGTGCATGGTAGCACGTCCCAGCTGTAAGGAGGACCGCTGCAGCCTCCACGCCGCCTGAAACAGAGTGCTGCTGCCACTCTCACGTCCTGGAATGCCCTACGTAGGAAAAGGGCGTTTCCCTGAGGGCAGTACGGTGCTTCCAGTTCCCTGCAAGAGGCATGGGAAAGGCGCCAATGCCTAAAGGGAAAACGCCACTGCCTGCCAGGCTCATAGTAAGGACCATGTATTGCATTTGGAAGATTGGGCATACGTCATTCGCCAGGAAAACCTAGTCCATGGAGTGCCTTCAGTTAGTGAGCTTCTCTGAACTCTGGGATGACTGCGTCTTCCGCACCTCCCATGAAAGAATACTGAGACCTGAGTATCCCTTCCTGGGCGACTTCACAACCCTCAGGGATCTTTGGCCTCCGGGCATCTCTCCCTTCACGCCGAGTGAAAAGCAGCACACTGCTTTCTTCGTTGGAGAGCTAAGTGTCTGAGCTTTCTAAAGTCCACCCAAACACGGGTCCAGCAGGTCTTTTAAGTGTACGGCCAGTGGCTCACAGCACTGCACCAGGGCCACAATGAGAAAACACGCTCCTCAGTGTTTGTCTTGGGAAGCCTCACTGGCCTTCTCTTTAAGCCAAGCAGCCCGTTGACCTTCGAAGCAACCTGACAAAGGCACGGTTTGCCCCTGAAACACCCAGAGCCCTTTTATAAGGTGTACGGGCGTCGGAGCCTAACCCAAGTCAGTGGGGACGTCACGCCACTCGCCGCAGGCCGAACTGCCCTGCTACGAATTTCAACGGGGAAGGACAGGGTGCCGCTTCCGACCCTTTGACTGTGCCAGAAACTACATGTACTAGGCACACAGCAACTTTGATATTGGTGACCTAGTGAGAAAAGCACTATTTTCCCCACTGGAGAGCAGAAGGCCTGTGGTGTCAAATTTCCCGGAGACAGTGCTGTTCTCTGTCTGCTCTTCACAGCTAGAGTGCCTTCACGGAGAACAGAGCGTCCTTGGAGAAACAGAGAGTGTCCTGTGCATTCCAGGCGGCACTCCAGATCACCCACTGCAAAAGGGAAATCTAAACCTCTCTCCACGGTTCAAAGGATCGATCGGATGGCCCATTTACACATCGAGGCGTTCAGCGGTTTTTCCACTGCCTTCTGGAGAAGTACTGCTGGATCTCTAGTATGCTTTTCCTATGGCACCCACGTCCTCACTGTGTCCCAGGGAACAACACTGTGTACAGGATCACCCTTCCTGGCTGACTAAGCAGCACCATGCTACCTAAGGACTCCGGATCACCTCTTTGAAAGCAGAGTGAAAGGCAACCCTCTGCTTTTTCTCCAGAGAGCTCGACGGCCAAAACATTCAACGGACTCCCTGAACACAGCACTAGCTGCTCTTTCGTAGGTGTCACGTCAGTGGCTCTCAGGGCACAGCGTGGGCTGCAAGGAAAACACACTTCCCTCAGTGTGCGTTCCGGGTGCACTTACATGGCGGACCTCTCTCTATGCCACGCACAAACGAGAGAGGCCCTGCAGTTTTCTAAATGTAGATAGATTCGCCTGAACACTACTAGGATTAGAGAAGCTGCGAGGACATGTCGCAACCTCCCCAAAGCCTTATGTCCCAGAGACCAGCCACACGTTGCACATCACAACTTCCTCGGGTTCGAACTTCATCCAGGAAGGGGCCAGAGTGCCCCCTTCTGTCTGTTTTGGCTCGCTGGAAACTGATCGCTCTCGGGCAGTTTGGAACTTTCAGATTGGCCATGTATGTGCATGGTAGCACGTCCCAGCTGTAAGGAGGACCGCTGCAGCCTCCACGCCGCCTGAAACAGAGTGCTGCTGCCACTCTCACGTCCTGGAATGCCCTACGTAGGAAAAGGGCGTTTCCCTGAGGGCAGTACGGTGCTTCCAGTTCCCTGCAAGAGGCATGGGAAAGGCGCCAATGCCTAAAGGGAAAACGCCACTGCCTGCCAGGCTCATAGTAAGGACCATGTATTGCATTTGGAAGATTGGGCATACGTCATTCGCCAGGAAAACCTAGTCCATGGAGTGTCTTCAGTTAGTGAGCTTCTCTGAACTCTGGGATGACTGCGTCTTCCGCACCTCCCATGAAAGAATACTGAGACCTGAGTATCCCTTCCTGGGCGACTTCACAACCCTCAGGGATCTTTGGCCTCCGGGCATCTCTCCCTTCACGCCGAGTGAAAAGCAGCACACTGCTTTCTTCGTTGGAGAGCTAAGTGTCTGAGCTTTCTAAAGTCCACCCAAACACGGGTCCAGCAGGTCTTTTAAGTGTACGGCCAGTGGCTCACAGCACTGCACCAGGGCCACAATGAGAAAACACGCTCCTCAGTGTTTGTCTTGGGAAGCCTCACTGGCCTTCTCTTTAAGCCAAGCAGCCCGTTGACCTTCGAAGCAACCTGACAAAGGCACGGTTTGCCCCTGAAACACCCAGAGCCCTTTTATAAGGTGTACGGGCGTCGGAGCCTAACCCAAGTCAGTGGGGACGTCACGCCACTCGCCGCAGGCAGAACTGCCCTGCTACGAAGTTTCAACGGGGAAGGACAGGGTGCCGCTTCCGACCCTTTGACTGTGCCAGAAACTACATGTACTAGGCACACAGCAACTTTGATATTGCTGACCTAGTGAGAAAAGCACTATTTTCCCCACTGGAGAGCAGAAGGCCTGTGGTGTCAAATTTCCCTGAGACAGTGCTGTTCTCTGTCTGCTCTTCACAGCTAGAGTGCCTTCACGGAGAACAGAGCGTCCTTGGAGAAACAGAGAGTGTCCTGTGCATTCCAGGCGGCACTCCAGATCACCCACTGCAAAAGGGAAGTCGAAACCTCTCTCCAGGGTTCAAAGGATCGATCGGATGGCCCATTCACACATTGAGGCGTTCAGCGGTTTTTCCACTGCCTTCTGGAGAAGTACTGCTGGATCTCTAGTATGCTTTCCCTATGGCACCCACGTCCTCACTGTGGCCCAGGGAACAACACTGTGTACAGGATCACCCTTCCTGGCTGACTGAGCAGCACCATGCTAACTAAGGCCTCCGGATCACCTCTTTGAAAGCACAGTGAAAGGTAACCCACTGCTTTTTCTCCAGAGAGCTCGATGGCCAAAATATTCAACGGACTCCCTGAACACAGCACTAGCTGGTCTTTCGTAGGTGTCATGTCAGTGGCTCTCAGGGCAGAGTGTGGGCTGCAAGGAAAACACACTTCCCTCAGTGTGCGTTCCGGGTGCACTTACATGGCGGACCTCTCTCTATGCCACGCACAAACGAGAGAGACCCTGCAGTTTTCTAAATGTAGATAGATTTCCTGAACACTACTACGCTTAGAGAAGCTGCGAGGACACGTCGCAACCTCCCCAAAGCCTTATGTCCCAGAGACCAGCCACACGTTGCACATCACAACTTCCTCGGGTTCGAACTTCATCCGGGAAGGGGCCAGAGTGCCCCCTTCTGTCTGTTTTGGCTCGCTGGAAACTGATCGCTCTCAGGCAGTTTGGAACGTTCAGATTGGCCATGTATGTGCATCGTAGCAGGTCCCAGCTGTAAGGAGGACCGCTGCAGCCTCCACGCCGTTTGAAATAGTGTGCTGCTGCCAGTCTCACGTCCTGGAATGCCCTACGTAGGAAAAGGGCGTTTCCCTGAAGGCAATACGGTGCTTCCAGTTCCCTGCCAGCGGCATGGGAAAGGCGCCAATGCCTACAGGGAAAACGACACTGCCTGCCAGGCTCATAGTAAGGTCCATGTATTGCATTTGGAAGATTGGGCATACGTCATTCGCCAGGAAAACCTAGTCCATGGAGTGCCTTCAGTTAGTGAGCTTCTCTGAACTCTGGGATGACTGCGTCCTCCGCACCTCCCATGAAAGAACACTGAGACCTGAGTATCCCTTCCTGGGCGACTTCACAACCCTCAGGGATCTTTGGCCTCCGGGCATCTCTCCCTTCACGCCGAGTGAAAAGCAGCACACTGCTTTCTTCGTTGGGAAGCTAAGTGTCTGAGCTTTCTAAAGTCCACCCAAACAAGGGTCCAGCAGGTCTTTTAAGTTTACGGCCTAACCCAAGTCAGTGGGGACTTCACGCCACTCGCCGCAGGCAGAACTGCCCTGCTACGAAGTTTCAACGGGGAAGGACAGGGTGCCGCTTCCGACCCATTGACTGTGCCAGAAACTACACGTATTAGGCTCACTGCAACTTTGATATTGCTGACCTAGTGAGAAAAGCACTATTTTCCCCACTGGAGAGCAGAAGGCCTGTGGTGTCAAATTTCCCGGAGACAGTGCTGTTCTCTGTCTGCTCTTCACAGCTAGAGTGCCTTCACGGAGAACAGAGCGTCCTTGGAGAAACAGAGAGTGTCCTGTGCATTCCAGGCGGCACTCCAGATCACCCACTGCAAAAGGGAAATCTAAACCTCTCTCCACGGTTCAAAGGATCGATCGGATGGCCCATTTACACATCGAGGCGTTCAGCGGTTTTTCCACTGCCTTCTGGAGAAGTACTGCTGGATCTCTAGTATGCTTTTCCTATGGCACCCACGTCCTCACTGTGTCCCAGGGAACAACACTGTGTACAGGATCACCCTTCCTGGCTGACTAAGCAGCACCATGCTACCTAAGGACTCCGGATCACCTCTTTGAAAGCAGAGTGAAAGGCAACCCTCTGCTTTTTCTCCAGAGAGCTCGACGGCCAAAACATTCAACGGACTCCCTGAACACAGCACTAGCTGCTCTTTCGTAGGTGTCATGTCAGTGGCTCTCAGGGCAGAGCGTGGGCTGCAAGGAAAACACACTTCCCTCAGTGTGCGTTCCGAGTGCACTTACATGGCAGACCTCTCTCTATGCCACGCAGAAACGAGAGAGGCCCTGCAGTTTTCTAAATGTAGATAGATTCGCCTGAACACTACTAGGATTAGAGAAGCTGCGAGGACATGTCGCAACCTCCCCAAAGCCTTATGTCCCAGAGACCAGCCACACGTTGCACATCACAACTTCCTCGGGTTCGAACTTCATCCAGGAAGGGGCCAGAGTGCCCCCTTCTGTCTGTTTTGGCTCGCTGGAAACTGATCGCTCTCGGGCAGTTTGGAACTTTCAGATTGGCCATGTATGTGCATGGTAGCACGTCCCAGCTGTAAGGAGGACCGCTGCAGCCTCCACGCCGCCTGAAACAGAGTGCTGCTGCCACTCTCACGTCCTGGAATGCCCTACGTAGGAAAAGGGCGTTTCCCTGAGGGCAGTACGGTGCTTCCAGTTCCCTGCAAGAGGCATGGGAAAGGCGCCAATGCCTAAAGGGAAAACGCCACTGCCTGCCAGGCTCATAGTAAGGACCATGTATTGCATTTGGAAGATTGGGCATACGTCATTCGCCAGGAAAACCTAGTCCATGGAGTGTCTTCAGTTAGTGAGCTTCTCTGAACTCTGGGATGACTGCGTCTTCCGCACCTCCCATGAAAGAATACTGAGACCTGAGTATCCCTTCCTGGGCGACTTCACAACCCTCAGGGATCTTTGGCCTCCGGGCATCTCTCCCTTCACGCCGAGTGAAAAGCAGCACACTGCTTTCTTCGTTGGAGAGCTAAGTGTCTGAGCTTTCTAAAGTCCACCCAAACACGGGTCCAGCAGGTCTTTTAAGTGTACGGCCAGTGGCTCACAGCACTGCACCAGGGCCACAATGAGAAAACACGCTCCTCAGTGTTTGTCTTGGGAAGCCTCACTGGCCTTCTCTTTAAGCCAAGCAGCCCGTTGACCTTCGAAGCAACCTGACAAAGGCACGGTTTGCCCCTGAAACACCCAGAGCCCTTTTATAAGGTGTACGGGCGTCGGAGCCTAACCCAAGTCAGTGGGGACGTCACGCCACTCGCCGCAGGCAGAACTGCCCTGCTACGAAGTTTCAACGGGGAAGGACAGGGTGCCGCTTCCGACCCTTTGACTGTGCCAGAAACTACATGTACTAGGCACACAGCAACTTTGATATTGCTGACCTAGTGAGAAAAGCACTATTTTCCCCACTGGAGAGCAGAAGGCCTGTGGTGTCAAATTTCCCGGAGACAGTGCTGTTCTCTGTCTGCTCTTCACAGCTAGAGTGCCTTCACGGAGAACAGAGCGTCCTTGGAGAAACAGAGAGTGTCCTGTGCATTCCAGGCGGCACTCCAGATCACCCACTGCAAAAGGGAAGTCGAAACCTCTCTCCAGGGTTCAAAGGATCGATCGGATGGCCCATTCACACATTGAGGCGTTCAGCGGTTTTTCCACTGCCTTCTGGAGAAGTACTGCTGGATCTCTAGTATGCTTTCCCTATGGCACCCACGTCCTCACTGTGGCCCAGGGAACAACACTGTGTACAGGATCACCCTTCCTGGCTGACTGAGCAGCACCATGCTAACTAAGGCCTCCGGATCACCTCTTTGAAAGCACAGTGAAAGGTAACCCACTGCTTTTTCTCCAGAGAGCTCGATGGCCAAAATATTCAACGGACTCCCTGAACACAGCACTAGCTGCTCTTTCGTAGGTGTCATGTCAGTGGCTCTCAGGGCAGAGTGTGGGCTGCAAGGAAAACACACTTCCCTCAGTGTGCGTTCCGGGTGCACTTACATGGCGGACCTCTCTCTATGCCACGCACAAACGAGAGAGACCCTGCAGTTTTCTAAATGTAGATAGATTTCCTGAACACTACTACGCTTAGAGAAGCTGCGAGGACACGTTGCAACCTCCCCAAAGCCTTATGTCCCAGAGACCAGCCACACGTTGCACATCACAACTTCCTCGGGTTCGAACTTCATCCGGGAAGTGGCCAGAGTGCCCCCTTCTGTCTGTTTTGGCTCGCTGGAAACTGATCGCTCTCGGGCAGTTTGGAACGTTCAGATTGGCCATGTATGTGCATCGTAGCAGGTCCCAGCTGTAAGGAGGACCGCTGCAGCCTCCACGCCGTTTGAAATAGTGTGCTGCTGCCAGTCTCACGTCCTGGAATGCCCTACGTAGGAAAAGGGCGTTTCCCTGAAGGCAATACGGTGCTTCCAGTTCCCTGCCAGCGGCATGGGAAAGGCGCCAATGCCTACAGGGAAAACGACACTGCCTGCCAGGCTCATAGTAAGGTCCATGTATTGCATTTGGAAGATTGGGCATACGTCATTCGCCAGGAAAACCTAGTCCATGGAGTGCCTTCAGTTAGTGAGCTTCTCTGAACTCTGGGATGACTGCGTCCTCCGCACCTCCCATGAAAGAACACTGAGACCTGAGTATCCCTTCCTGGGCGACTTCACAACCCTCAGGGATCTTTGGCCTCCGGGCATCTCTCCCTTCACGCCGAGTGAAAAGCAGCACACTGCTTTCTTCGTTGGGAAGCTAAGTGTCTGAGCTTTCTAAAGTCCACCCAAACAAGGGTCCAGCAGGTCTTTTAAGTTTACGGCCTAACCCAAGTCAGTGGGGACTTCACGCCACTCGCCGCAGGCAGAACTGCCCTGCTACAAAGTTTCAACGGGGAAGGACAGGGTGCCGCTTCCGACCCATTGACTGTGCCAGAAACTACACGTATTAGGCTCACTGCAACTTTGATATTGCTGACCTAGTGAGAAAAGCACTATTTTCCCCACTGGAGAGCAGAAGGCCTGTGGTGTCAAATTTCCCTGAGACAGTGCTGTTCTCTGTCTGCTCTTCACAGCTAGAGTGCCTTCACGGAGAACAGAGCGTCCTTGGAGAAACAGAGAGTGTCCTGTGCATTCCAGGCGGCACTCCAGATCACCCACTGCAAAAGGGAAATCTAAACCTCTCTCCACGGTTCAAAGGATCGATCGGATGGCCCATTTACACATCGAGGCGTTCAGCGGTTTTTCCACTGCCTTCTGGAGAAGTACTGCTGGATCTCTAGTATGCTTTTCCTATGGCACCCACGTCCTCACTGTGTCCCAGGGAACAACACTGTGTACAGGATCACCCTTCCTGGCTGACTAAGCAGCACCATGCTACCTAAGGACTCCGGATCACCTCTTTGAAAGCAGAGTGAAAGGCAACCCTCTGCTTTTTCTCCAGAGAGTCGATGGCCAAAACATTCAACGGACTCCCTGAACACAGCACTAGCTGCTCTTTCGTAGGTGTCATGTCAGTGGCTCTCAGGGCAGAGCGTGGGCTGCAAGGAAAACACACTTCCCTCAGTGTGCGTTCCGGGTGCACTTACATGGCAGACCTCTCTCTATGCCACGCACAAACGAGAGAGGCCCTGCAGTTTTCTAAATGTAGATAGATTCGCCTGAACACTACTAGGCTTAGAGAAGCTGCGAGGACACGTCGCAAACTCCCCAAAGCCTTATGTCCCAGAGACCAGCTACACGTTGCACATCACAACTTCCTCGGGTTCGAACTTCATCCGGGAAGTGGCCAGAGGGCCCCCTTCTGTCTGTTTTGGCTCGCTGGAAACTGATCGCTCTCGGGCAGTTTGGAACTTTCAGATTGGCCATGTATGTGCATGGTAGCACATCCCACCTGTAAGGAGGACCGCTGCAGCCTCCACGCCGCCTGAAACAGAGTGCTGCTGCCACTCTCACGTCCTGGAATGCCCTACGTAGGAAAAGGGCGTTTCCCTGAGGGCAGTACGGTGCTTCCAGTTCCCTGCAAGAGGCATGGGAAAGGCGCCAATGCCTAAAGGGAAAACGCCACTGCCTGCCAGGCTCATAGTAAGGACCATGTATTGCATTTGGAAGATTGGGCATACGTCATTCGCCAGGAAAACCTAGTCCATGGAGTGCCTTCAGTTAGTGAGCTTCTCTGAACTCTGGGATGACTGCGTCCTCCGCACCTCCCATGAAAGAACACTGAGACCTGAGTATCCCTTCCTGGGCGACTTCACAACCCTCAGGGATCTTTGGCCTCCGGGCATCTCTCCCTTCACGCCGAGTGAAAAGCAGCACACTGCTTTCTTCGTTGGAGAGCTAAGTGTCTGAGCTTTCTAAAGTCCACCCAAACACGGGTCCAGCAGGTCTTTTAAGTGTACGGCCAGTGGCTCACAGCACTGCACCAGGGCCACAATGAGAAAACACGCTCCTCAGTGTTTGTCTTGGGAAGCCTCACTGGCCTTCTCTCTAAGCCAAGCAGCCCGTTGACCTTCGAAGCAACCTGACAAAGGCACGGTTTGCCCCTGAAACACCCAGAGCCCTTTTATAAGGTGTACGGGCGTCGGAGCCTAACCCAAGTCAGTGGGGACGTCACGCCACTCGCCGCGGGCAGAACTGCCCTGCTACGAAGTTTCAACGGGGAAGGACAGGGTGCCGCTTCCGACCCTTTGACTGTGCCAGAAACTACATGTACTAGGCACACAGCAACTTTGATATTGCTGACCTAGTGAGAAAAGCACTATTTTCCCCACTGGAGAGCAGAAGGCCTGTGGTGTCAAATTTCCCGGAGACAGTGCTGTTCTCTGTCTGCTCTTCACAGCTAGAGTGCCTTCACGGAGAACAGAGCGTCCTTGGAGAAACAGAGAGTGTCCTGTGCATTCCAGGCGGCACTCCAGATCACCCACTGCAAAAGGGAAGTCGAAACCTCTCTCCAGGGTTCAAAGGATCGATCGGATGGCCCATTCACACATTGAGGCGTTCAGCGGTTTTTCCACTGCCTTCTGGAGAAGTACTGCTGGATCTCTAGTATGCTTTCCCTATGGCACCCACGTCCTCACTGTGGCCCAGGGAACAACACTGTGTACAGGATCACCCTTCCTGGCTGACTGAGCAGCACCATGCTAACTAAGGCCTCCGGATCACCTCTTTGAAAGCACAGTGAAAGGTAACCCACTGCTTTTTCTCCAGAGAGCTCGATGGCCAAAATATTCAACGGACTCCCTGAACACAGCACTAGCTGGTCTTTCGTAGGTGTCATGTCAGTGGCTCTCAGGGCAGAGTGTGGGCTGCAAGGAAAACACACTTCCCTCAGTGTGCGTTCCGGGTGCACTTACATGGCGGACCTCTCTCTATGCCACGCACAAACGAGAGAGACCCTGCAGTTTTCTAAATGTAGATAGATTTCCTGAACACTACTACGCTTAGAGAAGCTGCGAGGACACGTTGCAACCTCCCCAAAGCCTTATGTCCCAGAGACCAGCCACACGTTGCACATCACAACTTCCTCGGGTTCGAACTTCATCCGGGAAGTGGCCAGAGTGCCCCCTTCTGTCTGTTTTGGCTCGCTGGAAACTGATCGCTCTCGGGCAGTTTGGAACGTTCAGATTGGCCATGTATGTGCATCGTAGCAGGTCCCAGCTGTAAGGAGGACCGCTGCAGCCTCCACGCCGTTTGAAATAGTGTGCTGCTGCCAGTCTCACGTCCTGGAATGCCCTACGTAGGAAAAGGGCGTTTCCCTGAAGGCAATACGGTGCTTCCAGTTCCCTGCCAGCGGCATGGGAAAGGCGCCAATGCCTACAGGGAAAACGACACTGCCTGCCAGGCTCATAGTAAGGTCCATGTATTGCATTTGGAAGATTGGGCATACGTCATTCGCCAGGAAAACCTAGTCCATGGAGTGCCTTCAGTTAGTGAGCTTCTCTGAACTCTGGGATGACTGCGTCCTCCGCACCTCCCATGAAAGAACACTGAGACCTGAGTATCCCTTCCTGGGCGACTTCACAACCCTCAGGGATCTTTGGCCTCCGGGCATCTCTCCCTTCACGCCGAGTGAAAAGCAGCACACTGCTTTCTTCGTTGGGAAGCTAAGTGTCTGAGCTTTCTAAAGTCCACCCAAACAAGGGTCCAGCAGGTCTTTTAAGTTTACGGCCTAACCCAAGTCAGTGGGGACTTCACGCCACTCGCCGCAGGCAGAACTGCCCTGCTACAAAGTTTCAACGGGGAAGGACAGGGTGCCGCTTCCGACCCATTGACTGTGCCAGAAACTACACGTATTAGGCTCACTGCAACTTTGATATTGCTGACCTAGTGAGAAAAGCACTATTTTCCCCACTGGAGAGCAGAAGGCCTGTGGTGTCAAATTTCCCTGAGACAGTGCTGTTCTCTGTCTGCTCTTCACAGCTAGAGTGCCTTCACGGAGAACAGAGCGTCCTTGGAGAAACAGAGAGTGTCCTGTGCATTCCAGGCGGCACTCCAGATCACCCACTGCAAAAGGGAAATCTAAACCTCTCTCCACGGTTCAAAGGATCGATCGGATGGCCCATTTACACATCGAGGCGTTCAGCGGTTTTTCCACTGCCTTCTGGAGAAGTACTGCTGGATCTCTAGTATGCTTTTCCTATGGCACCCACGTCCTCACTGTGTCCCAGGGAACAACACTGTGTACAGGATCACCCTTCCTGGCTGACTAAGCAGCACCATGCTACCTAAGGCCTCCGGATCACCTCTTTGAAAGCAGAGTGAAAGGCAACCCTCTGCTTTTTCTCCAGAGAGTCGATGGCCAAAACATTCAACGGACTCCCTGAACACAGCACTAGCTGCTCTTTCGTAGGTGTCATGTCAGTGGCTCTCAGGGCAGAGCGTGGGCTGCAAGGAAAACACACTTCCCTCAGTGTGCGTTCCGGGTGCACTTACATGGCAGACCTCTCTCTATGCCACGCACAAACGAGAGAGGCCCTGCAGTTTTCTAAATGTAGATAGATTCGCCTGAACACTACTAGGCTTAGAGAAGCTGCGAGGACACGTCGCAAACTCCCCAAAGCCTTATGTCCCAGAGACCAGCTACACGTTGCACATCACAACTTCCTCGGGTTCGAACTTCATCCGGGAAGTGGCCAGAGGGCCCCCTTCTGTCTGTTTTGGCTCGCTGGAAACTGATCGCTCTCGGGCAGTTTGGAACTTTCAGATTGGCCATGTATGTGCATGGTAGCACATCCCACCTGTAAGGAGGACCGCTGCAGCCTCCACGCCGCCTGAAACAGAGTGCTGCTGCCACTCTCACGTCCTGGAATGCCCTACGTAGGAAAAGGGCGTTTCCCTGAGGGCAGTACGGTGCTTCCAGTTCCCTGCAAGAGGCATGGGAAAGGCGCCAATGCCTAAAGGGAAAACGCCACTGCCTGCCAGGCTCATAGTAAGGACCATGTATTGCATTTGGAAGATTGGGCATACGTCATTCGCCAGGAAAACCTAGTCCATGGAGTGCCTTCAGTTAGTGAGCTTCTCTGAACTCTGGGATGACTGCGTCCTCCGCACCTCCCATGAAAGAACACTGAGACCTGAGTATCCCTTCCTGGGCGACTTCACAACCATCAGGGATCTTTGGCCTCCGGGCATCTCTCCCTTCACGCCGAGTGAAAAGCAGCACACTGCTTTCTTCGTTGGAGAGCTAAGTGTCTGAGCTTTCTAAAGTCCACCCAAACACGGGTCCAGCAGGTCTTTTAAGTGTACGGCCAGTGGCTCACAGCACTGCACCAGGGCCACAATGAGAAAACACGCTCCTCAGTGTTTGTCTTGGGAAGCCTCACTGGCCTTCTCTCTAAGCCAAGCAGCCCGTTGACCTTCGAAGCAACCTGACAAAGGCACGGTTTGCCCCTGAAACACCCAGAGCCCTTTTATAAGGTGTACGGGCGTCGGAGCCTAACCCAAGTCAGTGGGGACGTCACGCCACTCGCCGCAGGCAGAACTGCCCTGCTACGAAGTTTCAACGGGGAAGGACAGGGTGCCGCTTCCGACCCTTTGACTGTGCCAGAAACTACACGTATTAGGCTCACTGCAACTTTGATATTGCTGACCTAGTGAGAAAAGCACTATTTTCCCCACTGGAGGGCAGAAGGCCTGTGGTGTCAAATTTCCCTGAGACAGTGCTGTTCTCTGTCTGCTCTTCACAGCTAGAGTGCCTTCACGGAGAACAGAGCGTCCTTGGAGAAACAGAGAGTGTCCTGTGCATTCCAGGCGGAACTCCAGATCACCCACTGCAAAAGGGAAATCTAAACCTCTCTCCAGGGTTCAAAGGATCGATCGGATGGCCCATTCACACATTGAGGCGTTCAGCGGTTTTTCCACTGCCTTCTGGAGAAGTACTGCTGGATCTCTAGTATGCTTTTCCTATGGCACCCACGTCCACACTGTGTCCCAGGGAACAACACTGTGTACAGGATCACCCTTCCTGGCTGACTAAGCAGCACCATGCTACCTAAGGACTCCGGATCACCTCTTTGAAAGCAGAGTGAAAGGCAACCCTCTGCTTTTTCTCCAGAGAGCTCGACGGCCAAAACATTCAACGGACTCCCTGAACACAGCACTAGCTGCTCTTTCGTAGGTGTCATGTCAGTGGCTCTCAGGGCAGAGCGTGGGCTGCAAGGAAAACACACTTCCCTCAGTGTGAGTTCCGAGTGCACTTACATGGCAGACCTCTCTCTATGCCACGCACAAACGAGAGAGGCCCTGCAGTTTTCTAAATGTAGATAGATTCGCCTGAACACTACTAGGATTAGAGAAGCTGCGAGGACATGTCGCAACCTCCCCAAAGCCTTATGTCCCAGAGACCAGCCACACGTTGCACATCACAACTTCCTCGGGTTCGAACTTCATCCAGGAAGGGGCCAGAGTGCCCCCTTCTGTCTGTTTTGGCTCGCTGGAAACTGATCGCTCTCGGGCAGTTTGGAACTTTCAGATTGGCCATGTATGTGCATGGTAGCACGTCCCAGCTGTAAGGAGGACCGCTGCAGCCTCCACGCCGCCTGAAACAGAGTGCTGCTGCCACTCTCACGTCCTGGAATGCCCTACGTAGGAAAAGGGCGTTTCCCTGAAGGCAGTACGGTGCTTCCAGTTCCCTGCAAGAGGCATGGGAAAGGCGCCAATGCCTAAAGGGAAAACGCCACTGCCTGCCAGGCTCATAGTAAGGACCATGTATTGCATTTGGAAGATTGGGCATACGTCATTCGCCAGGAAAACCTAGTCCATGGAGTGCCTTCAGTTAGTGAGCTTCTCTGAACTCTGGGATGACTGCGTCCTCCGCACCTCCCATGAAAGAACACTGAGACCTGAGTATCCCTTCCTGGGCGACTTCACAACCCTCAGGGATCTTTGGCCTCCGGGCATCTCTCCCTTCACGCCGAGTGAAAAGCAGCACACTGCTTTCTTCGTTGGAGAGCTAAGTGTCTGAGCTTTCTAAAGTCCACCCAAACACGGGTCCAGCAGGTCTTTTAAGTGTACGGCCAGTGGCTCACAGCACTGCACCAGGGCCACAATGAGAAAACACGCTCCTCAGTGTGTGTCTTGGGAAGCCTCACTGGCCTTCTCTTTAAGCCAAGCAGCCCGTTGACCTTCGAAGCAACCTGACAAAGGCACGGTTTGCCCCTGAAACACCCAGAGCCCTTTTATAAGGTGTACGGGCGTCGGAGCCTAACCCAAGTCAGTGGGGACGTCACGCCACTCGCCGCAGGCAGAACTGCCCTGCTACGAAGTTTCAACGGGGAAGGACAGGGTGCCGCTTCCGACCCTTTGACTGTGCCAGAAACTACATGTACTAGGCACACAGCAACTTTGATATTGCTGACCTAGTGAGAAAAGCACTATTTTCCCCACTGGAGAGCAGAAGGCCTGTGGTGTCAAATTTCCCTGAGACAGTGCTGTTCTCTGTCTGCTCTTCACAGCTAGAGTGCCTTCACGGAGAACAGAGCGTCCTTGGAGAAACAGAGAGTGTCCTGTGCATTCCAGGCGGCACTCCAGATCACCCACTGCAAAAGGGAAGTCTAAACCTCTCTCCAGGGTTCAAAGGATCGATCGGATGGCCCATTCACACATTGAGGCGTTCAGCGGTTTTTCCACTGCCTTCTGGAGAAGTACTGCTGGATCTCTAGTATGCTTTCCCTATAGCACCCACGTCCTCACTGTGGCCCAGGGAACAACACTGTGTACAGGATCACCCTTCCTGGCTGACTGAGCAGCACCATGCTAACTAAGGCCTCCGGATCACCTCTTTGAAAGCAGAGTGAAAGGCAACCCTCTGCTTTTTCTCCAGAGAGCTCGACGGCCAAAACATTCAACGGACTCCCTGAACACAGCACTAGCTGCTCTTTCGTAGGTGTCATGTCAGTGGCTCTCAGGGCCGAGCGTGGGCTGCAAGGAAAACACACTTCCCTCAGTGTGCGTTCCGAGTGCACTTACATGGCAGACCTCTCTCTATGCCACGCACAAACGAGAGAGGCCCTGCAGTTTTCTAAATGTAGATAGATTCGCCTGAACACTACTAGGATTAGAGAAGCTGCGAGGACATGTCGCAACCTCCCCAAAGCCTTATGTCCCAGAGACCAGCCACACGTTGCACATCACAACTTCCTCGGGTTCGAACTTCATCCAGGAAGGGGCCAGAGTGCCCCCTTCTGTCTGTTTTGGCTCGCTGGAAACTGATCGCTCTCGGGCAGTTTGGAACTTTCAGATTGGCCATGTATGTGCATGGTAGCACGTCCCAGCTGTAAGGAGGACCGCTGCAGCCTCCACGCCGCCTGAAACAGAGTGCTGCTGCCACTCTCACGTCCTGGAATGCCCTACGTAGGAAAAGGGCGTTTCCCTGAAGGCAGTACGGTGCTTCCAGTTCCCTGCAAGAGGCATGGGAAAGGCGCCAATGCCTAAAGGGAAAACGCCACTGCCTGCCAGGGTCATAGTAAGGACCATGTATTGCATTTGGAAGATTGGGCATACGTCATTCGCCAGGAAAACCTAGTCCATGGAGTGCCTTCAGTTAGTGAGCTTCTCTGAACTCTGGGATGACTGCGTCCTCCGCACCTCCCATGAAAGAACACTGAGACCTGAGTATCCCTTCCTGGGCGACTTCACAACCCTCAGGGATCTTTGGCCTCCGGGCATCTCTCCCTTCACGCCGAGTGAAAAGCAGCACACTGCTTTCTTCGTTGGGAAGCTAAGTGTCTGAGCTTTCTAAAGTCCACCCAAACAAGGGTCCAGCAGGTCTTTTAAGTTTACGGCCTAACCCAAGTCAGTGGGGAATTCACGCCACTCGCCGCAGGCAAAACTGCCCTGCTACGAAGTTTCAACGGGGAAGGACAGGGTGCCGCTTCCGACCCATTGACTGTGCCAGAAACTACACGTATTAGGCTCACTGCAACTTTGATATTGCTGACCTAGTGAGAAAAGCACTATTTTCCCCACTGGAGAGCAGAAGGCCTGTGGTGTCAAATTTCCCTGAGACAGTGCTGTTCTCTGTCTGCTCTTCACAGCTAGAGTGCCTTCACGGAGATCAGAGCGTCCTTGGAGAAACAGAGAGTGTCCTGTGCATTCCAGGCGGCACTCCAGATCACCCACTGCAAAAGGGAAATCTAAACCTCTCTCCACGGTTCAAAGGATCGATCGGATGGCCCATTTACACATCGAGGCGTTCAGCGGTTTTACCACTGCCTTCTGGAGAAGTACTGCTGGATCTCTAGTATGCTTTTCCTATGGCACCCACGTCCTCACTGTGTCCCAGGGAACAACACTGTGTACAGGATCACCCTTCCTGGCTGACTAAGCAGCACCATGCTACCTAAGACCTCCGGATCACCTCTTTGAAAGCAGAGTGAAAGGCAACCCTCTGCTTTTTCTCCAGAGAGTCGATGGCCCAAACATTCAACGGACTCCCTGAACACAGCACTAGCTGCTCTTTCGTAGGTGTCATGTCAGTGGCTCTCAAGGCAGAGCGTGGGCTGCAAGGAAAACACACTTCCCTCAGTGTGCGTTCCGGGTGCACTTACATGGCAGACCTCTCTCTATGCCACGCACAAACGAGCTAGGCCCTGCAGTTTTCTAAATGTAGATAGATTCGCCTGAACACTACTAGGCTTAGAGAAGCTGCGAGGACACGTCGCAAACTCCCCAAAGCCTTATGTCCCAGAGACCAGCTACACGTTGCACATCACAACTTCCTCGGGTTCGAACTTCATCCGGGAAGTGGCCAGAGGGCCCCCTTCTGTCTGTTTTGGCTCGCTGGAAACTGATCGCTCTCGGGCAGTTTGGAACTTTCAGATTGGCCATGTATGTGCATGGTAGCACGTCCCAGCTGTAAGGAGGACCGCTGCAGCCTCCACGCCGCCTGAAACAGAGTGCTGCTGCCACTCTCACGTCCTGGAATGCCCTACGTAGGAAAAGGGCGTTTCCCTGAGGGCAGTACGGTGCTTCCAGTTCCCTGCAAGAGGCATGGGAAAGGCGCCAATGCCTAAAGGGAAAACGCCACTGCCTGCCAGGCTCATAGTAAGGACCATGTATTGCATTTGGAAGATTGGGCATACGTCATTCGCCAGGAAAACCTAGTCCATGGAGTGCCTTCAGTTAGTGAGCTTCTCTGAACTCTGGGATGACTGCGTCCTCCGCACCTCCCATGAAAGAACACTGAGACCTGAGTATCCCTTCCTGGGCGACTTCACAACCCTCAGGGATCTTTGGCCTCTGGGCATCTCTCCCTTCACGCCGAGTGAAAAGCAGCACACTGCTTTCTTCGTTGGAGAGCTAAGTGTCTGAGCTTTCTAAAGTCCACCCAAACACGGGTCCAGCAGGTCTTTTAAGTGTATGGCCAGTGGCTCACAGCACTGCACCAGGGCCACAATGAGAAAACACGCTCCTCAGTGTTTGTCTTGGGAAGCCTCACTGGCCTTCTCTCTAAGCCAAGCAGCCCGTTGACCTTCGAAGCAACCTGACAAAGGCACGGTTTGCCCCTGAAACACCCAGAGCCCTTTTATAAGGTGTACGGGCGTCGGAGCCTAACCCAAGTCAGTGGGGACGTCACGCCACTCGCCGCGGGCAGAACTGCCCTGCTACGAAGTTTCACCGGGGAAGGACAGGGTGCCGCTTCCGACCCTTTGACTGTGCCAGAAACTACACGTATTAGGCTCATTGCAACTTTGATATTGCTGACCTAGTGAGAAAAGCACTATTTTCCCCACTGGAGAGCAGAAGGCCTGTGGTGTCAAATTTCCCGGAGACAGTGCTGTTCTCTGTCTGCTCTTCACAGCTAGAGTGCCTTCACGGAGAACAGAGCGTCCTTGGAGAAACAGAGAGTGTCCTGTGCATTCCAGGCGGCACTCCAGATCACCCACTGCAAAAGGGAAATCTAAACCTCTCTCCACGGTTCAAAGGATCGATCGGATGGCCCATTTACACATCGAGGCGTTCAGCGGTTTTTCCACTGCCTTCTGGAGAAGTACTGCTGGATCTCTAGTATGCTTTCCCTATGGCACCCACGTCCTCACTGTGGCCCAGGGAACAACACTGTGTACAGGATCACCCTTCCTGGCTGACTGAGCAGCACCATGCTAACTAAGGCCTCCGGATCACCTCTTTGAAAGCACAGTGAAAGGTAACCCACTGCTTTTTCTCCAGAGAGCTCGATGGCCAAAATATTCAACGGACTCCCTGAACACAGCACTAGCTGGTCTTTCGTAGGTGTCATGTCAGTGGCTCTCAGGGCAGAGTGTGGGCTGCAAGGAAAACACACTTCCCTCAGTGTGCGTTCCGGGTGCACTTACATGGCGGACCTCTCTCTATGCCACGCACAAACGAGAGAGACCCTGCAGTTTTCTAAATGTAGATAGATTTCCTGAACACTACTACGCTTAGAGAAGCTGCGAGGACACGTCGCAACCTCCCCAAAGCCTTATGTCCCAGAGACCAGCCACACGTTGCACATCACAACTTCCTCGGGTTCGAACTTCATCCGGGAAGTGGCCAGAGTGCCCCCTTCTGTCTGTTTTGGCTCGCTGGAAACTGATCGCTCTCAGGCAGTTTGGAACGTTCAGATTGGCCATGTATGTGCATCGTAGCAGGTCCCAGCTGTAAGGAGGACCGCTGCAGCCTCCACGCCGTTTGAAATAGTGTGCTGCTGCCAGTCTCACGTCCTGGAATGCCCTACGTAGGAAAAGGGCGTTTCCCTGAAGGCAATACGGTGCTTCCAGTTCCCTGCCAGCGGCATGGGAAAGGCGCCAATGCCTACAGGGAAAACGACACTGCCTGCCAGGCTCATAGTAAGGTCCATGTATTGCATTTGGAAGATTGGGCATACGTCATTCGCCAGGAAAACCTAGTCCATGGAGTGCCTTCAGTTAGTGAGCTTCTCTGAACTCTGGGATGACTGCGTCCTCCGCACCTCCCATGAAAGAACACTGAGACCTGAGTATCCCTTCCTGGGCGACTTCACAACCCTCAGGGATCTTTGGCCTCCGGGCATCTCTCCCTTCACGCCGAGTGAAAAGCAGCACACTGCTTTCTTCGTTGGGAAGCTAAGTGTCTGAGCTTTCTAAAGTCCACCCAAACAAGGGTCCAGCAGGTCTTTTAAGTTTACGGCCTAACCCAAGTCAGTGGGGACTTCACGCCACTCGCCGCAGGCAGAACTGCCCTGTTACGAAGTTTCAACGGGGAAGGACAGGGTGCCGCTTCCGACCCTTTGACTGTGCCAGAAACTACACGTATTAGGCTCACTGCAACTTTGATATTGCTGACCTAGTGAGAAAAGCACTATTTTCCCCACTGGAGAGCAGAAGGCCTGTGGTGTCAAATTTCCCGGAGACAGTGCTGTTCTCTGTCTGCTCTTCACAGCTAGAGTGCCTTCACGGAGAACAGAGCGTCCTTGGAGAAACAGAGAGTGTCCTGTGCATTCCAGGCGGCACTCCAGATCACCCACTGCAAAAGGGAAATCTAAACCTCTCTCCACGGTTCAAAGGATCGATCGGATGGCCCATTTACACATCGAGGCGTTCAGCGGTTTTTCCACTGCCTTCTGGAGAAGTACTGCTGGATCTCTAGTATGCTTTTCCTATGGCACCCACGTCCTCACTGTGTCGCAGGGAACAACACTGTGTACAGGATCACCCTTCCTGGCTGACTAAGCAGCACCATGCTACCTAAGGACTCCGGATCACCTCTTTGAAAGCAGAGTGAAAGGCAACCCTCTGCTTTTTCTCCAGAGAGTCGATGGCCAAAACATTCAACGGACTCCCTGAACACAGCACTAGCTGCTCTTTCGTAGGTGTCATGTCAGTGGCTCTCAGGGCAGAGCGTGGGCTGCAAGGAAAACACACTTCCCTCAGTGTGCGTTCCGGGTGCACTTACATGGCAGACCTCTCTCTATGCCAAGCAGAAACGAGAGAGGCCCTGCAGTTTTCTAAATGTAGATAGATTCGCCTGAACACTACTAGGCTTAGAGAAGCTGCGAGGACACGTCGCAAACTCCCCAAAGCCGTATGTCCCAGAGACCAGCTACACGTTGCACATCACAACTTCCTCGGGTTCGAACTTCATCCGGGAAGTGGCCAGAGGGCCCCCTTCTGTCTGTTTTGGCTCGCTGGAAACTGATCGCTCTCGGGCAGTTTGGAACTTTCAGATTGGCCATGTATGTGCATGGTAGCACGTCCCAGCTGTAAGGAGGACCGCTGCAGCCTCCACGCCGCCTGAAACAGAGTGCTGCTGCCACTCTCACGTCCTGGAATGCCCTACGTAGGAAAAGGGCGTTTCCCTGAGGGCAGTACGGTGCTTCCAGTTCCCTGCAAGAGGCATGGGAAAGGCGCCAATGCCTAAAGGGAAAACGCCACTGCCTGCCAGGCTCATAGTAAGGACCATGTATTGCATTTGGAAGATTGGGCATACGTCATTCGCCAGGAAAACCTAGTCCATGGAGTGCCTTCAGTTAGTGAGCTTCTCTGAACTCTGGGATGACTGCGTCCTCCGCACCTCCCATGAAAGAACACTGAGACCTGAGTATCCCTTCCTGGGCGACTCACAACCCTCAGGGATCTTTGGCCTCCGGGCATCTCTCCCTTAACGCCGAGTGAAAAGCAGCACACTGCTTTCTTCGTTGGAGAGCTAAGTGTCTGAGCTTTCTAAAGTCCACCCAAACACGGGTCCAGCAGGTCTTTAAGTGTACGGCCAGTGGCTCACAGCACTGCACCAGGGCCACAATGAGAAAACACGCTCCTCAGTGTTTGTCTTGGGAAGCCTCACTGGCCTTCTCTCTAAGCCAAGCAGCCCGTTGACCTTCGAAGCAACCTGACAAAGGCACGGTTTGCCCCTGAAACACCCAGAGCCCTTTTATAAGGTGTACGGGCGTCGGAGCCTAACCCAAGTCAGTGGGAACGTCACGCCACTTGCCGCGGGCAGAACTGCCCTGCTACGAAGTTTCACCGGGAAAGGACAGGGTGCCGCTTCAGACCCTTTGACTGTGCCAGAAACTACACGTATTAGGCTCACTGCAACTTTGATATTGCTGACCTAGTGAGAAAAGCACTATTTTCCCCACTGGAGAGCAGAAGGCCTGTGGTGTCAAATTTCCCTGAGACAGTGCTGTTCTCTGTCTGCTCTTCACAGCTAGAGTGCCTTCACGGAGAACAGAGCATCCTTGGAGAAACAGAGAGTGTCCTGTGCATTCCAGGCGGCACTCCAGATCACCCACTGCAAAAGGGAAATCTAAACCTCTCTCCACGGTTCAAAGGATCGATCGGATGGCCCATTTACACATCGAGGCGTTCAGCGGTTTTTCCACTGCCTTCTGGAGAAGTACTGCTGGATCTCTAGTATGCTTTTCCTATGGCACCCACGTCCTCACTGTGTCCCAGGGAACAACACTGTGTACAGGATCACCCTTCCTGGCTGACTAAGCAGCACCATGCTACCTAAGACCTCCGGATCACCTCTTTGAAAGCAGAGTGAAAGGCAACCCTCTGCTTTTTCTCCAGAGAGTCGATGGCCCAAACATTCAACGGACTCCCTGAACACAGCACTAGCTGCTCTTTCGTAGGTGTCATGTCAGTGGCTCTCAAGGCAGAGCGTGGGCTGCAAGGAAAACACACTTCCCTCAGTGTGCGTTCCGGGTGCACTTACATGGCAGACCTCTCTCTATGCCACGCACAAACGAGCTAGGCCCTGCAGTTTTCTAAATGTAGATAGATTCGCCTGAACACTACTAGGCTTAGAGAAGCTGCGAGGACACGTCGCAAACTCCCCAAAGCCTTATGTCCCAGAGACCAGCTACACGTTGCACATCACAACTTCCTCGGGTTCGAACTTCATCCGGGAAGTGGCCAGAGGGCCCCCTTCTGTCTGTTTTGGCTCGCTGGAAACTGATCGCTCTCGGGCAGTTTGGAACTTTCAGATTGGCCATGTATGTGCATGGTAGCACGTCCCAGCTGTAAGGAGGACCGCTGCAGCCTCCACGCCGCCTGAAACAGAGTGCTGCTGCCACTCTCACGTCCTGGAATGCCCTACGTAGGAAAAGGGCGTTTCCCTGAGGGCAGTACGGTGCTTCCAGTTCCCTGCAAGAGGCATGGGAAAGGCGCCAATGCCTAAAGGGAAAACGCCACTGCCTGCCAGGCTCATAGTAAGGACCATGTATTGCATTTGGAAGATTGGGCATACGTCATTCGCCAGGAAAACCTAGTCCATGGAGTGCCTTCAGTTAGTGAGCTTCTCTGAACTCTGGGATGACTGCGTCCTCCGCACCTCCCATGAAAGAACACTGAGACCTGAGTATCCCTTCCTGGGCGACTTCACAACCCTCAGGGATCTTTGGCCTCTGCGCATCTCTCCCTTCACGCCGAGTGAAAAGCAGCACACTGCTTTCTTCGTTGGAGAGCTAAGTGTCTGAGCTTTCTAAAGTCCACCCAAACACGGGTCCAGCAGGTCTTTTAAGTGTATGGCCAGTGGCTCACAGCACTGCACCAGGGCCACAATGAGAAAACACGCTCCTCAGTGTTTGTCTTGGGAAGCCTCACTGGCCTTCTCTCTAAGCCAAGCAGCCCGTTGACCTTCGAAGCAACCTGACAAAGGCACGGTTTGCCCCTGAAACACCCAGAGCCCTTTTATAAGGTGTACGGGCGTCGGAGCCTAACCCAAGTCAGTGGGGACGTCACGCCACTCGCCGCGGGCAGAACTGCCCTGCTACGAAGTTTCACCGGGGAAGGACAGGGTGCCGCTTCCGACCCTTTGACTGTGCCAGAAACTACACGTATTAGGCTCATTGCAACTTTGATATTGCTGACCTAGTGAGAAAAGCACTATTTTCCCCACTGGAGAGCAGAAGGCCTGTGGTGTCAAATTTCCCGGAGACAGTGCTGTTCTCTGTCTGCTCTTCACAGCTAGAGTGCCTTCACGGAGAACAGAGCGTCCTTGGAGAAACAGAGAGTGTCCTGTGCATTCCAGGCGGCACTCCAGATCACCCACTGCAAAAGGGAAATCTAAACCTCTCTCCACGGTTCAAAGGATCGATCGGATGGCCCATTTACACATCGAGGCGTTCAGCGGTTTTTCCACTGCCTTCTGGAGAAGTACTGCTGGATCTCTAGTATGCTTTCCCTATGGCACCCACGTCCTCACTGTGGCCCAGGGAACAACACTGTGTACAGGATCACCCTTCCTGGCTGACTGAGCAGCACCATGCTAACTAAGGCCTCCGGATCACCTCTTTGAAAGCACAGTGAAAGGTAACCCACTGCTTTTTCTCCAGAGAGCTCGATGGCCAAAATATTCAACGGACTCCCTGAACACAGCACTAGCTGGTCTTTCGTAGGTGTCATGTCAGTGGCTCTCAGGGCAGAGTGTGGGCTGCAAGGAAAACACACTTCCCTCAGTGTGCGTTCCGGGTGCACTTACATGGCGGACCTCTCTCTATGCCACGCACAAACGAGAGAGACCCTGCAGTTTTCTAAATGTAGATAGATTTCCTGAACACTACTACGCTTAGAGAAGCTGCGAGGACACGTCGCAACCTCCCCAAAGCCTTATGTCCCAGAGACCAGCCACACGTTGCACATCACAACTTCCTCGGGTTCGAACTTCATCCGGGAAGTGGCCAGAGTGCCCCCTTCTGTCTGTTTTGGCTCGCTGGAAACTGATCGCTCTCAGGCAGTTTGGAACGTTCAGATTGGCCATGTATGTGCATCGTAGCAGGTCCCAGCTGTAAGGAGGACCGCTGCAGCCTCCACGCCGTTTGAAATAGTGTGCTGCTGCCAGTCTCACGTCCTGGAATGCCCTACGTAGGAAAAGGGCGTTTCCCTGAAGGCAATACGGTGCTTCCAGTTCCCTGCCAGCGGCATGGGAAAGGCGCCAATGCCTACAGGGAAAACGACACTGCCTGCCAGGCTCATAGTAAGGTCCATGTATTGCATTTGGAAGATTGGGCATACGTCATTCGCCAGGAAAACCTAGTCCATGGAGTGCCTTCAGTTAGTGAGCTTCTCTGAACTCTGGGATGACTGCGTCCTCCGCACCTCCCATGAAAGAACACTGAGACCTGAGTATCCCTTCCTGGGCGACTTCACAACCCTCAGGGATCTTTGGCCTCCGGGCATCTCTCCCTTCACGCCGAGTGAAAAGCAGCACACTGCTTTCTTCGTTGGGAAGCTAAGTGTCTGAGCTTTCTAAAGTCCACCCAAACAAGGGTCCAGCAGGTCTTTTAAGTTTACGGCCTAACCCAAGTCAGTGGGGACTTCACGCCACTCGCCGCAGGCAGAACTGCCCTGTTACGAAGTTTCAACGGGGAAGGACAGGGTGCCGCTTCCGACCCTTTGACTGTGCCAGAAACTACACGTATTAGGCTCACTGCAACTTTGATATTGCTGACCTAGTGAGAAAAGCACTATTTTCCCCACTGGAGAGCAGAAGGCCTGTGGTGTCAAATTTCCCGGAGACAGTGCTGTTCTCTGTCTGCTCTTCACAGCTAGAGTGCCTTCACGGAGAACAGAGCGTCCTTGGAGAAACAGAGAGTGTCCTGTGCATTCCAGGCGGCACTCCAGATCACCCACTGCAAAAGGGAAATCTAAACCTCTCTCCACGGTTCAAAGGATCGATCGGATGGCCCATTTACACATCGAGGCGTTCAGCGGTTTTTCCACTGCCTTCTGGAGAAGTACTGCTGGATCTCTAGTATGCTTTTCCTATGGCACCCACGTCCTCACTGTGTCGCAGGGAACAACACTGTGTACAGGATCACCCTTCCTGGCTGACTAAGCAGCACCATGCTACCTAAGGACTCCGGATCACCTCTTTGAAAGCAGAGTGAAAGGCAACCCTCTGCTTTTTCTCCAGAGAGTCGATGGCCAAAACATTCAACGGACTCCCTGAACACAGCACTAGCTGCTCTTTCGTAGGTGTCATGTCAGTGGCTCTCAGGGCAGAGCGTGGGCTGCAAGGAAAACACACTTCCCTCAGTGTGCGTTCCGGGTGCACTTACATGGCAGACCTCTCTCTATGCCACGCAGAAACGAGAGAGGCCCTGCAGTTTTCTAAATGTAGATAGATTCGCCTGAACACTACTAGGCTTAGAGAAGCTGCGAGGACACGTCGCAAACTCCCCAAAGCCGTATGTCCCAGAGACCAGCTACACGTTGCACATCACAACTTCCTCGGGTTCGAACTTCATCCGGGAAGTGGCCAGAGGGCCCCCTTCTGTCTGTTTTGGCTCGCTGGAAACTGATCGCTCTCGGGCAGTTTGGAACTTTCAGATTGGCCATGTATGTGCATGGTAGCACGTCCCAGCTGTAAGGAGGACCGCTGCAGCCTCCACGCCGCCTGAAACAGAGTGCTGCTGCCACTCTCACGTCCTGGAATGCCCTACGTAGGAAAAGGGCGTTTCCCTGAGGGCAGTACGGTGCTTCCAGTTCCCTGCAAGAGGCATGGGAAAGGCGCCAATGCCTAAAGGGAAAACGCCACTGCCTGCCAGGCTCATAGTAAGGACCATGTATTGCATTTGGAAGATTGGGCATACGTCATTCGCCAGGAAAACCTAGTCCATGGAGTGCCTTCAGTTAGTGAGCTTCTCTGAACTCTGGGATGACTGCGTCCTCCGCACCTCCCATGAAAGAACACTGAGACCTGAGTATCCCTTCCTGGGCGACTCACAACCCTCAGGGATCTTTGGCCTCCGGGCATCTCTCCCTTAACGCCGAGTGAAAAGCAGCACACTGCTTTCTTCGTTGGAGAGCTAAGTGTCTGAGCTTTCTAAAGTCCACCCAAACACGGGTCCAGCAGGTCTTTAAGTGTACGGCCAGTGGCTCACAGCACTGCACCAGGGCCACAATGAGAAAACACGCTCCTCAGTGTTTGTCTTGGGAAGCCTCACTGGCCTTCTCTCTAAGCCAAGCAGCCCGTTGACCTTCGAAGCAACCTGACAAAGGCACGGTTTGCCCCTGAAACACCCAGAGCCCTTTTATAAGGTGTACGGGCGTCGGAGCCTAACCCAAGTCAGTGGGAACGTCACGCCACTTGCCGCGGGCAGAACTGCCCTGCTACGAAGTTTCACCGGGAAAGGACAGGGTGCCGCTTCCGACCCTTTGACTGTGCCAGAAACTACACGTATTAGGCTCACTGCAACTTTGATATTGCTGACCTAGTGAGAAAAGCACTATTTTCCCCACTGGAGAGCAGAAGGCCTGTGGTGTCAAATTTCCCTGAGACAGTGCTGTTCTCTGTCTGCTCTTCACAGCTAGAGTGCCTTCACGGAGAACAGAGCATCCTTGGAGAAACAGAGAGTGTCCTGTGCATTCCAGGCGGCACTCCAGATCACCCACTGCAAAAGGGAAATCTAAACCTCTCTCCACGGTTCAAAGGATCGATCGGATGGCCCATTTACACATCGAGGCGTTCAGCGGTTTTTCCACTGCCTTCTGGAGAAGTACTGCTGGATCTCTAGTATGCTTTTCCTATGGCACCCACGTCCTCACTGTGTCCCAGGGAACAACACTGTGTACAGGATCACCCTTCCTGGCTGACTAAGCAGCACCATGCTACCTAAGGACTCCGGATCACCTCTTTGAAAGCAGAGTGAAAGGCAACCCTCTGCTTTTTCTCCAGAGAGCTCGACGGCCAAAACATTCAACGGACTCCCTGAACACAGCACTAGCTGCTCTTTCGTACGTGTCATGTCAGTGGCTCTCAGGGCAGAGCGTGGGCTGCAAGGAAAACACACTTCCCTCAGTGTGCGTTCCGAGTGCACTTACATGGCAGACCTCTCTCTATGCCACGCAGAAACGAGAGAGGCCCTGCAGTTTTCTAAATGTAGATAGATTCGCCTGAACACTACTAGGATTAGAGAAGCTGCGAGGACATGTCGCAACCTCCCCAAAGCCTTATGTCCCAGAGACCAGCCACACGTTGCACATCACAACTTCCTCGGGTTCGAACTTCATCCAGGAAGGGGCCAGAGTGCCCCCTTCTGTCTGTTTTGGCTCGCTGGAAACTGATCGCTCTCGGGCAGTTTGGAACTTTCAGATTGGCCATGTATGTGCATGGTAGCACGTCCCAGCTGTAAGGAGGACCGCTGCAGCCTCCACGCCGCCTGAAACAGAGTGCTGCTGCCACTCTCACGTCCTGGAATGCCCTACGTAGGAAAAGGGCGTTTCCCTGAGGGCAGTACGGTGCTTCCAGTTCCCTGCAAGAGGCATGGGAAAGGCGCCAATGCCTAAAGGGAAAACGCCACTGCCTGCCAGGCTCATAGTAAGGACCATGTATTGCATTTGGAAGATTGGGCATACGTCATTCGCCAGGAAAACCTAGTCCATGGAGTGTCTTCAGTTAGTGAGCTTCTCTGAACTCTGGGATGACTGCGTCTTCCGCACCTCCCATGAAAGAATACTGAGACCTGAGTATCCCTTCCTGGGCGACTTCACAACCCTCAGGGATCTTTGGCCTCCGGGCATCTCTCCCTTAACGCCGAGTGAAAAGCAGCACACTGCTTTCTTCGTTGGAGAGCTAAGTGTCTGAGCTTTCTAAAGTCCACCCAAACACGGGTCCAGCAGGTCTTTTAAGTGTACGGCCAGTGGCTCACAGCACTGCACCAGGGCCACAATGAGAAAACACGCTCCTCAGTGTTTGTCTTGGGAAGCCTCACTGGCCTTCTCTTTAAGCCAAGCAGCCCGTTGACCTTCGAAGCAACCTGACAAAGGCACGGTTTGCCCCTGAAACACCCAGAGCCCTTTTATAAGGTGTACGGGCGTCGGAGCCTAACCCAAGTCAGTGGGAACGTCACGCCACTTGCCGCGGGCAGAACTGCCCTGCTACGAAGTTTCACCGGGGAAGGACAGGGTGCCGCTTCCGACCCTTTGACTGTGCCAGAAACTACACGTATTAGGCTCACTGCTACTTTGATATTGCTGACCTAGTGAGAAAAGCACTATTTTCCCCACTGGAGAGCAGAATGCCTGTGGTGTCAAATTTCCCTGAGACAGTGCTGTTCTCTGTCTGCTCTTCACAGCTAGAGTGCCTTCACGGAGAACAGAGCATCCTTGGAGAAACAGAGAGTGTCCTGTGCATTCCAGGCGGCACTCCAGATCACCCACTGCAAAAGGGAAATCTAAACCTCTCTCCACGGTTCAAAGGATCGATCGGATGGCCCATTTACACATCGAGGCGTTCAGCGGTTTTTCCACTGCCTTCTGGAGAAGTACTGCTGGATCTCTAGTATGCTTTTCCTATGGCACCCACGTCCTCACTGTGTCCCAGGGAACAACACTGTGTACAGGATCACCCTTCCTGGCTGACTAAGCAGCACCATGCTACCTAAGGACTCCGGATCACCTCTTTGAAAGCAGAGTGAAAGGCAACCCTCTGCTTTTTCTCCAGAGAGCTCGACGGCCAAAACATTCAACGGACTCCCTGAACACAGCACTAGCTGCTCTTTCGTACGTGTCATGTCAGTGGCTCTCAGGGCAGAGCGTGGGCTGCAAGGAAAACACACTTCCCTCAGTGTGCGTTCCGAGTGCACTTACATGGCAGACCTCTCTCTATGCCACGCAGAAACGAGAGAGGCCCTGCAGTTTTCTAAATGTAGATAGATTCGCCTGAACACTACTAGGATTAGAGAAGCTGCGAGGACATGTCGCAACCTCCCCAAAGCCTTATGTCCCAGAGACCAGCCACACGTTGCACATCACAACTTCCTCGGGTTCGAACTTCATCCAGGAAGGGGCCAGAGTGCCCCCTTCTGTCTGTTTTGGCTCGCTGGAAACTGATCGCTCTCGGGCAGTTTGGAACTTTCAGATTGGCCATGTATGTGCATGGTAGCACGTCCCAGCTGTAAGGAGGACCGCTGCAGCCTCCACGCCGCCTGAAACAGAGTGCTGCTGCCACTCTCACGTCCTGGAATGCCCTACGTAGGAAAAGGGCGTTTCCCTGAGGGCAGTACGGTGCTTCCAGTTCCCTGCAAGAGGCATGGGAAAGGCGCCAATGCCTAAAGGGAAAACGCCACTGCCTGCCAGGCTCATAGTAAGGACCATGTATTGCATTTGGAAGATTGGGCATACGTCATTCGCCAGGAAAACCTAGTCCATGGAGTGTCTTCAGTTAGTGAGCTTCTCTGAACTCTGGGATGACTGCGTCTTCCGCACCTCCCATGAAAGAATACTGAGACCTGAGTATCCCTTCCTGGGCGACTTCACAACCCTCAGGGATCTTTGGCCTCCGGGCATCTCTCCCTTAACGCCGAGTGAAAAGCAGCACACTGCTTTCTTCGTTGGAGAGCTAAGTGTCTGAGCTTTCTAAAGTCCACCCAAACACGGGTCCAGCAGGTCTTTTAAGTGTACGGCCAGTGGCTCACAGCACTGCACCAGGGCCACAATGAGAAAACACGCTCCTCAGTGTTTGTCTTGGGAAGCCTCACTGGCCTTCTCTTTAAGCCAAGCAGCCCGTTGACCTTCGAAGCAACCTGACAAAGGCACGGTTTGCCCCTGAAACACCCAGAGCCCTTTTATAAGGTGTACGGGCGTCGGAGCCTAACCCAAGTCAGTGGGGACGTCACGCCACTCGCCGCAGGCAGAACTGCCCTGCTACGAAGTTTCAACGGGGAAGGACAGGGTGCCGCTTCCGACCCTTTGACTGTGCCAGAAACTACACGTATTAGGCTCACTGCAACTTTGATATTGCTGACCTAGTGAGAAAAGCACTATTTTCCCCACTGGAGGGCAGAAGGCCTGTGGTGTCAAATTTCCCGGAGACAGTGCTGTTCTCTGTCTGCTCTTCACAGCTAGAGTGCCTTCACGGAGAACAGAGCGTCCTTGGAGAAACAGAGAGTGTCCTGTGCATTCCAGGCGGCACTCCAGATCACCCACTGCAAAAGGGAAATCTAAACCTCTCTCCACGGTTCAAAGGATCGATCGGATGGCCCATTTACACATCGAGGCGTTCAGCGGTTTTTCCACTGCCTTCTGGAGAAGTACTGCTGGATCTCTAGTATGCTTTTCCTATGGCACCCACGTCCTCACTGTGTCCCAGGGAACAACACTGTGTACAGGATCACCCTTCCTGGCTGACTAAGCAGCACCATGCTACCTAAGGACTCCGGATCACCTCTTTGAAAGCAGAGTGAAAGGCAACCCTCTGCTTTTTCTCCAGAGAGCTCGACGGCCAAAACATTCAACGGACTCCCTGAACACAGCACTAGCTGCTCTTTCGTAGGTGTCATGTCAGTGGCTCTCAGGGCAGAGCGTGGGCTGCAAGGAAAACACACTTCCCTCAGTGTGCGGTCCGGGTGCACTTACATGGCAGACCTCTCTCTATGCCACGCACAAACGAGCTAGGCCCTGCAGTTTTCTAAATGTAGATAGATTCGCCTGAACACTACTAGGCTTAGAGAAGCTGCGAGGACACGTCGCAAACTCCCCAAAGCCTTATGTCCCAGAGACCAGCTACACGTTGCACATCACAACTTCCTCGGGTTCGAACTTCATCCGGGAAGTGGCCAGAGGGCCCCCTTCTGTCTGTTTTGGCTCGCTGGAAACTGATCGCTCTCGGGCAGTTTGGAACTTTCAGATTGGCCATGTATGTGCATGGTAGCACGTCCCAGCTGTAAGGAGGACCGCTGCAGCCTCCACGCCGCCTGAAACAGAGTGCTGCTGCCACTCTCACGTCCTGGAATGCCCTACGTAGGAAAAGGGCGTTTCCCTGAGGGCAGTACGGTGCTTCCAGTTCCCTGCAAGAGGCATGGGAAAGGCGCCAATGCCTAAAGGGAAAACGCCACTGCCTGCCAGGCTCATAGTAAGGACCATGTATTGCATTTGGAAGATTGGGCATACGTCATTCGCCAGGAAAACCTAGTCCATGGAGTGCCTTCAGTTAGTGAGCTTCTCTGAACTCTGGGATGACTGCGTCCTCCGCACCTCCCATGAAAGAACACTGAGACCTGAGTATCCCTTCCTGGGCGACTTCACAACCCTCAGGGATCTTTGGCCTCTGGGCATCTCTCCCTTCACGCCGAGTGAAAAGCAGCACACTGCTTTCTTCGTTGGAGAGCTAAGTGTCTGAGCTTTCTAAAGTCCACCCAAACACGGGTCCAGCAGGTCTTTTAAGTGTATGGCCAGTGGCTCACAGCACTGCACCAGGGCCACAATGAGAAAACACGCTCCTCAGTGTTTGTCTTGGGAAGCCTCACTGGCCTTCTCTCTAAGCCAAGCAGCCCGTTGACCTTCGAAGCAACCTGACAAAGGCACGGTTTGCCCCTGAAACACCCAGAGCCCTTTTATAAGGTGTACGGGCGTCGGAGCCTAACCCAAGTCAGTGGGGACGTCACGCCACTCGCCGCGGGCAGAACTGCCCTGCTACGAAGTTTCACCGGGGAAGGACAGGGTGCCGCTTCCGACCCTTTGACTGTGCCAGAAACTACACGTATTAGGCTCACTGCAACTTTGATATTGCTGACCTAGTGAGAAAAGCACTATTTTCCCCACTGGAGAGCAGAAGGCCTGTGGTGTCAAATTTCCCGGAGACAGTGCTGTTCTCTGTCTGCTCTTCACAGCTAGAGTGCCTTCACGGAGAACAGAGCGTCCTTGGAGAAACAGAGAGTGTCCTGTGCATTCCAGGCGGCACTCCAGATCACCCACTGCAAAAGGGAAATCTAAACCTCTCTCCACGGTTCAAAGGATCGATCGGATGGCCCATTTACACATCGAGGCGTTCAGCGGTTTTTCCACTGCCTTCTGGAGAAGTACTGCTGGATCTCTAGTATGCTTTCCCTATGGCACCCACGTCCTCACTGTGGCCCAGGGAACAACACTGTGTACAGGATCACCCTTCCTGGCTGACTGAGCAGCACCATGCTAACTAAGGCCTCCGGATCACCTCTTTGAAAGCACAGTGAAAGGTAACCCACTGCTTTTTCTCCAGAGAGCTCGATGGCCAAAATATTCAACGGACTCCCTGAACACAGCACTAGCTGGTCTTTCGTAGGTGTCATGTCAGTGGCTCTCAGGGCAGAGTGTGGGCTGCAAGGAAAACACACTTCCCTCAGTGTGCGTTCCGGGTGCACTTACATGGCGGACCTCTCTCTATGCCACGCACAAACGAGAGAGACCCTGCAGTTTTCTAAATGTAGATAGATTTCCTGAACACTACTACGCTTAGAGAAGCTGCGAGGACACGTCGCAACCTCCCCAAAGCCTTATGTCCCAGAGACCAGCCACACGTTGCACATCACAACTTCCTCGGGTTCGAACTTCATCCGGGAAGTGGCCAGAGTGCCCCCTTCTGTCTGTTTTGGCTCGCTGGAAACTGATCGCTCTCAGGCAGTTTGGAACGTTCAGATTGGCCATGTATGTGCATCGTAGCAGGTCCCAGCTGTAAGGAGGACCGCTGCAGCCTCCACGCCGTTTGAAATAGTGTGCTGCTGCCAGTCTCACGTCCTGGAATGCCCTACGTAGGAAAAGGGCGTTTCCCTGAAGGCAATACGGTGCTTCCAGTTCCCTGCCAGCGGCATGGGAAAGGCGCCAATGCCTACAGGGAAAACGACACTGCCTGCCAGGCTCATAGTAAGGTCCATGTATTGCATTTGGAAGATTGGGCATACGTCATTCGCCAGGAAAACCTAGTCCATGGAGTGCCTTCAGTTAGTGAGCTTCTCTGAACTCTGGGATGACTGCGTCCTCCGCACCTCCCATGAAAGAACACTGAGACCTGAGTATCCCTTCCTGGGCGACTTCACAACCCTCAGGGATCTTTGGCCTCCGGGCATCTCTCCCTTCACGCCGAGTGAAAAGCAGCACACTGCTTTCTTCGTTGGGAAGCTAAGTGTCTGAGCTTTCTAAAGTCCACCCAAACAAGGGTCCAGCAGGTCTTTTAAGTTTACGGCCTAACCCAAGTCAGTGGGGACTTCACGCCACTCGCCGCAGGCAGAACTGCCCTGTTACGAAGTTTCAACGGGGAAGGACAGGGTGCCGCTTCCGACCCTTTGACTGTGCCAGAAACTACACGTATTAGGCTCACTGCAACTTTGATATTGCTGACCTAGTGAGAAAAGCACTATTTTCCCCACTGGAGAGCAGAAGGCCTGTGGTGTCAAATTTCCCTGAGACAGTGCTGTTCTCTGTCTGCTCTTCAGAGCTAGAGTGCCTTCACGGAGAACAGAGCGTCCTTGGAGAAACAGAGAGTGCCCTGTGCATTCCAGGCGGCACTCCAGATCACCCACTGCAAAAGGGAAATCTAAACCTCTCTCCACGGTTCAAAGGATCGATCGGATGGCCCATTTACACATCGAGGCGTTCAGCGGTTTTTCCACTGCCTTCTGGAGAAGTACTGCTGGATCTCTAGTATGCTTTTCCTATGGCACCCACGTCCTCACTGTGTCCCAGGGAACAACACTGTGTACAGGATCACCCTTCCTGGCTGACTAAGCAGCACCATGCTACCTAAGACCTCCGGATCACCTCTTTGAAAGCAGAGTGAAAGGCAACCCTCTGCTTTTTCTCCAGAGAGTCGATGGCCCAAACATTCAACGGACTCCCTGAACACAGCACTAGCTGCTCTTTCGTAGGTGTCATGTCAGTGGCTCTCAAGGCAGAGCGTGGGCTGCAAGGAAAACACACTTCCCTCAGTGTGCGTTCCGGGTGCACTTACATGGCAGACCTCTCTCTATGCCACGCACAAACGAGCTAGGCCCTGCAGTTTTCTAAATGTAGATAGATTCGCCTGAACACTACTAGGCTTAGAGAAGCTGCGAGGACACGTCGCAAACTCCCCAAAGCCTTATGTCCCAGAGACCAGCTACACGTTGCACATCACAACTTCCTCGGGTTCGAACTTCATCCGGGAAGTGGCCAGAGGGCCCCCTTCTGTCTGTTTTGGCTCGCTGGAAACTGATCGCTCTCGGGCAGTTTGGAACTTTCAGATTGGCCATGTATGTGCATGGTAGCACGTCCCAGCTGTAAGGAGGACCGCTGCAGCCTCCACGCCGCCTGAAACAGAGTGCTGCTGCCACTCTCACGTCCTGGAATGCCCTACGTAGGAAAAGGGCGTTTCCCTGAGGGCAGTACGGTGCTTCCAGTTCCCTGCAAGAGGCATGGGAAAGGCGCCAATGCCTAAAGGGAAAACGCCACTGCCTGCCAGGCTCATAGTAAGGACCATGTATTGCATTTGGAAGATTGGGCATACGTCATTCGCCAGGAAAACCTAGTCCATGGAGTGCCTTCAGTTAGTGAGCTTCTCTGAACTCTGGGATGACTGCGTCCTCCGCACCTCCCATGAAAGAACACTGAGACCTGAGTATCCCTTCCTGGGCGACTTCACAACCCTCAGGGATCTTTGGCCTCTGGGCATCTCTCCCTTCACGCCGAGTGAAAAGCAGCACACTGCTTTCTTCGTTGGAGAGCTAAGTGTCTGAGCTTTCTAAAGTCCACCCAAACACGGGTCCAGCAGGTCTTTTAAGTGTATGGCCAGTGGCTCACAGCACTGCACCAGGGCCACAATGAGAAAACACGCTCCTCAGTGTTTGTCTTGGGAAGCCTCACTGGCCTTCTCTCTAAGCCAAGCAGCCCGTTGACCTTCGAAGCAACCTGACAAAGGCACGGTTTGCCCCTGAAACACCCAGAGCCCTTTTATAAGGTGTACGGGCGTCGGAGCCTAACCCAAGTCAGTGGGGACGTCACGCCACTCGCCGCGGGCAGAACTGCCCTGCTACGAAGTTTCACCGGGGAAGGACAGGGTGCCGCTTCCGACCCTTTGACTGTGCCAGAAACTACACGTATTAGGCTCACTGCAACTTTGATATTGCTGACCTAGTGAGAAAAGCACTATTTTCCCCACTGGAGAGCAGAAGGCCTGTGGTGTCAAATTTCCCTGAGACAGTGCTGTTCTCTGTCTGCTCTTCACAGCTAGAGTGCCTTCACGGAGAACAGAGCGTCCTTGGAGAAACAGAGAGTGTCCTGTGCATTCCAGGCGGCACTCCAGATCACCCACTGCAAAAGGGAAATCTAAACCTCTCTCCACGGTTCAAAGGATAGATCGGATGGCCCATTTACACATCAAGGCGTTCAGCGGTTTTTCCACTGCCTTCTGGAGAAGTACTGCTGGATCTCTAGTATGCTTTCCCTATGGCACCCACGTCCTCACTGTGGCCCAGGGAACAACACTGTGTACAGGATCACCCTTCCTGGCTGACTGAGCAGCACCATGCTAACTAAGGCCTCCGGATCACCTCTTTGAAAGCCCAGTGAAAGGTAACCCACTGCTTTTTCTCCAGAGAGCTCGATGGCCAAAATATTCAACGGACTCCCTGAACACAGCACTAGCTGGTCTTTCGTAGGTGTCATGTCAGTGGCTCTCAGGGCAGAGTGTGGGCTGCAAGGAAAACACACTTCCCTCAGTGTGCGTTCCGGGTGCACTTACATGGCGGACCTCTCTCTATGCCACGCACAAACGAGAGAGACTCTGCAGTTTTCTAAATGTAGATAGATTTCCTGAACACTACTACGCTTAGAGAAGCTGCGAGGACACGTCGCAACCTCCCCAAAGCCTTATGTCCCAGAGACCAGCCACACGTTGCACATCACAACTTCCTCGGGTTCGAACTTCATCCGGGAAGGGGCCAGAGTGCCCCCTTCTGTCTGTTTTGGCTCGCTGGAAACTGATCGCTCTCAGGCAGTTTGGAACGTTCAGATTGGCCATGTATGTGCATCGTAGCAGGTCCCAGCTGTAAGGAGGACCGCTGCAGCCTCCACGCCGTTTGAAATAGTGTGCTGCTGCCAGTCTCACGTCCTGGAATGCCCTACGTAGGAAAAGGGCGTTTCCCTGAAGGCAATACGGTGCTTCCAGTTCCCTGCCAGCGGCATGGGAAAGGCGCCAATGCCTACAGGGAAAACGACACTGCCTGCCAGGCTCATAGTAAGGTCCATGTATTGCATTTGGAAGATTGGGCATACGTCATTCGCCAGGAAAACCTAGTCCATGGAGTGCCTTCAGTTAGTGAGCTTCTCTGAACTCTGGGATGACTGCGTCCTCCGCACCTCCCATGAAAGAACACTGAGACCTGAGTATCCCTTCCTGGGCGACTTCACAACCCTCAGGGATCTTTGGCCTCCGGGCATCTCTCCCTTCACGCCGAGTGAAAAGCAGCACACTGCTTTCTTCGTTGGGAAGCTAAGTGTCTGAGCTTTCTAAAGTCCACCCAAACAAGGGTCCAGCAGGTCTTTTAAGTTTACGGCCTAACCCAAGTCAGTGGGGACTTCACGCCACTCGCCGCAGGCAGAACTGCCCTGTTACGAAGTTTCAACGGGGAAGGACAGGGTGCCGCTTCCGACCCTTTGACTGTGCCAGAAACTACACGTATTAGGCTCACTGCAACTTTGATATTGCTGACCTAGTGAGAAAAGCACTATTTTCCCCACTGGAGAGCAGAAGGCCTGTGGTGTCAAATTTCCCGGAGACAGTGCTGTTCTCTGTCTGCTCTTCACAGCTAGAGTGCCTTCACGGAGAACAGAGCGTCCTTGGAGAAACAGAGAGTGTCCTGTGCATTCCAGGCGGCACTCCAGATCACCCACTGCAAAAGGGAAATCTAAACCTCTCTCCACGGTTCAAAGGATCGATCGGATGGCCCATTTACACATCGAGGCGTTCAGCGGTTTTTCCACTGCCTTCTGGAGAAGTACTGCTGGATCTCTAGTATGCTTTTCCTATGGCACCCACGTCCTCACTGTGTCGCAGGGAACAACACTGTGTACAGGATCACCCTTCCTGGCTGACTAAGCAGCACCATGCTACCTAAGGACTCCGGATCACCTCTTTGAAAGCAGAGTGAAAGGCAACCCTCTGCTTTTTCTCCAGAGAGTCGATGGCCAAAACATTCAACGGACTCCCTGAACACAGCACTAGCTGCTCTTTCGTAGGTGTCATGTCAGTGGCTCTCAGGGCAGAGCGTGGGCTGCAAGGAAAACACACTTCCCTCAGTGTGCGTTCCGGGTGCACTTACATGGCAGACCTCTCTCTATGCCACGCAGAAACGAGAGAGGCCCTGCAGTTTTCTAAATGTAGATAGATTCGCCTGAACACTACTAGGCTTAGAGAAGCTGCGAGGACACGTCGCAAACTCCCCAAAGCCGTATGTCCCAGAGACCAGCTACACGTTGCACATCACAACTTCCTCGGGTTCGAACTTCATCCGGGAAGTGGCCAGAGGGCCCCCTTCTGTCTGTTTTGGCTCGCTGGAAACTGATCGCTCTCGGGCAGTTTGGAACTTTCAGATTGGCCATGTATGTGCATGGTAGCACGTCCCAGCTGTAAGGAGGACCGCTGCAGCCTCCACGCCGCCTGAAACAGAGTGCTGCTGCCACTCTCACGTCCTGGAATGCCCTACGTAGGAAAAGGGCGTTTCCCTGAGGGCAGTACGGTGCTTCCAGTTCCCTGCAAGAGGCATGGGAAAGGCGCCAATGCCTAAAGGGAAAACGCCACTGCCTGCCAGGCTCATAGTAAGGACCATGTATTGCATTTGGAAGATTGGGCATACGTCATTCGCCAGGAAAACCTAGTCCATGGAGTGCCTTCAGTTAGTGAGCTTCTCTGAACTCTGGGATGACTGCGTCCTCCGCACCTCCCATGAAAGAACACTGAGACCTGAGTATCCCTTCCTGGGCGACTCACAACCCTCAGGGATCTTTGGCCTCCGGGCATCTCTCCCTTAACGCCGAGTGAAAAGCAGCACACTGCTTTCTTCGTTGGAGAGCTAAGTGTCTGAGCTTTCTAAAGTCCACCCAAACACGGGTCCAGCAGGTCTTTAAGTGTACGGCCAGTGGCTCACAGCACTGCACCAGGGCCACAATGAGAAAACACGCTCCTCAGTGTTTGTCTTGGGAAGCCTCACTGGCCTTCTCTCTAAGCCAAGCAGCCCGTTGACCTTCGAAGCAACCTGACAAAGGCACGGTTTGCCCCTGAAACACCCAGAGCCCTTTTATAAGGTGTACGGGCGTCGGAGCCTAACCCAAGTCAGTGGGAACGTCACGCCACTTGCCGCGGGCAGAACTGCCCTGCTACGAAGTTTCACCGGGGAAGGACAGGGTGCCGCTTCCGACCCTTTGACTGTGCCAGAAACTACACGTATTAGGCTCACTGCAACTTTGATATTGCTGACCTAGTGAGAAAAGCACTATTTTCCCCACTGGAGAGCAGAATGCCTGTGGTGTCAAATTTCCCTGAGACAGTGCTGTTCTCTGTCTGCTCTTCACAGCTAGAGTGCCTTCACGGAGAACAGAGCATCCTTGGAGAAACAGAGAGTGTCCTGTGCATTCCAGGCGGCACTCCAGATCACCCACTGCAAAAGGGAAATCTAAACCTCTCTCCACGGTTCAAAGGATCGATCGGATGGCCCATTTACACATCGAGGCGTTCAGCGGTTTTTCCACTGCCTTCTGGAGAAGTACTGCTGGATCTCTAGTATGCTTTTCCTATGGCACCCACGTCCTCACTGTGTCCCAGGGAACAACACTGTGTACAGGATCACCCTTCCTGGCTGACTAAGCAGCACCATGCTACCTAAGGACTCCGGATCACCTCTTTGAAAGCAGAGTGAAAGGCAACCCTCTGCTTTTTCTCCAGAGAGCTCGACGGCCAAAACATTCAACGGACTCCCTGAACACAGCACTAGCTGCTCTTTCGTACGTGTCATGTCAGTGGCTCTCAGGGCAGAGCGTGGGCTGCAAGGAAAACACACTTCCCTCAGTGTGCGTTCCGAGTGCACTTACATGGCAGACCTCTCTCTATGCCACGCAGAAACGAGAGAGGCCCTGCAGTTTTCTAAATGTAGATAGATTCGCCTGAACACTACTAGGATTAGAGAAGCTGCGAGGACATGTCGCAACCTCCCCAAAGCCTTATGTCCCAGAGACCAGCCACACGTTGCACATCACAACTTCCTCGGGTTCGAACTTCATCCAGGAAGGGGCCAGAGTGCCCCCTTCTGTCTGTTTTGGCTCGCTGGAAACTGATCGCTCTCGGGCAGTTTGGAACTTTCAGATTGGCCATGTATGTGCATGGTAGCACGTCCCAGCTGTAAGGAGGACCGCTGCAGCCTCCACGCCGCCTGAAACAGAGTGCTGCTGCCACTCTCACGTCCTGGAATGCCCTACGTAGGAAAAGGGCGTTTCCCTGAGGGCAGTACGGTGCTTCCAGTTCCCTGCAAGAGGCATGGGAAAGGCGCCAATGCCTAAAGGGAAAACGCCACTGCCTGCCAGGCTCATAGTAAGGACCATGTATTGCATTTGGAAGATTGGGCATACGTCATTCGCCAGGAAAACCTAGTCCATGGAGTGTCTTCAGTTAGTGAGCTTCTCTGAACTCTGGGATGACTGCGTCTTCCGCACCTCCCATGAAAGAATACTGAGACCTGAGTATCCCTTCCTGGGCGACTTCACAACCCTCAGGGATCTTTGGCCTCCGGGCATCTCTCCCTTAACGCCGAGTGAAAAGCAGCACACTGCTTTCTTCGTTGGAGAGCTAAGTGTCTGAGCTTTCTAAAGTCCACCCAAACACGGGTCCAGCAGGTCTTTTAAGTGTACGGCCAGTGGCTCACAGCACTGCACCAGGGCCACAATGAGAAAACACGCTCCTCAGTGTTTGTCTTGGGAAGCCTCACTGGCCTTCTCTTTAAGCCAAGCAGCCCGTTGACCTTCGAAGCAACCTGACAAAGGCACGGTTTGCCCCTGAAACACCCAGAGCCCTTTTATAAGGTGTACGGGCGTCGGAGCCTAACCCAAGTCAGTGGGAACGTCACGCCACTTGCCGCGGGCAGAACTGCCCTGCTACGAAGTTTCACCGGGGAAGGACAGGGTGCCGCTTCCGACCCTTTGACTGTGCCAGAAACTACACGTATTAGGCTCACTGCTACTTTGATATTGCTGACCTAGTGAGAAAAGCACTATTTTCCCCACTGGAGAGCAGAATGCCTGTGGTGTCAAATTTCCCTGAGACAGTGCTGTTCTCTGTCTGCTCTTCACAGCTAGAGTGCCTTCACGGAGAACAGAGCATCCTTGGAGAAACAGAGAGTGTCCTGTGCATTCCAGGCGGCACTCCAGATCACCCACTGCAAAAGGGAAATCTAAACCTCTCTCCAGGGTTCAAAGGATCGATCGGATGGCCCATTTACACATCGAGGCGTTCAGCGGTTTTTCCACTGCCTTCTGGAGAAGTACTGCTGGATCTCTAGTATGCTTTTCCTATGGCACCCACGTCCTCACTGTGTCCCAGGGAACAACACTGTGTACAGGATCACCCTTCCTGGCTGACTAAGCAGCACCATGCTACCTAAGGACTCCGGATCACCTCTTTGAAAGCAGAGTGAAAGGCAACCCTCTGCTTTTTCTCCAGAGAGCTCGACGGCCAAAACATTCAACGGACTCCCTGAACACAGCACTAGCTGCTCTTTCGTACGTGTCATGTCAGTGGCTCTCAGGGCAGAGCGTGGGCTGCAAGGAAAACACACTTCCCTCAGTGTGCGTTCCGAGTGCACTTACATGGCAGACCTCTCTCTATGCCACGCAGAAACGAGAGAGGCCCTGCAGTTTTCTAAATGTAGATAGATTCGCCTGAACACTACTAGGATTAGAGAAGCTGCGAGGACATGTCGCAACCTCCCCAAAGCCTTATGTCCCAGAGACCAGCCACACGTTGCACATCACAACTTCCTCGGGTTCGAACTTCATCCAGGAAGGGGCCAGAGTGCCCCCTTCTGTCTGTTTTGGCTCGCTGGAAACTGATCGCTCTCGGGCAGTTTGGAACTTTCAGATTGGCCATGTATGTGCATGGTAGCACGTCCCAGCTGTAAGGAGGACCGCTGCAGCCTCCACGCCGCCTGAAACAGAGTGCTGCTGCCACTCTCACGTCCTGGAATGCCCTACGTAGGAAAAGGGCGTTTCCCTGAGGGCAGTACGGTGCTTCCAGTTCCCTGCAAGAGGCATGGGAAAGGCGCCAATGCCTAAAGGGAAAACGCCACTGCCTGCCAGGCTCATAGTAAGGACCATGTATTGCATTTGGAAGATTGGGCATACGTCATTCGCCAGGAAAACCTAGTCCATGGAGTGTCTTCAGTTAGTGAGCTTCTCTGAACTCTGGGATGACTGCGTCTTCCGCACCTCCCATGAAAGAATACTGAGACCTGAGTATCCCTTCCTGGGCGACTTCACAACCCTCAGGGATCTTTGGCCTCCGGGCATCTCTCCCTTAACGCCGAGTGAAAAGCAGCACACTGCTTTCTTCGTTGGAGAGCTAAGTGTCTGAGCTTTCTAAAGTCCACCCAAACACGGGTCCAGCAGGTCTTTTAAGTGTACGGCCAGTGGCTCACAGCACTGCACCAGGGCCACAATGAGAAAACACGCTCCTCAGTGTTTGTCTTGGGAAGCCTCACTGGCCTTCTCTTTAAGCCAAGCAGCCCGTTGACCTTCGAAGCAACCTGACAAAGGCACGGTTTGCCCCTGAAACACCCAGAGCCCTTTTATAAGGTGTACGGGCGTCGGAGCCTAACCCAAGTCAGTGGGGACGTCACGCCACTCGCCGCAGGCAGAACTGCCCTGCTACGAAGTTTCAACGGGGAAGGACAGGGTGCCGCTTCCGACCCTTTGACTGTGCCAGAAACTACACGTATTAGGCTCACTGCAACTTTGATATTGCTGACCTAGTGAGAAAAGCACTATTTTCCCCACTGGAGGGCAGAAGGCCTGTGGTGTCAAATTTCCCGGAGACAGTGCTGTTCTCTGTCTGCTCTTCACAGCTAGAGTGCCTTCACGGAGAACAGAGCGTCCTTGGAGAAACAGAGAGTGTCCTGTGCATTCCAGGCGGCACTCCAGATCACCCACTGCAAAAGGGAAATCTAAACCTCTCTCCACGGTTCAAAGGATCGATCGGATGGCCCATTTACACATCGAGGCGTTCAGCGGTTTTTCCACTGCCTTCTGGAGAAGTACTGCTGGATCTCTAGTATGCTTTTCCTATGGCACCCACGTCCTCACTGTGTCCCAGGGAACAACACTGTGTACAGGATCACCCTTCCTGGCTGACTAAGCAGCACCATGCTACCTAAGGACTCCGGATCACCTCTTTGAAAGCAGAGTGAAAGGCAACCCTCTGCTTTTTCTCCAGAGAGCTCGACGGCCAAAACATTCAACGGACTCCCTGAACACAGCACTAGCTGCTCTTTCGTAGGTGTCATGTCAGTGGCTCTCAGGGCAGAGCGTGGGCTGCAAGGAAAACACACTTCCCTCAGTGTGCGTTCCGGGTGCACTTACATGGCAGACCTCTCTCTATGCCACGCACAAACGAGCTAGGCCCTGCAGTTTTCTAAATGTAGATAGATTCGCCTGAACACTACTAGGCTTAGAGAAGCTGCGAGGACACGTCGCAAACTCCCCAAAGCCTTATGTCCCAGAGACCAGCTACACGTTGCACATCACAACTTCCTCGGGTTCGAACTTCATCCGGGAAGTGGCCAGAGGGCCCCCTTCTGTCTGTTTTGGCTCGCTGGAAACTGATCGCTCTCGGGCAGTTTGGAACTTTCAGATTGGCCATGTATGTGCATGGTAGCACGTCCCAGCTGTAAGGAGGACCGCTGCAGCCTCCACGCCGCCTGAAACAGAGTGCTGCTGCCACTCTCACGTCCTGGAATGCCCTACGTAGGAAAAGGGCGTTTCCCTGAGGGCAGTACGGTGCTTCCAGTTCCCTGCAAGAGGCATGGGAAAGGCGCCAATGCCTAAAGGGAAAACGCCACTGCCTGCCAGGCTCATAGTAAGGACCATGTATTGCATTTGGAAGATTGGGCATACGTCATTCGCCAGGAAAACCTAGTCCATGGAGTGCCTTCAGTTAGTGAGCTTCTCTGAACTCTGGGATGACTGCGTCCTCCGCACCTCCCATGAAAGAACACTGAGACCTGAGTATCCCTTCCTGGGCGACTTCACAACCCTCAGGGATCTTTGGCCTCTGGGCATCTCTCCCTTCACGCCGAGTGAAAAGCAGCACACTGCTTTCTTCGTTGGAGAGCTAAGTGTCTGAGCTTTCTAAAGTCCACCCAAACACGGGTCCAGCAGGTCTTTTAAGTGTATGGCCAGTGGCTCACAGCACTGCACCAGGGCCACAATGAGAAAACACGCTCCTCAGTGTTTGTCTTGGGAAGCCTCACTGGCCTTCTCTCTAAGCCAAGCAGCCCGTTGACCTTCGAAGCAACCTGACAAAGGCACGGTTTGCCCCTGAAACACCCAGAGCCCTTTTATAAGGTGTACGGGCGTCGGAGCCTAACCCAAGTCAGTGGGGACGTCACGCCACTCGCCGCGGGCAGAACTGCCCTGCTACGAAGTTTCACCGGGGAAGGACAGGGTGCCGCTTCCGACCCTTTGACTGTGCCAGAAACTACACGTATTAGGCTCACTGCAACTTTGATATTGCTGACCTAGTGAGAAAAGCACTATTTTCCCCACTGGAGAGCAGAAGGCCTGTGGTGTCAAATTTCCCGGAGACAGTGCTGTTCTCTGTCTGCTCTTCACAGCTAGAGTGCCTTCACGGAGAACAGAGCGTCCTTGGAGAAACAGAGAGTGTCCTGTGCATTCCAGGCGGCACTCCAGATCACCCACTGCAAAAGGGAAATCTAAACCTCTCTCCACGGTTCAAAGGATCGATCGGATGGCCCATTTACACATCGAGGCGTTCAGCGGTTTTTCCACTGCCTTCTGGAGAAGTACTGCTGGATCTCTAGTATGCTTTCCCTATGGCACCCACGTCCTCACTGTGGCCCAGGGAACAACACTGTGTACAGGATCACCCTTCCTGGCTGACTGAGCAGCACCATGCTAACTAAGGCCTCCGGATCACCTCTTTGAAAGCACAGTGAAAGGTAACCCACTGCTTTTTCTCCAGAGAGCTCGATGGCCAAAATATTCAACGGACTCCCTGAACACAGCACTAGCTGGTCTTTCGTAGGTGTCATGTCAGTGGCTCTCAGGGCAGAGTGTGGGCTGCAAGGAAAACACACTTCCCTCAGTGTGCGTTCCGGGTGCACTTACATGGCGGACCTCTCTCTATGCCACGCACAAACGAGAGAGACCCTGCAGTTTTCTAAATGTAGATAGATTTCCTGAACACTACTACGCTTAGAGAAGCTGCGAGGACACGTCGCAACCTCCCCAAAGCCTTATGTCCCAGAGACCAGCCACACGTTGCACATCACAACTTCCTCGGGTTCGAACTTCATCCGGGAAGTGGCCAGAGTGCCCCCTTCTGTCTGTTTTGGCTCGCTGGAAACTGATCGCTCTCAGGCAGTTTGGAACGTTCAGATTGGCCATGTATGTGCATCGTAGCAGGTCCCAGCTGTAAGGAGGACCGCTGCAGCCTCCACGCCGTTTGAAATAGTGTGCTGCTGCCAGTCTCACGTCCTGGAATGCCCTACGTAGGAAAAGGGCGTTTCCCTGAAGGCAATACGGTGCTTCCAGTTCCCTGCCAGCGGCATGGGAAAGGCGCCAATGCCTACAGGGAAAACGACACTGCCTGCCAGGCTCATAGTAAGGTCCATGTATTGCATTTGGAAGATTGGGCATACGTCATTCGCCAGGAAAACCTAGTCCATGGAGTGCCTTCAGTTAGTGAGCTTCTCTGAACTCTGGGATGACTGCGTCCTCCGCACCTCCCATGAAAGAACACTGAGACCTGAGTATCCCTTCCTGGGCGACTTCACAACCCTCAGGGATCTTTGGCCTCCGGGCATCTCTCCCTTCACGCCGAGTGAAAAGCAGCACACTGCTTTCTTCGTTGGGAAGCTAAGTGTCTGAGCTTTCTAAAGTCCACCCAAACAAGGGTCCAGCAGGTCTTTTAAGTTTACGGCCTAACCCAAGTCAGTGGGGACTTCACGCCACTCGCCGCAGGCAGAACTGCCCTGTTACGAAGTTTCAACGGGGAAGGACAGGGTGCCGCTTCCGACCCTTTGACTGTGCCAGAAACTACACGTATTAGGCTCACTGCAACTTTGATATTGCTGACCTAGTGAGAAAAGCACTATTTTCCCCACTGGAGAGCAGAAGGCCTGTGGTGTCAAATTTCCCTGAGACAGTGCTGTTCTCTGTCTGCTCTTCAGAGCTAGAGTGCCTTCACGGAGAACAGAGCGTCCTTGGAGAAACAGAGAGTGCCCTGTGCATTCCAGGCGGCACTCCAGATCACCCACTGCAAAAGGGAAATCTAAACCTCTCTCCACGGTTCAAAGGATCGATCGGATGGCCCATTTACACATCGAGGCGTTCAGCGGTTTTTCCACTGCCTTCTGGAGAAGTACTGCTGGATCTCTAGTATGCTTTTCCTATGGCACCCACGTCCTCACTGTGTCCCAGGGAACAACACTGTGTACAGGATCACCCTTCCTGGCTGACTAAGCAGCACCATGCTACCTAAGACCTCCGGATCACCTCTTTGAAAGCAGAGTGAAAGGCAACCCTCTGCTTTTTCTCCAGAGAGTCGATGGCCCAAACATTCAACGGACTCCCTGAACACAGCACTAGCTGCTCTTTCGTAGGTGTCATGTCAGTGGCTCTCAAGGCAGAGCGTGGGCTGCAAGGAAAACACACTTCCCTCAGTGTGCGTTCCGGGTGCACTTACATGGCAGACCTCTCTCTATGCCACGCACAAACGAGCTAGGCCCTGCAGTTTTCTAAATGTAGATAGATTCGCCTGAACACTACTAGGCTTAGAGAAGCTGCGAGGACACGTCGCAAACTCCCCAAAGCCTTATGTCCCAGAGACCAGCTACACGTTGCACATCACAACTTCCTCGGGTTCGAACTTCATCCGGGAAGTGGCCAGAGGGCCCCCTTCTGTCTGTTTTGGCTCGCTGGAAACTGATCGCTCTCGGGCAGTTTGGAACTTTCAGATTGGCCATGTATGTGCATGGTAGCACGTCCCAGCTGTAAGGAGGACCGCTGCAGCCTCCACGCCGCCTGAAACAGAGTGCTGCTGCCACTCTCACGTCCTGGAATGCCCTACGTAGGAAAAGGGCGTTTCCCTGAGGGCAGTACGGTGCTTCCAGTTCCCTGCAAGAGGCATGGGAAAGGCGCCAATGCCTAAAGGGAAAACGCCACTGCCTGCCAGGCTCATAGTAAGGACCATGTATTGCATTTGGAAGATTGGGCATACGTCATTCGCCAGGAAAACCTAGTCCATGGAGTGCCTTCAGTTAGTGAGCTTCTCTGAACTCTGGGATGACTGCGTCCTCCGCACCTCCCATGAAAGAACACTGAGACCTGAGTATCCCTTCCTGGGCGACTTCACAACCCTCAGGGATCTTTGGCCTCTGGGCATCTCTCCCTTCACGCCGAGTGAAAAGCAGCACACTGCTTTCTTCGTTGGAGAGCTAAGTGTCTGAGCTTTCTAAAGTCCACCCAAACACGGGTCCAGCAGGTCTTTTAAGTGTATGGCCACTGGCTCACAGCACTGCACCAGGGCCACAATGAGAAAACACGCTCCTCAGTGTTTGTCTTGGGAAGCCTCACTGGCCTTCTCTCTAAGCCAAGCAGCCCGTTGACCTTCGAAGCAACCTGACAAAGGCACGGTTTGCCCCTGAAACACCCAGAGCCCTTTTATAAGGTGTACGGGCGTCGGAGCCTAACCCAAGTCAGTGGGGACGTCACGCCACTTGCCGCGGGCAGAACTGCCCTGCTACGAAGTTTCACCGGGGAAGGACAGGGTGCCGCTTCCGACCCTTTGACTGTGCCAGAAACTACACGTATTAGGCTCACTGCAACTTTGATATTGCTGACCTAGTGAGAAAAGCACTATTTTCCCCACTGGAGAGCAGAAGGCCTGTGGTGTCAAATTTCCCGGAGACAGTGCTGTTCTCTGTCTGCTCTTCACAGCTAGAGTGCCTTCACGGAGAACAGAGCGTCCTTGGAGAAACAGAGAGTGTCCTGTGCATTCCAGGCGGCACTCCAGATCACCCACTGCAAAAGGGAAATCTAAACCTCTCTCCACGGTTCAAAGGATCGATCGGATGGCCCATTTACACATCGAGGCGTTCAGCGGTTTTTCCACTGCCTTCTGGAGAAGTACTGCTGGATCTCTAGTATGCTTTCCCTATGGCACCCACGTCCTCACTGTGGCCCAGGGAACAACACTGTGTACAGGATCACCCTTCCTGGCTGACTGAGCAGCACCATGCTAACTAAGGCCTCCGGATCACCTCTTTGAAAGCACAGTGAAAGGTAACCCACTGCTTTTTCTCCAGAGAGCTCGATGGCCAAAATATTCAACGGACTCCCTGAACACAGCACTAGCTGGTCTTTCGTAGGTGTCATGTCAGTGGCTCTCAGGGCAGAGTGTGGGCTGCAAGGAAAACACACTTCCCTCAGTGTGCGTTCCGGGTGCACTTACATGGCGGACCTCTCTCTATGCCACGCACAAACGAGAGAGACCCTGCAGTTTTCTAAATGTAGATAGATTTCCTGAACACTACTACGCTTAGAGAAGCTGCGAGGACACGTCGCAACCTCCCCAAAGCCTTATGTCCCAGAGACCAGCCACACGTTGCACATCACAACTTCCTCGGGTTCGAACTTCATCCGGGAAGTGGCCAGAGTGCCCCCTTCTGTCTGTTTTGGCTCGCTGGAAACTGATCGCTCTCAGGCAGTTTGGAACGTTCAGATTGGCCATGTATGTGCATCGTAGCAGGTCCCAGCTGTAAGGAGGACCGCTGCAGCCTCCACGCCGTTTGAAATAGTGTGCTGCTGCCAGTCTCACGTCCTGGAATGCCCTACGTAGGAAAAGGGCGTTTCCCTGAAGGCAATACGGTGCTTCCAGTTCCCTGCCAGCGGCATGGGAAAGGCGCCAATGCCTACAGGGAAAACGACACTGCCTGCCAGGCTCATAGTAAGGTCCATCTATTGCATTTGGAAGATTGGGCATACGTCATTCGCCAGGAAAACCTAGTCCATGGAGTGCCTTCAGTTAGTGAGCTTCTCTGAACTCTGGGATGACTGCGTCCTCCGCACCTCCCATGAAAGAACACTGAGACCTGAGTATCCCTTCCTGGGCGACTTCACAACCCTCAGGGATCTTTGGCCTCCGGGCATCTCTCCCTTCACGCCGAGTGAAAAGCAGCACACTGCTTTCTTCGTTGGGAAGCTAAGTGTCTGAGCTTTCTAAAGTCCACCCAAACAAGGGTCCAGCAGGTCTTTTAAGTTTACGGCCTAACCCAAGTCAGTGGGGACTTCACGCCACTCGCCGCAGGCAGAACTGCCCTGTTACGAAGTTTCAACGGGGAAGGACAGGGTGCCGCTTCCGACCCTTTGACTGTGCCAGAAACTACACGTATTAGGCTCACTGCAACTTTGATATTGCTGACCTAGTGAGAAAAGCACTATTTTCCCCACTGGAGAGCAGAAGGCCTGTGGTGTCAAATTTCCCTGAGACAGTGCTGTTCTCTGTCTGCTCTTCAGAGCTAGAGTGCCTTCACGGAGAACAGAGCGTCCTTGGAGAAACAGAGAGTGCCCTGTGCATTCCAGGCGGCACTCCAGATCACCCACTGCAAAAGGGAAATCTAAACCTCTCTCCACGGTTCAAAGGATCGATCGGATGGCCCATTTACACATCGAGGCGTTCAGCGGTTTTTCCACTGCCTTCTGGAGAAGTACTGCTGGATCTCTAGTATGCTTTTCCTATGGCACCCACGTCCTCACTGTGTCCCAGGGAACAACACTGTGTACAGGATCACCCTTCCTGGCTGACTAAGCAGCACCATGCTACCTAAGACCTCCGGATCACCTCTTTGAAAGCAGAGTGAAAGGCAACCCTCTGCTTTTTCTCCAGAGAGTCGATGGCCCAAACATTCAACGGACTCCCTGAACACAGCACTAGCTGCTCTTTCGTAGGTGTCATGTCAGTGGCTCTCAAGGCAGAGCGTGGGCTGCAAGGAAAACACACTTCCCTCAGTGTGCGTTCCGGGTGCACTTACATGGCAGACCTCTCTCTATGCCACGCACAAACGAGCTAGGCCCTGCAGTTTTCTAAATGTAGATAGATTCGCCTGAACACTACTAGGCTTAGAGAAGCTGCGAGGACACGTCGCAAACTCCCCAAAGCCTTATGTCCCAGAGACCAGCTACACGTTGCACATCACAACTTCCTCGGGTTCGAACTTCATCCGGGAAGTGGCCAGAGGGCCCCCTTCTGTCTGTTTTGGCTCGCTGGAAACTGATCGCTCTCGGGCAGTTTGGAACTTTCAGATTGGCCATGTATGTGCATGGTAGCACGTCCCAGCTGTAAGGAGGACCGCTGCAGCCTCCACGCCGCCTGAAACAGAGTGCTGCTGCCACTCTCACGTCCTGGAATGCCCTACGTAGGAAAAGGGCGTTTCCCTGAGGGCAGTACGGTGCTTCCAGTTCCCTGCAAGAGGCATGGGAAAGGCGCCAATGCCTAAAGGGAAAACGCCACTGCCTGCCAGGCTCATAGTAAGGACCATGTATTGCATTTGGAAGATTGGGCATACGTCATTCGCCAGGAAAACCTAGTCCATGGAGTGCCTTCAGTTAGTGAGCTTCTCTGAACTCTGGGATGACTGCGTCCTCCGCACCTCCCATGAAAGAACACTGAGACCTGAGTATCCCTTCCTGGGCGACTTCACAACCCTCAGGGATCTTTGGCCTCTGGGCATCTCTCCCTTCACGCCGAGTGAAAAGCAGCACACTGCTTTCTTCGTTGGAGAGCTAAGTGTCTGAGCTTTCTAAAGTCCACCCAAACACGGGTCCAGCAGGTCTTTTAAGTGTATGGCCAGTGGCTCACAGCACTGCACCAGGGCCACAATGAGAAAACACGCTCCTCAGTGTTTGTCTTGGGAAGCCTCACTGGCCTTCTCTCTAAGCCAAGCAGCCCGTTGACCTTCGAAGCAACCTGACAAAGGCACGGTTTGCCCCTGAAACACCCAGAGCCCTTTTATAAGGTGTACGGGCGTCGGAGCCTAACCCAAGTCAGTGGGGACGTCACGCCACTCGCCGCGGGCAGAACTGCCCTGCTACGAAGTTTCACCGGGGAAGGACAGGGTGCCGCTTCCGACCCTTTGACTGTGCCAGAAACTACACGTATTAGGCTCACTGCAACTTTGATATTGCTGACCTAGTGAGAAAAGCACTATTTTCCCCACTGGAGAGCAGAAGGCCTGTGGTGTCAAATTTCCCTGAGACAGTGCTGTTCTCTGTCTGCTCTTCACAGCTAGAGTGCCTTCACGGAGAACAGAGCGTCCTTGGAGAAACAGAGAGTGTCCTGTGCATTCCAGGCGGCACTCCAGATCACCCACTGCAAAAGGGAAATCTAAACCTCTCTCCACGGTTCAAAGGATAGATCGGATGGCCCATTTACACATCAAGGCGTTCAGCGGTTTTTCCACTGCCTTCTGGAGAAGTACTGCTGGATCTCTAGTATGCTTTCCCTATGGCACCCACGTCCTCACTGTGGCCCAGGGAACAACACTGTGTACAGGATCACCCTTCCTGGCTGACTGAGCAGCACCATGCTAACTAAGGCCTCCGGATCACCTCTTTGAAAGCCCAGTGAAAGGTAACCCACTGCTTTTTCTCCAGAGAGCTCGATGGCCAAAATATTCAACGGACTCCCTGAACACAGCACTAGCTGGTCTTTCGTAGGTGTCATGTCAGTGGCTCTCAGGGCAGAGTGTGGGCTGCAAGGAAAACACACTTCCCTCAGTGTGCGTTCCGGGTGCACTTACATGGCGGACCTCTCTCTATGCCACGCACAAACGAGAGAGACTCTGCAGTTTTCTAAATGTAGATAGATTTCCTGAACACTACTACGCTTAGAGAAGCTGCGAGGACACGTCGCAACCTCCCCAAAGCCTTATGTCCCAGAGACCAGCCACACGTTGCACATCACAACTTCCTCGGGTTCGAACTTCATCCGGGAAGGGGCCAGAGTGCCCCCTTCTGTCTGTTTTGGCTCGCTGGAAACTGATCGCTCTCAGGCAGTTTGGAACGTTCAGATTGGCCATGTATGTGCATCGTAGCAGGTCCCAGCTGTAAGGAGGACCGCTGCAGCCTCCACGCCGTTTGAAATAGTGTGCTGCTGCCAGTCTCACGTCCTGGAATGCCCTACGTAGGAAAAGGGCGTTTCCCTGAAGGCAATACGGTGCTTCCAGTTCCCTGCCAGCGGCATGGGAAAGGCGCCAATGCCTACAGGGAAAACGACACTGCCTGCCAGGCTCATAGTAAGGTCCATGTATTGCATTTGGAAGATTGGGCATACGTCATTCGCCAGGAAAACCTAGTCCATGGAGTGCCTTCAGTTAGTGAGCTTCTCTGAACTCTGGGATGACTGCGTCCTCCGCACCTCCCATGAAAGAACACTGAGACCTGAGTATCCCTTCCTGGGCGACTTCACAACCCTCAGGGATCTTTGGCCTCCGGGCATCTCTCCCTTCACGCCGAGTGAAAAGCAGCACACTGCTTTCTTCGTTGGGAAGCTAAGTGTCTGAGCTTTCTAAAGTCCACCCAAACAAGGGTCCAGCAGGTCTTTTAAGTTTACGGCCTAACCCAAGTCAGTGGGGACTTCACGCCACTCGCCGCAGGCAGAACTGCCCTGCTACGAAGTTTCAACGGGGAAGGACAGGGTGCCGCTTCCGACCCTTTGACTGTGCCAGAAACTACACGTATTAGGCTCACTGCAACTTTGATATTGCTGACCTAGTGAGAAAAGCACTATTTTCCCCACTGGAGAGCAGAAGGCCTGTGGTGTCAAATTTCCCGGAGACAGTGCTGTTCTCTGTCTGCTCTTCACAGCTAGAGTGCCTTCACGGAGAACAGAGCGTCCTTGGAGAAACAGAGAGTGTCCTGTGCATTCCAGGCGGCACTCCAGATCACCCACTGCAAAAGGGAAATCTAAACCTCTCTCCACGGTTCAAAGGATCGATCGGATGGCCCATTTACACATCGAGGCGTTCAGCGGTTTTTCCACTGCCTTCTGGAGAAGTACTGCTGGATCTCTAGTATGCTTTTCCTATGGCACCCACGTCCTCACTGTGTCCCAGGGAACAACACTGTGTACAGGATCACCCTTCCTGGCTGACTAAGCAGCACCATGCTACCTAAGGACTCCGGATCACCTCTTTGAAAGCAGAGTGAAAGGCAACCCTCTGCTTTTTCTCCAGAGAGCTCGACGGCCAAAACATTCAACGGACTCCCTGAACACAGCACTAGCTGCTCTTTCGTACGTGTCATGTCAGTGGCTCTCAGGGCAGAGCGTGGGCTGCAAGGAAAACACACTTCCCTCAGTGTGCGTTCCGAGTGCACTTACATGGCAGACCTCTCTCTATGCCACGCAGAAACGAGAGAGGCCCTGCAGTTTTCTAAATGTAGATAGATTCGCCTGAACACTACTAGGATTAGAGAAGCTGCGAGGACATGTCGCAACCTCCCCAAAGCCTTATGTCCCAGAGACCAGCCACACGTTGCACATCACAACTTCCTCGGGTTCGAACTTCATCCAGGAAGGGGCCAGAGTGCCCCCTTCTGTCTGTTTTGGCTCGCTGGAAACTGATCGCTCTCGGGCAGTTTGGAACTTTCAGATTGGCCATGTATGTGCATGGTAGCACGTCCCAGCTGTAAGGAGGACCGCTGCAGCCTCCACGCCGCCTGAAACAGAGTGCTGCTGCCACTCTCACGTCCTGGAATGCCCTACGTAGGAAAAGGGCGTTTCCCTGAGGGCAGTACGGTGCTTCCAGTTCCCTGCAAGAGGCATGGGAAAGGCGCCAATGCCTAAAGGGAAAACGCCACTGCCTGCCAGGCTCATAGTAAGGACCATGTATTGCATTTGGAAGATTGGGCATACGTCATTCGCCAGGAAAACCTAGTCCATGGAGTGTCTTCAGTTAGTGAGCTTCTCTGAACTCTGGGATGACTGCGTCTTCCGCACCTCCCATGAAAGAATACTGAGACCTGAGTATCCCTTCCTGGGCGACTTCACAACCCTCAGGGATCTTTGGCCTCCGGGCATCTCTCCCTTCACGCCGAGTGAAAAGCAGCACACTGCTTTCTTCGTTGGAGAGCTAAGTGTCTGAGCTTTCTAAAGTCCACCCAAACACGGGTCCAGCAGGTCTTTTAAGTGTACGGCCAGTGGCTCACAGCACTGCACCAGGGCCACAATGAGAAAACACGCTCCTCAGTGTTTGTCTTGGGAAGCCTCACTGGCCTTCTCTTTAAGCCAAGCAGCCCGTTGACCTTCGAAGCAACCTGACAAAGGCACGGTTTGCCCCTGAAACACCCAGAGCCCTTTTATAAGGTGTACGGGCGTCGGAGCCTAACCCAAGTCAGTGGGGACGTCACGCCACTCGCCGCAGGCAGAACTGCCCTGCTACGAAGTTTCAACGGGGAAGGACAGGGTGCCGCTTCCGACCCTTTGACTGTGCCAGAAACTACATGTACTAGGCACACAGCAACTTTGATATTGCTGACCTAGTGAGAAAAGCACTATTTTCCCCACTGGAGAGCAGAAGGCCTGTGGTGTCAAATTTCCCGGAGACAGTGCTGTTCTCTGTCTGCTCTTCACAGCTAGAGTGCCTTCACGGAGAACAGAGCGTCCTTGGAGAAACAGAGAGTGTCCTGTGCATTCCAGGCGGCACTCCAGATCACCCACTGCAAAAGGGAAGTCGAAACCTCTCTCCAGGGTTCAAAGGATCGATCGGATGGCCCATTCACACATTGAGGCGTTCAGCGGTTTTTCCACTGCCTTCTGGAGAAGTACTGCTGGATCTCTAGTATGCTTTCCCTATGGCACCCACGTCCTCACTGTGGCCCAGGGAACAACACTGTGTACAGGATCACCCTTCCTGGCTGACTGAGCAGCACCATGCTAACTAAGGCCTCCGGATCACCTCTTTGAAAGCACAGTGAAAGGTAACCCACTGCTTTTTCTCCAGAGAGCTCGATGGCCAAAATATTCAACGGACTCCCTGAACACAGCACTAGCTGCTCTTTCGTAGGTGTCATGTCAGTGGCTCTCAGGGCAGAGTGTGGGCTGCAAGGAAAACACACTTCCCTCAGTGTGCGTTCCGGGTGCACTTACATGGCGGACCTCTCTCTATGCCACGCACAAACGAGAGAGACCCTGCAGTTTTCTAAATGTAGATAGATTTCCTGAACACTACTACGCTTAGAGAAGCTGCGAGGACACGTTGCAACCTCCCCAAAGCCTTATGTCCCAGAGACCAGCCACACGTTGCACATCACAACTTCCTCGGGTTCGAACTTCATCCGGGAAGTGGCCAGAGTGCCCCCTTCTGTCTGTTTTGGCTCGCTGGAAACTGATCGCTCTCGGGCAGTTTGGAACGTTCAGATTGGCCATGTATGTGCATCGTAGCAGGTCCCAGCTGTAAGGAGGACCGCTGCAGCCTCCACGCCGTTTGAAATAGTGTGCTGCTGCCAGTCTCACGTCCTGGAATGCCCTACGTAGGAAAAGGGCGTTTCCCTGAAGGCAATACGGTGCTTCCAGTTCCCTGCCAGCGGCATGGGAAAGGCGCCAATGCCTACAGGGAAAACGACACTGCCTGCCAGGCTCATAGTAAGGTCCATGTATTGCATTTGGAAGATTGGGCATACGTCATTCGCCAGGAAAACCTAGTCCATGGAGTGCCTTCAGTTAGTGAGCTTCTCTGAACTCTGGGATGACTGCGTCCTCCGCACCTCCCATGAAAGAACACTGAGACCTGAGTATCCCTTCCTGGGCGACTTCACAACCCTCAGGGATCTTTGGCCTCCGGGCATCTCTCCCTTCACGCCGAGTGAAAAGCAGCACACTGCTTTCTTCGTTGGGAAGCTAAGTGTCTGAGCTTTCTAAAGTCCACCCAAACAAGGGTCCAGCAGGTCTTTTAAGTTTACGGCCTAACCCAAGTCAGTGGGGACTTCACGCCACTCGCCGCAGGCAGAACTGCCCTGCTACAAAGTTTCAACGGGGAAGGACAGGGTGCCGCTTCCGACCCATTGACTGTGCCAGAAACTACACGTATTAGGCTCACTGCAACTTTGATATTGCTGACCTAGTGAGAAAAGCACTATTTTCCCCACTGGAGAGCAGAAGGCCTGTGGTGTCAAATTTCCCTGAGACAGTGCTGTTCTCTGTCTGCTCTTCACAGCTAGAGTGCCTTCACGGAGAACAGAGCGTCCTTGGAGAAACAGAGAGTGTCCTGTGCATTCCAGGCGGCACTCCAGATCACCCACTGCAAAAGGGAAATCTAAACCTCTCTCCACGGTTCAAAGGATCGATCGGATGGCCCATTTACACATCGAGGCGTTCAGCGGTTTTTCCACTGCCTTCTGGAGAAGTACTGCTGGATCTCTAGTATGCTTTTCCTATGGCACCCACGTCCTCACTGTGTCCCAGGGAACAACACTGTGTACAGGATCACCCTTCCTGGCTGACTAAGCAGCACCATGCTACCTAAGGACTCCGGATCACCTCTTTGAAAGCAGAGTGAAAGGCAACCCTCTGCTTTTTCTCCAGAGAGTCGATGGCCAAAACATTCAACGGACTCCCTGAACACAGCACTAGCTGCTCTTTCGTAGGTGTCATGTCAGTGGCTCTCAGGGCAGAGCGTGGGCTGCAAGGAAAACACACTTCCCTCAGTGTGCGTTCCGGGTGCACTTACATGGCAGACCTCTCTCTATGCCACGCACAAACGAGAGAGGCCCTGCAGTTTTCTAAATGTAGATAGATTCGCCTGAACACTACTAGGCTTAGAGAAGCTGCGAGGACACGTCGCAAACTCCCCAAAGCCTTATGTCCCAGAGACCAGCTACACGTTGCACATCACAACTTCCTCGGGTTCGAACTTCATCCGGGAAGTGGCCAGAGGGCCCCCTTCTGTCTGTTTTGGCTCGCTGGAAACTGATCGCTCTCGGGCAGTTTGGAACTTTCAGATTGGCCATGTATGTGCATGGTAGCACATCCCACCTGTAAGGAGGACCGCTGCAGCCTCCACGCCGCCTGAAACAGAGTGCTGCTGCCACTCTCACGTCCTGGAATGCCCTACGTAGGAAAAGGGCGTTTCCCTGAGGGCAGTACGGTGCTTCCAGTTCCCTGCAAGAGGCATGGGAAAGGCGCCAATGCCTAAAGGGAAAACGCCACTGCCTGCCAGGCTCATAGTAAGGACCATGTATTGCATTTGGAAGATTGGGCATACGTCATTCGCCAGGAAAACCTAGTCCATGGAGTGCCTTCAGTTAGTGAGCTTCTCTGAACTCTGGGATGACTGCGTCCTCCGCACCTCCCATGAAAGAACACTGAGACCTGAGTATCCCTTCCTGGGCGACTTCACAACCCTCAGGGATCTTTGGCCTCCGGGCATCTCTCCCTTCACGCCGAGTGAAAAGCAGCACACTGCTTTCTTCGTTGGAGAGCTAAGTGTCTGAGCTTTCTAAAGTCCACCCAAACACGGGTCCAGCAGGTCTTTTAAGTGTACGGCCAGTGGCTCACAGCACTGCACCAGGGCCACAATGAGAAAACACGCTCCTCAGTGTTTGTCTTGGGAAGCCTCACTGGCCTTCTCTCTAAGCCAAGCAGCCCGTTGACCTTCGAAGCAACCTGACAAAGGCACGGTTTGCCCCTGAAACACCCAGAGCCCTTTTATAAGGTGTACGGGCGTCGGAGCCTAACCCAAGTCAGTGGGGACGTCACGCCACTCGCCGCGGGCAGAACTGCCCTGCTACGAAGTTTCAACGGGGAAGGACAGGGTGCCGCTTCCGACCCTTTGACTGTGCCAGAAACTACATGTACTAGGCACACAGCAACTTTGATATTGCTGACCTAGTGAGAAAAGCACTATTTTCCCCACTGGAGAGCAGAAGGCCTGTGGTGTCAAATTTCCCGGAGACAGTGCTGTTCTCTGTCTGCTCTTCACAGCTAGAGTGCCTTCACGGAGAACAGAGCGTCCTTGGAGAAACAGAGAGTGTCCTGTGCATTCCAGGCGGCACTCCAGATCACCCACTGCAAAAGGGAAGTCGAAACCTCTCTCCAGGGTTCAAAGGATCGATCGGATGGCCCATTCACACATTGAGGCGTTCAGCGGTTTTTCCACTGCCTTCTGGAGAAGTACTGCTGGATCTCTAGTATGCTTTCCCTATGGCACCCACGTCCTCACTGTGGCCCAGGGAACAACACTGTGTACAGGATCACCCTTCCTGGCTGACTGAGCAGCACCATGCTAACTAAGGCCTCCGGATCACCTCTTTGAAAGCACAGTGAAAGGTAACCCACTGCTTTTTCTCCAGAGAGCTCGATGGCCAAAATATTCAACGGACTCCCTGAACACAGCACTAGCTGGTCTTTCGTAGGTGTCATGTCAGTGGCTCTCAGGGCAGAGTGTGGGCTGCAAGGAAAACACACTTCCCTCAGTGTGCGTTCCGGGTGCACTTACATGGCGGACCTCTCTCTATGCCACGCACAAACGAGAGAGACCCTGCAGTTTTCTAAATGTAGATAGATTTCCTGAACACTACTACGCTTAGAGAAGCTGCGAGGACACGTTGCAACCTCCCCAAAGCCTTATGTCCCAGAGACCAGCCACACGTTGCACATCACAACTTCCTCGGGTTCGAACTTCATCCGGGAAGTGGCCAGAGTGCCCCCTTCTGTCTGTTTTGGCTCGCTGGAAACTGATCGCTCTCGGGCAGTTTGGAACGTTCAGATTGGCCATGTATGTGCATCGTAGCAGGTCCCAGCTGTAAGGAGGACCGCTGCAGCCTCCACGCCGTTTGAAATAGTGTGCTGCTGCCAGTCTCACGTCCTGGAATGCCCTACGTAGGAAAAGGGCGTTTCCCTGAAGGCAATACGGTGCTTCCAGTTCCCTGCCAGCGGCATGGGAAAGGCGCCAATGCCTACAGGGAAAACGACACTGCCTGCCAGGCTCATAGTAAGGTCCATGTATTGCATTTGGAAGATTGGGCATACGTCATTCGCCAGGAAAACCTAGTCCATGGAGTGCCTTCAGTTAGTGAGCTTCTCTGAACTCTGGGATGACTGCGTCCTCCGCACCTCCCATGAAAGAACACTGAGACCTGAGTATCCCTTCCTGGGCGACTTCACAACCCTCAGGGATCTTTGGCCTCCGGGCATCTCTCCCTTCACGCCGAGTGAAAAGCAGCACACTGCTTTCTTCGTTGGGAAGCTAAGTGTCTGAGCTTTCTAAAGTCCACCCAAACAAGGGTCCAGCAGGTCTTTTAAGTTTACGGCCTAACCCAAGTCAGTGGGGACTTCACGCCACTCGCCGCAGGCAGAACTGCCCTGCTACAAAGTTTCAACGGGGAAGGACAGGGTGCCGCTTCCGACCCATTGACTGTGCCAGAAACTACACGTATTAGGCTCACTGCAACTTTGATATTGCTGACCTAGTGAGAAAAGCACTATTTTCCCCACTGGAGAGCAGAAGGCCTGTGGTGTCAAATTTCCCTGAGACAGTGCTGTTCTCTGTCTGCTCTTCACAGCTAGAGTGCCTTCACGGAGAACAGAGCGTCCTTGGAGAAACAGAGAGTGTCCTGTGCATTCCAGGCGGCACTCCAGATCACCCACTGCAAAAGGGAAATCTAAACCTCTCTCCACGGTTCAAAGGATCGATCGGATGGCCCATTTACACATCGAGGCGTTCAGCGGTTTTTCCACTGCCTTCTGGAGAAGTACTGCTGGATCTCTAGTATGCTTTTCCTATGGCACCCACGTCCTCACTGTGTCCCAGGGAACAACACTGTGTACAGGATCACCCTTCCTGGCTGACTAAGCAGCACCATGCTACCTAAGGCCTCCGGATCACCTCTTTGAAAGCAGAGTGAAAGGCAACCCTCTGCTTTTTCTCCAGAGAGTCGATGGCCAAAACATTCAACGGACTCCCTGAACACAGCACTAGCTGCTCTTTCGTAGGTGTCATGTCAGTGGCTCTCAGGGCAGAGCGTGGGCTGCAAGGAAAACACACTTCCCTCAGTGTGCGTTCCGGGTGCACTTACATGGCAGACCTCTCTCTATGCCACGCACAAACGAGAGAGGCCCTGCAGTTTTCTAAATGTAGATAGATTCGCCTGAACACTACTAGGCTTAGAGAAGCTGCGAGGACACGTCGCAAACTCCCCAAAGCCTTATGTCCCAGAGACCAGCTACACGTTGCACATCACAACTTCCTCGGGTTCGAACTTCATCCGGGAAGTGGCCAGAGGGCCCCCTTCTGTCTGTTTTGGCTCGCTGGAAACTGATCGCTCTCGGGCAGTTTGGAACTTTCAGATTGGCCATGTATGTGCATGGTAGCACATCCCACCTGTAAGGAGGACCGCTGCAGCCTCCACGCCGCCTGAAACAGAGTGCTGCTGCCACTCTCACGTCCTGGAATGCCCTACGTAGGAAAAGGGCGTTTCCCTGAGGGCAGTACGGTGCTTCCAGTTCCCTGCAAGAGGCATGGGAAAGGCGCCAATGCCTAAAGGGAAAACGCCACTGCCTGCCAGGCTCATAGTAAGGACCATGTATTGCATTTGGAAGATTGGGCATACGTCATTCGCCAGGAAAACCTAGTCCATGGAGTGCCTTCAGTTAGTGAGCTTCTCTGAACTCTGGGATGACTGCGTCCTCCGCACCTCCCATGAAAGAACACTGAGACCTGAGTATCCCTTCCTGGGCGACTTCACAACCATCAGGGATCTTTGGCCTCCGGGCATCTCTCCCTTCACGCCGAGTGAAAAGCAGCACACTGCTTTCTTCGTTGGAGAGCTAAGTGTCTGAGCTTTCTAAAGTCCACCCAAACACGGGTCCAGCAGGTCTTTTAAGTGTACGGCCAGTGGCTCACAGCACTGCACCAGGGCCACAATGAGAAAACACGCTCCTCAGTGTTTGTCTTGGGAAGCCTCACTGGCCTTCTCTCTAAGCCAAGCAGCCCGTTGACCTTCGAAGCAACCTGACAAAGGCACGGTTTGCCCCTGAAACACCCAGAGCCCTTTTATAAGGTGTACGGGCGTCGGAGCCTAACCCAAGTCAGTGGGGACGTCACGCCACTCGCCGCAGGCAGAACTGCCCTGCTACGAAGTTTCAACGGGGAAGGACAGGGTGCCGCTTCCGACCCTTTGACTGTGCCAGAAACTACACGTATTAGGCTCACTGCAACTTTGATATTGCTGACCTAGTGAGAAAAGCACTATTTTCCCCACTGGAGGGCAGAAGGCCTGTGGTGTCAAATTTCCCTGAGACAGTGCTGTTCTCTGTCTGCTCTTCACAGCTAGAGTGCCTTCACGGAGAACAGAGCGTCCTTGGAGAAACAGAGAGTGTCCTGTGCATTCCAGGCGGAACTCCAGATCACCCACTGCAAAAGGGAAATCTAAACCTCTCTCCAGGGTTCAAAGGATCGATCGGATGGCCCATTCACACATTGAGGCGTTCAGCGGTTTTTCCACTGCCTTCTGGAGAAGTACTGCTGGATCTCTAGTATGCTTTTCCTATGGCACCCACGTCCACACTGTGTCCCAGGGAACAACACTGTGTACAGGATCACCCTTCCTGGCTGACTAAGCAGCACCATGCTACCTAAGGACTCCGGATCACCTCTTTGAAAGCAGAGTGAAAGGCAACCCTCTGCTTTTTCTCCAGAGAGCTCGACGGCCAAAACATTCAACGGACTCCCTGAACACAGCACTAGCTGCTCTTTCGTAGGTGTCATGTCAGTGGCTCTCAGGGCAGAGCGTGGGCTGCAAGGAAAACACACTTCCCTCAGTGTGAGTTCCGAGTGCACTTACATGGCAGACCTCTCTCTATGCCACGCACAAACGAGAGAGGCCCTGCAGTTTTCTAAATGTAGATAGATTCGCCTGAACACTACTAGGATTAGAGAAGCTGCGAGGACATGTCGCAACCTCCCCAAAGCCTTATGTCCCAGAGACCAGCCACACGTTGCACATCACAACTTCCTCGGGTTCGAACTTCATCCAGGAAGGGGCCAGAGTGCCCCCTTCTGTCTGTTTTGGCTCGCTGGAAACTGATCGCTCTCGGGCAGTTTGGAACTTTCAGATTGGCCATGTATGTGCATGGTAGCACGTCCCAGCTGTAAGGAGGACCGCTGCAGCCTCCACGCCGCCTGAAACAGAGTGCTGCTGCCACTCTCACGTCCTGGAATGCCCTACGTAGGAAAAGGGCGTTTCCCTGAAGGCAGTACGGTGCTTCCAGTTCCCTGCAAGAGGCATGGGAAAGGCGCCAATGCCTAAAGGGAAAACGCCACTGCCTGCCAGGCTCATAGTAAGGACCATGTATTGCATTTGGAAGATTGGGCATACGTCATTCGCCAGGAAAACCTAGTCCATGGAGTGCCTTCAGTTAGTGAGCTTCTCTGAACTCTGGGATGACTGCGTCCTCCGCACCTCCCATGAAAGAACACTGAGACCTGAGTATCCCTTCCTGGGCGACTTCACAACCCTCAGGGATCTTTGGCCTCCGGGCATCTCTCCCTTCACGCCGAGTGAAAAGCAGCACACTGCTTTCTTCGTTGGAGAGCTAAGTGTCTGAGCTTTCTAAAGTCCACCCAAACACGGGTCCAGCAGGTCTTTTAAGTGTACGGCCAGTGGCTCACAGCACTGCACCAGGGCCACAATGAGAAAACACGCTCCTCAGTGTGTGTCTTGGGAAGCCTCACTGGCCTTCTCTTTAAGCCAAGCAGCCCGTTGACCTTCGAAGCAACCTGACAAAGGCACGGTTTGCCCCTGAAACACCCAGAGCCCTTTTATAAGGTGTACGGGCGTCGGAGCCTAACCCAAGTCAGTGGGGACGTCACGCCACTCGCCGCAGGCAGAACTGCCCTGCTACGAAGTTTCAACGGGGAAGGACAGGGTGCCGCTTCCGACCCTTTGACTGTGCCAGAAACTACATGTACTAGGCACACAGCAACTTTGATATTGCTGACCTAGTGAGAAAAGCACTATTTTCCCCACTGGAGAGCAGAAGGCCTGTGGTGTCAAATTTCCCTGAGACAGTGCTGTTCTCTGTCTGCTCTTCACAGCTAGAGTGCCTTCACGGAGAACAGAGCGTCCTTGGAGAAACAGAGAGTGTCCTGTGCATTCCAGGCGGCACTCCAGATCACCCACTGCAAAAGGGAAGTCTAAACCTCTCTCCAGGGTTCAAAGGATCGATCGGATGGCCCATTCACACATTGAGGCGTTCAGCGGTTTTTCCACTGCCTTCTGGAGAAGTACTGCTGGATCTCTAGTATGCTTTCCCTATAGCACCCACGTCCTCACTGTGGCCCAGGGAACAACACTGTGTACAGGATCACCCTTCCTGGCTGACTGAGCAGCACCATGCTAACTAAGGCCTCCGGATCACCTCTTTGAAAGCAGAGTGAAAGGCAACCCTCTGCTTTTTCTCCAGAGAGCTCGACGGCCAAAACATTCAACGGACTCCCTGAACACAGCACTAGCTGCTCTTTCGTAGGTGTCATGTCAGTGGCTCTCAGGGCCGAGCGTGGGCTGCAAGGAAAACACACTTCCCTCAGTGTGCGTTCCGAGTGCACTTACATGGCAGACCTCTCTCTATGCCACGCACAAACGAGAGAGGCCCTGCAGTTTTCTAAATGTAGATAGATTCGCCTGAACACTACTAGGATTAGAGAAGCTGCGAGGACATGTCGCAACCTCCCCAAAGCCTTATGTCCCAGAGACCAGCCACACGTTGCACATCACAACTTCCTCGGGTTCGAACTTCATCCAGGAAGGGGCCAGAGTGCCCCCTTCTGTCTGTTTTGGCTCGCTGGAAACTGATCGCTCTCGGGCAGTTTGGAACTTTCAGATTGGCCATGTATGTGCATGGTAGCACGTCCCAGCTGTAAGGAGGACCGCTGCAGCCTCCACGCCGCCTGAAACAGAGTGCTGCTGCCACTCTCACGTCCTGGAATGCCCTACGTAGGAAAAGGGCGTTTCCCTGAAGGCAGTACGGTGCTTCCAGTTCCCTGCAAGAGGCATGGGAAAGGCGCCAATGCCTAAAGGGAAAACGCCACTGCCTGCCAGGGTCATAGTAAGGACCATGTATTGCATTTGGAAGATTGGGCATACGTCATTCGCCAGGAAAACCTAGTCCATGGAGTGCCTTCAGTTAGTGAGCTTCTCTGAACTCTGGGATGACTGCGTCCTCCGCACCTCCCATGAAAGAACACTGAGACCTGAGTATCCCTTCCTGGGCGACTTCACAACCCTCAGGGATCTTTGGCCTCCGGGCATCTCTCCCTTCACGCCGAGTGAAAAGCAGCACACTGCTTTCTTCGTTGGGAAGCTAAGTGTCTGAGCTTTCTAAAGTCCACCCAAACAAGGGTCCAGCAGGTCTTTTAAGTTTACGGCCTAACCCAAGTCAGTGGGGAATTCACGCCACTCGCCGCAGGCAAAACTGCCCTGCTACGAAGTTTCAACGGGGAAGGACAGGGTGCCGCTTCCGACCCATTGACTGTGCCAGAAACTACACGTATTAGGCTCACTGCAACTTTGATATTGCTGACCTAGTGAGAAAAGCACTATTTTCCCCACTGGAGAGCAGAAGGCCTGTGGTGTCAAATTTCCCTGAGACAGTGCTGTTCTCTGTCTGCTCTTCACAGCTAGAGTGCCTTCACGGAGATCAGAGCGTCCTTGGAGAAACAGAGAGTGTCCTGTGCATTCCAGGCGGCACTCCAGATCACCCACTGCAAAAGGGAAATCTAAACCTCTCTCCACGGTTCAAAGGATCGATCGGATGGCCCATTTACACATCGAGGCGTTCAGCGGTTTTACCACTGCCTTCTGGAGAAGTACTGCTGGATCTCTAGTATGCTTTTCCTATGGCACCCACGTCCTCACTGTGTCCCAGGGAACAACACTGTGTACAGGATCACCCTTCCTGGCTGACTAAGCAGCACCATGCTACCTAAGACCTCCGGATCACCTCTTTGAAAGCAGAGTGAAAGGCAACCCTCTGCTTTTTCTCCAGAGAGTCGATGGCCCAAACATTCAACGGACTCCCTGAACACAGCACTAGCTGCTCTTTCGTAGGTGTCATGTCAGTGGCTCTCAAGGCAGAGCGTGGGCTGCAAGGAAAACACACTTCCCTCAGTGTGCGTTCCGGGTGCACTTACATGGCAGACCTCTCTCTATGCCACGCACAAACGAGCTAGGCCCTGCAGTTTTCTAAATGTAGATAGATTCGCCTGAACACTACTAGGCTTAGAGAAGCTGCGAGGACACGTCGCAAACTCCCCAAAGCCTTATGTCCCAGAGACCAGCTACACGTTGCACATCACAACTTCCTCGGGTTCGAACTTCATCCGGGAAGTGGCCAGAGGGCCCCCTTCTGTCTGTTTTGGCTCGCTGGAAACTGATCGCTCTCGGGCAGTTTGGAACTTTCAGATTGGCCATGTATGTGCATGGTAGCACGTCCCAGCTGTAAGGAGGACCGCTGCAGCCTCCACGCCGCCTGAAACAGAGTGCTGCTGCCACTCTCACGTCCTGGAATGCCCTACGTAGGAAAAGGGCGTTTCCCTGAGGGCAGTACGGTGCTTCCAGTTCCCTGCAAGAGGCATGGGAAAGGCGCCAATGCCTAAAGGGAAAACGCCACTGCCTGCCAGGCTCATAGTAAGGACCATGTATTGCATTTGGAAGATTGGGCATACGTCATTCGCCAGGAAAACCTAGTCCATGGAGTGCCTTCAGTTAGTGAGCTTCTCTGAACTCTGGGATGACTGCGTCCTCCGCACCTCCCATGAAAGAACACTGAGACCTGAGTATCCCTTCCTGGGCGACTTCACAACCCTCAGGGATCTTTGGCCTCTGGGCATCTCTCCCTTCACGCCGAGTGAAAAGCAGCACACTGCTTTCTTCGTTGGAGAGCTAAGTGTCTGAGCTTTCTAAAGTCCACCCAAACACGGGTCCAGCAGGTCTTTTAAGTGTATGGCCAGTGGCTCACAGCACTGCACCAGGGCCACAATGAGAAAACACGCTCCTCAGTGTTTGTCTTGGGAAGCCTCACTGGCCTTCTCTCTAAGCCAAGCAGCCCGTTGACCTTCGAAGCAACCTGACAAAGGCACGGTTTGCCCCTGAAACACCCAGAGCCCTTTTATAAGGTGTACGGGCGTCGGAGCCTAACCCAAGTCAGTGGGGACGTCACGCCACTCGCCGCGGGCAGAACTGCCCTGCTACGAAGTTTCACCGGGGAAGGACAGGGTGCCGCTTCCGACCCTTTGACTGTGCCAGAAACTACACGTATTAGGCTCATTGCAACTTTGATATTGCTGACCTAGTGAGAAAAGCACTATTTTCCCCACTGGAGAGCAGAAGGCCTGTGGTGTCAAATTTCCCGGAGACAGTGCTGTTCTCTGTCTGCTCTTCACAGCTAGAGTGCCTTCACGGAGAACAGAGCGTCCTTGGAGAAACAGAGAGTGTCCTGTGCATTCCAGGCGGCACTCCAGATCACCCACTGCAAAAGGGAAATCTAAACCTCTCTCCACGGTTCAAAGGATCGATCGGATGGCCCATTTACACATCGAGGCGTTCAGCGGTTTTTCCACTGCCTTCTGGAGAAGTACTGCTGGATCTCTAGTATGCTTTCCCTATGGCACCCACGTCCTCACTGTGGCCCAGGGAACAACACTGTGTACAGGATCACCCTTCCTGGCTGACTGAGCAGCACCATGCTAACTAAGGCCTCCGGATCACCTCTTTGAAAGCACAGTGAAAGGTAACCCACTGCTTTTTCTCCAGAGAGCTCGATGGCCAAAATATTCAACGGACTCCCTGAACACAGCACTAGCTGGTCTTTCGTAGGTGTCATGTCAGTGGCTCTCAGGGCAGAGTGTGGGCTGCAAGGAAAACACACTTCCCTCAGTGTGCGTTCCGGGTGCACTTACATGGCGGACCTCTCTCTATGCCACGCACAAACGAGAGAGACCCTGCAGTTTTCTAAATGTAGATAGATTTCCTGAACACTACTACGCTTAGAGAAGCTGCGAGGACACGTCGCAACCTCCCCAAAGCCTTATGTCCCAGAGACCAGCCACACGTTGCACATCACAACTTCCTCGGGTTCGAACTTCATCCGGGAAGTGGCCAGAGTGCCCCCTTCTGTCTGTTTTGGCTCGCTGGAAACTGATCGCTCTCAGGCAGTTTGGAACGTTCAGATTGGCCATGTATGTGCATCGTAGCAGGTCCCAGCTGTAAGGAGGACCGCTGCAGCCTCCACGCCGTTTGAAATAGTGTGCTGCTGCCAGTCTCACGTCCTGGAATGCCCTACGTAGGAAAAGGGCGTTTCCCTGAAGGCAATACGGTGCTTCCAGTTCCCTGCCAGCGGCATGGGAAAGGCGCCAATGCCTACAGGGAAAACGACACTGCCTGCCAGGCTCATAGTAAGGTCCATGTATTGCATTTGGAAGATTGGGCATACGTCATTCGCCAGGAAAACCTAGTCCATGGAGTGCCTTCAGTTAGTGAGCTTCTCTGAACTCTGGGATGACTGCGTCCTCCGCACCTCCCATGAAAGAACACTGAGACCTGAGTATCCCTTCCTGGGCGACTTCACAACCCTCAGGGATCTTTGGCCTCCGGGCATCTCTCCCTTCACGCCGAGTGAAAAGCAGCACACTGCTTTCTTCGTTGGGAAGCTAAGTGTCTGAGCTTTCTAAAGTCCACCCAAACAAGGGTCCAGCAGGTCTTTTAAGTTTACGGCCTAACCCAAGTCAGTGGGGACTTCACGCCACTCGCCGCAGGCAGAACTGCCCTGTTACGAAGTTTCAACGGGGAAGGACAGGGTGCCGCTTCCGACCCTTTGACTGTGCCAGAAACTACACGTATTAGGCTCACTGCAACTTTGATATTGCTGACCTAGTGAGAAAAGCACTATTTTCCCCACTGGAGAGCAGAAGGCCTGTGGTGTCAAATTTCCCGGAGACAGTGCTGTTCTCTGTCTGCTCTTCACAGCTAGAGTGCCTTCACGGAGAACAGAGCGTCCTTGGAGAAACAGAGAGTGTCCTGTGCATTCCAGGCGGCACTCCAGATCACCCACTGCAAAAGGGAAATCTAAACCTCTCTCCACGGTTCAAAGGATCGATCGGATGGCCCATTTACACATCGAGGCGTTCAGCGGTTTTTCCACTGCCTTCTGGAGAAGTACTGCTGGATCTCTAGTATGCTTTTCCTATGGCACCCACGTCCTCACTGTGTCGCAGGGAACAACACTGTGTACAGGATCACCCTTCCTGGCTGACTAAGCAGCACCATGCTACCTAAGGACTCCGGATCACCTCTTTGAAAGCAGAGTGAAAGGCAACCCTCTGCTTTTTCTCCAGAGAGTCGATGGCCAAAACATTCAACGGACTCCCTGAACACAGCACTAGCTGCTCTTTCGTAGGTGTCATGTCAGTGGCTCTCAGGGCAGAGCGTGGGCTGCAAGGAAAACACACTTCCCTCAGTGTGCGTTCCGGGTGCACTTACATGGCAGACCTCTCTCTATGCCAAGCAGAAACGAGAGAGGCCCTGCAGTTTTCTAAATGTAGATAGATTCGCCTGAACACTACTAGGCTTAGAGAAGCTGCGAGGACACGTCGCAAACTCCCCAAAGCCGTATGTCCCAGAGACCAGCTACACGTTGCACATCACAACTTCCTCGGGTTCGAACTTCATCCGGGAAGTGGCCAGAGGGCCCCCTTCTGTCTGTTTTGGCTCGCTGGAAACTGATCGCTCTCGGGCAGTTTGGAACTTTCAGATTGGCCATGTATGTGCATGGTAGCACGTCCCAGCTGTAAGGAGGACCGCTGCAGCCTCCACGCCGCCTGAAACAGAGTGCTGCTGCCACTCTCACGTCCTGGAATGCCCTACGTAGGAAAAGGGCGTTTCCCTGAGGGCAGTACGGTGCTTCCAGTTCCCTGCAAGAGGCATGGGAAAGGCGCCAATGCCTAAAGGGAAAACGCCACTGCCTGCCAGGCTCATAGTAAGGACCATGTATTGCATTTGGAAGATTGGGCATACGTCATTCGCCAGGAAAACCTAGTCCATGGAGTGCCTTCAGTTAGTGAGCTTCTCTGAACTCTGGGATGACTGCGTCCTCCGCACCTCCCATGAAAGAACACTGAGACCTGAGTATCCCTTCCTGGGCGACTCACAACCCTCAGGGATCTTTGGCCTCCGGGCATCTCTCCCTTAACGCCGAGTGAAAAGCAGCACACTGCTTTCTTCGTTGGAGAGCTAAGTGTCTGAGCTTTCTAAAGTCCACCCAAACACGGGTCCAGCAGGTCTTTAAGTGTACGGCCAGTGGCTCACAGCACTGCACCAGGGCCACAATGAGAAAACACGCTCCTCAGTGTTTGTCTTGGGAAGCCTCACTGGCCTTCTCTCTAAGCCAAGCAGCCCGTTGACCTTCGAAGCAACCTGACAAAGGCACGGTTTGCCCCTGAAACACCCAGAGCCCTTTTATAAGGTGTACGGGCGTCGGAGCCTAACCCAAGTCAGTGGGAACGTCACGCCACTTGCCGCGGGCAGAACTGCCCTGCTACGAAGTTTCACCGGGAAAGGACAGGGTGCCGCTTCAGACCCTTTGACTGTGCCAGAAACTACACGTATTAGGCTCACTGCAACTTTGATATTGCTGACCTAGTGAGAAAAGCACTATTTTCCCCACTGGAGAGCAGAAGGCCTGTGGTGTCAAATTTCCCTGAGACAGTGCTGTTCTCTGTCTGCTCTTCACAGCTAGAGTGCCTTCACGGAGAACAGAGCATCCTTGGAGAAACAGAGAGTGTCCTGTGCATTCCAGGCGGCACTCCAGATCACCCACTGCAAAAGGGAAATCTAAACCTCTCTCCACGGTTCAAAGGATCGATCGGATGGCCCATTTACACATCGAGGCGTTCAGCGGTTTTTCCACTGCCTTCTGGAGAAGTACTGCTGGATCTCTAGTATGCTTTTCCTATGGCACCCACGTCCTCACTGTGTCCCAGGGAACAACACTGTGTACAGGATCACCCTTCCTGGCTGACTAAGCAGCACCATGCTACCTAAGACCTCCGGATCACCTCTTTGAAAGCAGAGTGAAAGGCAACCCTCTGCTTTTTCTCCAGAGAGTCGATGGCCCAAACATTCAACGGACTCCCTGAACACAGCACTAGCTGCTCTTTCGTAGGTGTCATGTCAGTGGCTCTCAAGGCAGAGCGTGGGCTGCAAGGAAAACACACTTCCCTCAGTGTGCGTTCCGGGTGCACTTACATGGCAGACCTCTCTCTATGCCACGCACAAACGAGCTAGGCCCTGCAGTTTTCTAAATGTAGATAGATTCGCCTGAACACTACTAGGCTTAGAGAAGCTGCGAGGACACGTCGCAAACTCCCCAAAGCCTTATGTCCCAGAGACCAGCTACACGTTGCACATCACAACTTCCTCGGGTTCGAACTTCATCCGGGAAGTGGCCAGAGGGCCCCCTTCTGTCTGTTTTGGCTCGCTGGAAACTGATCGCTCTCGGGCAGTTTGGAACTTTCAGATTGGCCATGTATGTGCATGGTAGCACGTCCCAGCTGTAAGGAGGACCGCTGCAGCCTCCACGCCGCCTGAAACAGAGTGCTGCTGCCACTCTCACGTCCTGGAATGCCCTACGTAGGAAAAGGGCGTTTCCCTGAGGGCAGTACGGTGCTTCCAGTTCCCTGCAAGAGGCATGGGAAAGGCGCCAATGCCTAAAGGGAAAACGCCACTGCCTGCCAGGCTCATAGTAAGGACCATGTATTGCATTTGGAAGATTGGGCATACGTCATTCGCCAGGAAAACCTAGTCCATGGAGTGCCTTCAGTTAGTGAGCTTCTCTGAACTCTGGGATGACTGCGTCCTCCGCACCTCCCATGAAAGAACACTGAGACCTGAGTATCCCTTCCTGGGCGACTTCACAACCCTCAGGGATCTTTGGCCTCTGCGCATCTCTCCCTTCACGCCGAGTGAAAAGCAGCACACTGCTTTCTTCGTTGGAGAGCTAAGTGTCTGAGCTTTCTAAAGTCCACCCAAACACGGGTCCAGCAGGTCTTTTAAGTGTATGGCCAGTGGCTCACAGCACTGCACCAGGGCCACAATGAGAAAACACGCTCCTCAGTGTTTGTCTTGGGAAGCCTCACTGGCCTTCTCTCTAAGCCAAGCAGCCCGTTGACCTTCGAAGCAACCTGACAAAGGCACGGTTTGCCCCTGAAACACCCAGAGCCCTTTTATAAGGTGTACGGGCGTCGGAGCCTAACCCAAGTCAGTGGGGACGTCACGCCACTCGCCGCGGGCAGAACTGCCCTGCTACGAAGTTTCACCGGGGAAGGACAGGGTGCCGCTTCCGACCCTTTGACTGTGCCAGAAACTACACGTATTAGGCTCATTGCAACTTTGATATTGCTGACCTAGTGAGAAAAGCACTATTTTCCCCACTGGAGAGCAGAAGGCCTGTGGTGTCAAATTTCCCGGAGACAGTGCTGTTCTCTGTCTGCTCTTCACAGCTAGAGTGCCTTCACGGAGAACAGAGCGTCCTTGGAGAAACAGAGAGTGTCCTGTGCATTCCAGGCGGCACTCCAGATCACCCACTGCAAAAGGGAAATCTAAACCTCTCTCCACGGTTCAAAGGATCGATCGGATGGCCCATTTACACATCGAGGCGTTCAGCGGTTTTTCCACTGCCTTCTGGAGAAGTACTGCTGGATCTCTAGTATGCTTTCCCTATGGCACCCACGTCCTCACTGTGGCCCAGGGAACAACACTGTGTACAGGATCACCCTTCCTGGCTGACTGAGCAGCACCATGCTAACTAAGGCCTCCGGATCACCTCTTTGAAAGCACAGTGAAAGGTAACCCACTGCTTTTTCTCCAGAGAGCTCGATGGCCAAAATATTCAACGGACTCCCTGAACACAGCACTAGCTGGTCTTTCGTAGGTGTCATGTCAGTGGCTCTCAGGGCAGAGTGTGGGCTGCAAGGAAAACACACTTCCCTCAGTGTGCGTTCCGGGTGCACTTACATGGCGGACCTCTCTCTATGCCACGCACAAACGAGAGAGACCCTGCAGTTTTCTAAATGTAGATAGATTTCCTGAACACTACTACGCTTAGAGAAGCTGCGAGGACACGTCGCAACCTCCCCAAAGCCTTATGTCCCAGAGACCAGCCACACGTTGCACATCACAACTTCCTCGGGTTCGAACTTCATCCGGGAAGTGGCCAGAGTGCCCCCTTCTGTCTGTTTTGGCTCGCTGGAAACTGATCGCTCTCAGGCAGTTTGGAACGTTCAGATTGGCCATGTATGTGCATCGTAGCAGGTCCCAGCTGTAAGGAGGACCGCTGCAGCCTCCACGCCGTTTGAAATAGTGTGCTGCTGCCAGTCTCACGTCCTGGAATGCCCTACGTAGGAAAAGGGCGTTTCCCTGAAGGCAATACGGTGCTTCCAGTTCCCTGCCAGCGGCATGGGAAAGGCGCCAATGCCTACAGGGAAAACGACACTGCCTGCCAGGCTCATAGTAAGGTCCATGTATTGCATTTGGAAGATTGGGCATACGTCATTCGCCAGGAAAACCTAGTCCATGGAGTGCCTTCAGTTAGTGAGCTTCTCTGAACTCTGGGATGACTGCGTCCTCCGCACCTCCCATGAAAGAACACTGAGACCTGAGTATCCCTTCCTGGGCGACTTCACAACCCTCAGGGATCTTTGGCCTCCGGGCATCTCTCCCTTCACGCCGAGTGAAAAGCAGCACACTGCTTTCTTCGTTGGGAAGCTAAGTGTCTGAGCTTTCTAAAGTCCACCCAAACAAGGGTCCAGCAGGTCTTTTAAGTTTACGGCCTAACCCAAGTCAGTGGGGACTTCACGCCACTCGCCGCAGGCAGAACTGCCCTGTTACGAAGTTTCAACGGGGAAGGACAGGGTGCCGCTTCCGACCCTTTGACTGTGCCAGAAACTACACGTATTAGGCTCACTGCAACTTTGATATTGCTGACCTAGTGAGAAAAGCACTATTTTCCCCACTGGAGAGCAGAAGGCCTGTGGTGTCAAATTTCCCGGAGACAGTGCTGTTCTCTGTCTGCTCTTCACAGCTAGAGTGCCTTCACGGAGAACAGAGCGTCCTTGGAGAAACAGAGAGTGTCCTGTGCATTCCAGGCGGCACTCCAGATCACCCACTGCAAAAGGGAAATCTAAACCTCTCTCCACGGTTCAAAGGATCGATCGGATGGCCCATTTACACATCGAGGCGTTCAGCGGTTTTTCCACTGCCTTCTGGAGAAGTACTGCTGGATCTCTAGTATGCTTTTCCTATGGCACCCACGTCCTCACTGTGTCGCAGGGAACAACACTGTGTACAGGATCACCCTTCCTGGCTGACTAAGCAGCACCATGCTACCTAAGGACTCCGGATCACCTCTTTGAAAGCAGAGTGAAAGGCAACCCTCTGCTTTTTCTCCAGAGAGTCGATGGCCAAAACATTCAACGGACTCCCTGAACACAGCACTAGCTGCTCTTTCGTAGGTGTCATGTCAGTGGCTCTCAGGGCAGAGCGTGGGCTGCAAGGAAAACACACTTCCCTCAGTGTGCGTTCCGGGTGCACTTACATGGCAGACCTCTCTCTATGCCACGCAGAAACGAGAGAGGCCCTGCAGTTTTCTAAATGTAGATAGATTCGCCTGAACACTACTAGGCTTAGAGAAGCTGCGAGGACACGTCGCAAACTCCCCAAAGCCGTATGTCCCAGAGACCAGCTACACGTTGCACATCACAACTTCCTCGGGTTCGAACTTCATCCGGGAAGTGGCCAGAGGGCCCCCTTCTGTCTGTTTTGGCTCGCTGGAAACTGATCGCTCTCGGGCAGTTTGGAACTTTCAGATTGGCCATGTATGTGCATGGTAGCACGTCCCAGCTGTAAGGAGGACCGCTGCAGCCTCCACGCCGCCTGAAACAGAGTGCTGCTGCCACTCTCACGTCCTGGAATGCCCTACGTAGGAAAAGGGCGTTTCCCTGAGGGCAGTACGGTGCTTCCAGTTCCCTGCAAGAGGCATGGGAAAGGCGCCAATGCCTAAAGGGAAAACGCCACTGCCTGCCAGGCTCATAGTAAGGACCATGTATTGCATTTGGAAGATTGGGCATACGTCATTCGCCAGGAAAACCTAGTCCATGGAGTGCCTTCAGTTAGTGAGCTTCTCTGAACTCTGGGATGACTGCGTCCTCCGCACCTCCCATGAAAGAACACTGAGACCTGAGTATCCCTTCCTGGGCGACTCACAACCCTCAGGGATCTTTGGCCTCCGGGCATCTCTCCCTTAACGCCGAGTGAAAAGCAGCACACTGCTTTCTTCGTTGGAGAGCTAAGTGTCTGAGCTTTCTAAAGTCCACCCAAACACGGGTCCAGCAGGTCTTTAAGTGTACGGCCAGTGGCTCACAGCACTGCACCAGGGCCACAATGAGAAAACACGCTCCTCAGTGTTTGTCTTGGGAAGCCTCACTGGCCTTCTCTCTAAGCCAAGCAGCCCGTTGACCTTCGAAGCAACCTGACAAAGGCACGGTTTGCCCCTGAAACACCCAGAGCCCTTTTATAAGGTGTACGGGCGTCGGAGCCTAACCCAAGTCAGTGGGAACGTCACGCCACTTGCCGCGGGCAGAACTGCCCTGCTACGAAGTTTCACCGGGAAAGGACAGGGTGCCGCTTCCGACCCTTTGACTGTGCCAGAAACTACACGTATTAGGCTCACTGCAACTTTGATATTGCTGACCTAGTGAGAAAAGCACTATTTTCCCCACTGGAGAGCAGAAGGCCTGTGGTGTCAAATTTCCCTGAGACAGTGCTGTTCTCTGTCTGCTCTTCACAGCTAGAGTGCCTTCACGGAGAACAGAGCATCCTTGGAGAAACAGAGAGTGTCCTGTGCATTCCAGGCGGCACTCCAGATCACCCACTGCAAAAGGGAAATCTAAACCTCTCTCCACGGTTCAAAGGATCGATCGGATGGCCCATTTACACATCGAGGCGTTCAGCGGTTTTTCCACTGCCTTCTGGAGAAGTACTGCTGGATCTCTAGTATGCTTTTCCTATGGCACCCACGTCCTCACTGTGTCCCAGGGAACAACACTGTGTACAGGATCACCCTTCCTGGCTGACTAAGCAGCACCATGCTACCTAAGGACTCCGGATCACCTCTTTGAAAGCAGAGTGAAAGGCAACCCTCTGCTTTTTCTCCAGAGAGCTCGACGGCCAAAACATTCAACGGACTCCCTGAACACAGCACTAGCTGCTCTTTCGTACGTGTCATGTCAGTGGCTCTCAGGGCAGAGCGTGGGCTGCAAGGAAAACACACTTCCCTCAGTGTGCGTTCCGAGTGCACTTACATGGCAGACCTCTCTCTATGCCACGCAGAAACGAGAGAGGCCCTGCAGTTTTCTAAATGTAGATAGATTCGCCTGAACACTACTAGGATTAGAGAAGCTGCGAGGACATGTCGCAACCTCCCCAAAGCCTTATGTCCCAGAGACCAGCCACACGTTGCACATCACAACTTCCTCGGGTTCGAACTTCATCCAGGAAGGGGCCAGAGTGCCCCCTTCTGTCTGTTTTGGCTCGCTGGAAACTGATCGCTCTCGGGCAGTTTGGAACTTTCAGATTGGCCATGTATGTGCATGGTAGCACGTCCCAGCTGTAAGGAGGACCGCTGCAGCCTCCACGCCGCCTGAAACAGAGTGCTGCTGCCACTCTCACGTCCTGGAATGCCCTACGTAGGAAAAGGGCGTTTCCCTGAGGGCAGTACGGTGCTTCCAGTTCCCTGCAAGAGGCATGGGAAAGGCGCCAATGCCTAAAGGGAAAACGCCACTGCCTGCCAGGCTCATAGTAAGGACCATGTATTGCATTTGGAAGATTGGGCATACGTCATTCGCCAGGAAAACCTAGTCCATGGAGTGTCTTCAGTTAGTGAGCTTCTCTGAACTCTGGGATGACTGCGTCTTCCGCACCTCCCATGAAAGAATACTGAGACCTGAGTATCCCTTCCTGGGCGACTTCACAACCCTCAGGGATCTTTGGCCTCCGGGCATCTCTCCCTTAACGCCGAGTGAAAAGCAGCACACTGCTTTCTTCGTTGGAGAGCTAAGTGTCTGAGCTTTCTAAAGTCCACCCAAACACGGGTCCAGCAGGTCTTTTAAGTGTACGGCCAGTGGCTCACAGCACTGCACCAGGGCCACAATGAGAAAACACGCTCCTCAGTGTTTGTCTTGGGAAGCCTCACTGGCCTTCTCTTTAAGCCAAGCAGCCCGTTGACCTTCGAAGCAACCTGACAAAGGCACGGTTTGCCCCTGAAACACCCAGAGCCCTTTTATAAGGTGTACGGGCGTCGGAGCCTAACCCAAGTCAGTGGGAACGTCACGCCACTTGCCGCGGGCAGAACTGCCCTGCTACGAAGTTTCACCGGGGAAGGACAGGGTGCCGCTTCCGACCCTTTGACTGTGCCAGAAACTACACGTATTAGGCTCACTGCTACTTTGATATTGCTGACCTAGTGAGAAAAGCACTATTTTCCCCACTGGAGAGCAGAATGCCTGTGGTGTCAAATTTCCCTGAGACAGTGCTGTTCTCTGTCTGCTCTTCACAGCTAGAGTGCCTTCACGGAGAACAGAGCATCCTTGGAGAAACAGAGAGTGTCCTGTGCATTCCAGGCGGCACTCCAGATCACCCACTGCAAAAGGGAAATCTAAACCTCTCTCCACGGTTCAAAGGATCGATCGGATGGCCCATTTACACATCGAGGCGTTCAGCGGTTTTTCCACTGCCTTCTGGAGAAGTACTGCTGGATCTCTAGTATGCTTTTCCTATGGCACCCACGTCCTCACTGTGTCCCAGGGAACAACACTGTGTACAGGATCACCCTTCCTGGCTGACTAAGCAGCACCATGCTACCTAAGGACTCCGGATCACCTCTTTGAAAGCAGAGTGAAAGGCAACCCTCTGCTTTTTCTCCAGAGAGCTCGACGGCCAAAACATTCAACGGACTCCCTGAACACAGCACTAGCTGCTCTTTCGTACGTGTCATGTCAGTGGCTCTCAGGGCAGAGCGTGGGCTGCAAGGAAAACACACTTCCCTCAGTGTGCGTTCCGAGTGCACTTACATGGCAGACCTCTCTCTATGCCACGCAGAAACGAGAGAGGCCCTGCAGTTTTCTAAATGTAGATAGATTCGCCTGAACACTACTAGGATTAGAGAAGCTGCGAGGACATGTCGCAACCTCCCCAAAGCCTTATGTCCCAGAGACCAGCCACACGTTGCACATCACAACTTCCTCGGGTTCGAACTTCATCCAGGAAGGGGCCAGAGTGCCCCCTTCTGTCTGTTTTGGCTCGCTGGAAACTGATCGCTCTCGGGCAGTTTGGAACTTTCAGATTGGCCATGTATGTGCATGGTAGCACGTCCCAGCTGTAAGGAGGACCGCTGCAGCCTCCACGCCGCCTGAAACAGAGTGCTGCTGCCACTCTCACGTCCTGGAATGCCCTACGTAGGAAAAGGGCGTTTCCCTGAGGGCAGTACGGTGCTTCCAGTTCCCTGCAAGAGGCATGGGAAAGGCGCCAATGCCTAAAGGGAAAACGCCACTGCCTGCCAGGCTCATAGTAAGGACCATGTATTGCATTTGGAAGATTGGGCATACGTCATTCGCCAGGAAAACCTAGTCCATGGAGTGTCTTCAGTTAGTGAGCTTCTCTGAACTCTGGGATGACTGCGTCTTCCGCACCTCCCATGAAAGAATACTGAGACCTGAGTATCCCTTCCTGGGCGACTTCACAACCCTCAGGGATCTTTGGCCTCCGGGCATCTCTCCCTTAACGCCGAGTGAAAAGCAGCACACTGCTTTCTTCGTTGGAGAGCTAAGTGTCTGAGCTTTCTAAAGTCCACCCAAACACGGGTCCAGCAGGTCTTTTAAGTGTACGGCCAGTGGCTCACAGCACTGCACCAGGGCCACAATGAGAAAACACGCTCCTCAGTGTTTGTCTTGGGAAGCCTCACTGGCCTTCTCTTTAAGCCAAGCAGCCCGTTGACCTTCGAAGCAACCTGACAAAGGCACGGTTTGCCCCTGAAACACCCAGAGCCCTTTTATAAGGTGTACGGGCGTCGGAGCCTAACCCAAGTCAGTGGGGACGTCACGCCACTCGCCGCAGGCAGAACTGCCCTGCTACGAAGTTTCAACGGGGAAGGACAGGGTGCCGCTTCCGACCCTTTGACTGTGCCAGAAACTACACGTATTAGGCTCACTGCAACTTTGATATTGCTGACCTAGTGAGAAAAGCACTATTTTCCCCACTGGAGGGCAGAAGGCCTGTGGTGTCAAATTTCCCGGAGACAGTGCTGTTCTCTGTCTGCTCTTCACAGCTAGAGTGCCTTCACGGAGAACAGAGCGTCCTTGGAGAAACAGAGAGTGTCCTGTGCATTCCAGGCGGCACTCCAGATCACCCACTGCAAAAGGGAAATCTAAACCTCTCTCCACGGTTCAAAGGATCGATCGGATGGCCCATTTACACATCGAGGCGTTCAGCGGTTTTTCCACTGCCTTCTGGAGAAGTACTGCTGGATCTCTAGTATGCTTTTCCTATGGCACCCACGTCCTCACTGTGTCCCAGGGAACAACACTGTGTACAGGATCACCCTTCCTGGCTGACTAAGCAGCACCATGCTACCTAAGGACTCCGGATCACCTCTTTGAAAGCAGAGTGAAAGGCAACCCTCTGCTTTTTCTCCAGAGAGCTCGACGGCCAAAACATTCAACGGACTCCCTGAACACAGCACTAGCTGCTCTTTCGTAGGTGTCATGTCAGTGGCTCTCAGGGCAGAGCGTGGGCTGCAAGGAAAACACACTTCCCTCAGTGTGCGGTCCGGGTGCACTTACATGGCAGACCTCTCTCTATGCCACGCACAAACGAGCTAGGCCCTGCAGTTTTCTAAATGTAGATAGATTCGCCTGAACACTACTAGGCTTAGAGAAGCTGCGAGGACACGTCGCAAACTCCCCAAAGCCTTATGTCCCAGAGACCAGCTACACGTTGCACATCACAACTTCCTCGGGTTCGAACTTCATCCGGGAAGTGGCCAGAGGGCCCCCTTCTGTCTGTTTTGGCTCGCTGGAAACTGATCGCTCTCGGGCAGTTTGGAACTTTCAGATTGGCCATGTATGTGCATGGTAGCACGTCCCAGCTGTAAGGAGGACCGCTGCAGCCTCCACGCCGCCTGAAACAGAGTGCTGCTGCCACTCTCACGTCCTGGAATGCCCTACGTAGGAAAAGGGCGTTTCCCTGAGGGCAGTACGGTGCTTCCAGTTCCCTGCAAGAGGCATGGGAAAGGCGCCAATGCCTAAAGGGAAAACGCCACTGCCTGCCAGGCTCATAGTAAGGACCATGTATTGCATTTGGAAGATTGGGCATACGTCATTCGCCAGGAAAACCTAGTCCATGGAGTGCCTTCAGTTAGTGAGCTTCTCTGAACTCTGGGATGACTGCGTCCTCCGCACCTCCCATGAAAGAACACTGAGACCTGAGTATCCCTTCCTGGGCGACTTCACAACCCTCAGGGATCTTTGGCCTCTGGGCATCTCTCCCTTCACGCCGAGTGAAAAGCAGCACACTGCTTTCTTCGTTGGAGAGCTAAGTGTCTGAGCTTTCTAAAGTCCACCCAAACACGGGTCCAGCAGGTCTTTTAAGTGTATGGCCAGTGGCTCACAGCACTGCACCAGGGCCACAATGAGAAAACACGCTCCTCAGTGTTTGTCTTGGGAAGCCTCACTGGCCTTCTCTCTAAGCCAAGCAGCCCGTTGACCTTCGAAGCAACCTGACAAAGGCACGGTTTGCCCCTGAAACACCCAGAGCCCTTTTATAAGGTGTACGGGCGTCGGAGCCTAACCCAAGTCAGTGGGGACGTCACGCCACTCGCCGCGGGCAGAACTGCCCTGCTACGAAGTTTCACCGGGGAAGGACAGGGTGCCGCTTCCGACCCTTTGACTGTGCCAGAAACTACACGTATTAGGCTCACTGCAACTTTGATATTGCTGACCTAGTGAGAAAAGCACTATTTTCCCCACTGGAGAGCAGAAGGCCTGTGGTGTCAAATTTCCCGGAGACAGTGCTGTTCTCTGTCTGCTCTTCACAGCTAGAGTGCCTTCACGGAGAACAGAGCGTCCTTGGAGAAACAGAGAGTGTCCTGTGCATTCCAGGCGGCACTCCAGATCACCCACTGCAAAAGGGAAATCTAAACCTCTCTCCACGGTTCAAAGGATCGATCGGATGGCCCATTTACACATCGAGGCGTTCAGCGGTTTTTCCACTGCCTTCTGGAGAAGTACTGCTGGATCTCTAGTATGCTTTCCCTATGGCACCCACGTCCTCACTGTGGCCCAGGGAACAACACTGTGTACAGGATCACCCTTCCTGGCTGACTGAGCAGCACCATGCTAACTAAGGCCTCCGGATCACCTCTTTGAAAGCACAGTGAAAGGTAACCCACTGCTTTTTCTCCAGAGAGCTCGATGGCCAAAATATTCAACGGACTCCCTGAACACAGCACTAGCTGGTCTTTCGTAGGTGTCATGTCAGTGGCTCTCAGGGCAGAGTGTGGGCTGCAAGGAAAACACACTTCCCTCAGTGTGCGTTCCGGGTGCACTTACATGGCGGACCTCTCTCTATGCCACGCACAAACGAGAGAGACCCTGCAGTTTTCTAAATGTAGATAGATTTCCTGAACACTACTACGCTTAGAGAAGCTGCGAGGACACGTCGCAACCTCCCCAAAGCCTTATGTCCCAGAGACCAGCCACACGTTGCACATCACAACTTCCTCGGGTTCGAACTTCATCCGGGAAGTGGCCAGAGTGCCCCCTTCTGTCTGTTTTGGCTCGCTGGAAACTGATCGCTCTCAGGCAGTTTGGAACGTTCAGATTGGCCATGTATGTGCATCGTAGCAGGTCCCAGCTGTAAGGAGGACCGCTGCAGCCTCCACGCCGTTTGAAATAGTGTGCTGCTGCCAGTCTCACGTCCTGGAATGCCCTACGTAGGAAAAGGGCGTTTCCCTGAAGGCAATACGGTGCTTCCAGTTCCCTGCCAGCGGCATGGGAAAGGCGCCAATGCCTACAGGGAAAACGACACTGCCTGCCAGGCTCATAGTAAGGTCCATGTATTGCATTTGGAAGATTGGGCATACGTCATTCGCCAGGAAAACCTAGTCCATGGAGTGCCTTCAGTTAGTGAGCTTCTCTGAACTCTGGGATGACTGCGTCCTCCGCACCTCCCATGAAAGAACACTGAGACCTGAGTATCCCTTCCTGGGCGACTTCACAACCCTCAGGGATCTTTGGCCTCCGGGCATCTCTCCCTTCACGCCGAGTGAAAAGCAGCACACTGCTTTCTTCGTTGGGAAGCTAAGTGTCTGAGCTTTCTAAAGTCCACCCAAACAAGGGTCCAGCAGGTCTTTTAAGTTTACGGCCTAACCCAAGTCAGTGGGGACTTCACGCCACTCGCCGCAGGCAGAACTGCCCTGTTACGAAGTTTCAACGGGGAAGGACAGGGTGCCGCTTCCGACCCTTTGACTGTGCCAGAAACTACACGTATTAGGCTCACTGCAACTTTGATATTGCTGACCTAGTGAGAAAAGCACTATTTTCCCCACTGGAGAGCAGAAGGCCTGTGGTGTCAAATTTCCCTGAGACAGTGCTGTTCTCTGTCTGCTCTTCAGAGCTAGAGTGCCTTCACGGAGAACAGAGCGTCCTTGGAGAAACAGAGAGTGCCCTGTGCATTCCAGGCGGCACTCCAGATCACCCACTGCAAAAGGGAAATCTAAACCTCTCTCCACGGTTCAAAGGATCGATCGGATGGCCCATTTACACATCGAGGCGTTCAGCGGTTTTTCCACTGCCTTCTGGAGAAGTACTGCTGGATCTCTAGTATGCTTTTCCTATGGCACCCACGTCCTCACTGTGTCCCAGGGAACAACACTGTGTACAGGATCACCCTTCCTGGCTGACTAAGCAGCACCATGCTACCTAAGACCTCCGGATCACCTCTTTGAAAGCAGAGTGAAAGGCAACCCTCTGCTTTTTCTCCAGAGAGTCGATGGCCCAAACATTCAACGGACTCCCTGAACACAGCACTAGCTGCTCTTTCGTAGGTGTCATGTCAGTGGCTCTCAAGGCAGAGCGTGGGCTGCAAGGAAAACACACTTCCCTCAGTGTGCGTTCCGGGTGCACTTACATGGCAGACCTCTCTCTATGCCACGCACAAACGAGCTAGGCCCTGCAGTTTTCTAAATGTAGATAGATTCGCCTGAACACTACTAGGCTTAGAGAAGCTGCGAGGACACGTCGCAAACTCCCCAAAGCCTTATGTCCCAGAGACCAGCTACACGTTGCACATCACAACTTCCTCGGGTTCGAACTTCATCCGGGAAGTGGCCAGAGGGCCCCCTTCTGTCTGTTTTGGCTCGCTGGAAACTGATCGCTCTCGGGCAGTTTGGAACTTTCAGATTGGCCATGTATGTGCATGGTAGCACGTCCCAGCTGTAAGGAGGACCGCTGCAGCCTCCACGCCGCCTGAAACAGAGTGCTGCTGCCACTCTCACGTCCTGGAATGCCCTACGTAGGAAAAGGGCGTTTCCCTGAGGGCAGTACGGTGCTTCCAGTTCCCTGCAAGAGGCATGGGAAAGGCGCCAATGCCTAAAGGGAAAACGCCACTGCCTGCCAGGCTCATAGTAAGGACCATGTATTGCATTTGGAAGATTGGGCATACGTCATTCGCCAGGAAAACCTAGTCCATGGAGTGCCTTCAGTTAGTGAGCTTCTCTGAACTCTGGGATGACTGCGTCCTCCGCACCTCCCATGAAAGAACACTGAGACCTGAGTATCCCTTCCTGGGCGACTTCACAACCCTCAGGGATCTTTGGCCTCTGGGCATCTCTCCCTTCACGCCGAGTGAAAAGCAGCACACTGCTTTCTTCGTTGGAGAGCTAAGTGTCTGAGCTTTCTAAAGTCCACCCAAACACGGGTCCAGCAGGTCTTTTAAGTGTATGGCCAGTGGCTCACAGCACTGCACCAGGGCCACAATGAGAAAACACGCTCCTCAGTGTTTGTCTTGGGAAGCCTCACTGGCCTTCTCTCTAAGCCAAGCAGCCCGTTGACCTTCGAAGCAACCTGACAAAGGCACGGTTTGCCCCTGAAACACCCAGAGCCCTTTTATAAGGTGTACGGGCGTCGGAGCCTAACCCAAGTCAGTGGGGACGTCACGCCACTCGCCGCGGGCAGAACTGCCCTGCTACGAAGTTTCACCGGGGAAGGACAGGGTGCCGCTTCCGACCCTTTGACTGTGCCAGAAACTACACGTATTAGGCTCACTGCAACTTTGATATTGCTGACCTAGTGAGAAAAGCACTATTTTCCCCACTGGAGAGCAGAAGGCCTGTGGTGTCAAATTTCCCTGAGACAGTGCTGTTCTCTGTCTGCTCTTCACAGCTAGAGTGCCTTCACGGAGAACAGAGCGTCCTTGGAGAAACAGAGAGTGTCCTGTGCATTCCAGGCGGCACTCCAGATCACCCACTGCAAAAGGGAAATCTAAACCTCTCTCCACGGTTCAAAGGATAGATCGGATGGCCCATTTACACATCAAGGCGTTCAGCGGTTTTTCCACTGCCTTCTGGAGAAGTACTGCTGGATCTCTAGTATGCTTTCCCTATGGCACCCACGTCCTCACTGTGGCCCAGGGAACAACACTGTGTACAGGATCACCCTTCCTGGCTGACTGAGCAGCACCATGCTAACTAAGGCCTCCGGATCACCTCTTTGAAAGCCCAGTGAAAGGTAACCCACTGCTTTTTCTCCAGAGAGCTCGATGGCCAAAATATTCAACGGACTCCCTGAACACAGCACTAGCTGGTCTTTCGTAGGTGTCATGTCAGTGGCTCTCAGGGCAGAGTGTGGGCTGCAAGGAAAACACACTTCCCTCAGTGTGCGTTCCGGGTGCACTTACATGGCGGACCTCTCTCTATGCCACGCACAAACGAGAGAGACTCTGCAGTTTTCTAAATGTAGATAGATTTCCTGAACACTACTACGCTTAGAGAAGCTGCGAGGACACGTCGCAACCTCCCCAAAGCCTTATGTCCCAGAGACCAGCCACACGTTGCACATCACAACTTCCTCGGGTTCGAACTTCATCCGGGAAGGGGCCAGAGTGCCCCCTTCTGTCTGTTTTGGCTCGCTGGAAACTGATCGCTCTCAGGCAGTTTGGAACGTTCAGATTGGCCATGTATGTGCATCGTAGCAGGTCCCAGCTGTAAGGAGGACCGCTGCAGCCTCCACGCCGTTTGAAATAGTGTGCTGCTGCCAGTCTCACGTCCTGGAATGCCCTACGTAGGAAAAGGGCGTTTCCCTGAAGGCAATACGGTGCTTCCAGTTCCCTGCCAGCGGCATGGGAAAGGCGCCAATGCCTACAGGGAAAACGACACTGCCTGCCAGGCTCATAGTAAGGTCCATGTATTGCATTTGGAAGATTGGGCATACGTCATTCGCCAGGAAAACCTAGTCCATGGAGTGCCTTCAGTTAGTGAGCTTCTCTGAACTCTGGGATGACTGCGTCCTCCGCACCTCCCATGAAAGAACACTGAGACCTGAGTATCCCTTCCTGGGCGACTTCACAACCCTCAGGGATCTTTGGCCTCCGGGCATCTCTCCCTTCACGCCGAGTGAAAAGCAGCACACTGCTTTCTTCGTTGGGAAGCTAAGTGTCTGAGCTTTCTAAAGTCCACCCAAACAAGGGTCCAGCAGGTCTTTTAAGTTTACGGCCTAACCCAAGTCAGTGGGGACTTCACGCCACTCGCCGCAGGCAGAACTGCCCTGTTACGAAGTTTCAACGGGGAAGGACAGGGTGCCGCTTCCGACCCTTTGACTGTGCCAGAAACTACACGTATTAGGCTCACTGCAACTTTGATATTGCTGACCTAGTGAGAAAAGCACTATTTTCCCCACTGGAGAGCAGAAGGCCTGTGGTGTCAAATTTCCCGGAGACAGTGCTGTTCTCTGTCTGCTCTTCACAGCTAGAGTGCCTTCACGGAGAACAGAGCGTCCTTGGAGAAACAGAGAGTGTCCTGTGCATTCCAGGCGGCACTCCAGATCACCCACTGCAAAAGGGAAATCTAAACCTCTCTCCACGGTTCAAAGGATCGATCGGATGGCCCATTTACACATCGAGGCGTTCAGCGGTTTTTCCACTGCCTTCTGGAGAAGTACTGCTGGATCTCTAGTATGCTTTTCCTATGGCACCCACGTCCTCACTGTGTCGCAGGGAACAACACTGTGTACAGGATCACCCTTCCTGGCTGACTAAGCAGCACCATGCTACCTAAGGACTCCGGATCACCTCTTTGAAAGCAGAGTGAAAGGCAACCCTCTGCTTTTTCTCCAGAGAGTCGATGGCCAAAACATTCAACGGACTCCCTGAACACAGCACTAGCTGCTCTTTCGTAGGTGTCATGTCAGTGGCTCTCAGGGCAGAGCGTGGGCTGCAAGGAAAACACACTTCCCTCAGTGTGCGTTCCGGGTGCACTTACATGGCAGACCTCTCTCTATGCCACGCAGAAACGAGAGAGGCCCTGCAGTTTTCTAAATGTAGATAGATTCGCCTGAACACTACTAGGCTTAGAGAAGCTGCGAGGACACGTCGCAAACTCCCCAAAGCCGTATGTCCCAGAGACCAGCTACACGTTGCACATCACAACTTCCTCGGGTTCGAACTTCATCCGGGAAGTGGCCAGAGGGCCCCCTTCTGTCTGTTTTGGCTCGCTGGAAACTGATCGCTCTCGGGCAGTTTGGAACTTTCAGATTGGCCATGTATGTGCATGGTAGCACGTCCCAGCTGTAAGGAGGACCGCTGCAGCCTCCACGCCGCCTGAAACAGAGTGCTGCTGCCACTCTCACGTCCTGGAATGCCCTACGTAGGAAAAGGGCGTTTCCCTGAGGGCAGTACGGTGCTTCCAGTTCCCTGCAAGAGGCATGGGAAAGGCGCCAATGCCTAAAGGGAAAACGCCACTGCCTGCCAGGCTCATAGTAAGGACCATGTATTGCATTTGGAAGATTGGGCATACGTCATTCGCCAGGAAAACCTAGTCCATGGAGTGCCTTCAGTTAGTGAGCTTCTCTGAACTCTGGGATGACTGCGTCCTCCGCACCTCCCATGAAAGAACACTGAGACCTGAGTATCCCTTCCTGGGCGACTCACAACCCTCAGGGATCTTTGGCCTCCGGGCATCTCTCCCTTAACGCCGAGTGAAAAGCAGCACACTGCTTTCTTCGTTGGAGAGCTAAGTGTCTGAGCTTTCTAAAGTCCACCCAAACACGGGTCCAGCAGGTCTTTAAGTGTACGGCCAGTGGCTCACAGCACTGCACCAGGGCCACAATGAGAAAACACGCTCCTCAGTGTTTGTCTTGGGAAGCCTCACTGGCCTTCTCTCTAAGCCAAGCAGCCCGTTGACCTTCGAAGCAACCTGACAAAGGCACGGTTTGCCCCTGAAACACCCAGAGCCCTTTTATAAGGTGTACGGGCGTCGGAGCCTAACCCAAGTCAGTGGGAACGTCACGCCACTTGCCGCGGGCAGAACTGCCCTGCTACGAAGTTTCACCGGGGAAGGACAGGGTGCCGCTTCCGACCCTTTGACTGTGCCAGAAACTACACGTATTAGGCTCACTGCAACTTTGATATTGCTGACCTAGTGAGAAAAGCACTATTTTCCCCACTGGAGAGCAGAATGCCTGTGGTGTCAAATTTCCCTGAGACAGTGCTGTTCTCTGTCTGCTCTTCACAGCTAGAGTGCCTTCACGGAGAACAGAGCATCCTTGGAGAAACAGAGAGTGTCCTGTGCATTCCAGGCGGCACTCCAGATCACCCACTGCAAAAGGGAAATCTAAACCTCTCTCCACGGTTCAAAGGATCGATCGGATGGCCCATTTACACATCGAGGCGTTCAGCGGTTTTTCCACTGCCTTCTGGAGAAGTACTGCTGGATCTCTAGTATGCTTTTCCTATGGCACCCACGTCCTCACTGTGTCCCAGGGAACAACACTGTGTACAGGATCACCCTTCCTGGCTGACTAAGCAGCACCATGCTACCTAAGGACTCCGGATCACCTCTTTGAAAGCAGAGTGAAAGGCAACCCTCTGCTTTTTCTCCAGAGAGCTCGACGGCCAAAACATTCAACGGACTCCCTGAACACAGCACTAGCTGCTCTTTCGTACGTGTCATGTCAGTGGCTCTCAGGGCAGAGCGTGGGCTGCAAGGAAAACACACTTCCCTCAGTGTGCGTTCCGAGTGCACTTACATGGCAGACCTCTCTCTATGCCACGCAGAAACGAGAGAGGCCCTGCAGTTTTCTAAATGTAGATAGATTCGCCTGAACACTACTAGGATTAGAGAAGCTGCGAGGACATGTCGCAACCTCCCCAAAGCCTTATGTCCCAGAGACCAGCCACACGTTGCACATCACAACTTCCTCGGGTTCGAACTTCATCCAGGAAGGGGCCAGAGTGCCCCCTTCTGTCTGTTTTGGCTCGCTGGAAACTGATCGCTCTCGGGCAGTTTGGAACTTTCAGATTGGCCATGTATGTGCATGGTAGCACGTCCCAGCTGTAAGGAGGACCGCTGCAGCCTCCACGCCGCCTGAAACAGAGTGCTGCTGCCACTCTCACGTCCTGGAATGCCCTACGTAGGAAAAGGGCGTTTCCCTGAGGGCAGTACGGTGCTTCCAGTTCCCTGCAAGAGGCATGGGAAAGGCGCCAATGCCTAAAGGGAAAACGCCACTGCCTGCCAGGCTCATAGTAAGGACCATGTATTGCATTTGGAAGATTGGGCATACGTCATTCGCCAGGAAAACCTAGTCCATGGAGTGTCTTCAGTTAGTGAGCTTCTCTGAACTCTGGGATGACTGCGTCTTCCGCACCTCCCATGAAAGAATACTGAGACCTGAGTATCCCTTCCTGGGCGACTTCACAACCCTCAGGGATCTTTGGCCTCCGGGCATCTCTCCCTTAACGCCGAGTGAAAAGCAGCACACTGCTTTCTTCGTTGGAGAGCTAAGTGTCTGAGCTTTCTAAAGTCCACCCAAACACGGGTCCAGCAGGTCTTTTAAGTGTACGGCCAGTGGCTCACAGCACTGCACCAGGGCCACAATGAGAAAACACGCTCCTCAGTGTTTGTCTTGGGAAGCCTCACTGGCCTTCTCTTTAAGCCAAGCAGCCCGTTGACCTTCGAAGCAACCTGACAAAGGCACGGTTTGCCCCTGAAACACCCAGAGCCCTTTTATAAGGTGTACGGGCGTCGGAGCCTAACCCAAGTCAGTGGGAACGTCACGCCACTTGCCGCGGGCAGAACTGCCCTGCTACGAAGTTTCACCGGGGAAGGACAGGGTGCCGCTTCCGACCCTTTGACTGTGCCAGAAACTACACGTATTAGGCTCACTGCTACTTTGATATTGCTGACCTAGTGAGAAAAGCACTATTTTCCCCACTGGAGAGCAGAATGCCTGTGGTGTCAAATTTCCCTGAGACAGTGCTGTTCTCTGTCTGCTCTTCACAGCTAGAGTGCCTTCACGGAGAACAGAGCATCCTTGGAGAAACAGAGAGTGTCCTGTGCATTCCAGGCGGCACTCCAGATCACCCACTGCAAAAGGGAAATCTAAACCTCTCTCCAGGGTTCAAAGGATCGATCGGATGGCCCATTTACACATCGAGGCGTTCAGCGGTTTTTCCACTGCCTTCTGGAGAAGTACTGCTGGATCTCTAGTATGCTTTTCCTATGGCACCCACGTCCTCACTGTGTCCCAGGGAACAACACTGTGTACAGGATCACCCTTCCTGGCTGACTAAGCAGCACCATGCTACCTAAGGACTCCGGATCACCTCTTTGAAAGCAGAGTGAAAGGCAACCCTCTGCTTTTTCTCCAGAGAGCTCGACGGCCAAAACATTCAACGGACTCCCTGAACACAGCACTAGCTGCTCTTTCGTACGTGTCATGTCAGTGGCTCTCAGGGCAGAGCGTGGGCTGCAAGGAAAACACACTTCCCTCAGTGTGCGTTCCGAGTGCACTTACATGGCAGACCTCTCTCTATGCCACGCAGAAACGAGAGAGGCCCTGCAGTTTTCTAAATGTAGATAGATTCGCCTGAACACTACTAGGATTAGAGAAGCTGCGAGGACATGTCGCAACCTCCCCAAAGCCTTATGTCCCAGAGACCAGCCACACGTTGCACATCACAACTTCCTCGGGTTCGAACTTCATCCAGGAAGGGGCCAGAGTGCCCCCTTCTGTCTGTTTTGGCTCGCTGGAAACTGATCGCTCTCGGGCAGTTTGGAACTTTCAGATTGGCCATGTATGTGCATGGTAGCACGTCCCAGCTGTAAGGAGGACCGCTGCAGCCTCCACGCCGCCTGAAACAGAGTGCTGCTGCCACTCTCACGTCCTGGAATGCCCTACGTAGGAAAAGGGCGTTTCCCTGAGGGCAGTACGGTGCTTCCAGTTCCCTGCAAGAGGCATGGGAAAGGCGCCAATGCCTAAAGGGAAAACGCCACTGCCTGCCAGGCTCATAGTAAGGACCATGTATTGCATTTGGAAGATTGGGCATACGTCATTCGCCAGGAAAACCTAGTCCATGGAGTGTCTTCAGTTAGTGAGCTTCTCTGAACTCTGGGATGACTGCGTCTTCCGCACCTCCCATGAAAGAATACTGAGACCTGAGTATCCCTTCCTGGGCGACTTCACAACCCTCAGGGATCTTTGGCCTCCGGGCATCTCTCCCTTAACGCCGAGTGAAAAGCAGCACACTGCTTTCTTCGTTGGAGAGCTAAGTGTCTGAGCTTTCTAAAGTCCACCCAAACACGGGTCCAGCAGGTCTTTTAAGTGTACGGCCAGTGGCTCACAGCACTGCACCAGGGCCACAATGAGAAAACACGCTCCTCAGTGTTTGTCTTGGGAAGCCTCACTGGCCTTCTCTTTAAGCCAAGCAGCCCGTTGACCTTCGAAGCAACCTGACAAAGGCACGGTTTGCCCCTGAAACACCCAGAGCCCTTTTATAAGGTGTACGGGCGTCGGAGCCTAACCCAAGTCAGTGGGGACGTCACGCCACTCGCCGCAGGCAGAACTGCCCTGCTACGAAGTTTCAACGGGGAAGGACAGGGTGCCGCTTCCGACCCTTTGACTGTGCCAGAAACTACACGTATTAGGCTCACTGCAACTTTGATATTGCTGACCTAGTGAGAAAAGCACTATTTTCCCCACTGGAGGGCAGAAGGCCTGTGGTGTCAAATTTCCCGGAGACAGTGCTGTTCTCTGTCTGCTCTTCACAGCTAGAGTGCCTTCACGGAGAACAGAGCGTCCTTGGAGAAACAGAGAGTGTCCTGTGCATTCCAGGCGGCACTCCAGATCACCCACTGCAAAAGGGAAATCTAAACCTCTCTCCACGGTTCAAAGGATCGATCGGATGGCCCATTTACACATCGAGGCGTTCAGCGGTTTTTCCACTGCCTTCTGGAGAAGTACTGCTGGATCTCTAGTATGCTTTTCCTATGGCACCCACGTCCTCACTGTGTCCCAGGGAACAACACTGTGTACAGGATCACCCTTCCTGGCTGACTAAGCAGCACCATGCTACCTAAGGACTCCGGATCACCTCTTTGAAAGCAGAGTGAAAGGCAACCCTCTGCTTTTTCTCCAGAGAGCTCGACGGCCAAAACATTCAACGGACTCCCTGAACACAGCACTAGCTGCTCTTTCGTAGGTGTCATGTCAGTGGCTCTCAGGGCAGAGCGTGGGCTGCAAGGAAAACACACTTCCCTCAGTGTGCGTTCCGGGTGCACTTACATGGCAGACCTCTCTCTATGCCACGCACAAACGAGCTAGGCCCTGCAGTTTTCTAAATGTAGATAGATTCGCCTGAACACTACTAGGCTTAGAGAAGCTGCGAGGACACGTCGCAAACTCCCCAAAGCCTTATGTCCCAGAGACCAGCTACACGTTGCACATCACAACTTCCTCGGGTTCGAACTTCATCCGGGAAGTGGCCAGAGGGCCCCCTTCTGTCTGTTTTGGCTCGCTGGAAACTGATCGCTCTCGGGCAGTTTGGAACTTTCAGATTGGCCATGTATGTGCATGGTAGCACGTCCCAGCTGTAAGGAGGACCGCTGCAGCCTCCACGCCGCCTGAAACAGAGTGCTGCTGCCACTCTCACGTCCTGGAATGCCCTACGTAGGAAAAGGGCGTTTCCCTGAGGGCAGTACGGTGCTTCCAGTTCCCTGCAAGAGGCATGGGAAAGGCGCCAATGCCTAAAGGGAAAACGCCACTGCCTGCCAGGCTCATAGTAAGGACCATGTATTGCATTTGGAAGATTGGGCATACGTCATTCGCCAGGAAAACCTAGTCCATGGAGTGCCTTCAGTTAGTGAGCTTCTCTGAACTCTGGGATGACTGCGTCCTCCGCACCTCCCATGAAAGAACACTGAGACCTGAGTATCCCTTCCTGGGCGACTTCACAACCCTCAGGGATCTTTGGCCTCTGGGCATCTCTCCCTTCACGCCGAGTGAAAAGCAGCACACTGCTTTCTTCGTTGGAGAGCTAAGTGTCTGAGCTTTCTAAAGTCCACCCAAACACGGGTCCAGCAGGTCTTTTAAGTGTATGGCCAGTGGCTCACAGCACTGCACCAGGGCCACAATGAGAAAACACGCTCCTCAGTGTTTGTCTTGGGAAGCCTCACTGGCCTTCTCTCTAAGCCAAGCAGCCCGTTGACCTTCGAAGCAACCTGACAAAGGCACGGTTTGCCCCTGAAACACCCAGAGCCCTTTTATAAGGTGTACGGGCGTCGGAGCCTAACCCAAGTCAGTGGGGACGTCACGCCACTCGCCGCGGGCAGAACTGCCCTGCTACGAAGTTTCACCGGGGAAGGACAGGGTGCCGCTTCCGACCCTTTGACTGTGCCAGAAACTACACGTATTAGGCTCACTGCAACTTTGATATTGCTGACCTAGTGAGAAAAGCACTATTTTCCCCACTGGAGAGCAGAAGGCCTGTGGTGTCAAATTTCCCGGAGACAGTGCTGTTCTCTGTCTGCTCTTCACAGCTAGAGTGCCTTCACGGAGAACAGAGCGTCCTTGGAGAAACAGAGAGTGTCCTGTGCATTCCAGGCGGCACTCCAGATCACCCACTGCAAAAGGGAAATCTAAACCTCTCTCCACGGTTCAAAGGATCGATCGGATGGCCCATTTACACATCGAGGCGTTCAGCGGTTTTTCCACTGCCTTCTGGAGAAGTACTGCTGGATCTCTAGTATGCTTTCCCTATGGCACCCACGTCCTCACTGTGGCCCAGGGAACAACACTGTGTACAGGATCACCCTTCCTGGCTGACTGAGCAGCACCATGCTAACTAAGGCCTCCGGATCACCTCTTTGAAAGCACAGTGAAAGGTAACCCACTGCTTTTTCTCCAGAGAGCTCGATGGCCAAAATATTCAACGGACTCCCTGAACACAGCACTAGCTGGTCTTTCGTAGGTGTCATGTCAGTGGCTCTCAGGGCAGAGTGTGGGCTGCAAGGAAAACACACTTCCCTCAGTGTGCGTTCCGGGTGCACTTACATGGCGGACCTCTCTCTATGCCACGCACAAACGAGAGAGACCCTGCAGTTTTCTAAATGTAGATAGATTTCCTGAACACTACTACGCTTAGAGAAGCTGCGAGGACACGTCGCAACCTCCCCAAAGCCTTATGTCCCAGAGACCAGCCACACGTTGCACATCACAACTTCCTCGGGTTCGAACTTCATCCGGGAAGTGGCCAGAGTGCCCCCTTCTGTCTGTTTTGGCTCGCTGGAAACTGATCGCTCTCAGGCAGTTTGGAACGTTCAGATTGGCCATGTATGTGCATCGTAGCAGGTCCCAGCTGTAAGGAGGACCGCTGCAGCCTCCACGCCGTTTGAAATAGTGTGCTGCTGCCAGTCTCACGTCCTGGAATGCCCTACGTAGGAAAAGGGCGTTTCCCTGAAGGCAATACGGTGCTTCCAGTTCCCTGCCAGCGGCATGGGAAAGGCGCCAATGCCTACAGGGAAAACGACACTGCCTGCCAGGCTCATAGTAAGGTCCATGTATTGCATTTGGAAGATTGGGCATACGTCATTCGCCAGGAAAACCTAGTCCATGGAGTGCCTTCAGTTAGTGAGCTTCTCTGAACTCTGGGATGACTGCGTCCTCCGCACCTCCCATGAAAGAACACTGAGACCTGAGTATCCCTTCCTGGGCGACTTCACAACCCTCAGGGATCTTTGGCCTCCGGGCATCTCTCCCTTCACGCCGAGTGAAAAGCAGCACACTGCTTTCTTCGTTGGGAAGCTAAGTGTCTGAGCTTTCTAAAGTCCACCCAAACAAGGGTCCAGCAGGTCTTTTAAGTTTACGGCCTAACCCAAGTCAGTGGGGACTTCACGCCACTCGCCGCAGGCAGAACTGCCCTGTTACGAAGTTTCAACGGGGAAGGACAGGGTGCCGCTTCCGACCCTTTGACTGTGCCAGAAACTACACGTATTAGGCTCACTGCAACTTTGATATTGCTGACCTAGTGAGAAAAGCACTATTTTCCCCACTGGAGAGCAGAAGGCCTGTGGTGTCAAATTTCCCTGAGACAGTGCTGTTCTCTGTCTGCTCTTCAGAGCTAGAGTGCCTTCACGGAGAACAGAGCGTCCTTGGAGAAACAGAGAGTGCCCTGTGCATTCCAGGCGGCACTCCAGATCACCCACTGCAAAAGGGAAATCTAAACCTCTCTCCACGGTTCAAAGGATCGATCGGATGGCCCATTTACACATCGAGGCGTTCAGCGGTTTTTCCACTGCCTTCTGGAGAAGTACTGCTGGATCTCTAGTATGCTTTTCCTATGGCACCCACGTCCTCACTGTGTCCCAGGGAACAACACTGTGTACAGGATCACCCTTCCTGGCTGACTAAGCAGCACCATGCTACCTAAGACCTCCGGATCACCTCTTTGAAAGCAGAGTGAAAGGCAACCCTCTGCTTTTTCTCCAGAGAGTCGATGGCCCAAACATTCAACGGACTCCCTGAACACAGCACTAGCTGCTCTTTCGTAGGTGTCATGTCAGTGGCTCTCAAGGCAGAGCGTGGGCTGCAAGGAAAACACACTTCCCTCAGTGTGCGTTCCGGGTGCACTTACATGGCAGACCTCTCTCTATGCCACGCACAAACGAGCTAGGCCCTGCAGTTTTCTAAATGTAGATAGATTCGCCTGAACACTACTAGGCTTAGAGAAGCTGCGAGGACACGTCGCAAACTCCCCAAAGCCTTATGTCCCAGAGACCAGCTACACGTTGCACATCACAACTTCCTCGGGTTCGAACTTCATCCGGGAAGTGGCCAGAGGGCCCCCTTCTGTCTGTTTTGGCTCGCTGGAAACTGATCGCTCTCGGGCAGTTTGGAACTTTCAGATTGGCCATGTATGTGCATGGTAGCACGTCCCAGCTGTAAGGAGGACCGCTGCAGCCTCCACGCCGCCTGAAACAGAGTGCTGCTGCCACTCTCACGTCCTGGAATGCCCTACGTAGGAAAAGGGCGTTTCCCTGAGGGCAGTACGGTGCTTCCAGTTCCCTGCAAGAGGCATGGGAAAGGCGCCAATGCCTAAAGGGAAAACGCCACTGCCTGCCAGGCTCATAGTAAGGACCATGTATTGCATTTGGAAGATTGGGCATACGTCATTCGCCAGGAAAACCTAGTCCATGGAGTGCCTTCAGTTAGTGAGCTTCTCTGAACTCTGGGATGACTGCGTCCTCCGCACCTCCCATGAAAGAACACTGAGACCTGAGTATCCCTTCCTGGGCGACTTCACAACCCTCAGGGATCTTTGGCCTCTGGGCATCTCTCCCTTCACGCCGAGTGAAAAGCAGCACACTGCTTTCTTCGTTGGAGAGCTAAGTGTCTGAGCTTTCTAAAGTCCACCCAAACACGGGTCCAGCAGGTCTTTTAAGTGTATGGCCACTGGCTCACAGCACTGCACCAGGGCCACAATGAGAAAACACGCTCCTCAGTGTTTGTCTTGGGAAGCCTCACTGGCCTTCTCTCTAAGCCAAGCAGCCCGTTGACCTTCGAAGCAACCTGACAAAGGCACGGTTTGCCCCTGAAACACCCAGAGCCCTTTTATAAGGTGTACGGGCGTCGGAGCCTAACCCAAGTCAGTGGGGACGTCACGCCACTCGCCGCGGGCAGAACTGCCCTGCTACGAAGTTTCACCGGGGAAGGACAGGGTGCCGCTTCCGACCCTTTGACTGTGCCAGAAACTACACGTATTAGGCTCACTGCAACTTTGATATTGCTGACCTAGTGAGAAAAGCACTATTTTCCCCACTGGAGAGCAGAAGGCCTGTGGTGTCAAATTTCCCGGAGACAGTGCTGTTCTCTGTCTGCTCTTCACAGCTAGAGTGCCTTCACGGAGAACAGAGCGTCCTTGGAGAAACAGAGAGTGTCCTGTGCATTCCAGGCGGCACTCCAGATCACCCACTGCAAAAGGGAAATCTAAACCTCTCTCCACGGTTCAAAGGATCGATCGGATGGCCCATTTACACATCGAGGCGTTCAGCGGTTTTTCCACTGCCTTCTGGAGAAGTACTGCTGGATCTCTAGTATGCTTTCCCTATGGCACCCACGTCCTCACTGTGGCCCAGGGAACAACACTGTGTACAGGATCACCCTTCCTGGCTGACTGAGCAGCACCATGCTAACTAAGGCCTCCGGATCACCTCTTTGAAAGCACAGTGAAAGGTAACCCACTGCTTTTTCTCCAGAGAGCTCGATGGCCAAAATATTCAACGGACTCCCTGAACACAGCACTAGCTGGTCTTTCGTAGGTGTCATGTCAGTGGCTCTCAGGGCAGAGTGTGGGCTGCAAGGAAAACACACTTCCCTCAGTGTGCGTTCCGGGTGCACTTACATGGCGGACCTCTCTCTATGCCACGCACAAACGAGAGAGACCCTGCAGTTTTCTAAATGTAGATAGATTTCCTGAACACTACTACGCTTAGAGAAGCTGCGAGGACACGTCGCAACCTCCCCAAAGCCTTATGTCCCAGAGACCAGCCACACGTTGCACATCACAACTTCCTCGGGTTCGAACTTCATCCGGGAAGTGGCCAGAGTGCCCCCTTCTGTCTGTTTTGGCTCGCTGGAAACTGATCGCTCTCAGGCAGTTTGGAACGTTCAGATTGGCCATGTATGTGCATCGTAGCAGGTCCCAGCTGTAAGGAGGACCGCTGCAGCCTCCACGCCGTTTGAAATAGTGTGCTGCTGCCAGTCTCACGTCCTGGAATGCCCTACGTAGGAAAAGGGCGTTTCCCTGAAGGCAATACGGTGCTTCCAGTTCCCTGCCAGCGGCATGGGAAAGGCGCCAATGCCTACAGGGAAAACGACACTGCCTGCCAGGCTCATAGTAAGGTCCATCTATTGCATTTGGAAGATTGGGCATACGTCATTCGCCAGGAAAACCTAGTCCATGGAGTGCCTTCAGTTAGTGAGCTTCTCTGAACTCTGGGATGACTGCGTCCTCCGCACCTCCCATGAAAGAACACTGAGACCTGAGTATCCCTTCCTGGGCGACTTCACAACCCTCAGGGATCTTTGGCCTCCGGGCATCTCTCCCTTCACGCCGAGTGAAAAGCAGCACACTGCTTTCTTCGTTGGGAAGCTAAGTGTCTGAGCTTTCTAAAGTCCACCCAAACAAGGGTCCAGCAGGTCTTTTAAGTTTACGGCCTAACCCAAGTCAGTGGGGACTTCACGCCACTCGCCGCAGGCAGAACTGCCCTGTTACGAAGTTTCAACGGGGAAGGACAGGGTGCCGCTTCCGACCCTTTGACTGTGCCAGAAACTACACGTATTAGGCTCACTGCAACTTTGATATTGCTGACCTAGTGAGAAAAGCACTATTTTCCCCACTGGAGAGCAGAAGGCCTGTGGTGTCAAATTTCCCTGAGACAGTGCTGTTCTCTGTCTGCTCTTCAGAGCTAGAGTGCCTTCACGGAGAACAGAGCGTCCTTGGAGAAACAGAGAGTGCCCTGTGCATTCCAGGCGGCACTCCAGATCACCCACTGCAAAAGGGAAATCTAAACCTCTCTCCACGGTTCAAAGGATCGATCGGATGGCCCATTTACACATCGAGGCGTTCAGCGGTTTTTCCACTGCCTTCTGGAGAAGTACTGCTGGATCTCTAGTATGCTTTTCCTATGGCACCCACGTCCTCACTGTGTCCCAGGGAACAACACTGTGTACAGGATCACCCTTCCTGGCTGACTAAGCAGCACCATGCTACCTAAGACCTCCGGATCACCTCTTTGAAAGCAGAGTGAAAGGCAACCCTCTGCTTTTTCTCCAGAGAGTCGATGGCCCAAACATTCAACGGACTCCCTGAACACAGCACTAGCTGCTCTTTCGTAGGTGTCATGTCAGTGGCTCTCAAGGCAGAGCGTGGGCTGCAAGGAAAACACACTTCCCTCAGTGTGCGTTCCGGGTGCACTTACATGGCAGACCTCTCTCTATGCCACGCACAAACGAGCTAGGCCCTGCAGTTTTCTAAATGTAGATAGATTCGCCTGAACACTACTAGGCTTAGAGAAGCTGCGAGGACACGTCGCAAACTCCCCAAAGCCTTATGTCCCAGAGACCAGCTACACGTTGCACATCACAACTTCCTCGGGTTCGAACTTCATCCGGGAAGTGGCCAGAGGGCCCCCTTCTGTCTGTTTTGGCTCGCTGGAAACTGATCGCTCTCGGGCAGTTTGGAACTTTCAGATTGGCCATGTATGTGCATGGTAGCACGTCCCAGCTGTAAGGAGGACCGCTGCAGCCTCCACGCCGCCTGAAACAGAGTGCTGCTGCCACTCTCACGTCCTGGAATGCCCTACGTAGGAAAAGGGCGTTTCCCTGAGGGCAGTACGGTGCTTCCAGTTCCCTGCAAGAGGCATGGGAAAGGCGCCAATGCCTAAAGGGAAAACGCCACTGCCTGCCAGGCTCATAGTAAGGACCATGTATTGCATTTGGAAGATTGGGCATACGTCATTCGCCAGGAAAACCTAGTCCATGGAGTGCCTTCAGTTAGTGAGCTTCTCTGAACTCTGGGATGACTGCGTCCTCCGCACCTCCCATGAAAGAACACTGAGACCTGAGTATCCCTTCCTGGGCGACTTCACAACCCTCAGGGATCTTTGGCCTCTGGGCATCTCTCCCTTCACGCCGAGTGAAAAGCAGCACACTGCTTTCTTCGTTGGAGAGCTAAGTGTCTGAGCTTTCTAAAGTCCACCCAAACACGGGTCCAGCAGGTCTTTTAAGTGTATGGCCAGTGGCTCACAGCACTGCACCAGGGCCACAATGAGAAAACACGCTCCTCAGTGTTTGTCTTGGGAAGCCTCACTGGCCTTCTCTCTAAGCCAAGCAGCCCGTTGACCTTCGAAGCAACCTGACAAAGGCACGGTTTGCCCCTGAAACACCCAGAGCCCTTTTATAAGGTGTACGGGCGTCGGAGCCTAACCCAAGTCAGTGGGGACGTCACGCCACTCGCCGCGGGCAGAACTGCCCTGCTACGAAGTTTCACCGGGGAAGGACAGGGTGCCGCTTCCGACCCTTTGACTGTGCCAGAAACTACACGTATTAGGCTCACTGCAACTTTGATATTGCTGACCTAGTGAGAAAAGCACTATTTTCCCCACTGGAGAGCAGAAGGCCTGTGGTGTCAAATTTCCCTGAGACAGTGCTGTTCTCTGTCTGCTCTTCACAGCTAGAGTGCCTTCACGGAGAACAGAGCGTCCTTGGAGAAACAGAGAGTGTCCTGTGCATTCCAGGCGGCACTCCAGATCACCCACTGCAAAAGGGAAATCTAAACCTCTCTCCACGGTTCAAAGGATAGATCGGATGGCCCATTTACACATCAAGGCGTTCAGCGGTTTTTCCACTGCCTTCTGGAGAAGTACTGCTGGATCTCTAGTATGCTTTCCCTATGGCACCCACGTCCTCACTGTGGCCCAGGGAACAACACTGTGTACAGGATCACCCTTCCTGGCTGACTGAGCAGCACCATGCTAACTAAGGCCTCCGGATCACCTCTTTGAAAGCCCAGTGAAAGGTAACCCACTGCTTTTTCTCCAGAGAGCTCGATGGCCAAAATATTCAACGGACTCCCTGAACACAGCACTAGCTGGTCTTTCGTAGGTGTCATGTCAGTGGCTCTCAGGGCAGAGTGTGGGCTGCAAGGAAAACACACTTCCCTCAGTGTGCGTTCCGGGTGCACTTACATGGCGGACCTCTCTCTATGCCACGCACAAACGAGAGAGACTCTGCAGTTTTCTAAATGTAGATAGATTTCCTGAACACTACTACGCTTAGAGAAGCTGCGAGGACACGTCGCAACCTCCCCAAAGCCTTATGTCCCAGAGACCAGCCACACGTTGCACATCACAACTTCCTCGGGTTCGAACTTCATCCGGGAAGGGGCCAGAGTGCCCCCTTCTGTCTGTTTTGGCTCGCTGGAAACTGATCGCTCTCAGGCAGTTTGGAACGTTCAGATTGGCCATGTATGTGCATCGTAGCAGGTCCCAGCTGTAAGGAGGACCGCTGCAGCCTCCACGCCGTTTGAAATAGTGTGCTGCTGCCAGTCTCACGTCCTGGAATGCCCTACGTAGGAAAAGGGCGTTTCCCTGAAGGCAATACGGTGCTTCCAGTTCCCTGCCAGCGGCATGGGAAAGGCGCCAATGCCTACAGGGAAAACGACACTGCCTGCCAGGCTCATAGTAAGGTCCATGTATTGCATTTGGAAGATTGGGCATACGTCATTCGCCAGGAAAACCTAGTCCATGGAGTGCCTTCAGTTAGTGAGCTTCTCTGAACTCTGGGATGACTGCGTCCTCCGCACCTCCCATGAAAGAACACTGAGACCTGAGTATCCCTTCCTGGGCGACTTCACAACCCTCAGGGATCTTTGGCCTCCGGGCATCTCTCCCTTCACGCCGAGTGAAAAGCAGCACACTGCTTTCTTCGTTGGGAAGCTAAGTGTCTGAGCTTTCTAAAGTCCACCCAAACAAGGGTCCAGCAGGTCTTTTAAGTTTACGGCCTAACCCAAGTCAGTGGGGACTTCACGCCACTCGCCGCAGGCAGAACTGCCCTGCTACGAAGTTTCAACGGGGAAGGACAGGGTGCCGCTTCCGACCCTTTGACTGTGCCAGAAACTACACGTATTAGGCTCACTGCAACTTTGATATTGCTGACCTAGTGAGAAAAGCACTATTTTCCCCACTGGAGAGCAGAAGGCCTGTGGTGTCAAATTTCCCGGAGACAGTGCTGTTCTCTGTCTGCTCTTCACAGCTAGAGTGCCTTCACGGAGAACAGAGCGTCCTTGGAGAAACAGAGAGTGTCCTGTGCATTCCAGGCGGCACTCCAGATCACCCACTGCAAAAGGGAAATCTAAACCTCTCTCCACGGTTCAAAGGATCGATCGGATGGCCCATTTACACATCGAGGCGTTCAGCGGTTTTTCCACTGCCTTCTGGAGAAGTACTGCTGGATCTCTAGTATGCTTTTCCTATGGCACCCACGTCCTCACTGTGTCGCAGGGAACAACACTGTGTACAGGATCACCCTTCCTGGCTGACTAAGCAGCACCATGCTACCTAAGGACTCCGGATCACCTCTTTGAAAGCAGAGTGAAAGGCAACCCTCTGCTTTTTCTCCAGAGAGTCGATGGCCAAAACATTCAACGGACTCCCTGAACACAGCACTAGCTGCTCTTTCGTAGGTGTCATGTCAGTGGCTCTCAGGGCAGAGCGTGGGCTGCAAGGAAAACACACTTCCCTCAGTGTGCGTTCCGGGTGCACTTACATGGCAGACCTCTCTCTATGCCACGCAGAAACGAGAGAGGCCCTGCAGTTTTCTAAATGTAGATAGATTCGCCTGAACACTACTAGGCTTAGAGAAGCTGCGAGGACACGTCGCAAACTCCCCAAAGCCGTATGTCCCAGAGACCAGCTACACGTTGCACATCACAACTTCCTCGGGTTCGAACTTCATCCGGGAAGTGGCCAGAGGGCCCCCTTCTGTCTGTTTTGGCTCGCTGGAAACTGATCGCTCTCGGGCAGTTTGGAACTTTCAGATTGGCCATGTATGTGCATGGTAGCACGTCCCAGCTGTAAGGAGGACCGCTGCAGCCTCCACGCCGCCTGAAACAGAGTGCTGCTGCCACTCTCACGTCCTGGAATGCCCTACGTAGGAAAAGGGCGTTTCCCTGAGGGCAGTACGGTGCTTCCAGTTCCCTGCAAGAGGCATGGGAAAGGCGCCAATGCCTAAAGGGAAAACGCCACTGCCTGCCAGGCTCATAGTAAGGACCATGTATTGCATTTGGAAGATTGGGCATACGTCATTCGCCAGGAAAACCTAGTCCATGGAGTGCCTTCAGTTAGTGAGCTTCTCTGAACTCTGGGATGACTGCGTCCTCCGCACCTCCCATGAAAGAACACTGAGACCTGAGTATCCCTTCCTGGGCGACTCACAACCCTCAGGGATCTTTGGCCTCCGGGCATCTCTCCCTTAACGCCGAGTGAAAAGCAGCACACTGCTTTCTTCGTTGGAGAGCTAAGTGTCTGAGCTTTCTAAAGTCCACCCAAACACGGGTCCAGCAGGTCTTTAAGTGTACGGCCAGTGGCTCACAGCACTGCACCAGGGCCACAATGAGAAAACACGCTCCTCAGTGTTTGTCTTGGGAAGCCTCACTGGCCTTCTCTCTAAGCCAAGCAGCCCGTTGACCTTCGAAGCAACCTGACAAAGGCACGGTTTGCCCCTGAAACACCCAGAGCCCTTTTATAAGGTGTACGGGCGTCGGAGCCTAACCCAAGTCAGTGGGAACGTCACGCCACTTGCCGCGGGCAGAACTGCCCTGCTACGAAGTTTCACCGGGGAAGGACAGGGTGCCGCTTCCGACCCTTTGACTGTGCCAGAAACTACACGTATTAGGCTCACTGCAACTTTGATATTGCTGACCTAGTGAGAAAAGCACTATTTTCCCCACTGGAGAGCAGAAGGCCTGTGGTGTCAAATTTCCCTGAGACAGTGCTGTTCTCTGTCTGCTCTTCACAGCTAGAGTGCCTTCACGGAGAACAGAGCATCCTTGGAGAAACAGAGAGTGTCCTGTGCATTCCAGGCGGCACTCCAGATCACCCACTGCAAAAGGGAAATCTAAACCTCTCTCCACGGTTCAAAGGATCGATCGGATGGCCCATTTACACATCGAGGCGTTCAGCGGTTTTTCCACTGCCTTCTGGAGAAGTACTGCTGGATCTCTAGTATGCTTTTCCTATGGCACCCACGTCCTCACTGTGTCCCAGGGAACAACACTGTGTACAGGATCACCCTTCCTGGCTGACTAAGCAGCACCATGCTACCTAAGGACTCCGGATCACCTCTTTGAAAGCAGAGTGAAAGGCAACCCTCTGCTTTTTCTCCAGAGAGCTCGACGGCCAAAACATTCAACGGACTCCCTGAACACAGCACTAGCTGCTCTTTCGTACGTGTCATGTCAGTGGCTCTCAGGGCAGAGCGTGGGCTGCAAGGAAAACACACTTCCCTCAGTGTGCGTTCCGAGTGCACTTACATGGCAGACCTCTCTCTATGCCACGCAGAAACGAGAGAGGCCCTGCAGTTTTCTAAATGTAGATAGATTCGCCTGAACACTACTAGGATTAGAGAAGCTGCGAGGACATGTCGCAACCTCCCCAAAGCCTTATGTCCCAGAGACCAGCCACACGTTGCACATCACAACTTCCTCGGGTTCGAACTTCATCCAGGAAGGGGCCAGAGTGCCCCCTTCTGTCTGTTTTGGCTCGCTGGAAACTGATCGCTCTCGGGCAGTTTGGAACTTTCAGATTGGCCATGTATGTGCATGGTAGCACGTCCCAGCTGTAAGGAGGACCGCTGCAGCCTCCACGCCGCCTGAAACAGAGTGCTGCTGCCACTCTCACGTCCTGGAATGCCCTACGTAGGAAAAGGGCGTTTCCCTGAGGGCAGTACGGTGCTTCCAGTTCCCTGCAAGAGGCATGGGAAAGGCGCCAATGCCTAAAGGGAAAACGCCACTGCCTGCCAGGCTCATAGTAAGGACCATGTATTGCATTTGGAAGATTGGGCATACGTCATTCGCCAGGAAAACCTAGTCCATGGAGTGTCTTCAGTTAGTGAGCTTCTCTGAACTCTGGGATGACTGCGTCTTCCGCACCTCCCATGAAAGAATACTGAGACCTGAGTATCCCTTCCTGGGCGACTTCACAACCCTCAGGGATCTTTGGCCTCCGGGCATCTCTCCCTTAACGCCGAGTGAAAAGCAGCACACTGCTTTCTTCGTTGGAGAGCTAAGTGTCTGAGCTTTCTAAAGTCCACCCAAACACGGGTCCAGCAGGTCTTTTAAGTGTACGGCCAGTGGCTCACAGCACTGCACCAGGGCCACAATGAGAAAACACGCTCCTCAGTGTTTGTCTTGGGAAGCCTCACTGGCCTTCTCTTTAAGCCAAGCAGCCCGTTGACCTTCGAAGCAACCTGACAAAGGCACGGTTTGCCCCTGAAACACCCAGAGCCCTTTTATAAGGTGTACGGGCGTCGGAGCCTAACCCAAGTCAGTGGGAACGTCACGCCACTTGCCGCGGGCAGAACTGCCCTGCTACGAAGTTTCACCGGGGAAGGACAGGGTGCCGCTTCCGACCCTTTGACTGTGCCAGAAACTACACGTATTAGGCTCACTGCTACTTTGATATTGCTGACCTAGTGAGAAAAGCACTATTTTCCCCACTGGAGAGCAGAATGCCTGTGGTGTCAAATTTCCCTGAGACAGTGCTGTTCTCTGTCTGCTCTTCACAGCTAGAGTGCCTTCACGGAGAACAGAGCATCCTTGGAGAAACAGAGAGTGTCCTGTGCATTCCAGGCGGCACTCCAGATCACCCACTGCAAAAGGGAAATCTAAACCTCTCTCCAGGGTTCAAAGGATCGATCGGATGGCCCATTTACACATCGAGGCGTTCAGCGGTTTTTCCACTGCCTTCTGGAGAAGTACTGCTGGATCTCTAGTATGCTTTTCCTATGGCACCCACGTCCTCACTGTGTCCCAGGGAACAACACTGTGTACAGGATCACCCTTCCTGGCTGACTAAGCAGCACCATGCTACCTAAGGACTCCGGATCACCTCTTTGAAAGCAGAGTGAAAGGCAACCCTCTGCTTTTTCTCCAGAGAGCTCGACGGCCAAAACATTCAACGGACTCCCTGAACACAGCACTAGCTGCTCTTTCGTACGTGTCATGTCAGTGGCTCTCAGGGCAGAGCGTGGGCTGCAAGGAAAACACACTTCCCTCAGTGTGCGTTCCGAGTGCACTTACATGGCAGACCTCTCTCTATGCCACGCAGAAACGAGAGAGGCCCTGCAGTTTTCTAAATGTAGATAGATTCGCCTGAACACTACTAGGATTAGAGAAGCTGCGAGGACATGTCGCAACCTCCCCAAAGCCTTATGTCCCAGAGACCAGCCACACGTTGCACATCACAACTTCCTCGGGTTCGAACTTCATCCAGGAAGGGGCCAGAGTGCCCCCTTCTGTCTGTTTTGGCTCGCTGGAAACTGATCGCTCTCGGGCAGTTTGGAACTTTCAGATTGGCCATGTATGTGCATGGTAGCACGTCCCAGCTGTAAGGAGGACCGCTGCAGCCTCCACGCCGCCTGAAACAGAGTGCTGCTGCCACTCTCACGTCCTGGAATGCCCTACGTAGGAAAAGGGCGTTTCCCTGAGGGCAGTACGGTGCTTCCAGTTCCCTGCAAGAGGCATGGGAAAGGCGCCAATGCCTAAAGGGAAAACGCCACTGCCTGCCAGGCTCATAGTAAGGACCATGTATTGCATTTGGAAGATTGGGCATACGTCATTCGCCAGGAAAACCTAGTCCATGGAGTGTCTTCAGTTAGTGAGCTTCTCTGAACTCTGGGATGACTGCGTCTTCCGCACCTCCCATGAAAGAATACTGAGACCTGAGTATCCCTTCCTGGGCGACTTCACAACCCTCAGGGATCTTTGGCCTCCGGGCATCTCTCCCTTAACGCCGAGTGAAAAGCAGCACACTGCTTTCTTCGTTGGAGAGCTAAGTGTCTGAGCTTTCTAAAGTCCACCCAAACACGGGTCCAGCAGGTCTTTTAAGTGTACGGCCAGTGGCTCACAGCACTGCACCAGGGCCACAATGAGAAAACACGCTCCTCAGTGTTTGTCTTGGGAAGCCTCACTGGCCTTCTCTTTAAGCCAAGCAGCCCGTTGACCTTCGAAGCAACCTGACAAAGGCACGGTTTGCCCCTGAAACACCCAGAGCCCTTTTATAAGGTGTACGGGCGTCGGAGCCTAACCCAAGTCAGTGGGGACGTCACGCCACTCGCCGCAGGCAGAACTGCCCTGCTACGAAGTTTCAACGGGGAAGGACAGGGTGCCGCTTCCGACCCTTTGACTGTGCCAGAAACTACACGTATTAGGCTCACTGCAACTTTGATATTGCTGACCTAGTGAGAAAAGCACTATTTTCCCCACTGGAGGGCAGAAGGCCTGTGGTGTCAAATTTCCCGGAGACAGTGCTGTTCTCTGTCTGCTCTTCACAGCTAGAGTGCCTTCACGGAGAACAGAGCGTCCTTGGAGAAACAGAGAGTGTCCTGTGCATTCCAGGCGGCACTCCAGATCACCCACTGCAAAAGGGAAATCTAAACCTCTCTCCACGGTTCAAAGGATCGATCGGATGGCCCATTTACACATCGAGGCGTTCAGCGGTTTTTCCACTGCCTTCTGGAGAAGTACTGCTGGATCTCTAGTATGCTTTTCCTATGGCACCCACGTCCTCACTGTGTCCCAGGGAACAACACTGTGTACAGGATCACCCTTCCTGGCTGACTAAGCAGCACCATGCTACCTAAGGACTCCGGATCACCTCTTTGAAAGCAGAGTGAAAGGCAACCCTCTGCTTTTTCTCCAGAGAGCTCGACGGCCAAAACATTCAACGGACTCCCTGAACACAGCACTAGCTGCTCTTTCGTAGGTGTCATGTCAGTGGCTCTCAGGGCAGAGCGTGGGCTGCAAGGAAAACACACTTCCCTCAGTGTGCGTTCCGGGTGCACTTACATGGCAGACCTCTCTCTATGCCACGCACAAACGAGCTAGGCCCTGCAGTTTTCTAAATGTAGATAGATTCGCCTGAACACTACTAGGCTTAGAGAAGCTGCGAGGACACGTCGCAAACTCCCCAAAGCCTTATGTCCCAGAGACCAGCTACACGTTGCACATCACAACTTCCTCGGGTTCGAACTTCATCCGGGAAGTGGCCAGAGGGCCCCCTTCTGTCTGTTTTGGCTCGCTGGAAACTGATCGCTCTCGGGCAGTTTGGAACTTTCAGATTGGCCATGTATGTGCATGGTAGCACGTCCCAGCTGTAAGGAGGACCGCTGCAGCCTCCACGCCGCCTGAAACAGAGTGCTGCTGCCACTCTCACGTCCTGGAATGCCCTACGTAGGAAAAGGGCGTTTCCCTGAGGGCAGTACGGTGCTTCCAGTTCCCTGCAAGAGGCATGGGAAAGGCGCCAATGCCTAAAGGGAAAACGCCACTGCCTGCCAGGCTCATAGTAAGGACCATGTATTGCATTTGGAAGATTGGGCATACGTCATTCGCCAGGAAAACCTAGTCCATGGAGTGCCTTCAGTTAGTGAGCTTCTCTGAACTCTGGGATGACTGCGTCCTCCGCACCTCCCATGAAAGAACACTGAGACCTGAGTATCCCTTCCTGGGCGACTTCACAACCCTCAGGGATCTTTGGCCTCTGGGCATCTCTCCCTTCACGCCGAGTGAAAAGCAGCACACTGCTTTCTTCGTTGGAGAGCTAAGTGTCTGAGCTTTCTAAAGTCCACCCAAACACGGGTCCAGCAGGTCTTTTAAGTGTATGGCCAGTGGCTCACAGCACTGCACCAGGGCCACAATGAGAAAACACGCTCCTCAGTGTTTGTCTTGGGAAGCCTCACTGGCCTTCTCTCTAAGCCAAGCAGCCCGTTGACCTTCGAAGCAACCTGACAAAGGCACGGTTTGCCCCTGAAACACCCAGAGCCCTTTTATAAGGTGTACGGGCGTCGGAGCCTAACCCAAGTCAGTGGGGACGTCACGCCACTCGCCGCGGGCAGAACTGCCCTGCTACGAAGTTTCACCGGGGAAGGACAGGGTGCCGCTTCCGACCCTTTGACTGTGCCAGAAACTACACGTATTAGGCTCACTGCAACTTTGATATTGCTGACCTAGTGAGAAAAGCACTATTTTCCCCACTGGAGAGCAGAAGGCCTGTGGTGTCAAATTTCCCGGAGACAGTGCTGTTCTCTGTCTGCTCTTCACAGCTAGAGTGCCTTCACGGAGAACAGAGCGTCCTTGGAGAAACAGAGAGTGTCCTGTGCATTCCAGGCGGCACTCCAGATCACCCACTGCAAAAGGGAAATCTAAACCTCTCTCCACGGTTCAAAGGATCGATCGGATGGCCCATTTACACATCGAGGCGTTCAGCGGTTTTTCCACTGCCTTCTGGAGAAGTACTGCTGGATCTCTAGTATGCTTTCCCTATGGCACCCACGTCCTCACTGTGGCCCAGGGAACAACACTGTGTACAGGATCACCCTTCCTGGCTGACTGAGCAGCACCATGCTAACTAAGGCCTCCGGATCACCTCTTTGAAAGCACAGTGAAAGGTAACCCACTGCTTTTTCTCCAGAGAGCTCGATGGCCAAAATATTCAACGGACTCCCTGAACACAGCACTAGCTGGTCTTTCGTAGGTGTCATGTCAGTGGCTCTCAGGGCAGAGTGTGGGCTGCAAGGAAAACACACTTCCCTCAGTGTGCGTTCCGGGTGCACTTACATGGCGGACCTCTCTCTATGCCACGCACAAACGAGAGAGACCCTGCAGTTTTCTAAATGTAGATAGATTTCCTGAACACTACTACGCTTAGAGAAGCTGCGAGGACACGTCGCAACCTCCCCAAAGCCTTATGTCCCAGAGACCAGCCACACGTTGCACATCACAACTTCCTCGGGTTCGAACTTCATCCGGGAAGTGGCCAGAGTGCCCCCTTCTGTCTGTTTTGGCTCGCTGGAAACTGATCGCTCTCAGGCAGTTTGGAACGTTCAGATTGGCCATGTATGTGCATCGTAGCAGGTCCCAGCTGTAAGGAGGACCGCTGCAGCCTCCACGCCGTTTGAAATAGTGTGCTGCTGCCAGTCTCACGTCCTGGAATGCCCTACGTAGGAAAAGGGCGTTTCCCTGAAGGCAATACGGTGCTTCCAGTTCCCTGCCAGCGGCATGGGAAAGGCGCCAATGCCTACAGGGAAAACGACACTGCCTGCCAGGCTCATAGTAAGGTCCATGTATTGCATTTGGAAGATTGGGCATACGTCATTCGCCAGGAAAACCTAGTCCATGGAGTGCCTTCAGTTAGTGAGCTTCTCTGAACTCTGGGATGACTGCGTCCTCCGCACCTCCCATGAAAGAACACTGAGACCTGAGTATCCCTTCCTGGGCGACTTCACAACCCTCAGGGATCTTTGGCCTCCGGGCATCTCTCCCTTCACGCCGAGTGAAAAGCAGCACACTGCTTTCTTCGTTGGGAAGCTAAGTGTCTGAGCTTTCTAAAGTCCACCCAAACAAGGGTCCAGCAGGTCTTTTAAGTTTACGGCCTAACCCAAGTCAGTGGGGACTTCACGCCACTCGCCGCAGGCAGAACTGCCCTGTTACGAAGTTTCAACGGGGAAGGACAGGGTGCCGCTTCCGACCCTTTGACTGTGCCAGAAACTACACGTATTAGGCTCACTGCAACTTTGATATTGCTGACCTAGTGAGAAAAGCACTATTTTCCCCACTGGAGAGCAGAAGGCCTGTGGTGTCAAATTTCCCTGAGACAGTGCTGTTCTCTGTCTGCTCTTCAGAGCTAGAGTGCCTTCACGGAGAACAGAGCGTCCTTGGAGAAACAGAGAGTGCCCTGTGCATTCCAGGCGGCACTCCAGATCACCCACTGCAAAAGGGAAATCTAAACCTCTCTCCACGGTTCAAAGGATCGATCGGATGGCCCATTTACACATCGAGGCGTTCAGCGGTTTTTCCACTGCCTTCTGGAGAAGTACTGCTGGATCTCTAGTATGCTTTTCCTATGGCACCCACGTCCTCACTGTGTCCCAGGGAACAACACTGTGTACAGGATCACCCTTCCTGGCTGACTAAGCAGCACCATGCTACCTAAGGACTCCGGATCACCTCTTTGAAAGCAGAGTGAAAGGCAACCCTCTGCTTTTTCTCCAGAGAGTCGATGGCCCAAACATTCAACGGACTCCCTGAACACAGCACTAGCTGCTCTTTCGTAGGTGTCATGTCAGTGGCTCTCAAGGCAGAGCGTGGGCTGCAAGGAAAACACACTTCCCTCAGTGTGCGTTCCGGGTGCACTTACATGGCAGACCTCTCTCTATGCCACGCACAAACGAGCTAGGCCCTGCAGTTTTCTAAATGTAGATAGATTCGCCTGAACACTACTAGGCTTAGAGAAGCTGCGAGGACACGTCGCAAACTCCCCAAAGCCTTATGTCCCAGAGACCAGCTACACGTTGCACATCACAACTTCCTCGGGTTCGAACTTCATCCGGGAAGTGGCCAGAGGGCCCCCTTCTGTCTGTTTTGGCTCGCTGGAAACTGATCGCTCTCGGGCAGTTTGGAACTTTCAGATTGGCCATGTATGTGCATGGTAGCACGTCCCAGCTGTAAGGAGGACCGCTGCAGCCTCCACGCCGCCTGAAACAGAGTGCTGCTGCCACTCTCACGTCCTGGAATGCCCTACGTAGGAAAAGGGCGTTTCCCTGAGGGCAGTACGGTGCTTCCAGTTCCCTGCAAGAGGCATGGGAAAGGCGCCAATGCCTAAAGGGAAAACGCCACTGCCTGCCAGGCTCATAGTAAGGACCATGTATTGCATTTGGAAGATTGGGCATACGTCATTCGCCAGGAAAACCTAGTCCATGGAGTGCCTTCAGTTAGTGAGCTTCTCTGAACTCTGGGATGACTGCGTCCTCCGCACCTCCCATGAAAGAACACTGAGACCTGAGTATCCCTTCCTGGGCGACTTCACAACCCTCAGGGATCTTTGGCCTCTGGGCATCTCTCCCTTCACGCCGAGTGAAAAGCAGCACACTGCTTTCTTCGTTGGAGAGCTAAGTGTCTGAGCTTTCTAAAGTCCACCCAAACACGGGTCCAGCAGGTCTTTTAAGTGTATGGCCACTGGCTCACAGCACTGCACCAGGGCCACAATGAGAAAACACGCTCCTCAGTGTTTGTCTTGGGAAGCCTCACTGGCCTTCTCTCTAAGCCAAGCAGCCCGTTGACCTTCGAAGCAACCTGACAAAGGCACGGTTTGCCCCTGAAACACCCAGAGCCCTTTTATAAGGTGTACGGGCGTCGGAGCCTAACCCAAGTCAGTGGGGACGTCACGCCACTCGCCGCGGGCAGAACTGCCCTGCTACGAAGTTTCACCGGGGAAGGACAGGGTGCCGCTTCCGACCCTTTGACTGTGCCAGAAACTACACGTATTAGGCTCACTGCAACTTTGATATTGCTGACCTAGTGAGAAAAGCACTATTTTCCCCACTGGAGAGCAGAAGGCCTGTGGTGTCAAATTTCCCTGAGACAGTGCTGTTCTCTGTCTGCTCTTCACAGCTAGAGTGCCTTCACGGAGAACAGAGCGTCCTTGGAGAAACAGAGAGTGTCCTGTGCATTCCAGGCGGCACTCCAGATCACCCACTGCAAAAGGGAAATCTAAACCTCTCTCCACGGTTCAAAGGATAGATCGGATGGCCCATTTACACATCAAGGCGTTCAGCGGTTTTTCCACTGCCTTCTGGAGAAGTACTGCTGGATCTCTAGTATGCTTTCCCTATGGCACCCACGTCCTCACTGTGGCCCAGGGAACAACACTGTGTACAGGATCACCCTTCCTGGCTGACTGAGCAGCACCATGCTAACTAAGGCCTCCGGATCACCTCTTTGAAAGCCCAGTGAAAGGTAACCCACTGCTTTTTCTCCAGAGAGCTCGATGGCCAAAATATTCAACGGACTCCCTGAACACAGCACTAGCTGGTCTTTCGTAGGTGTCATGTCAGTGGCTCTCAGGGCAGAGTGTGGGCTGCAAGGAAAACACACTTCCCTCAGTGTGCGTTCCGGGTGCACTTACATGGCGGACCTCTCTCTATGCCACGCACAAACGAGAGAGACTCTGCAGTTTTCTAAATGTAGATAGATTTCCTGAACACTACTACGCTTAGAGAAGCTGCGAGGACACGTCGCAACCTCCCCAAAGCCTTATGTCCCAGAGACCAGCCACACGTTGCACATCACAACTTCCTCGGGTTCGAACTTCATCCGGGAAGGGGCCAGAGTGCCCCCTTCTGTCTGTTTTGGCTCGCTGGAAACTGATCGCTCTCAGGCAGTTTGGAACGTTCAGATTGGCCATGTATGTGCATCGTAGCAGGTCCCAGCTGTAAGGAGGACCGCTGCAGCCTCCACGCCGTTTGAAATAGTGTGCTGCTGCCAGTCTCACGTCCTGGAATGCCCTACGTAGGAAAAGGGCGTTTCCCTGAAGGCAATACGGTGCTTCCAGTTCCCTGCCAGCGGCATGGGAAAGGCGCCAATGCCTACAGGGAAAACGACACTGCCTGCCAGGCTCATAGTAAGGTCCATGTATTGCATTTGGAAGATTGGGCATACGTCATTCGCCAGGAAAACCTAGTCCATGGAGTGCCTTCAGTTAGTGAGCTTCTCTGAACTCTGGGATGACTGCGTCCTCCGCACCTCCCATGAAAGAACACTGAGACCTGAGTATCCCTTCCTGGGCGACTTCACAACCCTCAGGGATCTTTGGCCTCCGGGCATCTCTCCCTTCACGCCGAGTGAAAAGCAGCACACTGCTTTCTTCGTTGGGAAGCTAAGTGTCTGAGCTTTCTAAAGTCCACCCAAACAAGGGTCCAGCAGGTCTTTTAAGTTTACGGCCTAACCCAAGTCAGTGGGGACTTCACGCCACTCGCCGCAGGCAGAACTGCCCTGCTACGAAGTTTCAACGGGGAAGGACAGGGTGCCGCTTCCGACCCATTGACTGTGCCAGAAACTACACGTATTAGGCTCACTGCAACTTTGATATTGCTGACCTAGTGAGAAAAGCACTATTTTCCCCACTGGAGAGCAGAAGGCCTGTGGTGTCAAATTTCCCGGAGACAGTGCTGTTCTCTGTCTGCTCTTCACAGCTAGAGTGCCTTCACGGAGAACAGAGCGTCCTTGGAGAAACAGAGAGTGTCCTGTGCATTCCAGGCGGCACTCCAGATCACCCACTGCAAAAGGGAAATCTAAACCTCTCTCCACGGTTCAAAGGATCGATCGGATGGCCCATTTACACATCGAGGCGTTCAGCGGTTTTTCCACTGCCTTCTGGAGAAGTACTGCTGGATCTCTAGTATGCTTTTCCTATGGCACCCACGTCCTCACTGTGTCGCAGGGAACAACACTGTGTACAGGATCACCCTTCCTGGCTGACTAAGCAGCACCATGCTACCTAAGGACTCCGGATCACCTCTTTGAAAGCAGAGTGAAAGGCAACCCTCTGCTTTTTCTCCAGAGAGTCGATGGCCAAAACATTCAACGGACTCCCTGAACACAGCACTAGCTGCTCTTTCGTAGGTGTCATGTCAGTGGCTCTCAGGGCAGAGCGTGGGCTGCAAGGAAAACACACTTCCCTCAGTGTGCGTTCCGGGTGCACTTACATGGCAGACCTCTCTCTATGCCACGCAGAAACGAGAGAGGCCCTGCAGTTTTCTAAATGTAGATAGATTCGCCTGAACACTACTAGGCTTAGAGAAGCTGCGAGGACACGTCGCAAACTCCCCAAAGCCGTATGTCCCAGAGACCAGCTACACGTTGCACATCACAACTTCCTCGGGTTCGAACTTCATCCGGGAAGTGGCCAGAGGGCCCCCTTCTGTCTGTTTTGGCTCGCTGGAAACTGATCGCTCTCGGGCAGTTTGGAACTTTCAGATTGGCCATGTATGTGCATGGTAGCACGTCCCAGCTGTAAGGAGGACCGCTGCAGCCTCCACGCCGCCTGAAACAGAGTGCTGCTGCCACTCTCACGTCCTGGAATGCCCTACGTAGGAAAAGGGCGTTTCCCTGAGGGCAGTACGGTGCTTCCAGTTCCCTGCAAGAGGCATGGGAAAGGCGCCAATGCCTAAAGGGAAAACGCCACTGCCTGCCAGGCTCATAGTAAGGACCATGTATTGCATTTGGAAGATTGGGCATACGTCATTCGCCAGGAAAACCTAGTCCATGGAGTGCCTTCAGTTAGTGAGCTTCTCTGAACTCTGGGATGACTGCGTCCTCCGCACCTCCCATGAAAGAACACTGAGACCTGAGTATCCCTTCCTGGGCGACTCACAACCCTCAGGGATCTTTGGCCTCCGGGCATCTCTCCCTTAACGCCGAGTGAAAAGCAGCACACTGCTTTCTTCGTTGGAGAGCTAAGTGTCTGAGCTTTCTAAAGTCCACCCAAACACGGGTCCAGCAGGTCTTTAAGTGTACGGCCAGTGGCTCACAGCACTGCACCAGGGCCACAATGAGAAAACACGCTCCTCAGTGTTTGTCTTGGGAAGCCTCACTGGCCTTCTCTCTAAGCCAAGCAGCCCGTTGACCTTCGAAGCAACCTGACAAAGGCACGGTTTGCCCCTGAAACACCCAGAGCCCTTTTATAAGGTGTACGGGCGTCGGAGCCTAACCCAAGTCAGTGGGAACGTCACGCCACTTGCCGCGGGCAGAACTGCCCTGCTACGAAGTTTCACCGGGGAAGGACAGGGTGCCGCTTCCGACCCTTTGACTGTGCCAGAAACTACACGTATTAGGCTCACTGCAACTTTGATATTGCTGACCTAGTGAGAAAAGCACTATTTTCCCCACTGGAGAGCAGAAGGCCTGTGGTGTCAAATTTCCCTGAGACAGTGCTGTTCTCTGTCTGCTCTTCACAGCTAGAGTGCCTTCACGGAGAACAGAGCATCCTTGGAGAAACAGAGAGTGTCCTGTGCATTCCAGGCGGCACTCCAGATCACCCACTGCAAAAGGGAAATCTAAACCTCTCTCCACGGTTCAAAGGATCGATCGGATGGCCCATTTACACATCGAGGCGTTCAGCGGTTTTTCCACTGCCTTCTGGAGAAGTACTGCTGGATCTCTAGTATGCTTTTCCTATGGCACCCACGTCCTCACTGTGTCCCAGGGAACAACACTGTGTACAGGATCACCCTTCCTGGCTGACTAAGCAGCACCATGCTACCTAAGGACTCCGGATCACCTCTTTGAAAGCAGAGTGAAAGGCAACCCTCTGCTTTTTCTCCAGAGAGCTCGACGGCCAAAACATTCAACGGACTCCCTGAACACAGCACTAGCTGCTCTTTCGTACGTGTCATGTCAGTGGCTCTCAGGGCAGAGCGTGGGCTGCAAGGAAAACACACTTCCCTCAGTGTGCGTTCCGAGTGCACTTACATGGCAGACCTCTCTCTATGCCACGCAGAAACGAGAGAGGCCCTGCAGTTTTCTAAATGTAGATAGATTCGCCTGAACACTACTAGGATTAGAGAAGCTGCGAGGACATGTCGCAACCTCCCCAAAGCCTTATGTCCCAGAGACCAGCCACACGTTGCACATCACAACTTCCTCGGGTTCGAACTTCATCCAGGAAGGGGCCAGAGTGCCCCCTTCTGTCTGTTTTGGCTCGCTGGAAACTGATCGCTCTCGGGCAGTTTGGAACTTTCAGATTGGCCATGTATGTGCATGGTAGCACGTCCCAGCTGTAAGGAGGACCGCTGCAGCCTCCACGCCGCCTGAAACAGAGTGCTGCTGCCACTCTCACGTCCTGGAATGCCCTACGTAGGAAAAGGGCGTTTCCCTGAGGGCAGTACGGTGCTTCCAGTTCCCTGCAAGAGGCATGGGAAAGGCGCCAATGCCTAAAGGGAAAACGCCACTGCCTGCCAGGCTCATAGTAAGGACCATGTATTGCATTTGGAAGATTGGGCATACGTCATTCGCCAGGAAAACCTAGTCCATGGAGTGTCTTCAGTTAGTGAGCTTCTCTGAACTCTGGGATGACTGCGTCTTCCGCACCTCCCATGAAAGAATACTGAGACCTGAGTATCCCTTCCTGGGCGACTTCACAACCCTCAGGGATCTTTGGCCTCCGGGCATCTCTCCCTTAACGCCGAGTGAAAAGCAGCACACTGCTTTCTTCGTTGGAGAGCTAAGTGTCTGAGCTTTCTAAAGTCCACCCAAACACGGGTCCAGCAGGTCTTTTAAGTGTACGGCCAGTGGCTCACAGCACTGCACCAGGGCCACAATGAGAAAACACGCTCCTCAGTGTTTGTCTTGGGAAGCCTCACTGGCCTTCTCTTTAAGCCAAGCAGCCCGTTGACCTTCGAAGCAACCTGACAAAGGCACGGTTTGCCCCTGAAACACCCAGAGCCCTTTTATAAGGTGTACGGGCGTCGGAGCCTAACCCAAGTCAGTGGGGACGTCACGCCACTCGCCGCAGGCAGAACTGCCCTGCTACGAAGTTTCAACGGGGAAGGACAGGGTGCCGCTTCCGACCCTTTGACTGTGCCAGAAACTACACGTATTAGGCTCACTGCAACTTTGATATTGCTGACCTAGTGAGAAAAGCACTATTTTCCCCACTGGAGGGCAGAAGGCCTGTGGTGTCAAATTTCCCGGAGACAGTGCTGTTCTCTGTCTGCTCTTCACAGCTAGAGTGCCTTCACGGAGAACAGAGCGTCCTTGGAGAAACAGAGAGTGTCCTGTGCATTCCAGGCGGAACTCCAGATCACCCACTGCAAAAGGGAAATCTAAACCTCTCTCCACGGTTCAAAGGATCGATCGGATGGCCCATTTACACATCGAGGCGTTCAGCGGTTTTTCCACTGCCTTCTGGAGAAGTACTGCTGGATCTCTAGTATGCTTTTCCTATGGCACCCACGTCCTCACTGTGTCCCAGGGAACAACACTGTGTACAGGATCACCCTTCCTGGCTGACTAAGCAGCACCATGCTACCTAAGGCCTCCGGATCACCTCTTTGAAAGCAGAGTGAAAGGCAACCCTCTGCTTTTTCTCCAGAGAGCTCGACGGCCAAAACATTCAACGGACTCCCTGAACACAGCACTAGCTGCTCTTTCGTAGGTGTCATGTCAGTGGCTCTCAGGGCAGAGTGTGGGCTGCAAGGAAAACACACTTCCCTCAGTGTGCGTTCCGGGTGCACTTACATGGCGGACCTCTCTCTATGCCACGCACAAACGAGAGAGACCCTGCAGTTTTCTAAATGTAGATAGATTTCCTGAACACTACTAGGATTAGAGAAGCTGCGAGGACATGTCGCAACCTCCCCAAAGCCTTATGTCCCAGAGACCAGCCACACGTTGCACATCACAACTTCCTCGGGTTCGAACTTCATCCGGGAAGTGGCCAGAGTGCCCCCTTCTGTCTGTTTTGGCTCGCTGGAAACTGATCGCTCTCGGGCAGTTTGGAACTTTCAGATTGGCCATGTATGTGCATCGTAGCAGGTCCCAGCTGTAAGGAGGACCGCTGCAGCCTCCACGCCGTTTGAAATAGTGTGCTGCTGCCAGTCTCACGTCCTGGAATGCCCTACGTAGGAAAAGGGCGTTTCCCTGAAGGCAATACGGTGCTTCCAGTTCCCTGCCAGCGGCATGGGAAAGGCGCCAATGCCTACAGGGAAAACGACACTGCCTGCCAGGCTCATAGTAAGGTCCATGTATTGCATTTGGAAGATTGGGCATACGTCATTCGCCAGGAAAACCTAGTCCATGGAGTGCCTTCAGTTAGTGAGCTTCTCTGAACTCTGGGATGACTGCGTCCTCCGCACCTCCCATGAAAGAACACTGAGACCTGAGTATCCCTTCCTGGGCGACTTCACAACCCTCAGGGATCTTTGGCCTCCGGGCATCTCTCCCTTCACGCCGAGTGAAAAGCAGCACACTGCTTTCTTCGTTGGGAAGCTAAGTGTCTGAGCTTTCTAAAGTCCACCCAAACAAGGGTCCAGCAGGTCTTTTAAGTTTACGGCCTAACCCAAGTCAGTGGGGACTTCACGCCACTCGCCGCAGGCAGAACTGCCCTGCTACGAAGTTTCAACGGGGAAGGACAGGGTGCCGCTTCCGACCCATTGACTGTGCCAGAAACTACACGTATTAGGCTCACTGCAACTTTGATATTGCTGACCTAGTGAGAAAAGCACTATTTTCCCCACTGGAGAGCAGAAGGCCTGTGGTGTCAAATTTCCTGGAGACAGTGCTGTTCTCTGTCTGCTCTTCACAGCTAGAGTGCCTTCACGGAGAACAGAGCGTCCTTGGAGAAACAGAGAGTGTCCTGTGCATTCCAGGCGGCACTCCAGATCACCCACTGCAAAAGGGAAATCTAAACCTCTCTCCACGGTTCAAAGGATCGATCGGATGGCCCATTTACACATCGAGGCGTTCAGCGGTTTTTCCACTGCCTTCTGGAGAAGTACTGCTGGATCTCTAGTATGCTTTTCCTATGGCACCCACGTACTCACTGTGTCCCAGGGAACAACACTGTGTACAGGATCACCCTTCCTGGCTGACTAAGCAGCACCATGCTACCTAAGGCCTCCGGATCACCTCTTTGAAAGCAGAGTGAAAGGCAACCCTCTGCTTTTTCTCCAGAGAGTCGATGGCCAAAACATTCAACGGACTCCCTGAACACAGCACTAGCTGCTCTTTCGTAGGTGTCATGTCAGTGGCTCTCAGGGCAGAGCGTGGGCTGCAAGGAAAACACACTTCCCTCAGTGTGCGTTCCGGGTGCACTTACATGGTAGACCTCTCTCTATGCCACGCACAAACGAGCTAGGCCCTGCAGTTTTCTAAATGTAGATAGATTCGCCTGAACACTACTAGGCTTAGAGAAGCTGCGAGGACACGTCGCAAACTCCCCAAAGCCTTATGTCCCAGAGACCAGCTACACGTTGCACATCACAACTTCCTCGGGTTCGAACTTCATCCGGGAAGTGGCCAGAGGGCCCCCTTCTGTCTGTTTTGGCTCGCTGGAAACTGATCGCTCTCGGGCAGTTTGGAACTTTCAGATTGGCCATGTATGTGCATGGTAGCACATCCCAGCTGTAAGGAGGACCGCTGCAGCCTCCACGCCGCCTGAAACAGAGTGCTGCTGCCACTCTCACGTCCTGGAATGCCCTACGTAGGAAAAGGGCGTTTCCCTGAGGGCAGTACGGTGCTTCCAGTTCCCTGCAAGAGGCATGGGAAAGGCGCCAATGCCTAAAGGGAAAACGCCACTGCCTGCCAGGCTCATAGTAAGGACTATGTATTGCATTTGGAAGATTGGGCATACGTCATTCGCCAGGAAAACCTAGTCCATGGAGTGCCTTCAGTTAGTGAGCTTCTCTGAACTCTGGGATGACTGCGTCCTCCGCACCTCCCATGAAAGAACACTGAGACCTGAGTATCCCTTCCTGGGCGACTTCACAACCCTCAGGGATCTTTGGCCTCCGGGCATCTCTCCCTTCACGCCGAGTGAAAAGCAGCACACTGCTTTCTTCGTTGGAGAGCTAAGTGTCTGAGCTTTCTAAAGTCCACCCAAACACGGGTCCAGCAGGTCTTTTAAGTGTACGGCCAGTGGCTCACAGCACTGCACCAGGGCCACAATGAGAAAACACGCTCCTCAGTGTTTGTCTTGGGAAGCCTCACTGGCCTTCTCTCTAAGCCAAGCAGCCCGTTGACCTTCGAAGCAACCTGACAAAGGCACGGTTTGCCCCTGAAACACCCAGAGCCCTTTTATAAGGTGTACGGGCGTCGGAGCCTAACCCAAGTCAGTGGGGACGTCACGCCACTCGCCGCGGGCAGAACTGCCCTGCTACGAAGTTTCAACGGGGAAGGACAGGGTGCCGCTTCCGACCCTTTGACTGTGCCAGAAACTACACGTATTAGGCTCACTGCAACTTTGATATTGCTGACCTAGTGAGAAAAGCACTATTTTCCCCACTGGAGGGCAGAAGGCCTGTGGTGTCAAATTTCCCTGAGACAGTGCTGTTCTCTGTCTGCTCTTCACAGCTAGAGTGCCTTCACGGAGAACAGAGCGTCCTTGGAGAAACAGAGAGTGTCCTGTGCATTCCAGGCGGCACTCCAGATCACCCACTGCAAAAGGGAAATCTAAACCTCTCTCCACGGTTCAAAGGATCGATCGGATGGCCCATTTACACATCGAGGCGTTCAGCGGTTTTTCCACTGCCTTCTGGAGAAGTACTGCTGGATCTCTAGTATGCTTTTCCTAGGGCACCCACGTCCTCACTGTGTCCCAGGGAACAACACTGTGTACAGGATCACCCTTCCTGGCTGACTAAGCAGCACCATGCTACCTAAGGTCTCCGGATCACCTCTTTGAAAGCAGAGTGAAAGGCAACCCTCTGCTTTTTCTCCAGAGAGCTCGACGGCCAAAACATTCAACGGACTCCCTGAACACAGCACTAGCTGCTCTTTCGTAGGTGTCATGTCAGTGGCTCTCAGGGCAGAGCGTGGGCTGCAAGGAAAACACACTTCCCTCAGTGTGCATTCCGGGTGCACTTACATGGCAGACCTCTCTCTATGCCACGCACAAACGAGCTAGGCCCTGCAGTTTTCTAAATGTAGATAGATTCGCCTGAACACTACTAGGCTTAGAGAAGCTGCGAGGACACGTCGCAAACTCCCCAAAGCCTTATGTCCCAGAGACCAGCTACACGTTGCACATCACAACTTCCTCGGGTTCGAACTTCATCCGGGAAGTGGCCAGAGGGCCCCCTTCTGTCTGTTTTGGCTCGCTGGAAACTGATCGCTCTCGGGCAGTTTGGAACTTTCAGATTGGCCATGTATGTGCATGGTAGCACGTCCCAGCTGTAAGGAGGACCGCTGCAGCCTCCACGCCGCCTGAAACAGAGTGCTGCTGCCACTCTCACGTCCTGGAATGCCCTACGTAGGAAAAGGGCGTTTCCCTGAGGGCAGTACGGTGCTTCCAGTTCCCTGCAAGAGGCATGGGAAAGGCGCCAATGCCTAAAGGGAAAACGCCACTGCCTGCCAGGCTCATAGTAAGGACCATGTATTGCATTTGGAAGATTGGGCATACGTCATTCGCCAGGAAAACCTAGTCCATGGAGTGCCTTCAGTTAGTGAGCTTCTCTGAACTCTGGGATGACTGCGTCCTCCGCACCTCCCATGAAAGAACACTGAGACCTGAGTATCCCTTCCTGGGCGACTTCACAACCCTCAGGGATCTTTGGCCTCCGGGCATCTCTCCCTTCACGCCGAGTGAAAAGCAGCACACTGCTTTCTTCGTTGGAGAGCTAAGTGTCTGAGCTTTCTAAAGTCCACCCAAACACGGGTCCAGCAGGTCTTTTAAGTTTACGGCCTAACCCAAGTCAGTGGGAACGTCACGCCACTTGCCGCGGGCAGAACTGCCCTGCTACGAAGTTTCACCGGGGAAGGACAGGGTGCCGCTTCCGACCCTTTGACTGTGCCAGAAACTACACGTATTAGGCTCACTGCAACTTTGATATTGCTGACCTAGTGAGAAAAGCACTATTTTCCCCACTGGAGAGCAGAAGGCCTGTGGTGTCAAATTTCCCTGAGACAGTGCTGTTGTCTGTCTGCTCTTCACAGCTAGAGTGCCTTCACGGAGAACAGAGCATCCTTGGAGAAACAGAGAGTGTCCTGTGCATTCCAGGCGGCACTCCAGATCACCCACTGCAAAAGGGAAATCTAAACCTCTCTCCACGGTTCAAAGGATCGATCGGATGGCCCATTTACACATCGAGGCGTTCAGCCGTTTTTCCACTGCCTTCTGGAGAAGTACTGCTGGATCTCTAGTATGCTTTTCCTATGGCACCCACGTCCTCACTGTGTCCCAGGGAACAACACTGTGTACAGGATCACCCTTCCTGGCTGACTAAGCAGCACCATGCTACCTAAGGACTCCGGATCACCTCTTTGAAAGCAGAGTGAAAGGCAACCCTCTGCTTTTTCTCCAGAGAGCTCGACGGCCAAAACATTCAACGGACTCCCTGAACACAGCACTAGCTGCTCTTTCGTAGGTGTCATGTCAGTGGCTCTCAGGGCAGAGCGTGGGCTGCAAGGAAAACACACTTCCCTCAGTGTGCGTTCCGAGTGCACTTACATGGCAGACCTCTCTCTATGCCACGCAGAAACGAGAGAGGCCCTGCAGTTTTCTAAATGTAGATAGATTCGCCTGAACACTACTAGGATTAGAGAAGCTGCGAGGACATGTCGCAACCTCCCCAAAGCCTTATGTCCCAGAGACCAGCCACACGTTGCACATCACAACTTCCTCGGGTTCGAACTTCATCCAGGAAGGGGCCAGAGTGCCCCCTTCTGTCTGTTTTGGCTCGCTGGAAACTGATCGCTCTCGGGCAGTTTGGAACTTTCAGATTGGCCATGTATGTGCATGGTAGCACGTCCCAGCTGTAAGGAGGACCGCTGCAGCCTCCACGCCGCCTGAAACAGAGTGCTGCTGCCACTCTCACGTCCTGGAATGCCCTACGTAGGAAAAGGGCGTTTCCCTGAGGGCAGTACGGTGCTTCCAGTTCCCTGCAAGAGGCATGGGAAAGGCGCCAATGCCTAAAGGGAAAACGCCACTGCCTGCCAGGCTCATAGTAAGGACCATGTATTGCATTTGGAAGATTGGGCATACGTCATTCGCCAGGAAAACCTAGTCCATGGAGTGTCTTCAGTTAGTGAGCTTCTCTGAACTCTGGGATGACTGCGTCTTCCGCACCTCCCATGAAAGAATACTGAGACCTGAGTATCCCTTCCTGGGCGACTTCACAACCCTCAGGGATCTTTGGCCTCCGGGCATCTCTCCCTTAACGCCGAGTGAAAAGCAGCACACTGCTTTCTTCGTTGGAGAGCTAAGTGTCTGAGCTTTCTAAAGTCCACCCAAACACGGGTCCAGCAGGTCTTTTAAGTGTACGGCCAGTGGCTCACAGCACTGCACCAGGGCCACAATGAGAAAACACGCTCCTCAGTGTTTGTCTTGGGAAGCCTCACTGGCCTTCTCTTTAAGCCAAGCAGCCCGTTGACCTTCGAAGCAACCTGACAAAGGCACGGTTTGCCCCTGAAACACCCAGAGCCCTTTTATAAGGTGTACGGGCGTCGGAGCCTAACCCAAGTCAGTGGGGACGTCACGCCACTCGCCGCAGGCAGAACTGCCCTGCTACGAAGTTTCAACGGGGAAGGACAGGGTGCCGCTTCCGACCCTTTGACTGTGCCAGAAACTACATGTACTAGGCACACAGCAACTTTGATATTGCTGACCTAGTGAGAAAAGCACTATTTTCCCCACTGGAGAGCAGAAGGCCTGTGGTGTCAAATTTCCCGGAGACAGTGCTGTTCTCTGTCTGCTCTTCACAGCTAGAGTGCCTTCACGGAGAACAGAGCGTCCTTGGAGAAACAGAGAGTGTCCTGTGCATTCCAGGCGGCACTCCAGATCACCCACTGCAAAAGGGAAGTCGAAACCTCTCTCCAGGGTTCAAAGGATCGATCGGATGGCCCATTCACACATTGAGGCGTTCAGCGGTTTTTCCACTGCCTTCTGGAGAAGTACTGCTGGATCTCTAGTATGCTTTCCCTATGGCACCCACGTCCTCACTGTGGCCCAGGGAACAACACTGTGTACAGGATCACCCTTCCTGGCTGACTGAGCAGCACCATGCTAACTAAGGCCTCCGGATCACCTCTTTGAAAGCACAGTGAAAGGTAACCCACTGCTTTTTCTCCAGAGAGCTCGATGGCCAAAATATTCAACGGACTCCCTGAACACAGCACTAGCTGGTCTTTCGTAGGTGTCATGTCAGTGGCTCTCAGGGCAGAGTGTGGGCTGCAAGGAAAACACACTTCCCTCAGTGTGCGTTCCGGGTGCACTTACATGGCGGACCTCTCTCTATGCCACGCACAAACGAGAGAGACCCTGCAGTTTTCTAAATGTAGATAGATTTCCTGAACACTACTACGCTTAGAGAAGCTGCGAGGACACGTCGCAACCTCCCCAAAGCCTTATGTCCCAGAGACCAGCCACACGTTGCACATCACAACTTCCTCGGGTTCGAACTTCATCCGGGAAGGGGCCAGAGTGCCCCCTTCTGTCTGTTTTGGCTCGCTGGAAACTGATCGCTCTCGGGCAGTTTGGAACGTTCAGATTGGCCATGTATGTGCATCGTAGCAGGTCCCAGCTGTAAGGAGGACCGCTGCAGCCTCCACGCCGTTTGAAATAGTGTGCTGCTGCCAGTCTCACGTCCGGGAATGCCCTACGTAGAAAAAGGGCGTTTCCCTGAAGGCAATACGGTGCTTCCAGTTCCCTGCCAGCGGCATGGGAAAGGCGCCAATGCCTACAGGGAAAACGACACTGCCTGCCAGGCTCATAGTAAGGTCCATGTATTGCATTTGGAAGATTGGGCATACGTCATTCGCCAGGAAAACCTAGTCCATGGAGTGCCTTCAGTTAGTGAGCTTCTCTGAACTCTGGGATGACTGCGTCCTCCGCACCTCCCATGAAAGAACACTGAGACCTGAGTATCCCTTCCTGGGCGACTTCACAACCCTCAGGGATCTTTGGCCTCCGGGCATCTCTCCCTTCACGCCGAGTGAAAAGCAGCACACTGCTTTCTTCGTTGGGAAGCTAAGTGTCTGAGCTTTCTAAAGTCCACCCAAACAAGGGTCCAGCAGGTCTTTTAAGTTTACGGCCTAACCCAAGTCAGTGGGGACTTCACGCCACTCGCCGCGGGCAGAACTGCCCTGCTACGAAGTTTCACCGGGGAAGGACAGGGTGCCGCTTCCGACCCTTTGACTGTGCCAGAAACTACACGTATTAGGCTCACTGCTACTTTGATATTGCTGACCTAGTGAGAAAAGCACTATTTTCCCCACTGGAGAGCAGAATGCCTGTGGTGTCAAATTTCCCTGAGACAGTGCTGTTCTCTGTCTGCTCTTCACAGCTAGAGTGCCTTCACGGAGAACAGAGCATCCTTGGAGAAACAGAGAGTGTCCTGTGCATTCCAGGCGGCACTCCAGATCACCCACTGCAAAAGGGAAATCTAAACCTCTCTCCACGGTTCAAAGGATCGATCGGATGGCCCATTTACACATCGAGGCGTTCAGCGGTTTTTCCACTGCCTTCTGGAGAAGTACTGCTGGATCTCTAGTATGCTTTTCCTATGGCACCCACGTCCTCACTGTGTCCCAGGGAACAACACTGTGTACAGGATCACCCTTCCTGGCTGACTAAGCAGCACCATGCTACCTAAGGACTCCGGATCACCTCTTTGAAAGCAGAGTGAAAGGCAACCCTCTGCTTTTTCTCCAGAGAGCTCGACGGCCAAAACATTCAACGGACTCCCTGAACACAGCACTAGCTGCTCTTTCGTACGTGTCATGTCAGTGGCTCTCAGGGCAGAGCGTGGGCTGCAAGGAAAACACACTTCCCTCAGTGTGCGTTCCGAGTGCACTTACATGGCAGACCTCTCTCTATGCCACGCAGAAACGAGAGAGGCCCTGCAGTTTTCTAAATGTAGATAGATTCGCCTGAACACTACTAGGATTAGAGAAGCTGCGAGGACATGTCGCAACCTCCCCAAAGCCTTATGTCCCAGAGACCAGCCACACGTTGCACATCACAACTTCCTCGGGTTCGAACTTCATCCAGGAAGGGGCCAGAGTGCCCCCTTCTGTCTGTTTTGGCTCGCTGGAAACTGATCGCTCTCGGGCAGTTTGGAACTTTCAGATTGGCCATGTATGTGCATGGTAGCACGTCCCAGCTGTAAGGAGGACCGCTGCAGCCTCCACGCCGCCTGAAACAGAGTGCTGCTGCCACTCTCACGTCCTGGAATGCCCTACGTAGGAAAAGGGCGTTTCCCTGAGGGCAGTACGGTGCTTCCAGTTCCCTGCAAGAGGCATGGGAAAGGCGCCAATGCCTAAAGGGAAAACGCCACTGCCTGCCAGGCTCATAGTAAGGACCATGTATTGCATTTGGAAGATTGGGCATACGTCATTCGCCAGGAAAACCTAGTCCATGGAGTGTCTTCAGTTAGTGAGCTTCTCTGAACTCTGGGATGACTGCGTCTTCCGCACCTCCCATGAAAGAATACTGAGACCTGAGTATCCCTTCCTGGGCGACTTCACAACCCTCAGGGATCTTTGGCCTCCGGGCATCTCTCCCTTAACGCCGAGTGAAAAGCAGCACACTGCTTTCTTCGTTGGAGAGCTAAGTGTCTGAGCTTTCTAAAGTCCACCCAAACACGGGTCCAGCAGGTCTTTTAAGTGTACGGCCAGTGGCTCACAGCACTGCACCAGGGCCACAATGAGAAAACACGCTCCTCAGTGTTTGTCTTGGGAAGCCTCACTGGCCTTCTCTTTAAGCCAAGCAGCCCGTTGACCTTCGAAGCAACCTGACAAAGGCACGGTTTGCCCCTGAAACACCCAGAGCCCTTTTATAAGGTGTACGGGCGTCGGAGCCTAACCCAAGTCAGTGGGGACGTCACGCCACTCGCCGCAGGCAGAACTGCCCTGCTACGAAGTTTCAACGGGGAAGGACAGGGTGCCGCTTCCGACCCTTTGACTGTGCCAGAAACTACACGTATTAGGCTCACTGCAACTTTAATATTGCTGACCTAGTGAGAAAAGCACTATTTTCCCCACTGGAGGGCAGAAGGCCTGTGGTGTCAAATTTCCCGGAGACAGTGCTGTTCTCTGTCTGCTCTTCACAGCTAGAGTGCCTTCACGGAGAACAGAGCGTCCTTGGAGAAACAGAGAGTGTCCTGTGCATTCCAGGCGGCACTCCAGATCACCCACTGCAAAAGGGAAATCTAAACCTCTCTCCACGGTTCAAAGGATCGATCGGATGGCCCATTTACACATCGAGGCGTTCAGCGGTTTTTCCACTGCCTTCTGGAGAAGTACTGCTGGATCTCTAGTATGCTTTTCCTATGGCACCCACGTCCTCACTGTGTCCCAGGGAACAACACTGTGTACAGGATCACCCTTCCTGGCTGACTAAGCAGCACCATGCTACCTAAGGACTCCGGATCACCTCTTTGAAAGCAGAGTGAAAGGCAACCCTCTGCTTTTTCTCCAGAGAGCTCGACGGCCAAAACATTCAACGGACTCCCTGAACACAGCACTAGCTGCTCTTTCGTAGGTGTCATGTCAGTGGCTCTCAGGGCAGAGCGTGGGCTGCAAGGAAAACACACTTCCCTCAGTGTGCGTTCCGGGTGCACTTACATGGCAGACCTCTCTCTATGCCACGCACAAACGAGCTAGGCCCTGCAGTTTTCTAAATGTAGATAGATTCGCCTGAACACTACTAGGCTTAGAGAAGCTGCGAGGACACGTCGCAAACTCCCCAAAGCCTTATGTCCCAGAGACCAGCTACACGTTGCACATCACAACTTCCTCGGGTTCGAACTTCATCCGGGAAGTGGCCAGAGGGCCCCCTTCTGTCTGTTTTGGCTCGCTGGAAACTGATCGCTCTCGGGCAGTTTGGAACTTTCAGATTGGCCATGTATGTGCATGGTAGCACGTCCCAGCTGTAAGGAGGACCGCTGCAGCCTCCACGCCGCCTGAAACAGAGTGCTGCTGCCACTCTCACGTCCTGGAATGCCCTACGTAGGAAAAGGGCGTTTCCCTGAGGGCAGTACGGTGCTTCCAGTTCCCTGCAAGAGGCATGGGAAAGGCGCCAATGCCTAAAGGGAAAACGCCACTGCCTGCCAGGCTCATAGTAAGGACCATGTATTGCATTTGGAAGATTGGGCATACGTCATTCGCCAGGAAAACCTAGTCCATGGAGTGCCTTCAGTTAGTGAGCTTCTCTGAACTCTGGGATGACTGCGTCCTCCGCACCTCCCATGAAAGAACACTGAGACCTGAGTATCCCTTCCTGGGCGACTTCACAACCCTCAGGGATCTTTGGCCTCTGGGCATCTCTCCCTTCACGCCGAGTGAAAAGCAGCACACTGCTTTCTTCGTTGGAGAGCTAAGTGTCTGAGCTTTCTAAAGTCCACCCAAACACGGGTCCAGCAGGTCTTTTAAGTGTATGGCCAGTGGCTCACAGCACTGCACCAGGGCCACAATGAGAAAACACGCTCCTCAGTGTTTGTCTTGGGAAGCCTCACTGGCCTTCTCTCTAAGCCAAGCAGCCCGTTGACCTTCGAAGCAACCTGACAAAGGCACGGTTTGCCCCTGAAACACCCAGAGCCCTTTTATAAGGTGTACGGGCGTCGGAGCCTAACCCAAGTCAGTGGGGACGTCACGCCACTCGCCGCGGGCAGAACTGCCCTGCTACGAAGTTTCACCGGGGAAGGACAGGGTGCCGCTTCCGACCCTTTGACTGTGCCAGAAACTACACGTATTAGGCTCACTGCAACTTTGATATTGCTGACCTAGTGAGAAAAGCACTATTTTCCCCACTGGAGAGCAGAAGGCCTGTGGTGTCAAATTTCCCGGAGACAGTGCTGTTCTCTGTCTGCTCTTCACAGCTAGAGTGCCTTCACGGAGAACAGAGCGTCCTTGGAGAAACAGAGAGTGTCCTGTGCATTCCAGGCGGCACTCCAGATCACCCACTGCAAAAGGGAAATCTAAACCTCTCTCCACGGTTCAAAGGATCGATCGGATGGCCCATTTACACATCGAGGCGTTCAGCGGTTTTTCCACTGCCTTCTGGAGAAGTACTGCTGGATCTCTAGTATGCTTTCCCTATGGCACCCACGTCCTCACTGTGGCCCAGGGAACAACACTGTGTACAGGATCACCCTTCCTGGCTGACTGAGCAGCACCATGCTAACTAAGGCCTCCGGATCACCTCTTTGAAAGCACAGTGAAAGGTAACCCACTGCTTTTTCTCCAGAGAGCTCGATGGCCAAAATATTCAACGGACTCCCTGAACACAGCACTAGCTGGTCTTTCGTAGGTGTCATGTCAGTGGCTCTCAGGGCAGAGTGTGGGCTGCAAGGAAAACACACTTCCCTCAGTGTGCGTTCCGGGTGCACTTACATGGCGGACCTCTCTCTATGCCACGCACAAACGAGAGAGACCCTGCAGTTTTCTAAATGTAGATAGATTTCCTGAACACTACTACGCTTAGAGAAGCTGCGAGGACACGTCGCAACCTCCCCAAAGCCTTATGTCCCAGAGACCAGCCACACGTTGCACATCACAACTTCCTCGGGTTCGAACTTCATCCGGGAAGTGGCCAGAGTGCCCCCTTCTGTCTGTTTTGGCTCGCTGGAAACTGATCGCTCTCGGGCAGTTTGGAACGTTCAGATTGGCCATGTATGTGCATCGTAGCAGGTCCCAGCTGTAAGGAGGACCGCTGCAGCCTCCACGCCGTTTGAAATAGTGTGCTGCTGCCAGTCTCACGTCCTGGAATGCCCTACGTAGGAAAAGGGCGTTTCCCTGAAGGCAATACGGTGCTTCCAGTTCCCTGCCAGCGGCATGGGAAAGGCGCCAATGCCTACAGGGAAAACGACACTGCCTGCCAGGCTCATAGTAAGGTCCATGTATTGCATTTGGAAGATTGGGCATACGTCATTCGCCAGGAAAACCTAGTCCATGGAGTGCCTTCAGTTAGTGAGCTTCTCTGAACTCTGGGATGACTGCGTCCTCCGCACCTCCCATGAAAGAACACTGAGACCTGAGTATCCCTTCCTGGGCGACTTCACAACCCTCAGGGATCTTTGGCCTCCGGGCATCTCTCCCTTCACGCCGAGTGAAAAGCAGCACACTGCTTTCTTCGTTGGGAAGCTAAGTGTCTGAGCTTTCTAAAGTCCACCCAAACAAGGGTCCAGCAGGTCTTTTAAGTTTACGGCCTAACCCAAGTCAGTGGGGACTTCACGCCACTCGCCGCAGGCAGAACTGCCCTGCTACGAAGTTTCAACGGGGAAGGACAGGGTGCCGCTTCCGACCCATTGACTGTGCCAGAAACTACACGTATTAGGCTCACTGCAACTTTGATATTGCTGACCTAGTGAGAAAAGCACTATTTTCCCCACTGGAGAGCAGAAGGCCTGTGGTGTCAAATTTCCCGGAGACAGTGCTGTTCTCTGTCTGCTCTTCACAGCTAGAGTGCCTTCACGGAGAACAGAGCGTCCTTGGAGAAACAGAGAGTGTCCTGTGCATTCCAGGCGGCACTCCAGATCACCCACTGCAAAAGGGAAATCTAAACCTCTCTCCACGGTTCAAAGGATCGATCGGATGGCCCATTTATACATCGAGGCGTTCAGCGGTTTTTCCACTGCCTTCTGGAGAAGTACTGCTGGATCTCTAGTATGCTTTTCCTATGGCACCCACGTCCTCACTGTGTCGCAGGGAACAACACTGTGTACAGGATCACCCTTCCTGGCTGACTAAGCAGCACCATGCTACCTAAGGACTCCGGATCACCTCTTTGAAAGCAGAGTGAAAGGCAACCCTCTGCTTTTTCTCCAGAGAGTCGATGGCCAAAACATTCAACGGACTCCCTGAACACAGCACTAGCTGCTCTTTCGTAGGTGTCATGTCAGTGGCTCTCAGGGCAGAGCGTGGGCTGCAAGGAAAACACACTTCCCTCAGTGTGCGTTCCGGGTGCACTTACATGGCAGACCTCTCTCTATGCCACGCAGAAACGAGAGAGGCCCTGCAGTTTTCTAAATGTAGATAGATTCGCCTGAACACTACTAGGCTTAGAGAAGCTGCGAGGACACGTCGCAAACTCCCCAAAGCCGTATGTCCCAGAGACCAGCTACACGTTGCACATCACAACTTCCTCGGGTTCGAACTTCATCCGGGAAGTGGCCAGAGGGCCCCCTTCTGTCTGTTTTGGCTCGCTGGAAACTGATCGCTCTCGGGCAGTTTGGAACTTTCAGATTGGCCATGTATGTGCATGGTAGCACGTCCCAGCTGTAAGGAGGACCGCTGCAGCCTCCACGCCGCCTGAAACAGAGTGCTGCTGCCACTCTCACGTCCTGGAATGCCCTACGTAGGAAAAGGGCGTTTCCCTGAGGGCAGTACGGTGCTTCCAGTTCCCTGCAAGAGGCATGGGAAAGGCGCCAATGCCTAAAGGGAAAACGCCACTGCCTGCCAGGCTCATAGTAAGGACCATGTATTGCATTTGGAAGATTGGGCATACGTCATTCGCCAGGAAAACCTAGTCCATGGAGTGCCTTCAGTTAGTGAGCTTCTCTGAACTCTGGGATGACTGCGTCCTCCGCACCTCCCATGAAAGAACACTGAGACCTGAGTATCCCTTCCTGGGCGACTCACAACCCTCAGGGATCTTTGGCCTCCGGGCATCTCTCCCTTAACGCCGAGTGAAAAGCAGCACACTGCTTTCTTCGTTGGAGAGCTAAGTGTCTGAGCTTTCTAAAGTCCACCCAAACACGGGTCCAGCAGGTCTTTAAGTGTACGGCCAGTGGCTCACAGCACTGCACCAGGGCCACAATGAGAAAACACGCTCCTCAGTGTTTGTCTTGGGAAGCCTCACTGGCCTTCTCTCTAAGCCAAGCAGCCCGTTGACCTTCGAAGCAACCTGACAAAGGCACGGTTTGCCCCTGAAACACCCAGAGCCCTTTTATAAGGTGTACGGGCGTCGGAGCCTAACCCAAGTCAGTGGGAACGTCACGCCACTTGCCGCGGGCAGAACTGCCCTGCTACGAAGTTTCACCGGGGAAGGACAGGGTGCCGCTTCCGACCCTTTGACTGTGCCAGAAACTACACGTATTAGGCTCACTGCAACTTTGATATTGCTGACCTAGTGAGAAAAGCACTATTTTCCCCACTGGAGAGCAGAAGGCCTGTGGTGTCAAATTTCCCTGAGACAGTGCTGTTCTCTGTCTGCTCTTCACAGCTAGAGTGCCTTCACGGAGAACAGAGCATCCTTGGAGAAACAGAGAGTGTCCTGTGCATTCCAGGCGGCACTCCAGATCACCCACTGCAAAAGGGAAATCTAAACCTCTCTCCACGGTTCAAAGGATCGATCGGATGGCCCATTTACACATCGAGGCGTTCAGCGGTTTTTCCACTGCCTTCTGGAGAAGTACTGCTGGATCTCTAGTATGCTTTTCCTATGGCACCCACGTCCTCACTGTGTCCCAGGGAACAACACTGTGTACAGGATCACCCTTCCTGGCTGACTAAGCAGCACCATGCTACCTAAGGACTCCGGATCACCTCTTTGAAAGCAGAGTGAAAGGCAACCCTCTGCTTTTTCTCCAGAGAGCTCGACGGCCAAAACATTCAACGGACTCCCTGAACACAGCACTAGCTGCTCTTTCGTACGTGTCATGTCAGTGGCTCTCAGGGCAGAGCGTGGGCTGCAAGGAAAACACACTTCCCTCAGTGTGCGTTCCGAGTGCACTTACATGGCAGACCTCTCTCTATGCCACGCAGAAACGAGAGAGGCCCTGCAGTTTTCTAAATGTAGATAGATTCGCCTGAACACTACTAGGATTAGAGAAGCTGCGAGGACATGTCGCAACCTCCCCAAAGCCTTATGTCCCAGAGACCAGCCACACGTTGCACATCACAACTTCCTCGGGTTCGAACTTCATCCAGGAAGGGGCCAGAGTGCCCCCTTCTGTCTGTTTTGGCTCGCTGGAAACTGATCGCTCTCGGGCAGTTTGGAACTTTCAGATTGGCCATGTATGTGCATGGTAGCACGTCCCAGCTGTAAGGAGGACCGCTGCAGCCTCCACGCCGCCTGAAACAGAGTGCTGCTGCCACTCTCACGTCCTGGAATGCCCTACGTAGGAAAAGGGCGTTTCCCTGAGGGCAGTACGGTGCTTCCAGTTCCCTGCAAGAGGCATGGGAAAGGCGCCAATGCCTAAAGGGAAAACGCCACTGCCTGCCAGGCTCATAGTAAGGACCATGTATTGCATTTGGAAGATTGGGCATACGTCATTCGCCAGGAAAACCTAGTCCATGGAGTGTCTTCAGTTAGTGAGCTTCTCTGAACTCTGGGATGACTGCGTCTTCCGCACCTCCCATGAAAGAATACTGAGACCTGAGTATCCCTTCCTGGGCGACTTCACAACCCTCAGGGATCTTTGGCCTCCGGGCATCTCTCCCTTAACGCCGAGTGAAAAGCAGCACACTGCTTTCTTCGTTGGAGAGCTAAGTGTCTGAGCTTTCTAAAGTCCACCCAAACACGGGTCCAGCAGGTCTTTTAAGTGTACGGCCAGTGGCTCACAGCACTGCACCAGGGCCACAATGAGAAAACACGCTCCTCAGTGTTTGTCTTGGGAAGCCTCACTGGCCTTCTCTTTAAGCCAAGCAGCCCGTTGACCTTCGAAGCAACCTGACAAAGGCACGGTTTGCCCCTGAAACACCCAGAGCCCTTTTATAAGGTGTACGGGCGTCGGAGCCTAACCCAAGTCAGTGGGAACGTCACGCCACTTGCCGCGGGCAGAACTGCCCTGCTACGAAGTTTCACCGGGGAAGGACAGGGTGCCGCTTCCGACCCTTTGACTGTGCCAGAAACTACACGTATTAGGCTCACTGCAACTTTGATATTGCTGACCTAGTGAGAAAAGCACTATTTTCCCCACTGGAGAGCAGAATGCCTGTGGTGTCAAATTTCCCTGAGACAGTGCTGTTCTCTGTCTGCTCTTCACAGCTAGAGTGCCTTCACGGAGAACAGAGCATCCTTGGAGAAACAGAGAGTGTCCTGTGCATTCCAGGCGGCACTCCAGATCACCCACTGCAAAAGGGAAATCTAAACCTCTCTCCACGGTTCAAAGGATCGATCGGATGGCCCATTTACACATCGAGGCGTTCAGCGGTTTTTCCACTGCCTTCTGGAGAAGTACTGCTGGATCTCTAGTATGCTTTTCCTATGGCACCCACGTCCTCACTGTGTCCCAGGGAACAACACTGTGTACAGGATCACCCTTCCTGGCTGACTAAGCAGCACCATGCTACCTAAGGACTCCGGATCACCTCTTTGAAAGCAGAGTGAAAGGCAACCCTCTGCTTTTTCTCCAGAGAGCTCGACGGCCAAAACATTCAACGGACTCCCTGAACACAGCACTAGCTGCTCTTTCGTACGTGTCATGTCAGTGGCTCTCAGGGCAGAGCGTGGGCTGCAAGGAAAACACACTTCCCTCAGTGTGCGTTCCGAGTGCACTTACATGGCAGACCTCTCTCTATGCCACGCAGAAACGAGAGAGGCCCTGCAGTTTTCTAAATGTAGATAGATTCGCCTGAACACTACTAGGATTAGAGAAGCTGCGAGGACATGTCGCAACCTCCCCAAAGCCTTATGTCCCAGAGACCAGCCACACGTTGCACATCACAACTTCCTCGGGTTCGAACTTCATCCAGGAAGGGGCCAGAGTGCCCCCTTCTGTCTGTTTTGGCTCGCTGGAAACTGATCGCTCTCGGGCAGTTTGGAACTTTCAGATTGGCCATGTATGTGCATGGTAGCACGTCCCAGCTGTAAGGAGGACCGCTGCAGCCTCCACGCCGCCTGAAACAGAGTGCTGCTGCCACTCTCACGTCCTGGAATGCCCTACGTAGGAAAAGGGCGTTTCCCTGAGGGCAGTACGGTGCTTCCAGTTCCCTGCAAGAGGCATGGGAAAGGCGCCAATGCCTAAAGGGAAAACGCCACTGCCTGCCAGGCTCATAGTAAGGACCATGTATTGCATTTGGAAGATTGGGCATACGTCATTCGCCAGGAAAACCTAGTCCATGGAGTGTCTTCAGTTAGTGAGCTTCTCTGAACTCTGGGATGACTGCGTCTTCCGCACCTCCCATGAAAGAATACTGAGACCTGAGTATCCCTTCCTGGGCGACTTCACAACCCTCAGGGATCTTTGGCCTCCGGGCATCTCTCCCTTAACGCCGAGTGAAAAGCAGCACACTGCTTTCTTCGTTGGAGAGCTAAGTGTCTGAGCTTTCTAAAGTCCACCCAAACACGGGTCCAGCAGGTCTTTTAAGTGTACGGCCAGTGGCTCACAGCACTGCACCAGGGCCACAATGAGAAAACACGCTCCTCAGTGTTTGTCTTGGGAAGCCTCACTGGCCTTCTCTTTAAGCCAAGCAGCCCGTTGACCTTCGAAGCAACCTGACAAAGGCACGGTTTGCCCCTGAAACACCCAGAGCCCTTTTATAAGGTGTACGGGCGTCGGAGCCTAACCCAAGTCAGTGGGGACGTCACGCCACTCGCCGCAGGCAGAACTGCCCTGCTACGAAGTTTCAACGGGGAAGGACAGGGTGCCGCTTCCGACCCTTTGACTGTGCCAGAAACTACACGTATTAGGCTCACTGCAACTTTGATATTGCTGACCTAGTGAGAAAAGCACTATTTTCCCCACTGGAGGGCAGAAGGCCTGTGGTGTCAAATTTCCCGGAGACAGTGCTGTTCTCTGTCTGCTCTTCACAGCTAGAGTGCCTTCACGGAGAACAGAGCGTCCTTGGAGAAACAGAGAGTGTCCTGTGCATTCCAGGCGGAACTCCAGATCACCCACTGCAAAAGGGAAATCTAAACCTCTCTCCACGGTTCAAAGGATCGATCGGATGGCCCATTTACACATCGAGGCGTTCAGCGGTTTTTCCACTGCCTTCTGGAGAAGTACTGCTGGATCTCTAGTATGCTTTTCCTATGGCACCCACGTCCTCACTGTGTCCCAGGGAACAACACTGTGTACAGGATCACCCTTCCTGGCTGACTAAGCAGCACCATGCTACCTAAGGCCTCCGGATCACCTCTTTGAAAGCAGAGTGAAAGGCAACCCTCTGCTTTTTCTCCAGAGAGCTCGACGGCCAAAACATTCAACGGACTCCCTGAACACAGCACTAGCTGCTCTTTCGTAGGTGTCATGTCAGTGGCTCTCAGGGCAGAGTGTGGGCTGCAAGGAAAACACACTTCCCTCAGTGTGCGTTCCGGGTGCACTTACATGGCGGACCTCTCTCTATGCCACGCACAAACGAGAGAGACCCTGCAGTTTTCTAAATGTAGATAGATTTCCTGAACACTACTACGCTTAGAGAAGCTGCGAGGACACGTCGCAACCTCCCCAAAGCCTTATGTCCCAGAGACCAGCCACACGTTGCACATCACAACTTCCTCGGGTTCGAACTTCATCCGGGAAGTGGCCAGAGTGCCCCCTTCTGTCTGTTTTGGCTCGCTGGAAACTGATCGCTCTCGGGCAGTTTGGAACTTTCAGATTGGCCATGTATGTGCATCGTAGCAGGTCCCAGCTGTAAGGAGGACCGCTGCAGCCTCCACGCCGTTTGAAATAGTGTGCTGCTGCCAGTCTCACGTCCTGGAATGCCCTACGTAGGAAAAGGGCGTTTCCCTGAAGGCAATACGGTGCTTCCAGTTCCCTGCCAGCGGCATGGGAAAGGCGCCAATGCCTACAGGGAAAACGACACTGCCTGCCAGGCTCATAGTAAGGTCCATGTATTGCATTTGGAAGATTGGGCATACGTCATTCGCCAGGAAAACCTAGTCCATGGAGTGCCTTCAGTTAGTGAGCTTCTCTGAACTCTGGGATGACTGCGTCCTCCGCACCTCCCATGAAAGAACACTGAGACCTGAGTATCCCTTCCTGGGCGACTTCACAACCCTCAGGGATCTTTGGCCTCCGGGCATCTCTCCCTTCACGCCGAGTGAAAAGCAGCACACTGCTTTCTTCGTTGGGAAGCTAAGTGTCTGAGCTTTCTAAAGTCCACCCAAACAAGGGTCCAGCAGGTCTTTTAAGTTTACGGCCTAACCCAAGTCAGTGGGGACTTCACGCCACTCGCCGCAGGCAGAACTGCCCTGCTACGAAGTTTCAACGGGGAAGGACAGGGTGCCGCTTCCGACCCATTGACTGTGCCAGAAACTACACGTATTAGGCTCACTGCAACTTTGATATTGCTGACCTAGTGAGAAAAGCACTATTTTCCCCACTGGAGAGCAGAAGGCCTGTGGTGTCAAATTTCCTGGAGACAGTGCTGTTCTCTGTCTGCTCTTCACAGCTAGAGTGCCTTCACGGAGAACAGAGCGTCCTTGGAGAAACAGAGAGTGTCCTGTGCATTCCAGGCGGCACTCCAGATCACCCACTGCAAAAGGGAAATCTAAACCTCTCTCCACGGTTCAAAGGATCGATCGGATGGCCCATTTACACATCGAGGCGTTCAGCGGTTTTTCCACTGCCTTCTGGAGAAGTACTGCTGGATCTCTAGTATGCTTTTCCTATGGCACCCACGTCCTCACTGTGTCCCAGGGAACAACACTGTGTACAGGATCACCCTTCCTGGCTGACTAAGCAGCACCATGCTACCTAAGGCCTCCGGATCACCTCTTTGAAAGCAGAGTGAAAGGCAACCCTCTGCTTTTTCTCCAGAGAGTCGATGGCCAAAACATTCAACGGACTCCCTGAACACAGCACTAGCTGCTCTTTCGTAGGTGTCATGTCAGTGGCTCTCAGGGCAGAGCGTGGGCTGCAAGGAAAACACACTTCCCTCAGTGTGCGTTCCGGGTGCACTTACATGGTAGACCTCTCTCTATGCCACGCACAAACGAGCTAGGCCCTGCAGTTTTCTAAATGTAGATAGATTCGCCTGAACACTACTAGGCTTAGAGAAGCTGCGAGGACACGTCGCAAACTCCCCAAAGCCTTATGTCCCAGAGACCAGCTACACGTTGCACATCACAACTTCCTCGGGTTCGAACTTCATCCGGGAAGTGGCCAGAGGGCCCCCTTCTGTCTGTTTTGGCTCGCTGGAAACTGATCGCTCTCGGGCAGTTTGGAACTTTCAGATTGGCCATGTATGTGCATGGTAGCACATCCCAGCTGTAAGGAGGACCGCTGCAGCCTCCACGCCGCCTGAAACAGAGTGCTGCTGCCACTCTCACGTCCTGGAATGCCCTACGTAGGAAAAGGGCGTTTCCCTGAGGGCAGTACGGTGCTTCCAGTTCCCTGCAAGAGGCATGGGAAAGGCGCCAATGCCTAAAGGGAAAACGCCACTGCCTGCCAGGCTCATAGTAAGGACTATGTATTGCATTTGGAAGATTGGGCATACGTCATTCGCCAGGAAAACCTAGTCCATGGAGTGCCTTCAGTTAGTGAGCTTCTCTGAACTCTGGGATGACTGCGTCCTCCGCACCTCCCATGAAAGAACACTGAGACCTGAGTATCCCTTCCTGGGCGACTTCACAACCCTCAGGGATCTTTGGCCTCCGGGCATCTCTCCCTTCACGCCGAGTGAAAAGCAGCACACTGCTTTCTTCGTTGGAGAGCTAAGTGTCTGAGCTTTCTAAAGTCCACCCAAACACGGGTCCAGCAGGTCTTTTAAGTGTACGGCCAGTGGCTCACAGCACTGCACCAGGGCCACAATGAGAAAACACGCTCCTCAGTGTTTGTCTTGGGAAGCCTCACTGGCCTTCTCTCTAAGCCAAGCAGCCCGTTGACCTTCGAAGCAACCTGACAAAGGCACGGTTTGCCCCTGAAACACCCAGAGCCCTTTTATAAGGTGTACGGGCGTCGGAGCCTAACCCAAGTCAGTGGGGACGTCACGCCACTCGCCGCGGGCAGAACTGCCCTGCTACGAAGTTTCAACGGGGAAGGACAGGGTGCCGCTTCCGACCCTTTGACTGTGCCAGAAACTACACGTATTAGGCTCACTGCAACTTTGATATTGCTGACCTAGTGAGAAAAGCACTATTTTCCCCACTGGAGGGCAGAAGGCCTGTGGTGTCAAATTTCCCTGAGACAGTGCTGTTCTCTGTCTGCTCTTCACAGCTAGAGTGCCTTCACGGAGAACAGAGCGTCCTTGGAGAAACAGAGAGTGTCCTGTGCATTCCAGGCGGCACTCCAGATCACCCACTGCAAAAGGGAAATCTAAACCTCTCTCCACGGTTCAAAGGATCGATCGGATGGCCCATTTACACATCGAGGCGTTCAGCGGTTTTTCCACTGCCTTCTGGAGAAGTACTGCTGGATCTCTAGTATGCTTTTCCTAGGGCACCCACGTCCTCACTGTGTCCCAGGGAACAACACTGTGTACAGGATCACCCTTCCTGGCTGACTAAGCAGCACCATGCTACCTAAGGTCTCCGGATCACCTCTTTGAAAGCAGAGTGAAAGGCAACCCTCTGCTTTTTCTCCAGAGAGCTCGACGGCCAAAACATTCAACGGACTCCCTGAACACAGCACTAGCTGCTCTTTCGTAGGTGTCATGTCAGTGGCTCTCAGGGCAGAGCGTGGGCTGCAAGGAAAACACACTTCCCTCAGTGTGCATTCCGGGTGCACTTACATGGCAGACCTCTCTCTATGCCACGCACAAACGAGCTAGGCCCTGCAGTTTTCTAAATGTAGATAGATTCGCCTGAACACTACTAGGCTTAGAGAAGCTGCGAGGACACGTCGCAAACTCCCCAAAGCCTTATGTCCCAGAGACCAGCTACACGTTGCACATCACAACTTCCTCGGGTTCGAACTTCATCCGGGAAGTGGCCAGAGGGCCCCCTTCTGTCTGTTTTGGCTCGCTGGAAACTGATCGCTCTCGGGCAGTTTGGAACTTTCAGATTGGCCATGTATGTGCATGGTAGCACGTCCCAGCTGTAAGGAGGACCGCTGCAGCCTCCACGCCGCCTGAAACAGAGTGCTGCTGCCACTCTCACGTCCTGGAATGCCCTACGTAGGAAAAGGGCGTTTCCCTGAGGGCAGTACGGTGCTTCCAGTTCCCTGCAAGAGGCATGGGAAAGGCGCCAATGCCTAAAGGGAAAACGCCACTGCCTGCCAGGCTCATAGTAAGGACCATGTATTGCATTTGGAAGATTGGGCATACGTCATTCGCCAGGAAAACCTAGTCCATGGAGTGCCTTCAGTTAGTGAGCTTCTCTGAACTCTGGGATGACTGCGTCCTCCGCACCTCCCATGAAAGAACACTGAGACCTGAGTATCCCTTCCTGGGCGACTTCACAACCCTCAGGGATCTTTGGCCTCCGGGCATCTCTCCCTTCACGCCGAGTGAAAAGCAGCACACTGCTTTCTTCGTTGGGAAGCTAAGTGTCTGAGCTTTCTAAAGTCCACCCAAACAAGGGTCCAGCAGGTCTTTTAAGTTTACGGCCTAACCCAAGTCAGTGGGAACGTCACGCCACTTGCCGCGGGCAGAACTGCCCTGCTACGAAGTTTCACCGGGGAAGGACAGGGTGCCGCTTCCGACCCTTTGACTGTGCCAGAAACTACACGTATTAGGCTCACTGCAACTTTGATATTGCTGACCTAGTGAGAAAAGCACTATTTTCCCCACTGGAGAGCAGAAGGCCTGTGGTGTCAAATTTCCCTGAGACAGTGCTGTTGTCTGTCTGCTCTTCACAGCTAGAGTGCCTTCACGGAGAACAGAGCATCCTTGGAGAAACAGAGAGTGTCCTGTGCATTCCAGGCGGCACTCCAGATCACCCACTGCAAAAGGGAAATCTAAACCTCTCTCCACGGTTCAAAGGATCGATCGGATGGCCCATTTACACATCGAGGCGTTCAGCCGTTTTTCCACTGCCTTCTGGAGAAGTACTGCTGGATCTCTAGTATGCTTTTCCTATGGCACCCACGTCCTCACTGTGTCCCAGGGAACAACACTGTGTACAGGATCACCCTTCCTGGCTGACTAAGCAGCACCATGCTACCTAAGGACTCCGGATCACCTCTTTGAAAGCAGAGTGAAAGGCAACCCTCTGCTTTTTCTCCAGAGAGCTCGACGGCCAAAACATTCAACGGACTCCCTGAACACAGCACTAGCTGCTCTTTCGTAGGTGTCATGTCAGTGGCTCTCAGGGCAGAGCGTGGGCTGCAAGGAAAACACACTTCCCTCAGTGTGCGTTCCGAGTGCACTTACATGGCAGACCTCTCTCTATGCCACGCAGAAACGAGAGAGGCCCTGCAGTTTTCTAAATGTAGATAGATTCGCCTGAACACTACTAGGATTAGAGAAGCTGCGAGGACATGTCGCAACCTCCCCAAAGCCTTATGTCCCAGAGACCAGCCACACGTTGCACATCACAACTTCCTCGGGTTCGAACTTCATCCAGGAAGGGGCCAGAGTGCCCCCTTCTGTCTGTTTTGGCTCGCTGGAAACTGATCGCTCTCGGGCAGTTTGGAACTTTCAGATTGGCCATGTATGTGCATGGTAGCACGTCCCAGCTGTAAGGAGGACCGCTGCAGCCTCCACGCCGCCTGAAACAGAGTGCTGCTGCCACTCTCACGTCCTGGAATGCCCTACGTAGGAAAAGGGCGTTTCCCTGAGGGCAGTACGGTGCTTCCAGTTCCCTGCAAGAGGCATGGGAAAGGCGCCAATGCCTAAAGGGAAAACGCCACTGCCTGCCAGGCTCATAGTAAGGACCATGTATTGCATTTGGAAGATTGGGCATACGTCATTCGCCAGGAAAACCTAGTCCATGGAGTGTCTTCAGTTAGTGAGCTTCTCTGAACTCTGGGATGACTGCGTCTTCCGCACTTCCCATGAAAGAATACTGAGACCTGAGTATCCCTTCCTGGGCGACTTCACAACCCTCAGGGATCTTTGGCCTCCGGGCATCTCTCCCTTAACGCCGAGTGAAAAGCAGCACACTGCTTTCTTCGTTGGAGAGCTAAGTGTCTGAGCTTTCTAAAGTCCACCCAAACACGGGTCCAGCAGGTCTTTTAAGTGTACGGCCAGTGGCTCACAGCACTGCACCAGGGCCACAATGAGAAAACACGCTCCTCAGTGTTTGTCTTGGGAAGCCTCACTGGCCTTCTCTTTAAGCCAAGCAGCCCGTTGACCTTCGAAGCAACCTGACAAAGGCACGGTTTGCCCCTGAAACACCCAGAGCCCTTTTATAAGGTGTACGGGCGTCGGAGCCTAACCCAAGTCAGTGGGGACGTCACGCCACTCGCCGCAGGCAGAACTGCCCTGCTACGAAGTTTCAACGGGGAAGGACAGGGTGCCGCTTCCGACCCTTTGACTGTGCCAGAAACTACATGTACTAGGCACACAGCAACTTTGATATTGCTGACCTAGTGAGAAAAGCACTATTTTCCCCACTGGAGAGCAGAAGGCCTGTGGTGTCAAATTTCCCGGAGACAGTGCTGTTCTCTGTCTGCTCTTCACAGCTAGAGTGCCTTCACGGAGAACAGAGCGTCCTTGGAGAAACAGAGAGTGTCCTGTGCATTCCAGGCGGCACTCCAGATCACCCACTGCAAAAGGGAAGTCGAAACCTCTCTCCAGGGTTCAAAGGATCGATCGGATGGCCCATTCACACATTGAGGCGTTCAGCGGTTTTTCCACTGCCTTCTGGAGAAGTACTGCTGGATCTCTAGTATGCTTTCCCTATGGCACCCACGTCCTCACTGTGGCCCAGGGAACAACACTGTGTACAGGATCACCCTTCCTGGCTGACTGAGCAGCACCATGCTAACTAAGGCCTCCGGATCACCTCTTTGAAAGCACAGTGAAAGGTAACCCACTGCTTTTTCTCCAGAGAGCTCGATGGCCAAAATATTCAACGGACTCCCTGAACACAGCACTAGCTGGTCTTTCGTAGGTGTCATGTCAGTGGCTCTCAGGGCAGAGTGTGGGCTGCAAGGAAAACACACTTCCCTCAGTGTGCGTTCCGGGTGCACTTACATGGCGGACCTCTCTCTATGCCACGCACAAACGAGAGAGACCCTGCAGTTTTCTAAATGTAGATAGATTTCCTGAACACTACTACGCTTAGAGAAGCTGCGAGGACACGTCGCAACCTCCCCAAAGCCTTATGTCCCAGAGACCAGCCACACGTTGCACATCACAACTTCCTCGGGTTCGAACTTCATCCGGGAAGTGGCCAGAGTGCCCCCTTCTGTCTGTTTTGGCTCGCTGGAAACTGATCGCTCTCGGGCAGTTTGGAACGTTCAGATTGGCCATGTATGTGCATCGTAGCAGGTCCCAGCTGTAAGGAGGACCGCTGCAGCCTCCACGCCGTTTGAAATAGTGTGCTGCTGCCAGTCTCACGTCCTGGAATGCCCTACGTAGAAAAAGGGCGTTTCCCTGAAGGCAATACGGTGCTTCCAGTTCCCTGCCAGCGGCATGGGAAAGGCGCCAATGCCTACAGGGAAAACGACACTGCCTGCCAGGCTCATAGTAAGGTCCATGTATTGCATTTGGAAGATTGGGCATACGTCATTCGCCAGGAAAACCTAGTCCATGGAGTGCCTTCAGTTAGTGAGCTTCTCTGAACTCTGGGATGACTGCGTCCTCCGCACCTCCCATGAAAGAACACTGAGACCTGAGTATCCCTTCCTGGGCGACTTCACAACCCTCAGGGATCTTTGGCCTCCGGGCATCTCTCCCTTCACGCCGAGTGAAAAGCAGCACACTGCTTTCTTCGTTGGGAAGCTAAGTGTCTGAGCTTTCTAAAGTCCACCCAAACAAGGGTCCAGCAGGTCTTTTAAGTTTACGGCCTAACCCAAGTCAGTGGGGACTTCACGCCACTCGCCGCAGGCAGAACTGCCCTGCTACGAAGTTTCAACGGGGAAGGACAGGGTGCCGCTTCCGACCCATTGACTGTGCCAGAAACTACACGTATTAGGCTCACTGCAACTTTGATATTGCTGACCTAGTGAGAAAAGCACTATTTTCCCCACTGGAGGGCAGAAGGCCTGTGGTGTCAAATTTCCCTGAGACAGTGCTGTTCTCTGTCTGCTCTTCACAGCTAGAGTGCCTTCACGGAGAACAGAGCGTCCTTGGAGAAACAGAGAGTGTCCTGTGCATTCCAGGCGGCACTCCAGATCACCCATTGCAAAAGGGAAATCTAAACCTCTCTCCACGGTTCAAAGGATCGATCGGATGGCCCATTTACACATCGAGGCGTTCAGCGGTTTTTCCACTGCCTTCTGGAGAAGTACTGCTGGATCTCTAGTATGCTTTTCCTATGGCACCCACGTCCTCACTGTGTCCCAGGGAACAACACTGTGTACAGGATCACCCTTCCTGGCTGACTAAGCAGCACCATGCTACCTAAGGCCTCCGGATCACCTCTTTGAAAGCAGAGTGAAAGGCAACCCTCTGCTTTTTCTCCAGAGAGCTCGACGGCCAAAACGTTCAACGGACTCCCTGAACACAGCACTAGCTGCTCTTTCGTAGGTGTCATGTCAGTGGCTCTCAGGGCAGAGCGTGGGCTGCAAGGAAAACACACTTCCCTCAGTGTGCGTTCCGAGTGCACTTACATGGCAGACCTCTCTCTATGCCACGCAGAAACGAGAGAGGCCCTGCAGTTTTCTAAATGTAGATAGATTCGCCTGAACACTACTAGGATTAGAGAAGCTGCGAGGACATGTCGCAACCTCCCCAAAGCCTTATGTCCCAGAGACCAGCCACACGTTGCACATCACAACTTCCTCGGGTTCGAACTTCATCCAGGAAGGGGCCAGAGTGCCCCCTTCTGTCTGTTTTGGCTCGCTGGAAACTGATCGCTCTCGGGCAGTTTGGAACTTTCAGATTGGCCATGTATGTGCATGGTAGCACGTCCCAGCTGTAAGGAGGACCGCTGCAGCCTCCACGCCGCCTGAAACAGAGTGCTGCTGCCACTCTCACGTCCTGGAATGCCCTACGTAGGAAAAGGGCGTTTCCCTGAGGGCAGTACGGTGCTTCCAGTTCCCTGCAAGAGGCATGGGAAAGGCGCCAATGCCTAAAGGGAAAACGCCACTGCCTGCCAGGCTCATAGTAAGGACCATGTATTGCATTTGGAAGATTGGGCATACGTCATTCGCCAGGAAAACCTAGTCCATGGAGTGTCTTCAGTTAGTGAGCTTCTCTGAACTCTGGGATGACTGCGTCTTCCGCACCTCCCATGAAAGAATACTGAGACCTGAGTATCCCTTCCTGGGCGACTTCACAACCCTCAGGGATCTTTGGCCTCCGGGCATCTCTCCCTTAACGCCGAGTGAAAAGCAGCACACTGCTTTCTTCGTTGGAGAGCTAAGTGTCTGAGCTTTCTAAAGTCCACCCAAACACGGGTCCAGCAGGTCTTTTAAGTGTACGGCCAGTGGCTCACAGCACTGCACCAGGGCCACAATGAGAAAACACGCTCCTCAGTGTTTGTCTTGGGAAGCCTCACTGGCCTTCTCTTTAAGCCAAGCAGCCCGTTGACCTTCGAAGCAACCTGACAAAGGCACGGTTTGCCCCTGAAACACCCAGAGCCCTTTTATAAGGTGTACGGGCGTCGGAGCCTAACCCAAGTCAGTGGGGACGTCACGCCACTCGCCGCAGGCAGAACTGCCCTGCTACGAAGTTTCAACGGGGAAGGACAGGGTGCCGCTTCCGACCCTTTGACTGTGCCAGAAACTACATGTACTAGGCACACAGCAACTTTGATATTGCTGACCTAGTGAGAAAAGCACTATTTTCCCCACTGGAGAGCAGAAGGCCTGTGGTGTCAAATTTCCCGGAGACAGTGCTGTTCTCTGTCTGCTCTTCACAGCTAGAGTGCCTTCACGGAGAACAGAGCGTCCTTGGAGAAACAGAGAGTGTCCTGTGCATTCCAGGCGGCACTCCAGATCACCCACTGCAAAAGGGAAGTCGAAACCTCTCTCCAGGGTTCAAAGGATCGATCGGATGGCCCATTCACACATTGAGGCGTTCAGCGGTTTTTCCACTGCCTTCTGGAGAAGTACTGCTGGATCTCTAGTATGCTTTCCCTATGGCACCCACGTCCTCACTGTGGCCCAGGGAACAACACTGTGTACAGGATCACCCTTCCTGGCTGACTGAGCAGCACCATGCTAACTAAGGCCTCCGGATCACCTCTTTGAAAGCACAGTGAAAGGTAACCCACTGCTTTTTCTCCAGAGAGCTCGATGGCCAAAATATTCAACGGACTCCCTGAACACAGCACTAGCTGGTCTTTCGTAGGTGTCATGTCAGTGGCTCTCAGGGCAGAGTGTGGGCTGCAAGGAAAACACACTTCCCTCAGTGTGCGTTCCGGGTGCACTTACATGGCGGACCTCTCTCTATGCCACGCACAAACGAGAGAGACCCTGCAGTTTTCTAAATGTAGATAGATTTCCTGAACACTACTACGCTTAGAGAAGCTGCGAGGACACGTCGCAACCTCCCCAAAGCCTTATGTCCCAGAGACCAGCCACACGTTGCACATCACAACTTCCTCGGGTTCGAACTTCATCCGGGAAGTGGCCAGAGTGCCCCCTTCTGTCTGTTTTGGCTCGCTGGAAACTGATCGCTCTCGGGCAGTTTGGAACGTTCAGATTGGCCATGTATGTGCATCGTAGCAGGTCCCAGCTGTAAGGAGGACCGCTGCAGCCTCCACGCCGTTTGAAATAGTGTGCTGCTGCCAGTCTCACGTCCTGGAATGCCCTACGTAGGAAAAGGGCGTTTCCCTGAAGGCAATACGGTGCTTCCAGTTCCCTGCCAGCGGCATGGGAAAGGCGCCAATGCCTACAGGGAAAACGACACTGCCTGCCAGGCTCATAGTAAGGTCCATGTATTGCATTTGGAAGATTGGGCATACGTCATTCGCCAGGAAAACCTAGTCCATGGAGTGCCTTCAGTTAGTGAGCTTCTCTGAACTCTGGGATGACTGCGTCCTCCGCACCTCCCATGAAAGAACACTGAGACCTGAGTATCCCTTCCTGGGCGACTTCACAACCCTCAGGGATCTTTGGCCTCCGGGCATCTCTCCCTTCACGCCGAGTGAAAAGCAGCACACTGCTTTCTTCGTTGGGAAGCTAAGTGTCTGAGCTTTCTAAAGTCCACCCAAACAAGGGTCCAGCAGGTCTTTTAAGTTTACGGCCTAACCCAAGTCAGTGGGGACTTCACGCCACTCGCCGCAGGCAGAACTGCCCTGCTACGAAGTTTCAACGGGGAAGGACAGGGTGCCGCTTCCGACCCATTGACTGTGCCAGAAACTACACGTATTAGGCTCACTGCAACTTTGATATTGCTGACCTAGTGAGAAAAGCACTATTTTCCCCACTGGAGAGCAGAAGGCCTGTGGTGTCAAATTTCCCGGAGACAGTGCTGTTCTCTGTCTGCTCTTCACAGCTAGAGTGCCTTCACGGAGAACAGAGCGTCCTTGGAGAAACAGAGAGTGTCCTGTGCATTCCAGGCGGCACTCCAGATCACCCACTGCAAAAGGGAAATCTAAACCTCTCTCCACGGTTCAAAGGATCGATCGGATGGCCCATTTACACATCGAGGCGTTCAGCGGTTTTTCCACTGCCTTCTGGAGAAGTACTGCTGGATCTCTAGTATGCTTTTCCTATGGCACCCACGTCCTCACTGTGTCGCAGGGAACAACACTGTGTACAGGATCACCCTTCCTGGCTGACTAAGCAGCACCATGCTACCTAAGACCTCCGGATCACCTCTTTGAAAGCAGAGTGAAAGGCAACCCTCTGCTTTTTCTCCAGAGAGTCGATGGCCAAAACATTCAACGGACTCCCTGAACACAGCACTAGCTGCTCTTTCGTAGGTGTCATGTCAGTGGCTCTCAGGGCAGAGCGTGGGCTGCAAGGAAAACACACTTCCCTCAGTGTGCGTTCCGGGTGCACTTACATGGCAGACCTCTCTCTATGCCACGCACAAACGAGCTAGGCCCTGCAGTTTTCTAAATGTAGATAGATTCGCCTGAACACTACTAGGCTTAGAGAAGCTGCGAGGACACGTCGCAAACTCCCCAAAGCCTTATGTCCCAGAGACCAGCTACACGTTGCACATCACAACTTCCTCGGGTTCGAACTTCATCCGGGAAGTGGCCAGAGGGCCCCCTTCTGTCTGTTTTGGCTCGCTGGAAACTGATCGCTCTCGGGCAGTTTGGAACTTTCAGATTGGCCATGTATGTGCATGGTAGCACATCCCAGCTGTAAGGAGGACCGCTGCAGCCTCCACGCCGCCTGAAACAGAGTGCTGCTGCCACTCTCACGTCCTGGAATGCCCTACGTAGGAAAAGGGCGTTTCCCTGAGGGCAGTACGGTGCTTCCAGTTCCCTGCAAGAGGCATGGGAAAGGCGCCAATGCCTAAAGGGAAAACGCCACTGCCTGCCAGGCTCATAGTAAGGACCATGTATTGCATTTGGAAGATTGGGCATACGTCATTCGCCAGGAAAACCTAGTCCATGGAGTGCCTTCAGTTAGTGAGCTTCTCTGAACTCTGGGATGACTGCGTCCTCCGCACCTCCCATGAAAGAACACTGAGACCTGAGTATCCCTTCCTGGGCGACTTCACAACCCTCAGGGATCTTTGGCCTCCGGGCATCTCTCCCTTCACGCCGAGTGAAAAGCAGCACACTGCTTTCTTCGTTGGAGAGCTAAGTGTCTGAGCTTTCTAAAGTCCACCCAAACACGGGTCCAGCAGGTCTTTTAAGTGTAAGGCCAGTGGCTCACAGCACTGCACCAGGGCCACAATGAGAAAACACGCTCCTCAGTGTTTGTCTTGGGAAGCCTCACTGGCCTTCTCTCTAAGCCAAGCAGCCCGTTGACCTGCGAAGCAACCTGACAAAGGCACGGTTTGCCCCTGAAACACCCAGAGCCCTTTTATAAGGTGTACGGGCGTCGGAGCCTAACCCAAGTCAGTGGGGACGTCACGCCACTCGCCGCAGGCAGAACTGCCCTGCTACGAAGTTTCACCGGGGAAGGACAGGGTGCCGCTTCCGACCCTTTGACTGTGCCAGAAACTACACGTATTAGGCTCACTGCAACTTTGATATTGCTGACCTAGTGAGAAAAGCACTATTTTCCCCACTGGAGAGCAGAAGGCCTGTGGTGTCAAATTTCCCTGAGACAGTGCTGTTCTCTGTCTGCTCTTCACAGCTAGAGTGCCTTCACGGAGAACAGAGCGTCCTTGGAGAAACAGAGAGTGTCCTGTGCATTCCAGGCGGCACTCCAGATCACCCACTGCAAAAGGGAAATCTAAACCTCTCTCCACGGTTCAAAGGATCGATCGGATGGCCCATTCACACATCGAGGCGTTCAGCGGTTTTTCCACTGCCTTCTGGAGAAGTACTGCTGGATCTCTAGTATGCTTTCCCTATGGCACCCACGTCCTCACTGTGGCCCAGGGAACAACACTGTGTACAGGATCACCCTTCCTGGCTGACTGAGCAGCACCATGCTAACTAAGGCCTCCGGATCACCTCTTTGAAAGCACAGTGAAAGGTAACCCACTGCTTTTTCTCCAGAGAGCTCGATGGCCAAAATATTCAACGGACTCCCTGAACACAGCACTAGCTGGTCTTTCGTAGGTGTCATGTCAGTGGCTCTCAGGGCAGAGTGTGGGCTGCAAGGAAAACACACTTCCCTCAGTGTGCGTTCCGGGTGCACTTACATGGCGGACCTCTCTCTATGCCACGCACAAACGAGAGAGACCCTGCAGTTTTCTAAATGTAGATAGATTTCCTGAACACTACTACGCTTAGAGAAGCTGCGAGGACACGTCGCAACCTCCCCAAAGCCTTATGTCCCAGAGACCAGCCACACGTTGCACATCACAACTTCCTCGGGTTCGAACTTCATCCGGGAAGTGGCCAGAGTGCCCCCTTCTGTCTGTTTTGGCTCGCTGGAAACTGATCGCTCTCAGGCAGTTTGGAACGTTCAGATTGGCCATGTATGTGCATCGTAGCAGGTCCCAGCTGTAAGGAGGACCGCTGCAGCCTCCACGCCGTTTGAAATAGTGTGCTGCTGCCAGTCTCACGTCCTGGAATGCCCTACGTAGGAAAAGGGCGTTTCCCTGAAGGCAATACGGTGCTTCCAGTTCCCTGCCAGCGGCATGGGAAAGGCGCCAATGCCTACAGGGAAAACGACACTGCCTGCCAGGCTCATAGTAAGGTCCATGTATTGCATTTGGAAGATTGGGCATACGTCATTCGCCAGGAAAACCTAGTCCATGGAGTGCCTTCAGTTAGTGAGCTTCTCTGAACTCTGGGATGACTGCGTCCTCCGCACCTCCCATGAAAGAACACTGAGACCTGAGTATCCCTTCCTGGGCGACTTCACAACCCTCAGGGATCTTTGGCCTCCGGGCATCTCTCCCTTCACGCCGAGTGAAAAGCAGCACACTGCTTTCTTCGTTGGGAAGCTAAGTGTCTGAGCTTTCTAAAGTCCACCCAAACAAGGGTCCAGCAGGTCTTTTAAGTTTACGGCCTAACCCAAGTCAGTGGGGACTTCACGCCACTCGCCGCAGGCAGAACTGCCCTGTTACGAAGTTTCAACGGGGAAGGACAGGGTGCCGCTTCCGACCCTTTGACTGTGCCAGAAACTACACGTATTAGGCTCACTGCAACTTTGATATTGCTGACCTAGTGAGAAAAGCACTATTTTCCCCACTGGAGAGCAGAAGGCCTGTGGTGTCAAATTTCCCGGAGACAGTGCTGTTCTCTGTCTGCTCTTCACAGCTAGAGTGCCTTCACGGAGAACAGAGCGTCCTTGGAGAAACAGAGAGTGTCCTGTGCATTCCAGGCGGCACTCCAGATCACCCACTGCAAAAGGGAAATCTAAACCTCTCTCCACGGTTCAAAGGATCGATCGGATGGCCCATTTACACATCGAGGCGTTCAGCGGTTTTTCCACTGCCTTCTGGAGAAGTACTGCTGGATCTCTAGTATGCTTTTCCTATGGCACCCACGTCCTCACTGTGTCGCAGGGAACAACACTGTGTACAGGATCACCCTTCCTGGCTGACTAAGCAGCACCATGCTACCTAAGGCCTCCGGATCACCTCTTTGAAAGCAGAGTGAAAGGCAACCCTCTGCTTTTTCTCCAGAGAGTCGATGGCCAAAACATTCAACGGACTCCCTGAACACAGCACTAGCTGCTCTTTCGTAGGTGTCATGTCAGTGGCTCTCAGGGCAGAGCGTGGGCTGCAAGGAAAACACACTTCCCTCAGTGTGCGTTCCGGGTGCACTTACATGGCAGACCTCTCTCTATGCCACGCACAAACGAGCTAGGCCCTGCAGTTTTCTAAATGTAGATAGATTCGCCTGAACACTACTAGGCTTAGAGAAGCTGCAAGGACACGTCGCAAACTCCCCAAAGCCTTATGTCCCAGAGACCAGCTACACGTTGCACATCACAACTTCCTCGGGTTCGAACTTCATCCGGGAAGTGGCCAGAGGGCCCCCTTCTGTCTGTTTTGGCTCGCTGGAAACTGATCGCTCTCGGGCAGTTTGGAACTTTCAGATTGGCCATGTATGTGCATGGTAGCACGTCCCAGCTGTAAGGAGGACCGCTGCAGCCTCCACGCCGCCTGAAACAGAGTGCTGCTGCCACTCTCACGTCCTGGAATGCCCTACGTAGGAAAAGAGCGTTTCCCTGAGGGCAGTACGGTGCTTCCAGTTCCCTGCAAGAGGCATGGGAAAGGCGCCAATGCCTAAAGGGAAAACGCCACTGCCTTCCAGGCTCATAGTAAGGACCATGTATTGCATTTGGAAGATTGGGCATACGTCATTCGCCAGGAAAACCTAGTCCATGGAGTGCCTTCAGTTAGTGAGCTTCTCTGAACTCTGGGATGACTGCGTCTTCCGCACCTCCCATGAAAGAACACTGAGACCTGAGTATCCCTTCCTGGGCGACATCACAACCCTCAGGGATCTTTGGCCTCTGGGCATCTCTCCCTTCACGCCGAGTGAAAAGCAGCACACTGCTTTCTTCGTTGGAGAGCTAAGTGTCTGAGCTTTCTAAAGTCCACCCAAACACGGGTCCAGCAGGTCTTTTAAGTGTACGGCCAGTGGCTCACAGCACTGCACCAGGGCCACAATGAGAAAACACGCTCCTCAGTGTTTGTCTTGGGAAGCCTCACTGGCCTTCTCTCTAAGCCAAGCAGCCCGTTGACCTTCGAAGCAACCTGACAAAGGCACGGTTTGCCCCTGAAACACCCAGAGCCCTTTTATAAGGTGTACGGGCGTCGGAGCCTAACCCAAGTCAGTGGGGACGTCACGCCACTCGCCGCGGGCAGAACTGCCCTGCTACGAAGTTTCACCGGGGAAGGACAGGGTGCCGCTTCCGACCCTTTGACTGTGCCAGAAACTACACGTATTAGGCTCACTGCAACTTTGATATTGCTGACCTAGTGAGAAAAGCACTATTTTCCCCACTGGAGAGCAGAAGGCCTGTGGTGTCAAATTTCCCTGAGACAGTGCTGTTCTCTGTCTGCTCTTCACAGCTAGAGTGCCTTCACGGAGAACAGAGCGTCCTTGGAGAAACAGAGAGTGTCCTGTGCATTCCAGGCGGCACTCCAGATCACCCACTGCAAAAGGGAAATCTAAACCTCTCTCCACGGTTCAAAGGATCGATCGGATGGCCCATTTACACATCGAGGCGTTCAGCGGTTTTTCCACTGCCTTCTGGAGAAGTACTGCTGGATCTCTAGTATGCTTTTCCTATGGCACCCACGTCCTCACTGTGTCCCAGGGAACAACACTGTGTACAGGATCACCCTTCCTGGCTGACTAAGCAGCACCATGCTACCTAAGGACTCCGGATCACCTCTTTGAAAGCAGAGTGAAAGGCAACCCTCTGCTTTTTCTCCAGAGAGCTCGACGGCCAAAACGTTCAACGGACTCCCTGAACACAGCACTAGCTGCTCTTTCGTAGGTGTCATGTCAGTGGCTCTCAGGGCAGAGCGTGGGCTGCAAGGAAAACACACTTCCCTCAGTGTGCGTTCCGAGTGCACTTACATGGCAGACCTCTCTCTATGCCACGCACAAACGAGAGAGGCCCTGCAGTTTTCTAAATGTAGATAGATTCGCCTGAACACTACTAGGATTAGAGAAGCTGCGAGGACATGTCGCAACCTCCCCAAAGCCTTATGTCCCAGAGACCAGCCACACGTTGCACATCACAACTTCCTCGGGTTCGAACTTCATCCAGGAAGGGGCCAGAGTGCCCCCTTCTGTCTGTTTTGGCTCGCTGGAAACTGATCGCTCTCGGGCAGTTTGGAACTTTCAGATTGGCCATGTATGTGCATGGTAGCACGTCCCAGCTGTAAGGAGGACCGCTGCAGCCTCCACGCCGCCTGAAACAGAGTGCTGCTGCCACTCTCACGTCCTGGAATGCCCTACGTAGGAAAAGGGCGTTTCCCTGAGGGCAGTACGGTGCTTCCAGTTCCCTGCAAGAGGCATGGGAAAGGCGCCAATGCCTAAAGGGAAAACGCCACTGCCTGCCAGGCTCATAGTAAGGACCATGTATTGCATTTGGAAGATTGGGCATACGTCATTCGCCAGGAAAACCTAGTCCATGGAGTGTCTTCAGTTAGTGAGCTTCTCTGAACTCTGGGATGACTGCGTCTTCCGCACCTCCCATGAAAGAATACTGAGACCTGAGTATCCCTTCCTGGGCGACTTCACAACCCTCAGGGATCTTTGGCCTCCGGGCATCTCTCCCTTCACGCCGAGTGAAAAGCAGCACACTGCTTTCTTCGTTGGAGAGCTAAGTGTCTGAGCTTTCTAAAGTCCACCCAAACACGGGTCCAGCAGGTCTTTTAAGTGTACGGCCAGTGGCTCACAGCACTGCACCAGGGCCACAATGAGAAAACACGCTCCTCAGTGTTTGTCTTGGGAAGCCTCACTGGCCTTCTCTTTAAGCCAAGCAGCCCGTTGACCTTCGAAGCAACCTGACAAAGGCACGGTTTGCCCCTGAAACACCCAGAGCCCTTTTATAAGGTGTACGGGCGTCGGAGCCTAACCCAAGTCAGTGGGGACGTCACGCCACTCGCCGCAGGCAGAACTGCCCTGCTACGAAGTTTCAACGGGGAAGGACAGGGTGCCGCTTCCGACCCTTTGACTGTGCCAGAAACTACATGTACTAGGCACACAGCAACTTTGATATTGCTGACCTAGTGAGAAAAGCACTATTTTCCCCACTGGAGAGCAGAAGGACTGTGGTGTCAAATTTCCCGGAGACAGTGCTGTTCTCTGTCTGCTCTTCACAGCTAGAGTGCCTTCACGGAGAACAGAGCGTCCTTGGAGAAACAGAGAGTGTCCTGTGCATTCCAGGCGGCACTCCAGATCACCCACTGCAAAAGGGAAGTCGAAACCTCTCTCCAGGGTTCAAAGGATCGATCGGATGGCCCATTCACACATTGAGGCGTTCAGCGGTTTTTCCACTGCCTTCTGGAGAAGTACTGCTGGATCTCTAGTATGCTTTCCCTATGGCACCCACGTCCTCACTGTGGCCCAGGGAACAACACTGTGTACAGGATCACCCTTCCTGGCTGACTGAGCAGCACCATGCTAACTAAGGCCTCCGGATCACCTCTTTGAAAGCACAGTGAAAGGTAACCCACTGCTTTTTCTCCAGAGAGCTCGATGGCCAAAATATTCAACGGACTCCCTGAACACAGCACTAGCTGGTCTTTCGTAGGTGTCATGTCAGTGGCTCTCAGGGCAGAGTGTGGGCTGCAAGGAAAACACACTTCCCTCAGTGTGCGTTCCGGGTGCACTTACATGGCGGACCTCTCTCTATGCCACGCACAAACGAGAGAGACCCTGCAGTTTTCTAAATGTAGATAGATTTCCTGAACACTACTACGCTTAGAGAAGCTGCGAGGACACGTCGCAACCTCCCCAAAGCCTTATGTCCCAGAGACCAGCCACACGTTGCACATCACAACTTCCTCGGGTTCGAACTTCATCCGGGAAGTGGCCAGAGTGCCCCCTTCTGTCTGTTTTGGCTCGCTGGAAACTGATCGCTCTCAGGCAGTTTGGAACGTTCAGATTGGCCATGTATGTGCATCGTAGCAGGTCCCAGCTGTAAGGAGGACCGCTGCAGCCTCCACGCCGTTTGAAATAGTGTGCTGCTGCCAGTCTCACGTCCTGGAATGCCCTACGTAGGAAAAGGGCGTTTCCCTGAAGGCAATACGGTGCTTCCAGTTCCCTGCCAGCGGCATGGGAAAGGCGCCAATGCCTACAGGGAAAACGACACTGCCTGCCAGGCTCATAGTAAGGTCCATGTATTGCATTTGGAAGATTGGGCATACGTCATTCGCCAGGAAAACCTAGTCCATGGAGTGCCTTCAGTTAGTGAGCTTCTCTGAACTCTGGGATGACTGCGTCCTCCGCACCTCCCATGAAAGAACACTGAGACCTGAGTATCCCTTCCTGGGCGACTTCACAACCCTCAGGGATCTTTGGCCTCCGGGCATCTCTCCCTTCACGCCGAGTGAAAAGCAGCACACTGCTTTCTTCGTTGGGAAGCTAAGTGTCTGAGCTTTCTAAAGTCCACCCAAACAAGGGTCCAGCAGGTCTTTTAAGTTTACGGCCTAACCCAAGTCAGTGGGGACTTCACGCCACTCGCCGCAGGCAGAACTGCCCTGCTACGAAGTTTCAACGGGGAAGGACAGGGTGCCGCTTCCGACCCATTGACTGTGCCAGAAACTACACGTATTAGGCTCACTGCAACTTTGATATTGCTGACCTAGTGAGAAAAGCACTATTTTCCCCACTGGAGAGCAGAAGGCCTGTGGTGTCAAATTTCCCGGAGACAGTGCTGTTCTCTGTCTGCTCTTCACAGCTAGAGTGCCTTCACGGAGAACAGAGCGTCCTTGGAGAAACAGAGAGTGTCCTGTGCATTCCAGGCGGCACTCCAGATCACCCACTGCAAAAGGGAAATCTAAACCTCTCTCCACGGTTCAAAGGATCGATCGGATGGCCCATTTACACATCGAGGCGTTCAGCGGTTTTTCCACTGCCTTCTGGAGAAGTACTGCTGGATCTCTAGTATGCTTTTCCTATGGCACCCACGTCCTCACTGTGTCGCAGGGAACAACACTGTGTACAGGATCACCCTTCCTGGCTGACTAAGCAGCACCATGCTACCTAAGGCCTCCGGATCACCTCTTTGAAAGCAGAGTGAAAGGCAACCCTCTGCTTTTTCTCCAGAGAGTCGATGGCCCAAACATTCAACGGACTCCCTGAACACAGCACTAGCTGCTCTTTCGTAGGTGTCATGTCAGTGGCTCTCAGGGCAGAGCGTGGGCTGCAAGGAAAACACACTTCCCTCAGTGTGCGTTCCGGGTGCACTTACATGGTAGACCTCTCTCTATGCCACGCACAAACGAGAGAGGCCCTGCAGTTTTCTAAATGTAGATAGATTCGCCTGAACACTACTAGGCTTAGAGAAGCTGCGAGGACACGTCGCAAACTCCCCAAAGCCGTATGTCCCAGAGACGAGCTACACGTTGCACATCACAACTTCCTCGGGTTCGAACTTCATCCGGGAAGTGGCCAGAGGGCCCCCTTCTGTCTGTTTTGGCTCGCTGGAAACTGATCGCTCTCGGGCAGTTTGGAACTTTCAGATTGGCCATGTATGTGCATGGTAGCACGTCCCAGCTGTAAGGAGGACCGCTGCAGCCTCCACGCCGCCTGAAACAGAGTGCTGCTGCCACTCTCACGTCCTGGAATGCCCTACGTAGGAAAAGGGCGTTTCCCTGAGGGCAGTACGGTGCTTCCAGTTCCCTGCAAGAGGCATGGGAAAGGCGCCAATGCCTAAAGGGAAAACGCCACTGCCTGCCAGGCTCATAGTAAGGACCATGTATTGCATTTGGAAGATTGGGCATACGTCATTCGCCAGGAAAACCTAGTCCATGGAGTGCCTTCAGTTAGTGAGCTTCTCTGAACTCTGGGATGACTGCGTCCTCCGCACCTCCCATGAAAGAACACTGAGACCTGAGTATCCCTTCCTGGGCGACTTCACAACCCTCAGGGATCTTTGGCCTCCGGGCATCTCTCCCTTAACGCCGAGTGAAAAGCAGCACACTGCTTTCTTCGTTGGAGAGCTAAGTGTCTGAGCTTTCTAAAGTCCACCCAAACACGGGTCCAGCAGGTCTTTAAGTGTACGGCCAGTGGCTCACAGCACTGCACCAGGGCCACAATGAGAAAACACGCTCCTCAGTGTTTGTCTTGGGAAGCCTCCCTGGCCTTCTCTCTAAGCCAAGCAGCCCGTTGACCTTCGAAGCAACCTGACAAAGGCACGGTTTGCCCCTGAAACACCCAGAGCCCTTTTATAAGGTGTACGGGCGTCGGAGCCTAACCCAAGTCAGTGGGAACGTCACGCCACTTGCCGCGGGCAGAACTGCCCTGCTACGAAGTTTCACCGGGGAAGGACAGGGTGCCGCTTCCGACCCTTTGACTGTGCCAGAAACTACACGTATTAGGCTCACTGCAACTTTGATATTGCTGACCTAGTGAGAAAAGCACTATTTTCCCCACTGGAGAGCAGAATGCCTGTGGTGTCAAATTTCCCTGAGACAGTGCTGTTCTCTGTCTGCTCTTCACAGCTAGAGTGCCTTCACGGAGAACAGAGCATCCTTGGAGAAACAGAGAGTGTCCTGTGCATTCCAGGCGGCACTCCAGATCACCCACTGCAAAAGGGAAATCTAAACCTCTCTCCACGGTTCAAAGGATCGATCGGATGGCCCATTTACACATCGAGGCGTTCAGCCGTTTTTCCACTGCCTTCTGGAGAAGTACTGCTGGATCTCTAGTATGCTTTTCCTATGGCACCCACGTCCTCACTGTGTCCCAGGGAACAACACTGTGTACAGGATCACCCTTCCTGGCTGACTAAGCAGCACCATGCTACCTAAGGACTCCGGATCACCTCTTTGAAAGCAGAGTGAAAGGCAACCCTCTGCTTTTTCTCCAGAGAGCTCGACGGCCAAAACATTCAACGGACTCCCTGAACACAGCACTAGCTGCTCTTTCGTAGGTGTCATGTCAGTGGCTCTCAGGGCAGAGCGTGGGCTGCAAGGAAAACACACTTCCCTCAGTGTGCGTTCCGAGTGCACTTACATGGCAGACCTCTCTCTATGCCACGCAGAAACGAGAGAGGCCCTGCAGTTTTCTAAATGTAGATAGATTCGCCTGAACACTACTAGGATTAGAGAAGCTGCGAGGACATGTCGCAACCTCCCCAAAGCCTTATGTCCCAGAGACCAGCCACACGTTGCACATCACAACTTCCTCGGGTTCGAACTTCATCCAGGAAGGGGCCAGAGTGCCCCCTTCTGTCTGTTTTGGCTCGCTGGAAACTGATCGCTCTCGGGCAGTTTGGAACTTTCAGATTGGCCATGTATGTGCATGGTAGCACGTCCCAGCTGTAAGGAGGACCGCTGCAGCCTCCACGCCGCCTGAAACAGAGTGCTGCTGCCACTCTCACGTCCTGGAATGCCCTACGTAGGAAAAGGGCGTTTCCCTGAGGGCAGTACGGTGCTTCCAGTTCCCTGCAAGAGGCATGGGAAAGGCGCCAATGCCTAAAGGGAAAACGCCACTGCCTGCCAGGCTCATAGTAAGGACCATGTATTGCATTTGGAAGATTGGGCATACGTCATTCGCCAGGAAAACCTAGTCCATGGAGTGTCTTCAGTTAGTGAGCTTCTCTGAACTCTGGGATGACTGCGTCTTCCGCACCTCCCATGAAAGAATACTGAGACCTGAGTATCCCTTCCTGGGCGACTTCACAACCCTCAGGGATCTTTGGCCTCCGGGCATCTCTCCCTTAACGCCGAGTGAAAAGCAGCACACTGCTTTCTTCGTTGGAGAGCTAAGTGTCTGAGCTTTCTAAAGTCCACCCAAACACGGGTCCAGCAGGTCTTTTAAGTGTACGGCCAGTGGCTCACAGCACTGCACCAGGGCCACAATGAGAAAACACGCTCCTCAGTGTTTGTCTTGGGAAGCCTCACTGGCCTTCTCTTTAAGCCAAGCAGCCCGTTGACCTTCGAAGCAACCTGACAAAGGCACGGTTTGCCCCTGAAACACCCAGAGCCCTTTTATAAGGTGTACGGGCGTCGGAGCCTAACCCAAGTCAGTGGGGACGTCACGCCACTCGCCGCAGGCAGAACTGCCCTGCTACGAAGTTTCAACGGGGAAGGACAGGGTGCCGCTTCCGACCCTTTGACTGTGCCAGAAACTACATGTACTAGGCACACAGCAACTTTGATATTGCTGACCTAGTGAGAAAAGCACTATTTTCCCCACTGGAGAGCAGAAGGCCTGTGGTGTCAAATTTCCCGGAGACAGTGCTGTTCTCTGTCTGCTCTTCACAGCTAGAGTGCCTTCACGGAGAACAGAGCGTCCTTGGAGAAACAGAGAGTGTCCTGTGCATTCCAGGCGGCACTCCAGATCACCCACTGCAAAAGGGAAGTCGAAACCTCTCTCCAGGGTTCAAAGGATCGATCGGATGGCCCATTCACACATTGAGGCGTTCAGCGGTTTTTCCACTGCCTTCTGGAGAAGTACTGCTGGATCTCTAGTATGCTTTCCCTATGGCACCCACGTCCTCACTGTGGCCCAGGGAACAACACTGTGTACAGGATCACCCTTCCTGGCTGACTGAGCAGCACCATGCTAACTAAGGCCTCCGGATCACCTCTTTGAAAGCACAGTGAAAGGTAACCCACTGCTTTTTCTCCAGAGAGCTCGATGGCCAAAATATTCAACGGACTCCCTGAACACAGCACTAGCTGGTCTTTCGTAGGTGTCATGTCAGTGGCTCTCAGGGCAGAGTGTGGGCTGCAAGGAAAACACACTTCCCTCAGTGTGCGTTCCGGGTGCACTTACATGGCGGACCTCTCTCTATGCCACGCACAAACGAGAGAGACCCTGCAGTTTTCTAAATGTAGATAGATTTCCTGAACACTACTACGCTTAGAGAAGCTGCGAGGACACGTCGCAACCTCCCCAAAGCCTTATGTCCCAGAGACCAGCCACACGTTGCACATCACAACTTCCTCGGGTTCGAACTTCATCCGGGAAGTGGCCAGAGTGCCCCCTTCTGTCTGTTTTGGCTCGCTGGAAACTGATCGCTCTCGGGCAGTTTGGAACGTTCAGATTGGCCATGTATGTGCATCGTAGCAGGTCCCAGCTGTAAGGAGGACCGCTGCAGCCTCCACGCCATTTGAAATAGTGTGCTGCTGCCAGTCTCACGTCCTGGAATGCCCTACGTAGGAAAAGGGCGTTTCCCTGAAGGCAATACGGTGCTTCCAGTTCCCTGCCAGCGGCATGGGAAAGGCGCCAATGCCTACAGGGAAAACGACACTGCCTGCCAGGCTCATAGTAAGGTCCATGTATTGCATTTGGAAGATTGGGCATACGTCATTCGCCAGGAAAACCTAGTCCATGGAGTGCCTTCAGTTAGTGAGCTTCTCTGAACTCTGGGATGACTGCGTCCTCCGCACCTCCCATGAAAGAACACTGAGACCTGAGTATCCCTTCCTGGGCGACTTCACAACCCTCAGGGATCTTTGGCCTCCGGGCATCTCTCCCTTCACGCCGAGTGAAAAGCAGCACACTGCTTTCTTCGTTGGGAAGCTAAGTGTCTGAGCTTTCTAAAGTCCACCCAAACAAGGGTCCAGCAGGTCTTTTAAGTTTACGGCCTAACCCAAGTCAGTGGGGACTTCACGCCACTCGCCGCAGGCAGAACTGCCCTGCTACGAAGTTTCAACGGGGAAGGACAGGGTGCCGCTTCCGACCCATTGACTGTGCCAGAAACTACACGTATTAGGCTCACTGCAACTTTGATATTGCTGACCTAGTGAGAAAAGCACTATTTTCCCCACTGGAGAGCAGAAGGCCTGTGGTGTCAAATTTCCCGGAGACAGTGCTGTTCTCTGTCTGCTCTTCACAGCTAGAGTGCCTTCACGGAGAACAGAGCGTCCTTGGAGAAACAGAGAGTGTCCTGTGCATTCCAGGCGGCACTCCAGATCACCCACTGCAAAAGGGAAATCTAAACCTCTCTCCACGGTTCAAAGGATCGATCGGATGGCCCATTTACACATCGAGGCGTTCAGCGGTTTTTCCACTGCCTTCTGGAGAAGTACTGCTGGATCTCTAGTATGCTTTTCCTATGGCACCCACGTCCTCACTGTGTCGCAGGGAACAACACTGTGTACAGGATCACCCTTCCTGGCTGACTAAGCAGCACCATGCTACCTAAGACCTCCGGATCACCTCTTTGAAAGCAGAGTGAAAGGCAACCCTCTGCTTTTTCTCCAGAGAGTCGATGGCCAAAACATTCAACGGACTCCCTGAACACAGCACTAGCTGCTCTTTCGTAGGTGTCATGTCAGTGGCTCTCAGGGCAGAGCGTGGGCTGCAAGGAAAACACACTTCCCTCAGTGTGCGTTCCGGGTGCACTTACATGGCAGACCTCTCTCTATGCCACGCACAAACGAGCTAGGCCCTGCAGTTTTCTAAATGTAGATAGATTCGCCTGAACACTACTAGGCTTAGAGAAGCTGCGAGGACACGTCGCAAACTCCCCAAAGCCTTATGTCCCAGAGACCAGCTACACGTTGCACATCACAACTTCCTCGGGTTCGAACTTCATCCGGGAAGTGGCCAGAGGGCCCCCTTCTGTCTGTTTTGGCTCGCTGGAAACTGATCGCTCTCGGGCAGTTTGGAACTTTCAGATTGGCCATGTATGTGCATGGTAGCACATCCCAGCTGTAAGGAGGACCGCTGCAGCCTCCACGCCGCCTGAAACAGAGTGCTGCTGCCACTCTCACGTCCTGGAATGCCCTACGTAGGAAAAGGGCGTTTCCCTGAGGGCAGTACGGTGCTTCCAGTTCCCTGCAAGAGGCATGGGAAAGGCGCCAATGCCTAAAGGGAAAACGCCACTGCCTGCCAGGCTCATAGTAAGGACCATGTATTGCATTTGGAAGATTGGGCATACGTCATTCGCCAGGAAAACCTAGTCCATGGAGTGCCTTCAGTTAGTGAGCTTCTCTGAACTCTGGGATGACTGCGTCCTCCGCACCTCCCATGAAAGAACACTGAGACCTGAGTATCCCTTCCTGGGCGACTTCACAACCCTCAGGGATCTTTGGCCTCCGGGCATCTCTCCCTTCACGCCGAGTGAAAAGCAGCACACTGCTTTCTTCGTTGGAGAGCTAAGTGTCTGAGCTTTCTAAAGTCCACCCAAACACGGGTCCAGCAGGTCTTTTAAGTGTAAGGCCAGTGGCTCACAGCACTGCACCAGGGCCACAATGAGAAAACACGCTCCTCAGTGTTTGTCTTGGGAAGCCTCACTGGCCTTCTCTCTAAGCCAAGCAGCCCGTTGACCTGCGAAGCAACCTGACAAAGGCACGGTTTGCCCCTGAAACACCCAGAGCCCTTTTATAAGGTGTACGGGCGTCGGAGCCTAACCCAAGTCAGTGGGGACGTCACGCCACTCGCCGCAGGCAGAACTGCCCTGCTACGAAGTTTCACCGGGGAAGGACAGGGTGCCGCTTCCGACCCTTTGACTGTGCCAGAAACTACACGTATTAGGCTCACTGCAACTTTGATATTGCTGACCTAGTGAGAAAAGCACTATTTTCCCCACTGGAGAGCAGAAGGCCTGTGGTGTCAAATTTCCCTGAGACAGTGCTGTTCTCTGTCTGCTCTTCACAGCTAGAGTGCCTTCACGGAGAACAGAGCGTCCTTGGAGAAACAGAGAGTGTCCTGTGCATTCCAGGCGGCACTCCAGATCACCCACTGCAAAAGGGAAATCTAAACCTCTCTCCACGGTTCAAAGGATCGATCGGATGGCCCATTCACACATCGAGGCGTTCAGCGGTTTTTCCACTGCCTTCTGGAGAAGTACTGCTGGATCTCTAGTATGCTTTCCCTATGGCACCCACGTCCTCACTGTGGCCCAGGGAACAACACTGTGTACAGGATCACCCTTCCTGGCTGACTGAGCAGCACCATGCTAACTAAGGCCTCCGGATCACCTCTTTGAAAGCACAGTGAAAGGTAACCCACTGCTTTTTCTCCAGAGAGCTCGATGGCCAAAATATTCAACGGACTCCCTGAACACAGCACTAGCTGGTCTTTCGTAGGTGTCATGTCAGTGGCTCTCAGGGCAGAGTGTGGGCTGCAAGGAAAACACACTTCCCTCAGTGTGCGTTCCGGGTGCACTTACATGGCGGACCTCTCTCTATGCCACGCACAAACGAGAGAGACCCTGCAGTTTTCTAAATGTAGATAGATTTCCTGAACACTACTACGCTTAGAGAAGCTGCGAGGACACGTCGCAACCTCCCCAAAGCCTTATGTCCCAGAGACCAGCCACACGTTGCACATCACAACTTCCTCGGGTTCGAACTTCATCCGGGAAGTGGCCAGAGTGCCCCCTTCTGTCTGTTTTGGCTCGCTGGAAACTGATCGCTCTCAGGCAGTTTGGAACGTTCAGATTGGCCATGTATGTGCATCGTAGCAGGTCCCAGCTGTAAGGAGGACCGCTGCAGCCTCCACGCCGTTTGAAATAGTGTGCTGCTGCCAGTCTCACGTCCTGGAATGCCCTACGTAGGAAAAGGGCGTTTCCCTGAAGGCAATACGGTGCTTCCAGTTCCCTGCCAGCGGCATGGGAAAGGCGCCAATGCCTACAGGGAAAACGACACTGCCTGCCAGGCTCATAGTAAGGTCCATGTATTGCATTTGGAAGATTGGGCATACGTCATTCGCCAGGAAAACCTAGTCCATGGAGTGCCTTCAGTTAGTGAGCTTCTCTGAACTCTGGGATGACTGCGTCCTCCGCACCTCCCATGAAAGAACACTGAGACCTGAGTATCCCTTCCTGGGCGACTTCACAACCCTCAGGGATCTTTGGCCTCCGGGCATCTCTCCCTTCACGCCGAGTGAAAAGCAGCACACTGCTTTCTTCGTTGGGAAGCTAAGTGTCTGAGCTTTCTAAAGTCCACCCAAACAAGGGTCCAGCAGGTCTTTTAAGTTTACGGCCTAACCCAAGTCAGTGGGGACTTCACGCCACTCGCCGCAGGCAGAACTGCCCTGTTACGAAGTTTCAACGGGGAAGGACAGGGTGCCGCTTCCGACCCTTTGACTGTGCCAGAAACTACACGTATTAGGCTCACTGCAACTTTGATATTGCTGACCTAGTGAGAAAAGCACTATTTTCCCCACTGGAGAGCAGAAGGCCTGTGGTGTCAAATTTCCCGGAGACAGTGCTGTTCTCTGTCTGCTCTTCACAGCTAGAGTGCCTTCACGGAGAACAGAGCGTCCTTGGAGAAACAGAGAGTGTCCTGTGCATTCCAGGCGGCACTCCAGATCACCCACTGCAAAAGGGAAATCTAAACCTCTCTCCACGGTTCAAAGGATCGATCGGATGGCCCATTTACACATCGAGGCGTTCAGCGGTTTTTCCACTGCCTTCTGGAGAAGTACTGCTGGATCTCTAGTATGCTTTTCCTATGGCACCCACGTCCTCACTGTGTCGCAGGGAACAACACTGTGTACAGGATCACCCTTCCTGGCTGACTAAGCAGCACCATGCTACCTAAGGCCTCCGGATCACCTCTTTGAAAGCAGAGTGAAAGGCAACCCTCTGCTTTTTCTCCAGAGAGTCGATGGCCAAAACATTCAACGGACTCCCTGAACACAGCACTAGCTGCTCTTTCGTAGGTGTCATGTCAGTGGCTCTCAGGGCAGAGCGTGGGCTGCAAGGAAAACACACTTCCCTCAGTGTGCGTTCCGGGTGCACTTACATGGCAGACCTCTCTCTATGCCACGCACAAACGAGAGAGGCCCTGCAGTTTTCTAAATGTAGATAGATTCGCCTGAACACTACTAGGCTTAGAGAAGCTGCAAGGACACGTCGCAAACTCCCCAAAGCCTTATGTCCCAGAGACCAGCTACACGTTGCACATCACAACTTCCTCGGGTTCGAACTTCATCCGGGAAGTGGCCAGAGGGCCCCCTTCTGTCTGTTTTGGCTCGCTGGAAACTGATCGCTCTCGGGCAGTTTGGAACTTTCAGATTGGCCATGTATGTGCATGGTAGCACGTCCCAGCTGTAAGGAGGACCGCTGCAGCCTCCACGCCGCCTGAAACAGAGTGCTGCTGCCACTCTCACGTCCTGGAATGCCCTACGTAGGAAAAGAGCGTTTCCCTGAGGGCAGTACGGTGCTTCCAGTTCCCTGCAAGAGGCATGGGAAAGGCGCCAATGCCTAAAGGGAAAACGCCACTGCCTTCCAGGCTCATAGTAAGGACCATGTATTGCATTTGGAAGATTGGGCATACGTCATTCGCCAGGAAAACCTAGTCCATGGAGTGCCTTCAGTTAGTGAGCTTCTCTGAACTCTGGGATGACTGCGTCTTCCGCACCTCCCATGAAAGAACACTGAGACCTGAGTATCCCTTCCTGGGCGACATCACAACCCTCAGGGATCTTTGGCCTCTGGGCATCTCTCCCTTCACGCCGAGTGAAAAGCAGCACACTGCTTTCTTCGTTGGAGAGCTAAGTGTCTGAGCTTTCTAAAGTCCACCCAAACACGGGTCCAGCAGGTCTTTTAAGTGTACGGCCAGTGGCTCACAGCACTGCACCAGGGCCACAATGAGAAAACACGCTCCTCAGTGTTTGTCTTGGGAAGCCTCACTGGCCTTCTCTCTAAGCCAAGCAGCCCGTTGACCTTCGAAGCAACCTGACAAAGGCACGGTTTGCCCCTGAAACACCCAGAGCCCTTTTATAAGGTGTACGGGCGTCGGAGCCTAACCCAAGTCAGTGGGGACGTCACGCCACTCGCCGCGGGCAGAACTGCCCTGCTACGAAGTTTCACCGGGGAAGGACAGGGTGCCGCTTCCGACCCTTTGACTGTGCCAGAAACTACACGTATTAGGCTCACTGCAACTTTGATATTGCTGACCTAGTGAGAAAAGCACTATTTTCCCCACTGGAGAGCAGAAGGCCTGTGGTGTCAAATTTCCCTGAGACAGTGCTGTTCTCTGTCTGCTCTTCACAGCTAGAGTGCCTTCACGGAGAACAGAGCGTCCTTGGAGAAACAGAGAGTGTCCTGTGCATTCCAGGCGGCACTCCAGATCACCCACTGCAAAAGGGAAATCTAAACCTCTCTCCACGGTTCAAAGGATCGATCGGATGGCCCATTTACACATCGAGGCGTTCAGCGGTTTTTCCACTGCCTTCTGGAGAAGTACTGCTGGATCTCTAGTATGCTTTTCCTATGGCACCCACGTCCTCACTGTGTCCCAGGGAACAACACTGTGTACAGGATCACCCTTCCTGGCTGACTAAGCAGCACCATGCTACCTAAGGACTCCGGATCACCTCTTTGAAAGCAGAGTGAAAGGCAACCCTCTGCTTTTTCTCCAGAGAGCTCGACGGCCAAAACGTTCAACGGACTCCCTGAACACAGCACTAGCTGCTCTTTCGTAGGTGTCATGTCAGTGGCTCTCAGGGCAGAGCGTGGGCTGCAAGGAAAACACACTTCCCTCAGTGTGCGTTCCGAGTGCACTTACATGGCAGACCTCTCTCTATGCCACGCACAAACGAGAGAGGCCCTGCAGTTTTCTAAATGTAGATAGATTCGCCTGAACACTACTAGGATTAGAGAAGCTGCGAGGACATGTCGCAACCTCCCCAAAGCCTTATGTCCCAGAGACCAGCCACACGTTGCACATCACAACTTCCTCGGGTTCGAACTTCATCCAGGAAGGGGCCAGAGTGCCCCCTTCTGTCTGTTTTGGCTCGCTGGAAACTGATCGCTCTCGGGCAGTTTGGAACTTTCAGATTGGCCATGTATGTGCATGGTAGCACGTCCCAGCTGTAAGGAGGACCGCTGCAGCCTCCACGCCGCCTGAAACAGAGTGCTGCTGCCACTCTCACGTCCTGGAATGCCCTACGTAGGAAAAGGGCGTTTCCCTGAGGGCAGTACGGTGCTTCCAGTTCCCTGCAAGAGGCATGGGAAAGGCGCCAATGCCTAAAGGGAAAACGCCACTGCCTGCCAGGCTCATAGTAAGGACCATGTATTGCATTTGGAAGATTGGGCATACGTCATTCGCCAGGAAAACCTAGTCCATGGAGTGTCTTCAGTTAGTGAGCTTCTCTGAACTCTGGGATGACTGCGTCTTCCGCACCTCCCATGAAAGAATACTGAGACCTGAGTATCCCTTCCTGGGCGACTTCACAACCCTCAGGGATCTTTGGCCTCCGGGCATCTCTCCCTTCACGCCGAGTGAAAAGCAGCACACTGCTTTCTTCGTTGGAGAGCTAAGTGTCTGAGCTTTCTAAAGTCCACCCAAACACGGGTCCAGCAGGTCTTTTAAGTGTACGGCCAGTGGCTCACAGCACTGCACCAGGGCCACAATGAGAAAACACGCTCCTCAGTGTTTGTCTTGGGAAGCCTCACTGGCCTTCTCTTTAAGCCAAGCAGCCCGTTGACCTTCGAAGCAACCTGACAAAGGCACGGTTTGCCCCTGAAACACCCAGAGCCCTTTTATAAGGTGTACGGGCGTCGGAGCCTAACCCAAGTCAGTGGGGACGTCACGCCACTCGCCGCAGGCAGAACTGCCCTGCTACGAAGTTTCAACGGGGAAGGACAGGGTGCCGCTTCCGACCCTTTGACTGTGCCAGAAACTACATGTACTAGGCACACAGCAACTTTGATATTGCTGACCTAGTGAGAAAAGCACTATTTTCCCCACTGGAGAGCAGAAGGACTGTGGTGTCAAATTTCCCGGAGACAGTGCTGTTCTCTGTCTGCTCTTCACAGCTAGAGTGCCTTCACGGAGAACAGAGCGTCCTTGGAGAAACAGAGAGTGTCCTGTGCATTCCAGGCGGCACTCCAGATCACCCACTGCAAAAGGGAAGTCGAAACCTCTCTCCAGGGTTCAAAGGATCGATCGGATGGCCCATTCACACATTGAGGCGTTCAGCGGTTTTTCCACTGCCTTCTGGAGAAGTACTGCTGGATCTCTAGTATGCTTTCCCTATGGCACCCACGTCCTCACTGTGTCCCAGGGAACAACACTGTGTACAGGATCACCCTTCCTGGCTGACTGAGCAGCACCATGCTAACTAAGGCCTCCGGATCACCTCTTTGAAAGCACAGTGAAAGGTAACCCACTGCTTTTTCTCCAGAGAGCTCGATGGCCAAAATATTCAACGGACTCCCTGAACACAGCACTAGCTGGTCTTTCGTAGGTGTCATGTCAGTGGCTCTCAGGGCAGAGTGTGGGCTGCAAGGAAAACACACTTCCCTCAGTGTGCGTTCCGGGTGCACTTACATGGCGGACCTCTCTCTATGCCACGCACAAACGAGAGAGACCCTGCAGTTTTCTAAATGTAGATAGATTTCCTGAACACTACTACGCTTAGAGAAGCTGCGAGGACACGTCGCAACCTCCCCAAAGCCTTATGTCCCAGAGACCAGCCACACGTTGCACATCACAACTTCCTCGGGTTCGAACTTCATCCGGGAAGTGGCCAGAGTGCCCCCTTCTGTCTGTTTTGGCTCGCTGGAAACTGATCGCTCTCAGGCAGTTTGGAACGTTCAGATTGGCCATGTATGTGCATCGTAGCAGGTCCCAGCTGTAAGGAGGACCGCTGCAGCCTCCACGCCGTTTGAAATAGTGTGCTGCTGCCAGTCTCACGTCCTGGAATGCCCTACGTAGGAAAAGGGCGTTTCCCTGAAGGCAATACGGTGCTTCCAGTTCCCTGCCAGCGGCATGGGAAAGGCGCCAATGCCTACAGGGAAAACGACACTGCCTGCCAGGCTCATAGTAAGGTCCATGTATTGCATTTGGAAGATTGGGCATACGTCATTCGCCAGGAAAACCTAGTCCATGGAGTGCCTTCAGTTAGTGAGCTTCTCTGAACTCTGGGATGACTGCGTCCTCCGCACCTCCCATGAAAGAACACTGAGACCTGAGTATCCCTTCCTGGGCGACTTCACAACCCTCAGGGATCTTTGGCCTCCGGGCATCTCTCCCTTCACGCCGAGTGAAAAGCAGCACACTGCTTTCTTCGTTGGGAAGCTAAGTGTCTGAGCTTTCTAAAGTCCACCCAAACAAGGGTCCAGCAGGTCTTTTAAGTTTACGGCCTAACCCAAGTCAGTGGGGACTTCACGCCACTCGCCGCAGGCAGAACTGCCCTGCTACGAAGTTTCAACGGGGAAGGACAGGGTGCCGCTTCCGACCCATTGACTGTGCCAGAAACTACACGTATTAGGCTCACTGCAACTTTGATATTGCTGACCTAGTGAGAAAAGCACTATTTTCCCCACTGGAGAGCAGAAGGCCTGTGGTGTCAAATTTCCCGGAGACAGTGCTGTTCTCTGTCTGCTCTTCACAGCTAGAGTGCCTTCACGGAGAACAGAGCGTCCTTGGAGAAACAGAGAGTGTCCTGTGCATTCCAGGCGGCACTCCAGATCACCCACTGCAAAAGGGAAATCTAAACCTCTCTCCACGGTTCAAAGGATCGATCGGATGGCCCATTTACACATCGAGGCGTTCAGCGGTTTTTCCACTGCCTTCTGGAGAAGTACTGCTGGATCTCTAGTATGCTTTTCCTATGGCACCCACGTCCTCACTGTGTCGCAGGGAACAACACTGTGTACAGGATCACCCTTCCTGGCTGACTAAGCAGCACCATGCTACCTAAGGCCTCCGGATCACCTCTTTGAAAGCAGAGTGAAAGGCAACCCTCTGCTTTTTCTCCAGAGAGTCGATGGCCAAAACATTCAACGGACTCCCTGAACACAGCACTAGCTGCTCTTTCGTAGGTGTCATGTCAGTGGCTCTCAGGGCAGAGCGTGGGCTGCAAGGAAAACACACTTCCCTCAGTGTGCGTTCCGGGTGCACTTACATGGTAGACCTCTCTCTATGCCACGCACAAACGAGAGAGGCCCTGCAGTTTTCTAAATGTAGATAGATTCGCCTGAACACTACTAGGCTTAGAGAAGCTGCGAGGACACGTCGCAAACTCCCCAAAGCCGTATGTCCCAGAGACGAGCTACACGTTGCACATCACAACTTCCTCGGGTTCGAACTTCATCCGGGAAGTGGCCAGAGGGCCCCCTTCTGTCTGTTTTGGCTCGCTGGAAACTGATCGCTCTCGGGCAGTTTGGAACTTTCAGATTGGCCATGTATGTGCATGGTAGCACGTCCCAGCTGTAAGGAGGACCGCTGCAGCCTCCACGCCGCCTGAAACAGAGTGCTGCTGCCACTCTCACGTCCTGGAATGCCCTACGTAGGAAAAGGGCGTTTCCCTGAGGGCAGTACGGTGCTTCCAGTTCCCTGCAAGAGGCATGGGAAAGGCGCCAATGCCTAAAGGGAAAACGCCACTGCCTGCCAGGCTCATAGTAAGGACCATGTATTGCATTTGGAAGATTGGGCATACGTCATTCGCCAGGAAAACCTAGTCCATGGAGTGCCTTCAGTTAGTGAGCTTCTCTGAACTCTGGGATGACTGCGTCCTCCGCACCTCCCATGAAAGAACACTGAGACCTGAGTATCCCTTCCTGGGCGACTTCACAACCCTCAGGGATCTTTGGCCTCCGGGCATCTCTCCCTTAACGCCGAGTGAAAAGCAGCACACTGCTTTCTTCGTTGGAGAGCTAAGTGTCTGAGCTTTCTAAAGTCCACCCAAACACGGGTCCAGCAGGTCTTTAAGTGTACGGCCAGTGGCTCACAGCACTGCACCAGGGCCACAATGAGAAAACACGCTCCTCAGTGTTTGTCTTGGGAAGCCTCACTGGCCTTCTCTCTAAGCCAAGCAGCCCGTTGACCTTCGAAGCAACCTGACAAAGGCACGGTTTGCCCCTGAAACACCCAGAGCCCTTTTATAAGGTGTACGGGCGTCGGAGCCTAACCCAAGTCAGTGGGAACGTCACGCCACTTGCCGCGGGCAGAACTGCCCTGCTACGAAGTTTCACCGGGGAAGGACAGGGTGCCGCTTCCGACCCTTTGACTGTGCCAGAAACTACACGTATTAGGCTCACTGCAACTTTGATATTGCTGACCTAGTGAGAAAAGCACTATTTTCCCCACTGGAGAGCAGAATGCCTGTGGTGTCAAATTTCCCTGAGACAGTGCTGTTCTCTGTCTGCTCTTCACAGCTAGAGTGCCTTCACGGAGAACAGAGCATCCTTGGAGAAACAGAGAGTGTCCTGTGCATTCCAGGCGGCACTCCAGATCACCCACTGCAAAAGGGAAATCTAAACCTCTCTCCACGGTTCAAAGGATCGATCGGATGGCCCATTTACACATCGAGGCGTTCAGCCGTTTTTCCACTGCCTTCTGGAGAAGTACTGCTGGATCTCTAGTATGCTTTTCCTATGGCACCCACGTCCTCACTGTGTCGCAGGGAACAACACTGTGTACAGGATCACCCTTCCTGGCTGACTAAGCAGCACCATGCTACCTAAGGACTCCGGATCACCTCTTTGAAAGCAGAGTGAAAGGCAACCCTCTGCTTTTTCTCCAGAGAGCTCGACGGCCAAAACATTCAACGGACTCCCTGAACACAGCACTAGCTGCTCTTTCGTAGGTGTCATGTCAGTGGCTCTCAGGGCAGAGCGTGGGCTGCAAGGAAAACACACTTCCCTCAGTGTGCGTTCCGAGTGCACTTACATGGCAGACCTCTCTCTATGCCACGCAGAAACGAGAGAGGCCCTGCAGTTTTCTAAATGTAGATAGATTCGCCTGAACACTACTAGGATTAGAGAAGCTGCGAGGACATGTCGCAACCTCCCCAAAGCCTTATGTCCCAGAGACCAGCCACACGTTGCACATCACAACTTCCTCGGGTTCGAACTTCATCCAGGAAGGGGCCAGAGTGCCCCCTTCTGTCTGTTTTGGCTCGCTGGAAACTGATCGCTCTCGGGCAGTTTGGAACTTTCAGATTGGCCATGTATGTGCATGGTAGCACGTCCCAGCTGTAAGGAGGACCGCTGCAGCCTCCACGCCGCCTGAAACAGAGTGCTGCTGCCACTCTCACGTCCTGGAATGCCCTACGTAGGAAAAGGGCGTTTCCCTGAGGGCAGTACGGTGCTTCCAGTTCCCTGCAAGAGGCATGGGAAAGGCGCCAATGCCTAAAGGGAAAACGCCACTGCCTGCCAGGCTCATAGTAAGGACCATGTATTGCATTTGGAAGATTGGGCATACGTCATTCGCCAGGAAAACCTAGTCCATGGAGTGTCTTCAGTTAGTGAGCTTCTCTGAACTCTGGGATGACTGCGTCTTCCGCACCTCCCATGAAAGAATACTGAGACCTGAGTATCCCTTCCTGGGCGACTTCACAACCCTCAGGGATCTTTGGCCTCCGGGCATCTCTCCCTTAACGCCGAGTGAAAAGCAGCACACTGCTTTCTTCGTTGGAGAGCTAAGTGTCTGAGCTTTCTAAAGTCCACCCAAACACGGGTCCAGCAGGTCTTTTAAGTGTACGGCCAGTGGCTCACAGCACTGCACCAGGGCCACAATGAGAAAACACGCTCCTCAGTGTTTGTCTTGGGAAGCCTCACTGGCCTTCTCTTTAAGCCAAGCAGCCCGTTGACCTTCGAAGCAACCTGACAAAGGCACGGTTTGCCCCTGAAACACCCAGAGCCCTTTTATAAGGTGTACGGGCGTCGGAGCCTAACCCAAGTCAGTGGGGACGTCACGCCACTCGCCGCAGGCAGAACTGCCCTGCTACGAAGTTTCAACGGGGAAGGACAGGGTGCCGCTTCCGACCCTTTGACTGTGCCAGAAACTACATGTACTAGGCACACAGCAACTTTGATATTGCTGACCTAGTGAGAAAAGCACTATTTTCCCCACTGGAGAGCAGAAGGCCTGTGGTGTCAAATTTCCCGGAGACAGTGCTGTTCTCTGTCTGCTCTTCACAGCTAGAGTGCCTTCACGGAGAACAGAGCGTCCTTGGAGAAACAGAGAGTGTCCTGTGCATTCCAGGCGGCACTCCAGATCACCCACTGCAAAAGGGAAGTCGAAACCTCTCTCCAGGGTTCAAAGGATCGATCGGATGGCCCATTCACACATTGAGGCGTTCAGCGGTTTTTCCACTGCCTTCTGGAGAAGTACTGCTGGATCTCTAGTATGCTTTCCCTATGGCACCCACGTCCTCACTGTGGCCCAGGGAACAACACTGTGTACAGGATCACCCTTCCTGGCTGACTGAGCAGCACCATGCTAACTAAGGCCTCCGGATCACCTCTTTGAAAGCACAGTGAAAGGTAACCCACTGCTTTTTCTCCAGAGAGCTCGATGGCCAAAATATTCAACGGACTCCCTGAACACAGCACTAGCTGGTCTTTCGTAGGTGTCATGTCAGTGGCTCTCAGGGCAGAGTGTGGGCTGCAAGGAAAACACACTTCCCTCAGTGTGCGTTCCGGGTGCACTTACATGGCGGACCTCTCTCTATGCCACGCACAAACGAGAGAGACCCTGCAGTTTTCTAAATGTAGATAGATTTCCTGAACACTACTACGCTTAGAGAAGCTGCGAGGACACGTCGCAACCTCCCCAAAGCCTTATGTCCCAGAGACCAGCCACACGTTGCACATCACAACTTCCTCGGGTTCGAACTTCATCCGGGAAGTGGCCAGAGTGCCCCCTTCTGTCTGTTTTGGCTCGCTGGAAACTGATCGCTCTCGGGCAGTTTGGAACGTTCAGATTGGCCATGTATGTGCATCGTAGCAGGTCCCAGCTGTAAGGAGGACCGCTGCAGCCTCCACGCCGTTTGAAATAGTGTGCTGCTGCCAGTCTCACGTCCTGGAATGCCCTACGTAGGAAAAGGGCGTTTCCCTGAAGGCAATACGGTGCTTCCAGTTCCCTGCCAGCGGCATGGGAAAGGCGCCAATGCCTACAGGGAAAACGACACTGCCTGCCAGGCTCATAGTAAGGTCCATGTATTGCATTTGGAAGATTGGGCATACGTCATTCGCCAGGAAAACCTAGTCCATGGAGTGCCTTCAGTTAGTGAGCTTCTCTGAACTCTGGGATGACTGCGTCCTCCGCACCTCCCATGAAAGAACACTGAGACCTGAGTATCCCTTCCTGGGCGACTTCACAACCCTCAGGGATCTTTGGCCTCCGGGCATCTCTCCCTTCACGCCGAGTGAAAAGCAGCACACTGCTTTCTTCGTTGGGAAGCTAAGTGTCTGAGCTTTCTAAAGTCCACCCAAACAAGGGTCCAGCAGGTCTTTTAAGTTTACGGCCTAACCCAAGTCAGTGGGGACTTCACGCCACTCGCCGCAGGCAGAACTGCCCTGCTACGAAGTTTCAACGGGGAAGGACAGGGTGCCGCTTCCGACCCATTGACTGTGCCAGAAACTACACGTATTAGGCTCACTGCAACTTTGATATTGCTGACCTAGTGAGAAAAGCACTATTTTCCCCACTGGAGGGCAGAAGGCCTGTGGTGTCAAATTTCCCTGAGACAGTGCTGTTCTCTGTCTGCTCTTCACAGCTAGAGTGCCTTCACGGAGAACAGAGCGTCCTTGGAGAAACAGAGAGTGTCCTGTGCATTCCAGGCGGCACTCCAGATCACCCATTGCAAAAGGGAAATCTAAACCTCTCTCCACGGTTCAAAGGATCGATCGGATGGCCCATTTACACATCGAGGCGTTCAGCGGTTTTTCCACTGCCTTCTGGAGAAGTACTGCTGGATCTCTAGTATGCTTTTCCTATGGCACCCACGTCCTCACTGTGTCCCAGGGAACAACACTGTGTACAGGATCACCCTTCCTGGCTGACTAAGCAGCACCATGCTACCTAAGGCCTCCGGATCACCTCTTTGAAAGCAGAGTGAAAGGCAACCCTCTGCTTTTTCTCCAGAGAGTCGATGGCCAAAACATTCAACGGACTCCCTGAACACAGCACTAGCTGCTCTTTCGTAGGTGTCATGTCAGTGGCTCTCAGGGCAGAGCGTGGGCTGCAAGGAAAACACACTTCCCTCAGTGTGCGTTCTGGGTGCACTTACATGGCAGACCTCTCTCTATGCCACGCACAAACGAGAGAGGCCCTGCAGTTTTCTAAATGTAGATAGATTCGCCTGAACACTACTAGGCTTAGAGAAGCTGCGAGGACACGTCGCAAACTCCCCAAAGCCTTATGTCCCAGAGACCAGCTACACGTTGCACATCACAACTTCCTCGGGTTCGAACTTCATCCGGGAAGTGGCCAGAGGGCCCCCTTCTGTCTGTTTTGGCTCGCTGGAAACTGATCGCTCTCGGGCAGTTTGGAACTTTCAGATTGGCCATGTATGTGCATGGTAGCACATCCCAGCTGTAAGGAGGACCGCTGCAGCCTCCACGCCGCCTGAAACAGAGTGCTGCTGCCACTCTCACGTCCTGGAATGCCCTACGTAGGAAAAGGGCGTTTCCCTGAGGGCAGTACGGTGCTTCCAGTTCCCTGCAAGAGGCATGGGAAAGGCGCCAATGCCTAAAGGGAAAACGCCACTGCCTGCCAGGCTCATAGTAAGGACCATGTATTGCATTTGGAAGATTGGGCATACGTCATTCGCCAGGAAAACCTAGTCCATGGAGTGCCTTCAGTTAGTGAGCTTCTCTGAACTCTGGGATGACTGCGTCCTCCGCACCTCCCATGAAAGAACACTGAGACCTGAGTATCCCTTCCTGGGCGACTTCACAACCCTCAGGGATCTTTGGCCTCCGGGCATCTCTCCCTTCACGCCGAGTGAAAAGCAGCACACTGCTTTCTTCGTTGGAGAGCTAAGTGTCTGAGCTTTCTAAAGTCCACCCAAACACGGGTCCAGCAGGTCTTTTAAGTGTACGGCCAGTGGCTCACAGCACTGCACCAGGGCCACAATGAGAAAACACGCTCCTCAGTGTTTGTCTTGGGAAGCCTCACTGGCCTTCTCTCTAAGCCAAGCAGCCCGTTGACCTTCGAAGCAACCTGACAAAGGCACGGTTTGCCCCTGAAACACCCAGAGCCCTTTTATAAGGTGTACGGGCGTCGGAGCCTAACCCAAGTCAGTGGGGACGTCACGCCACTCGCCGCGGGCAGAACTGCCCTGCTACGAAGTTTCAACGGGGAAGGACAGGGTGCCGCTTCCGACCCTTTGACTGTGCCAGAAACTACACGTATTAGGCTCACTGCAACTTTGATATTGCTGACCTAGTGAGAAAAGCACTATTTTCCCCACTGGAGGGCAGAAGGCCTGTGGTGTCAAATTTCCCTGAGACAGTGCTGTTCTCTGTCTGCTCTTCACAGCTAGAGTGCCTTCACGGAGAACAGAGCGTCCTTGGAGAAACAGAGAGTGTCCTGTGCATTCCAGGCGGCACTCCAGATCACCCACTGCAAAAGGGAAATCTAAACCTCTCTCCACGGTTCAAAGGATCGATCGGATGGCCCATTTACACATCGAGGCGTTCAGCGGTTTTTCCACTGCCTTCTGGAGAAGTACTGCTGGATCTCTAGTATGCTTTTCCTATGGCACCCACGTCCTCACTGTGTCCCAGGGAACAACACTGTGTACAGGATCACCCTTCCTGGCTGACTAAGCAGCACCATGCTACCTAAGGACTCCGGATCACCTCTTTGAAAGCAGAGTGAAAGGCAACCCTCTGCTTTTTCTCCAGAGAGCTCGACGGCCAAAACATTCAACGGACTCCCTGAACACAGCACTAGCTGCTCTTTCGTAGGTGTCATGTCAGTGGCTCTCAGGGCAGAGCGTGGGCTGCAAGGAAAACACACTTCCCTCAGTGTGCGTTCCGGGTGCACTTACATGGCAGACCTCTCTCTATGCCACGCACAAACGAGCTAGGCCCTGCAGTTTTCTAAATGTAGATAGATTCGCCTGAACACTACTAGGCTTAGAGAAGCTGCGAGGACACGTCGCAAACTCCCCAAAGCCGTATGTCCCAGAGACCAGCTACACGTTGCACATCACAACTTCCTCGGGTTCGAACTTCATCCGGGAAGTGGCCAGAGGGCCCCCTTCTGTCTGTTTTGGCTCGCTGGAAACTGATCGCTCTCGGGCAGTTTGGAACTTTCAGATTGGCCATGTATGTGCATGGTAGCACGTCCCAGCTGTAAGGAGGACCGCTGCAGCCTCCACGCCGCCTGAAACAGAGTGCTGCTGCCACTCTCACGTCCTGGAATGCCCTACGTAGGAAAAGGGCGTTTCCCTGAGGGCAGTACGGTGCTTCCAGTTCCCTGCAAGAGGCATGGGAAAGGCGCCAATGCCTAAAGGGAAAACGCCACTGCCTGCCAGGCTCATAGTAAGGACCATGTATTGCATTTGGAAGATTGGGCATACGTCATTCGCCAGGAAAACCTAGTCCATGGAGTGCCTTCAGTTAGTGAGCTTCTCTGAACTCTGGGATGACTGCGTCCTCCGCACCTCCCATGAAAGAACACTGAGACCTGAGTATCCCTTCCTGGGCGACTTCACAACCCTCAGGGATCTTTGGCCTCTGGGCATCTCTCCCTTCACGCCGAGTGAAAAGCAGCACACTGCTTTCTTCGTTGGAGAGCTAAGTGTCTGAGCTTTCTAAAGTCCACCCAAACACGGGTCCAGCAGGTCTTTTAAGTGTATGGCCAGTGGCTCACAGCACTGCACCAGGGCCACAATGAGAAAACACGCTCCTCAGTGTTTGTCTTGGGAAGCCTCACTGGCCTTCTCTCTAAGCCAAGCAGCCCGTTGACCTTCGAAGCAACCTGACAAAGGCACGGTTTGCCCCTGAAACACCCAGAGCCCTTTTATAAGGTGTACGGGCGTCGGAGCCTAACCCAAGTCAGTGGGGACGTCACGCCACTCGCCGCGGGCAGAACTGCCCTGCTACGAAGTTTCAACGGGGAAGGACAGGGTGCCGCTTCCGACCCTTTGACTGTGCCAGAAACTACACGTATTAGGCTCACTGCAACTTTGATATTGCTGACCTAGTGAGAAAAGCACTATTTTCCCCACTGGAGAGCAGAAGGCCTGTGGTGTCAAATTTCCCGGAGACAGTGCTGTTCTCTGTCTGCTCTTCACAGCTAGAGTGCCTTCACGGAGAACAGAGCGTCCTTGGAGAAACAGAGAGTGTCCTGTGCATTCCAGGCGGCACTCCAGATCACCCACTGCAAAAGGGAAATCTAAACCTCTCTCCACGGTTCAAAGGATCGATCGGATGGCCCATTTACACATCGAGGCGTTCAGCGGTTTTTCCACTGCCTTCTGGAGAAGTACTGCTGGATCTCTAGTATGCTTTCCCTATGGCACCCACGTCCTCACTGTGGCCCAGGGAACAACACTGTGTACAGGATCACCCTTCCTGGCTGACTGAGCAGCACCATGCTAACTAAGGCCTCCGGATCACCTCTTTGAAAGCACAGTGAAAGGTAACCCACTGCTTTTTCTCCAGAGAGCTCGATGGCCAAAATATTCAACGGACTCCCTGAACACAGCACTAGCTGGTCTTTCGTAGGTGTCATGTCAGTGGCTCTCAGGGCAGAGTGTGGGCTGCAAGGAAAACACACTTCCCTCAGTGTGCGTTCCGGGTGCACTTACATGGCGGACCTCTCTCTATGCCACGCACAAACGAGAGAGACCCTGCAGTTTTCTAAATGTAGATAGATTTCCTGAACACTACTACGCTTAGAGAAGCTGCGAGGACACGTCGCAACCTCCCCAAAGCCTTATGTCCCAGAGACCAGCCACACGTTGCACATCACAACTTCCTCGGGTTCGAACTTCATCCGGGAAGTGGCCAGAGTGCCCCCTTCTGTCTGTTTTGGCTCGCTGGAAACTGATCGCTCTCAGGCAGTTTGGAACGTTCAGATTGGCCATGTATGTGCATCGTAGCAGGTCCCAGCTGTAAGGAGGACCGCTGCAGCCTCCACGCCGTTTGAAATAGTGTGCTGCTGCCAGTCTCACGTCCTGGAATGCCCTACGTAGGAAAAGGGCGTTTCCCTGAAGGCAATACGGTGCTTCCAGTTCCCTGCCAGCGGCATGGGAAAGGCGCCAATGCCTACAGGGAAAACGACACTGCCTGCCAGGCTCATAGTAAGGTCCATGTATTGCATTTGGAAGATTGGGCATACGTCATTCGCCAGGAAAACCTAGTCCATGGAGTGCCTTCAGTTAGTGAGCTTCTCTGAACTCTGGGATGACTGCGTCCTCCGCACCTCCCATGAAAGAACACTGAGACCTGAGTATCCCTTCCTGGGCGACTTCACAACCCTCAGGGATCTTTGGCCTCCGGGCATCTCTCCCTTCACGCCGAGTGAAAAGCAGCACACTGCTTTCTTCGTTGGGAAGCTAAGTGTCTGAGCTTTCTAAAGTCCACCCAAACAAGGGTCCAGCAGGTCTTTTAAGTTTACGGCCTAACCCAAGTCAGTGGGGACTTCACGCCACTCGCCGCAGGCAGAACTGCCCTGTTACGAAGTTTCAACGGGGAAGGACAGGGTGCCGCTTCCGACCCTTTGACTGTGCCAGAAACTACACGTATTAGGCTCACTGCAACTTTGATATTGCTGACCTAGTGAGAAAAGCACTATTTTCCCCACTGGAGAGCAGAAGGCCTGTGGTGTCAAATTTCCCTGAGACAGTGCTGTTCTCTGTCTGCTCTTCACAGCTAGAGTGCCTTCACGGAGAACAGAGCGTCCTTGGAGAAACAGAGAGTGTCCTGTGCATTCCAGGCGGCACTCCAGATCACCCACTGCAAAAGGGAAATCTAAACCTCTCTCCACGGTTCAAAGGATCGATCGGATGGCCCATTTACACATCGAGGCATTCAGCGGTTTTACCACTGCCTTCTGGAGAAGTACTGCTGGATCTCTAGTATGCTTTTCCTATGGCACCCACGTCCTCACTGTGTCCCAGGGAACAACACTGTGTACAGGATCACCCTTCCTGGCTGACTAAGCAGCACCATGCTACCTAAGACCTCCGGATCACCTCTTTGAAAGCAGAGTGAAAGGCAACCCTCTGCTTTTTCTCCAGAGAGTCGATGGCCCAAACATTCAACGGACTCCCTGAACACAGCACTAGCTGCTCTTTCGTAGGTGTCATGTCAGTGGCTCTCAAGGCAGAGCGTGGGCTGCAAGGAAAACACACTTCCCTCAGTGTGCGTTCCGGGTGCACTTACATGGCAGACCTCTCTCTATGCCACGCACAAACGAGCTAGGCCCTGCAGTTTTCTAAATGTAGATAGATTCGCCTGAACACTACTAGGCTTAGAGAAGCTGCGAGGACACGTCGCAAACTCCCCAAAGCCTTATGTCCCAGAGACCAGCTACACGTTGCACATCACAACTTCCTCGGGTTCGAACTTCATCCGGGAAGTGGCCAGAGGGCCCCCTTCTGTCTGTTTTGGCTCGCTGGAAACTGATCGCTCTCGGGCAGTTTGGAACTTTCAGATTGGCCATGTATGTGCATGGTAGCACGTCCCAGCTGTAAGGAGGACCGCTGCAGCCTCCACGCCGCCTGAAACAGAGTGCTGCTGCCACTCTCACGTCCTGGAATGCCCTACGTAGGAAAAGGGCGTTTCCCTGAGGGCAGTACGGTGCTTCCAGTTCCCTGCAAGAGGCATGGGAAAGGCGCCAATGCCTAAAGGGAAAACGCCACTGCCTGCCAGGCTCATAGTAAGGACCATGTATTGCATTTGGAAGATTGGGCATACGTCATTCGCCAGGAAAACCTAGTCCATGGAGTGCCTTCAGTTAGTGAGCTTCTCTGAACTCTGGGATGACTGCGTCCTCCGCACCTCCCATGAAAGAACACTGAGACCTGAGTATCCCTTCCTGGGCGACTTCACAACCCTCAGGGATCTTTGGCCTCTGGGCATCTCTCCCTTCACGCCGAGTGAAAAGCAGCACACTGCTTTCTTCGTTGGAGAGCTAAGTGTCTGAGCTTTCTAAAGTCCACCCAAACACGGGTCCAGCAGGTCTTTTAAGTGTATGGCCAGTGGCTCACAGCACTGCACCAGGGCCACAATGAGAAAACACGCTCCTCAGTGTTTGTCTTGGGAAGCCTCACTGGCCTTCTCTCTAAGCCAAGCAGCCCGTTGACCTTCGAAGCAACCTGACAAAGGCACGGTTTGCCCCTGAAACACCCAGAGCCCTTTTATAAGGTGTACGGGCGTCGGAGCCTAACCCAAGTCAGTGGGGACGTCACGCCACTCGCCGCGGGCAGAACTGCCCTGCTACGAAGTTTCACCGGGGAAGGACAGGGTGCCGCTTCCGACCCTTTGACTGTGCCAGAAACTACACGTATTAGGCTCACTGCAACTTTGATATTGCTGACCTAGTGAGAAAAGCACTATTTTCCCCACTGGAGAGCAGAAGGCCTGTGGTGTCAAATTTCCCTGAGACAGTGCTGTTCTCTGTCTGCTCTTCACAGCTAGAGTGCCTTCACGGAGAACAGAGCGTCCTTGGAGAAACAGAGAGTGTCCTGTGCATTCCAGGCGGCACTCCAGATCACCCACTGCAAAAGGGAAATCTAAACCTCTCTCCACGGTTCAAAGGATAGATCGGATGGCCCATTTACACATCGAGGCGTTCAGCGGTTTTTCCACTGCCTTCTGGAGAAGTACTGCTGGATCTCTAGTATGCTTTCCCTATGGCACCCACGTCCTCACTGTGGCCCAGGGAACAACACTGTGTACAGGATCACCCTTCCTGGCTGACTGAGCAGCACCATGCTAACTAAGGCCTCCGGATCACCTCTTTGAAAGCCCAGTGAAAGGTAACCCACTGCTTTTTCTCCAGAGAGCTCGATGGCCAAAATATTCAACGGACTCCCTGAACACAGCACTAGCTGGTCTTTCGTAGGTGTCATGTCAGTGGCTCTCAGGGCAGAGTGTGGGCTGCAAGGAAAACACACTTCCCTCAGTGTGCGTTCCGGGTGCACTTACATGGCGGACCTCTCTCTATGCCACGCACAAACGAGAGAGACCCTGCAGTTTTCTAAATGTAGATAGATTTCCTGAACACTACTACGCTTAGAGAAGCTGCGAGGACACGTCGCAACCTCCCCAAAGCCTTATGTCCCAGAGACCAGCCACACGTTGCACATCACAACTTCCTCGGGTTCGAACTTCATCCGGGAAGGGGCCAGAGTGCCCCCTTCTGTCTGTTTTGGCTCGCTGGAAACTGATCGCTCTCAGGCAGTTTGGAACGTTCAGATTGGCCATGTATGTGCATCGTAGCAGGTCCCAGCTGTAAGGAGGACCGCTGCAGCCTCCACGCCGTTTGAAATAGTGTGCTGCTGCCAGTCTCACGTCCTGGAATGCCCTACGTAGGAAAAGGGCGTTTCCCTGAAGGCAATACGGTGCTTCCAGTTCCCTGCCAGCGGCATGGGAAAGGCGCCAATGCCTACAGGGAAAACGACACTGCCTGCCAGGCTCATAGTAAGGTCCATGTATTGCATTTGGAAGATTGGGCATACGTCATTCGCCAGGAAAACCTAGTCCATGGAGTGCCTTCAGTTAGTGAGCTTCTCTGAACTCTGGGATGACTGCGTCCTCCGCACCTCCCATGAAAGAACACTGAGACCTGAGTATCCCTTCCTGGGCGACTTCACAACCCTCAGGGATCTTTGGCCTCCGGGCATCTCTCCCTTCACGCCGAGTGAAAAGCAGCACACTGCTTTCTTCGTTGGGAAGCTAAGTGTCTGAGCTTTCTAAAGTCCACCCAAACAAGGGTCCAGCAGGTCTTTTAAGTTTACGGCCTAACCCAAGTCAGTGGGGACTTCACGCCACTCGCCGCAGGCAGAACTGCCCTGCTACGAAGTTTCAACGGGGAAGGACAGGGTGCCGCTTCCGACCCATTGACTGTGCCAGAAACTACACGTATTAGGCTCACTGCAACTTTGATATTGCTGACCTAGTGAGAAAAGCACTATTTTCCCCACTGGAGAGCAGAAGGCCTGTGGTGTCAAATTTCCCGGAGACAGTGCTGTTCTCTGTCTGCTCTTCACAGCTAGAGTGCCTTCACGGAGAACAGAGCGTCCTTGGAGAAACAGAGAGTGTCCTGTGCATTCCAGGCGGCACTCCAGATCACCCACTGCAAAAGGGAAATCTAAACCTCTCTCCACGGTTCAAAGGATCGATCGGATGGCCCATTTACACATCGAGGCGTTCAGCGGTTTTTCCACTGCCTTCTGGAGAAGTACTGCTGGATCTCTAGTATGCTTTTCCTATGGCACCCACGTCCTCACTGTGTCGCAGGGAACAACACTGTGTACAGGATCACCCTTCCTGGCTGACTAAGCAGCACCATGCTACCTAAGGCCTCCGGATCACCTCTTTGAAAGCAGAGTGAAAGGCAACCCTCTGCTTTTTCTCCAGAGAGTCGATGGCCAAAACATTCAACGGACTCCCTGAACACAGCACTAGCTGCTCTTTCGTAGGTGTCATGTCAGTGGCTCTCAGGGCAGAGCGTGGGCTGCAAGGAAAACACACTTCCCTCAGTGTGCGTTCCGGGTGCAATTACATGGCAGACCTCTCTCTATGCCACGCAGAAACGAGAGAGGCCCTGCAGTTTTCTAAATGTAGATAGATTCGCCTGAACACTACTAGGCTTAGAGAAGCTGCGAGGACACGTCGCAAACTCCCCAAAGCCGTATGTCCCAGAGACCAGCTACACGTTGCACATCACAACTTCCTCGGGTTCGAACTTCATCCGGGAAGTGGCCAGAGGGCCCCCTTCTGTCTGTTTTGGCTCGCTGGAAACTGATCGCTCTCGGGCAGTTTGGAACTTTCAGATTGGCCATGTATGTGCATGGTAGCACGTCCCAGCTGTAAGGAGGACCGCTGCAGCCTCCACGCCGCCTGAAACAGAGTGCTGCTGCCACTCTCACGTCCTGGAATGCCCTACGTAGGAAAAGGGCGTTTCCCTGAGGGCAGTACGGTGCTTCCAGTTCCCTGCAAGAGGCATGGGAAAGGCGCCAATGCCTAAAGGGAAAACGCCACTGCCTGCCAGGCTCATAGTAAGGACCATGTATTGCATTTGGAAGATTGGGCATACGTCATTCGCCAGGAAAACCTAGTCCATGGAGTGCCTTCAGTTAGTGAGCTTCTCTGAACTCTGGGATGACTGCGTCCTCCGCACCTCCCATGAAAGAACACTGAGACCTGAGTATCCCTTCCTGGGCGACTCACAACCCTCAGGGATCTTTGGCCTCAGGGCATCTCTCCCTTAACGCCGAGTGAAAAGCAGCACACTGCTTTCTTCGTTGGAGAGCTAAGTGTCTGAGCTTTCTAAAGTCCACCCAAACACGGGTCCAGCAGGTCTTTAAGTGTACGGCCAGTGGCTCACAGCACTGCACCAGGGCCACAATGAGAAAACACGCTCCTCAGTGTTTGTCTTGGGAAGCCTCACTGGCCTTCTCTCTAAGCCAAGCAGCCCGTTGACCTTCGAAGCAACCTGACAAAGGCACGGTTTGCCCCTGAAACACCCAGAGCCCTTTTATAAGGTGTACGGGCGTCGGAGCCTAACCCAAGTCAGTGGGAACGTCACGCCACTTGCCGCGGGCAGAACTGCCCTGCTACGAAGTTTCACCGGGGAAGGACAGGGTGCCGCTTCCGACCCTTTGACTGTGCCAGAAACTACACGTATTAGGCTCACTGCAACTTTGATATTGCTGACCTAGTGAGAAAAGCACTATTTTCCCCACTGGAGAGCAGAATGCCTGTGGTGTCAAATTTCCCTGAGACAGTGCTGTTCTCTGTCTGCTCTTCACAGCTAGAGTGCCTTCACGGAGAACAGAGCATCCTTGGAGAAACAGAGAGTGTCCTGTGCATTCCAGGCGGCACTCCAGATCACCCACTGCAAAAGGGAAATCTAAACCTCTCTCCACGGTTCAAAGGATCGATCGGATGGCCCATTTACACATCGAGGCGTTCAGCGGTTTTTCCACTGCCTTCTGGAGAAGTACTGCTGGATCTCTAGTATGCTTTTCCTATGGCACCCACGTCCTCACTGTGTCCCAGGGAACAACACTGTGTACAGGATCACCCTTCCTGGCTGACTAAGCAGCACCATGCTACCTAAGGACTCCGGATCACCTCTTTGAAAGCAGAGTGAAAGGCAACCCTCTGCTTTTTCTCCAGAGAGCTCGACGGCCAAAACATTCAACGGACTCCCTGAACACAGCACTAGCTGCTCTTTCGTACGTGTCATGTCAGTGGCTCTCAGGGCAGAGCGTGGGCTGCAAGGAAAACACACTTCCCTCAGTGTGCGTTCCGAGTGCACTTACATGGCAGACCTCTCTCTATGCCACGCAGAAACGAGAGAGGCCCTGCAGTTTTCTAAATGTAGATAGATTCGCCTGAACACTACTAGGATTAGAGAAGCTGCGAGGACATGTCGCAACCTCCCCAAAGCCTTATGTCCCAGAGACCAGCCACACGTTGCACATCACAACTTCCTCGGGTTCGAACTTCATCCAGGAAGGGGCCAGAGTGCCCCCTTCTGTCTGTTTTGGCTCGCTGGAAACTGATCGCTCTCGGGCAGTTTGGAACTTTCAGATTGGCCATGTATGTGCATGGTAGCACGTCCCAGCTGTAAGGAGGACCGCTGCAGCCTCCACGCCGCCTGAAACAGAGTGCTGCTGCCACTCTCACGTCCTGGAATGCCCTACGTAGGAAAAGGGCGTTTCCCTGAGGGCAGTACGGTGCTTCCAGTTCCCTGCAAGAGGCATGGGAAAGGCGCCAATGCCTAAAGGGAAAACGCCACTGCCTGCCAGGCTCATAGTAAGGACCATGTATTGCATTTGGAAGATTGGGCATACGTCATTCGCCAGGAAAACCTAGTCCATGGAGTGTCTTCAGTTAGTGAGCTTCTCTGAACTCTGGGATGACTGCGTCTTCCGCACCTCCCATGAAAGAATACTGAGACCTGAGTATCCCTTCCTGGGCGACTTCACAACCCTCAGGGATCTTTGGCCTCCGGGCATCTCTCCCTTAACGCCGAGTGAAAAGCAGCACACTGCTTTCTTCGTTGGAGAGCTAAGTGTCTGAGCTTTCTAAAGTCCACCCAAACACGGGTCCAGCAGGTCTTTTAAGTGTACGGCCAGTGGCTCACAGCACTGCACCAGGGCCACAATGAGAAAACACGCTCCTCAGTGTTTGTCTTGGGAAGCCTCACTGGCCTTCTCTCTAAGCCAAGCAGCCCGTTGACCTTCGAAGCAACCTGACAAAGGCACGGTTTGCCCCTGAAACACCCAGAGCCCTTTTATAAGGTGTACGGGCGTCGGAGCCTAACCCAAGTCAGTGGGGACGTCACGCCACTCGCCGCGGGCAGAACTGCCCTGCTACGAAGTTTCAACGGGGAAGGACAGGGTGCCGCTTCCGACCCTTTGACTGTGCCAGAAACTACACGTATTAGGCTCACTGCAACTTTGATATTGCTGACCTAGTGAGAAAAGCACTATTTTCCCCACTGGAGGGCAGAAGGCCTGTGGTGTCAAATTTCCCTGAGACAGTGCTGTTCTCTGTCTGCTCTTCACAGCTAGAGTGCCTTCACGGAGAACAGAGCGTCCTTGGAGAAACAGAGAGTGTCCTGTGCATTCCAGGCGGCACTCCAGATCACCCACTGCAAAAGGGAAATCTAAACCTCTCTCCACGGTTCAAAGGATCGATCGGATGGCCCATTTACACATCGAGGCGTTCAGCGGTTTTTCCACTGCCTTCTGGAGAAGTACTGCTGGATCTCTAGTATGCTTTTCCTATGGCACCCACGTCCTCACTGTGTCCCAGGGAACAACACTGTGTACAGGATCACCCTTCCTGGCTGACTAAGCAGCACCATGCTACCTAAGGACTCCGGATCACCTCTTTGAAAGCAGAGTGAAAGGCAACCCTCTGCTTTTTCTCCAGAGAGCTCGACGGCCAAAACATTCAACGGACTCCCTGAACACAGCACTAGCTGCTCTTTCGTAGGTGTCATGTCAGTGGCTCTCAGGGCAGAGCGTGGGCTGCAAGGAAAACACACTTCCCTCAGTGTGCGTTCCGGGTGCACTTACATGGCAGACCTCTCTCTATGCCACGCACAAACGAGCTAGGCCCTGCAGTTTTCTAAATGTAGATAGATTCGCCTGAACACTACTAGGCTTAGAGAAGCTGCGAGGACACGTCGCAAACTCCCCAAAGCCTTATGTCCCAGAGACCAGCTACACGTTGCACATCACAACTTCCTCGGGTTCGAACTTCATCCGGGAAGTGGCCAGAGGGCCCCCTTCTGTCTGTTTTGGCTCGCTGGAAACTGATCGCTCTCGGGCAGTTTGGAACTTTCAGATTGGCCATGTATGTGCATGGTAGCACGTCCCAGCTGTAAGGAGGACCGCTGCAGCCTCCACGCCGCCTGAAACAGAGTGCTGCTGCCACTCTCACGTCCTGGAATGCCCTACGTAGGAAAAGGGCGTTTCCCTGAGGGCAGTACGGTGCTTCCAGTTCCCTGCAAGAGGCATGGGAAAGGCGCCAATGCCTAAAGGGAAAACGCCACTGCCTGCCAGGCTCATAGTAAGGACCATGTATTGCATTTGGAAGATTGGGCATACGTCATTCGCCAGGAAAACCTAGTCCATGGAGTGCCTTCAGTTAGTGAGCTTCTCTGAACTCTGGGATGACTGCGTCCTCCGCACCTCCCATGAAAGAACACTGAGACCTGAGTATCCCTTCCTGGGCGACTTCACAACCCTCAGGGATCTTTGGCCTCTGGGCATCTCTCCCTTCACGCCGAGTGAAAAGCAGCACACTGCTTTCTTCGTTGGAGAGCTAAGTGTCTGAGCTTTCTAAAGTCCACCCAAACACGGGTCCAGCAGGTCTTTTAAGTGTATGGCCAGTGGCTCACAGCACTGCACCAGGGCCACAATGAGAAAACACGCTCCTCAGTGTTTGTCTTGGGAAGCCTCACTGGCCTTCTCTCTAAGCCAAGCAGCCCGTTGACCTTCGAAGCAACCTGACAAAGGCACGGTTTGCCCCTGAAACACCCAGAGCCCTTTTATAAGGTGTACGGGCGTCGGAGCCTAACCCAAGTCAGTGGGGACGTCACGCCACTCGCCGCGGGCAGAACTGCCCTGCTACGAAGTTTCAACGGGGAAGGACAGGGTGCCGCTTCCGACCCTTTGACTGTGCCAGAAACTACACGTATTAGGCTCACTGCAACTTTGATATTGCTGACCTAGTGAGAAAAGCACTATTTTCCCCACTGGAGAGCAGAAGGCCTGTGGTGTCAAATTTCCCGGAGACAGTGCTGTTCTCTGTCTGCTCTTCACAGCTAGAGTGCCTTCACGGAGAACAGAGCGTCCTTGGAGAAACAGAGAGTGTCCTGTGCATTCCAGGCGGCACTCCAGATCACCCACTGCAAAAGGGAAATCTAAACCTCTCTCCACGGTTCAAAGGATCGATCGGATGGCCCATTTACACATCGAGGCGTTCAGCGGTTTTTCCACTGCCTTCTGGAGAAGTACTGCTGGATCTCTAGTATGCTTTCCCTATGGCACCCACGTCCTCACTGTGGCCCAGGGAACAACACTGTGTACAGGATCACCCTTCCTGGCTGACTGAGCAGCACCATGCTAACTAAGGCCTCCGGATCACCTCTTTGAAAGCACAGTGAAAGGTAACCCACTGCTTTTTCTCCAGAGAGCTCGATGGCCAAAATATTCAACGGACTCCCTGAACACAGCACTAGCTGGTCTTTCGTAGGTGTCATGTCAGTGGCTCTCAGGGCAGAGTGTGGGCTGCAAGGAAAACACACTTCCCTCAGTGTGCGTTCCGGGTGCACTTACATGGCGGACCTCTCTCTATGCCACGCACAAACGAGAGAGACCCTGCAGTTTTCTAAATGTAGATAGATTTCCTGAACACTACTACGCTTAGAGAAGCTGCGAGGACACGTCGCAACCTCCCCAAAGCCTTATGTCCCAGAGACCAGCCACACGTTGCACATCACAACTTCCTCGGGTTCGAACTTCATCCGGGAAGTGGCCAGAGTGCCCCCTTCTGTCTGTTTTGGCTCGCTGGAAACTGATCGCTCTCAGGCAGTTTGGAACGTTCAGATTGGCCATGTATGTGCATCGTAGCAGGTCCCAGCTGTAAGGAGGACCGCTGCAGCCTCCACGCCGTTTGAAATAGTGTGCTGCTGCCAGTCTCACGTCCTGGAATGCCCTACGTAGGAAAAGGGCGTTTCCCTGAAGGCAATACGGTGCTTCCAGTTCCCTGCCAGCGGCATGGGAAAGGCGCCAATGCCTACAGGGAAAACGACACTGCCTGCCAGGCTCATAGTAAGGTCCATGTATTGCATTTGGAAGATTGGGCATACGTCATTCGCCAGGAAAACCTAGTCCATGGAGTGCCTTCAGTTAGTGAGCTTCTCTGAACTCTGGGATGACTGCGTCCTCCGCACCTCCCATGAAAGAACACTGAGACCTGAGTATCCCTTCCTGGGCGACTTCACAACCCTCAGGGATCTTTGGCCTCCGGGCATCTCTCCCTTCACGCCGAGTGAAAAGCAGCACACTGCTTTCTTCGTTGGGAAGCTAAGTGTCTGAGCTTTCTAAAGTCCACCCAAACAAGGGTCCAGCAGGTCTTTTAAGTTTACGGCCTAACCCAAGTCAGTGGGGACTTCACGCCACTCGCCGCAGGCAGAACTGCCCTGTTACGAAGTTTCAACGGGGAAGGACAGGGTGCCGCTTCCGACCCTTTGACTGTGCCAGAAACTACACGTATTAGGCTCACTGCAACTTTGATATTGCTGACCTAGTGAGAAAAGCACTATTTTCCCCACTGGAGAGCAGAAGGCCTGTGGTGTCAAATTTCCCTGAGACAGTGCTGTTCTCTGTCTGCTCTTCACAGCTAGAGTGCCTTCACGGAGAACAGAGCGTCCTTGGAGAAACAGAGAGTGTCCTGTGCATTCCAGGCGGCACTCCAGATCACCCACTGCAAAAGGGAAATCTAAACCTCTCTCCACGGTTCAAAGGATCGATCGGATGGCCCATTTACACATCGAGGCATTCAGCGGTTTTACCACTGCCTTCTGGAGAAGTACTGCTGGATCTCTAGTATGCTTTTCCTATGGCACCCACGTCCTCACTGTGTCCCAGGGAACAACACTGTGTACAGGATCACCCTTCCTGGCTGACTAAGCAGCACCATGCTACCTAAGACCTCCGGATCACCTCTTTGAAAGCAGAGTGAAAGGCAACCCTCTGCTTTTTCTCCAGAGAGTCGATGGCCCAAACATTCAACGGACTCCCTGAACACAGCACTAGCTGCTCTTTCGTAGGTGTCATGTCAGTGGCTCTCAAGGCAGAGCGTGGGCTGCAAGGAAAACACACTTCCCTCAGTGTGCGTTCCGGGTGCACTTACATGGCAGACCTCTCTCTATGCCACGCACAAACGAGCTAGGCCCTGCAGTTTTCTAAATGTAGATAGATTCGCCTGAACACTACTAGGCTTAGAGAAGCTGCGAGGACACGTCGCAAACTCCCCAAAGCCTTATGTCCCAGAGACCAGCTACACGTTGCACATCACAACTTCCTCGGGTTCGAACTTCATCCGGGAAGTGGCCAGAGGGCCCCCTTCTGTCTGTTTTGGCTCGCTGGAAACTGATCGCTCTCGGGCAGTTTGGAACTTTCAGATTGGCCATGTATGTGCATGGTAGCACGTCCCAGCTGTAAGGAGGACCGCTGCAGCCTCCACGCCGCCTGAAACAGAGTGCTGCTGCCACTCTCACGTCCTGGAATGCCCTACGTAGGAAAAGGGCGTTTCCCTGAGGGCAGTACGGTGCTTCCAGTTCCCTGCAAGAGGCATGGGAAAGGCGCCAATGCCTAAAGGGAAAACGCCACTGCCTGCCAGGCTCATAGTAAGGACCATGTATTGCATTTGGAAGATTGGGCATACGTCATTCGCCAGGAAAACCTAGTCCATGGAGTGCCTTCAGTTAGTGAGCTTCTCTGAACTCTGGGATGACTGCGTCCTCCGCACCTCCCATGAAAGAACACTGAGACCTGAGTATCCCTTCCTGGGCGACTTCACAACCCTCAGGGATCTTTGGCCTCTGGGCATCTCTCCCTTCACGCCGAGTGAAAAGCAGCACACTGCTTTCTTCGTTGGAGAGCTAAGTGTCTGAGCTTTCTAAAGTCCACCCAAACACGGGTCCAGCAGGTCTTTTAAGTGTATGGCCAGTGGCTCACAGCACTGCACCAGGGCCACAATGAGAAAACACGCTCCTCAGTGTTTGTCTTGGGAAGCCTCACTGGCCTTCTCTCTAAGCCAAGCAGCCCGTTGACCTTCGAAGCAACCTGACAAAGGCACGGTTTGCCCCTGAAACACCCAGAGCCCTTTTATAAGGTGTACGGGCGTCGGAGCCTAACCCAAGTCAGTGGGGACGTCACGCCACTCGCCGCGGGCAGAACTGCCCTGCTACGAAGTTTCACCGGGGAAGGACAGGGTGCCGCTTCCGACCCTTTGACTGTGCCAGAAACTACACGTATTAGGCTCACTGCAACTTTGATATTGCTGACCTAGTGAGAAAAGCACTATTTTCCCCACTGGAGAGCAGAAGGCCTGTGGTGTCAAATTTCCCTGAGACAGTGCTGTTCTCTGTCTGCTCTTCACAGCTAGAGTGCCTTCACGGAGAACAGAGCGTCCTTGGAGAAACAGAGAGTGTCCTGTGCATTCCAGGCGGCACTCCAGATCACCCACTGCAAAAGGGAAATCTAAACCTCTCTCCACGGTTCAAAGGATAGATCGGATGGCCCATTTACACATCGAGGCGTTCAGCGGTTTTTCCACTGCCTTCTGGAGAAGTACTGCTGGATCTCTAGTATGCTTTCCCTATGGCACCCACGTCCTCACTGTGGCCCAGGGAACAACACTGTGTACAGGATCACCCTTCCTGGCTGACTGAGCAGCACCATGCTAACTAAGGCCTCCGGATCACCTCTTTGAAAGCACAGTGAAAGGTAACCCACTGCTTTTTCTCCAGAGAGCTCGATGGCCAAAATATTCAACGGACTCCCTGAACACAGCACTAGCTGGTCTTTCGTAGGTGTCATGTCAGTGGCTCTCAGGGCAGAGTGTGGGCTGCAAGGAAAACACACTTCCCTCAGTGTGCGTTCCGGGTGCACTTACATGGCGGACCTCTCTCTATGCCACGCACAAACGAGAGAGACCCTGCAGTTTTCTAAATGTAGATAGATTTCCTGAACACTACTACGCTTAGAGAAGCTGCGAGGACACGTCGCAACCTCCCCAAAGCCTTATGTCCCAGAGACCAGCCACACGTTGCACATCACAACTTCCTCGGGTTCGAACTTCATCCGGGAAGTGGCCAGAGTGCCCCCTTCTGTCTGTTTTGGCTCGCTGGAAACTGATCGCTCTCAGGCAGTTTGGAACGTTCAGATTGGCCATGTATGTGCATCGTAGCAGGTCCCAGCTGTAAGGAGGACCGCTGCAGCCTCCACGCCGTTTGAAATAGTGTGCTGCTGCCAGTCTCACGTCCTGGAATGCCCTACGTAGGAAAAGGGCGTTTCCCTGAAGGCAATACGGTGCTTCCAGTTCCCTGCCAGCGGCATGGGAAAGGCGCCAATGCCTACAGGGAAAACGACACTGCCTGCCAGGCTCATAGTAAGGTCCATGTATTGCATTTGGAAGATTGGGCATACGTCATTCGCCAGGAAAACCTAGTCCATGGAGTGCCTTCAGTTAGTGAGCTTCTCTGAACTCTGGGATGACTGCGTCCTCCGCACCTCCCATGAAAGAACACTGAGACCTGAGTATCCCTTCCTGGGCGACTTCACAACCCTCAGGGATCTTTGGCCTCCGGGCATCTCTCCCTTCACGCCGAGTGAAAAGCAGCACACTGCTTTCTTCGTTGGGAAGCTAAGTGTCTGAGCTTTCTAAAGTCCACCCAAACAAGGGTCCAGCAGGTCTTTTAAGTTTACGGCCTAACCCAAGTCAGTGGGGACTTCACGCCACTCGCCGCAGGCAGAACTGCCCTGCTACGAAGTTTCAACGGGGAAGGACAGGGTGCCGCTTCCGACCCATTGACTGTGCCAGAAACTACACGTATTAGGCTCACTGCAACTTTGATATTGCTGACCTAGTGAGAAAAGCACTATTTTCCCCACTGGAGAGCAGAAGGCCTGTGGTGTCAAATTTCCCGGAGACAGTGCTGTTCTCTGTCTGCTCTTCACAGCTAGAGTGCCTTCACGGAGAACAGAGCGTCCTTGGAGAAACAGAGAGTGTCCTGTGCATTCCAGGCGGCACTCCAGATCACCCACTGCAAAAGGGAAATCTAAACCTCTCTCCACGGTTCAAAGGATCGATCGGATGGCCCATTTACACATCGAGGCGTTCAGCGGTTTTTCCACTGCCTTCTGGAGAAGTACTGCTGGATCTCTAGTATGCTTTTCCTATGGCACCCACGTCCTCACTGTGTCGCAGGGAACAACACTGTGTACAGGATCACCCTTCCTGGCTGACTAAGCAGCACCATGCTACCTAAGGCCTCCGGATCACCTCTTTGAAAGCAGAGTGAAAGGCAACCCTCTGCTTTTTCTCCAGAGAGTCGATGGCCAAAACATTCAACGGACTCCCTGAACACAGCACTAGCTGCTCTTTCGTAGGTGTCATGTCAGTGGCTCTCAGGGCAGAGCGTGGGCTGCAAGGAAAACACACTTCCCTCAGTGTGCGTTCCGGGTGCAATTACATGGCAGACCTCTCTCTATGCCACGCAGAAACGAGAGAGGCCCTGCAGTTTTCTAAATGTAGATAGATTCGCCTGAACACTACTAGGCTTAGAGAAGCTGCGAGGACACGTCGCAAACTCCCCAAAGCCGTATGTCCCAGAGACCAGCTACACGTTGCACATCACAACTTCCTCGGGTTCGAACTTCATCCGGGAAGTGGCCAGAGGGCCCCCTTCTGTCTGTTTTGGCTCGCTGGAAACTGATCGCTCTCGGGCAGTTTGGAACTTTCAGATTGGCCATGTATGTGCATGGTAGCACGTCCCAGCTGTAAGGAGGACCGCTGCAGCCTCCACGCCGCCTGAAACAGAGTGCTGCTGCCACTCTCACGTCCTGGAATGCCCTACGTAGGAAAAGGGCGTTTCCCTGAGGGCAGTACGGTGCTTCCAGTTCCCTGCAAGAGGCATGGGAAAGGCGCCAATGCCTAAAGGGAAAACGCCACTGCCTGCCAGGCTCATAGTAAGGACCATGTATTGCATTTGGAAGATTGGGCATACGTCATTCGCCAGGAAAACCTAGTCCATGGAGTGCCTTCAGTTAGTGAGCTTCTCTGAACTCTGGGATGACTGCGTCCTCCGCACCTCCCATGAAAGAACACTGAGACCTGAGTATCCCTTCCTGGGCGACTCACAACCCTCAGGGATCTTTGGCCTCAGGGCATCTCTCCCTTAACGCCGAGTGAAAAGCAGCACACTGCTTTCTTCGTTGGAGAGCTAAGTGTCTGAGCTTTCTAAAGTCCACCCAAACACGGGTCCAGCAGGTCTTTAAGTGTACGGCCAGTGGCTCACAGCACTGCACCAGGGCCACAATGAGAAAACACGCTCCTCAGTGTTTGTCTTGGGAAGCCTCACTGGCCTTCTCTCTAAGCCAAGCAGCCCGTTGACCTTCGAAGCAACCTGACAAAGGCACGGTTTGCCCCTGAAACACCCAGAGCCCTTTTATAAGGTGTACGGGCGTCGGAGCCTAACCCAAGTCAGTGGGAACGTCACGCCACTTGCCGCGGGCAGAACTGCCCTGCTACGAAGTTTCACCGGGGAAGGACAGGGTGCCGCTTCCGACCCTTTGACTGTGCCAGAAACTACACGTATTAGGCTCACTGCAACTTTGATATTGCTGACCTAGTGAGAAAAGCACTATTTTCCCCACTGGAGAGCAGAATGCCTGTGGTGTCAAATTTCCCTGAGACAGTGCTGTTCTCTGTCTGCTCTTCACAGCTAGAGTGCCTTCACGGAGAACAGAGCATCCTTGGAGAAACAGAGAGTGTCCTGTGCATTCCAGGCGGCACTCCAGATCACCCACTGCAAAAGGGAAATCTAAACCTCTCTCCACGGTTCAAAGGATCGATCGGATGGCCCATTTACACATCGAGGCGTTCAGCGGTTTTTCCACTGCCTTCTGGAGAAGTACTGCTGGATCTCTAGTATGCTTTTCCTATGGCACCCACGTCCTCACTGTGTCCCAGGGAACAACACTGTGTACAGGATCACCCTTCCTGGCTGACTAAGCAGCACCATGCTACCTAAGGACTCCGGATCACCTCTTTGAAAGCAGAGTGAAAGGCAACCCTCTGCTTTTTCTCCAGAGAGCTCGACGGCCAAAACATTCAACGGACTCCCTGAACACAGCACTAGCTGCTCTTTCGTACGTGTCATGTCAGTGGCTCTCAGGGCAGAGCGTGGGCTGCAAGGAAAACACACTTCCCTCAGTGTGCGTTCCGAGTGCACTTACATGGCAGACCTCTCTCTATGCCACGCAGAAACGAGAGAGGCCCTGCAGTTTTCTAAATGTAGATAGATTCGCCTGAACACTACTAGGATTAGAGAAGCTGCGAGGACATGTCGCAACCTCCCCAAAGCCTTATGTCCCAGAGACCAGCCACACGTTGCACATCACAACTTCCTCGGGTTCGAACTTCATCCAGGAAGGGGCCAGAGTGCCCCCTTCTGTCTGTTTTGGCTCGCTGGAAACTGATCGCTCTCGGGCAGTTTGGAACTTTCAGATTGGCCATGTATGTGCATGGTAGCACGTCCCAGCTGTAAGGAGGACCGCTGCAGCCTCCACGCCGCCTGAAACAGAGTGCTGCTGCCACTCTCACGTCCTGGAATGCCCTACGTAGGAAAAGGGCGTTTCCCTGAGGGCAGTACGGTGCTTCCAGTTCCCTGCAAGAGGCATGGGAAAGGCGCCAATGCCTAAAGGGAAAACGCCACTGCCTGCCAGGCTCATAGTAAGGACCATGTATTGCATTTGGAAGATTGGGCATACGTCATTCGCCAGGAAAACCTAGTCCATGGAGTGTCTTCAGTTAGTGAGCTTCTCTGAACTCTGGGATGACTGCGTCTTCCGCACCTCCCATGAAAGAATACTGAGACCTGAGTATCCCTTCCTGGGCGACTTCACAACCCTCAGGGATCTTTGGCCTCCGGGCATCTCTCCCTTAACGCCGAGTGAAAAGCAGCACACTGCTTTCTTCGTTGGAGAGCTAAGTGTCTGAGCTTTCTAAAGTCCACCCAAACACGGGTCCAGCAGGTCTTTTAAGTGTACGGCCAGTGGCTCACAGCACTGCACCAGGGCCACAATGAGAAAACACGCTCCTCAGTGTTTGTCTTGGGAAGCCTCACTGGCCTTCTCTTTAAGCCAAGCAGCCCGTTGACCTTCGAAGCAACCTGACAAAGGCACGGTTTGCCCCTGAAACACCCAGAGCCCTTTTATAAGGTGTACGGGCGTCGGAGCCTAACCCAAGTCAGTGGGGACGTCACGCCACTCGCCGCAGGCAGAACTGCCCTGCTACGAAGTTTCAACGGGGAAGGACAGGGTGCCGCTTCCGACCCTTTGACTGTGCCAGAAACTACACGTATTAGGCTCACTGCAACTTTGATATTGCTGACCTAGTGAGAAAAGCACTATTTTCCCCACTGGAGAGCAGAATGCCTGTGGTGTCAAATTTCCCTGAGACAGTGCTGTTCTCTGTCTGCTCTTCACAGCTAGAGTGCCTTCACGGAGAACAGAGCATCCTTGGAGAAACAGAGAGTGTCCTGTGCATTCCAGGCGGCACTCCAGATCACCCACTGCAAAAGGGAAATCTAAACCTCTCTCCACGGTTCAAAGGATCGATCGGATGGCCCATTTACACATCGAGGCGTTCAGCCGTTTTTCCACTGCCTTCTGGAGAAGTACTGCTGGATCTCTAGTATGCTTTTCCTATGGCACCCACGTCCTCACTGTGTCCCAGGGAACAACACTGTGTACAGGATCACCCTTCCTGGCTGACTAAGCAGCACCATGCTACCTAAGGACTCCGGATCACCTCTTTGAAAGCAGAGTGAAAGGCAACCCTCTGCTTTTTCTCCAGAGAGCTCGACGGCCAAAACATTCAACGGACTCCCTGAACACAGCACTAGCTGCTCTTTCGTAGGTGTCATGTCAGTGGCTCTCAGGGCAGAGCGTGGGCTGCAAGGAAAACACACTTCCCTCAGTGTGCGTTCCGAGTGCACTTACATGGCAGACCTCTCTCTATGCCACGCAGAAACGAGAGAGGCCCTGCAGTTTTCTAAATGTAGATAGATTCGCCTGAACACTACTAGGATTAGAGAAGCTGCGAGGACATGTCGCAACCTCCCCAAAGCCTTATGTCCCAGAGACCAGCCACACGTTGCACATCACAACTTCCTCGGGTTCGAACTTCATCCAGGAAGGGGCCAGAGTGCCCCCTTCTGTCTGTTTTGGCTCGCTGGAAACTGATCGCTCTCGGGCAGTTTGGAACTTTCAGATTGGCCATGTATGTGCATGGTAGCACGTCCCAGCTGTAAGGAGGACCGCTGCAGCCTCCACGCCGCCTGAAACAGAGTGCTGCTGCCACTCTCACGTCCTGGAATGCCCTACGTAGGAAAAGGGCGTTTCCCTGAGGGCAGTACGGTGCTTCCAGTTCCCTGCAAGAGGCATGGGAAAGGCGCCAATGCCTAAAGGGAAAACGCCACTGCCTGCCAGGCTCATAGTAAGGACCATGTATTGCATTTGGAAGATTGGGCATACGTCATTCGCCAGGAAAACCTAGTCCATGGAGTGTCTTCAGTTAGTGAGCTTCTCTGAACTCTGGGATGACTGCGTCTTCCGCACCTCCCATGAAAGAATACTGAGACCTGAGTATCCCTTCCTGGGCGACTTCACAACCCTCAGGGATCTTTGGCCTCCGGGCATCTCTCCCTTAACGCCGAGTGAAAAGCAGCACACTGCTTTCTTCGTTGGAGAGCTAAGTGTCTGAGCTTTCTAAAGTCCACCCAAACACGGGTCCAGCAGGTCTTTTAAGTGTACGGCCAGTGGCTCACAGCACTGCACCAGGGCCACAATGAGAAAACACGCTCCTCAGTGTTTGTCTTGGGAAGCCTCACTGGCCTTCTCTTTAAGCCAAGCAGCCCGTTGACCTTCGAAGCAACCTGACAAAGGCACGGTTTGCCCCTGAAACACCCAGAGCCCTTTTATAAGGTGTACGGGCGTCGGAGCCTAACCCAAGTCAGTGGGGACGTCACGCCACTCGCCGCAGGCAGAACTGCCCTGCTACGAAGTTTCAACGGGGAAGGACAGGGTGCCGCTTCCGACCCTTTGACTGTGCCAGAAACTACATGTACTAGGCACACAGCAACTTTGATATTGCTGACCTAGTGAGAAAAGCACTATTTTCCCCACTGGAGAGCAGAAGGCCTGTGGTGTCAAATTTCCCGGAGACAGTGCTGTTCTCTGTCTGCTCTTCACAGCTAGAGTGCCTTCACGGAGAACAGAGCGTCCTTGGAGAAACAGAGAGTGTCCTGTGCATTCCAGGCGGCACTCCAGATCACCCACTGCAAAAGGGAAGTCGAAACCTCTCTCCAGGGTTCAAAGGATCGATCGGATGGCCCATTCACACATTGAGGCGTTCAGCGGTTTTTCCACTGCCTTCTGGAGAAGTACTGCTGGATCTCTAGTATGCTTTCCCTATGGCACCCACGTCCTCACTGTGGCCCAGGGAACAACACTGTGTACAGGATCACCCTTCCTGGCTGACTGAGCAGCACCATGCTAACTAAGGCCTCCGGATCACCTCTTTGAAAGCACAGTGAAAGGTAACCCACTGCTTTTTCTCCAGAGAGCTCGATGGCCAAAATATTCAACGGACTCCCTGAACACAGCACTAGCTGGTCTTTCGTAGGTGTCATGTCAGTGGCTCTCAGGGCAGAGTGTGGGCTGCAAGGAAAACACACTTCCCTCAGTGTGCGTTCCGGGTGCACTTACATGGCGGACCTCTCTCTATGCCACGCACAAACGAGAGAGACCCTGCAGTTTTCTAAATGTAGATAGATTTCCTGAACACTACTACGCTTAGAGAAGCTGCGAGGACACGTCGCAACCTCCCCAAAGCCTTATGTCCCAGAGACCAGCCACACGTTGCACATCACAACTTCCTCGGGTTCGAACTTCATCCGGGAAGTGGCCAGAGTGCCCCCTTCTGTCTGTTTTGGCTCGCTGGAAACTGATCGCTCTCAGGCAGTTTGGAACGTTCAGATTGGCCATGTATGTGCATCGTAGCAGGTCCCAGCTGTAAGGAGGACCGCTGCAGCCTCCACGCCGTTTGAAATAGTGTGCTGCTGCCAGTCTCACGTCCTGGAATGCCCTACGTAGGAAAAGGGCGTTTCCCTGAAGGCAATACGGTGCTTCCAGTTCCCTGCCAGCGGCATGGGAAAGGCGCCAATGCCTACAGGGAAAACGACACTGCCTGCCAGGCTCATAGTAAGGTCCATGTATTGCATTTGGAAGATTGGGCATACGTCATTCGCCAGGAAAACCTAGTCCATGGAGTGCCTTCAGTTAGTGAGCTTCTCTGAACTCTGGGATGACTGCGTCCTCCGCACCTCCCATGAAAGAACACTGAGACCTGAGTATCCCTTCCTGGGCGACTTCACAACCCTCAGGGATCTTTGGCCTCCGGGCATCTCTCCCTTCACGCCGAGTGAAAAGCAGCACACTGCTTTCTTCGTTGGGAAGCTAAGTGTCTGAGCTTTCTAAAGTCCACCCAAACAAGGGTCCAGCAGGTCTTTTAAGTTTACGGCCTAACCCAAGTCAGTGGGGACTTCACGCCACTCGCCGCAGGCAGAACTGCCCTGCTACGAAGTTTCAACGGGGAAGGACAGGGTGCCGCTTCCGACCCATTGACTGTGCCAGAAACTACACGTATTAGGCTCACTGCAACTTTGATATTGCTGACCTAGTGAGAAAAGCACTATTTTCCCCACTGGAGAGCAGAAGGCCTGTGGTGTCAAATTTCCCGGAGACAGTGCTGTTCTCTGTCTGCTCTTCACAGCTAGAGTGCCTTCACGGAGAACAGAGCGTCCTTGGAGAAACAGAGAGTGTCCTGTGCATTCCAGGCGGCACTCCAGATCACCCACTGCAAAAGGGAAATCTAAACCTCTCTCCACGGTTCAAAGGATCGATCGGATGGCCCATTTACACATCGAGGCGTTCAGCGGTTTTTCCACTGCCTTCTGGAGAAGTACTGCTGGATCTCTAGTATGCTTTTCCTATGGCACCCACGTCCTCACTGTGTCGCAGGGAACAACACTGTGTACAGGATCACCCTTCCTGGCTGACTAAGCAGCACCATGCTACCTAAGGCCTCCGGATCACCTCTTTGAAAGCAGAGTGAAAGGCAACCCTCTGCTTTTTCTCCAGAGAGTCGATGGCCAAAACATTCAACGGACTCCCTGAACACAGCACTAGCTGCTCTTTCGTAGGTGTCATGTCAGTGGCTCTCAGGGCAGAGCGTGGGCTGCAAGGAAAACACACTTCCCTCAGTGTGCGTTCCGGGTGCAATTACATGGCAGACCTCTCTCTATGCCACGCAGAAACGAGAGAGGCCCTGCAGTTTTCTAAATGTAGATAGATTCGCCTGAACACTACTAGGCTTAGAGAAGCTGCGAGGACACGTCGCAAACTCCCCAAAGCCGTATGTCCCAGAGACCAGCTACACGTTGCACATCACAACTTCCTCGGGTTCGAACTTCATCCGGGAAGTGGCCAGAGGGCCCCCTTCTGTCTGTTTTGGCTCGCTGGAAACTGATCGCTCTCGGGCAGTTTGGAACTTTCAGATTGGCCATGTATGTGCATGGTAGCACGTCCCAGCTGTAAGGAGGACCGCTGCAGCCTCCACGCCGCCTGAAACAGAGTGCTGCTGCCACTCTCACGTCCTGGAATGCCCTACGTAGGAAAAGGGCGTTTCCCTGAGGGCAGTACGGTGCTTCCAGTTCCCTGCAAGAGGCATGGGAAAGGCGCCAATGCCTAAAGGGAAAACGCCACTGCCTGCCAGGCTCATAGTAAGGACCATGTATTGCATTTGGAAGATTGGGCATACGTCATTCGCCAGGAAAACCTAGTCCATGGAGTGCCTTCAGTTAGTGAGCTTCTCTGAACTCTGGGATGACTGCGTCCTCCGCACCTCCCATGAAAGAACACTGAGACCTGAGTATCCCTTCCTGGGCGACTCACAACCCTCAGGGATCTTTGGCCTCAGGGCATCTCTCCCTTAACGCCGAGTGAAAAGCAGCACACTGCTTTCTTCGTTGGAGAGCTAAGTGTCTGAGCTTTCTAAAGTCCACCCAAACACGGGTCCAGCAGGTCTTTAAGTGTACGGCCAGTGGCTCACAGCACTGCACCAGGGCCACAATGAGAAAACACGCTCCTCAGTGTTTGTCTTGGGAAGCCTCACTGGCCTTCTCTCTAAGCCAAGCAGCCCGTTGACCTTCGAAGCAACCTGACAAAGGCACGGTTTGCCCCTGAAACACCCAGAGCCCTTTTATAAGGTGTACGGGCGTCGGAGCCTAACCCAAGTCAGTGGGAACGTCACGCCACTTGCCGCGGGCAGAACTGCCCTGCTACGAAGTTTCACCGGGGAAGGACAGGGTGCCGCTTCCGACCCTTTGACTGTGCCAGAAACTACACGTATTAGGCTCACTGCAACTTTGATATTGCTGACCTAGTGAGAAAAGCACTATTTTCCCCACTGGAGAGCAGAATGCCTGTGGTGTCAAATTTCCCTGAGACAGTGCTGTTCTCTGTCTGCTCTTCACAGCTAGAGTGCCTTCACGGAGAACAGAGCATCCTTGGAGAAACAGAGAGTGTCCTGTGCATTCCAGGCGGCACTCCAGATCACCCACTGCAAAAGGGAAATCTAAACCTCTCTCCACGGTTCAAAGGATCGATCGGATGGCCCATTTACACATCGAGGCGTTCAGCGGTTTTTCCACTGCCTTCTGGAGAAGTACTGCTGGATCTCTAGTATGCTTTTCCTATGGCACCCACGTCCTCACTGTGTCCCAGGGAACAACACTGTGTACAGGATCACCCTTCCTGGCTGACTAAGCAGCACCATGCTACCTAAGGACTCCGGATCACCTCTTTGAAAGCAGAGTGAAAGGCAACCCTCTGCTTTTTCTCCAGAGAGCTCGACGGCCAAAACATTCAACGGACTCCCTGAACACAGCACTAGCTGCTCTTTCGTACGTGTCATGTCAGTGGCTCTCAGGGCAGAGCGTGGGCTGCAAGGAAAACACACTTCCCTCAGTGTGCGTTCCGAGTGCACTTACATGGCAGACCTCTCTCTATGCCACGCAGAAACGAGAGAGGCCCTGCAGTTTTCTAAATGTAGATAGATTCGCCTGAACACTACTAGGATTAGAGAAGCTGCGAGGACATGTCGCAACCTCCCCAAAGCCTTATGTCCCAGAGACCAGCCACACGTTGCACATCACAACTTCCTCGGGTTCGAACTTCATCCAGGAAGGGGCCAGAGTGCCCCCTTCTGTCTGTTTTGGCTCGCTGGAAACTGATCGCTCTCGGGCAGTTTGGAACTTTCAGATTGGCCATGTATGTGCATGGTAGCACGTCCCAGCTGTAAGGAGGACCGCTGCAGCCTCCACGCCGCCTGAAACAGAGTGCTGCTGCCACTCTCACGTCCTGGAATGCCCTACGTAGGAAAAGGGCGTTTCCCTGAGGGCAGTACGGTGCTTCCAGTTCCCTGCAAGAGGCATGGGAAAGGCGCCAATGCCTAAAGGGAAAACGCCACTGCCTGCCAGGCTCATAGTAAGGACCATGTATTGCATTTGGAAGATTGGGCATACGTCATTCGCCAGGAAAACCTAGTCCATGGAGTGTCTTCAGTTAGTGAGCTTCTCTGAACTCTGGGATGACTGCGTCTTCCGCACCTCCCATGAAAGAATACTGAGACCTGAGTATCCCTTCCTGGGCGACTTCACAACCCTCAGGGATCTTTGGCCTCCGGGCATCTCTCCCTTAACGCCGAGTGAAAAGCAGCACACTGCTTTCTTCGTTGGAGAGCTAAGTGTCTGAGCTTTCTAAAGTCCACCCAAACACGGGTCCAGCAGGTCTTTTAAGTGTACGGCCAGTGGCTCACAGCACTGCACCAGGGCCACAATGAGAAAACACGCTCCTCAGTGTTTGTCTTGGGAAGCCTCACTGGCCTTCTCTTTAAGCCAAGCAGCCCGTTGACCTTCGAAGCAACCTGACAAAGGCACGGTTTGCCCCTGAAACACCCAGAGCCCTTTTATAAGGTGTACGGGCGTCGGAGCCTAACCCAAGTCAGTGGGGACGTCACGCCACTCGCCGCAGGCAGAACTGCCCTGCTACGAAGTTTCAACGGGGAAGGACAGGGTGCCGCTTCCGACCCTTTGACTGTGCCAGAAACTACACGTATTAGGCTCACTGCAACTTTGATATTGCTGACCTAGTGAGAAAAGCACTATTTTCCCCACTGGAGAGCAGAATGCCTGTGGTGTCAAATTTCCCTGAGACAGTGCTGTTCTCTGTCTGCTCTTCACAGCTAGAGTGCCTTCACGGAGAACAGAGCATCCTTGGAGAAACAGAGAGTGTCCTGTGCATTCCAGGCGGCACTCCAGATCACCCACTGCAAAAGGGAAATCTAAACCTCTCTCCACGGTTCAAAGGATCGATCGGATGGCCCATTTACACATCGAGGCGTTCAGCCGTTTTTCCACTGCCTTCTGGAGAAGTACTGCTGGATCTCTAGTATGCTTTTCCTATGGCACCCACGTCCTCACTGTGTCCCAGGGAACAACACTGTGTACAGGATCACCCTTCCTGGCTGACTAAGCAGCACCATGCTACCTAAGGACTCCGGATCACCTCTTTGAAAGCAGAGTGAAAGGCAACCCTCTGCTTTTTCTCCAGAGAGCTCGACGGCCAAAACATTCAACGGACTCCCTGAACACAGCACTAGCTGCTCTTTCGTAGGTGTCATGTCAGTGGCTCTCAGGGCAGAGCGTGGGCTGCAAGGAAAACACACTTCCCTCAGTGTGCGTTCCGAGTGCACTTACATGGCAGACCTCTCTCTATGCCACGCAGAAACGAGAGAGGCCCTGCAGTTTTCTAAATGTAGATAGATTCGCCTGAACACTACTAGGATTAGAGAAGCTGCGAGGACATGTCGCAACCTCCCCAAAGCCTTATGTCCCAGAGACCAGCCACACGTTGCACATCACAACTTCCTCGGGTTCGAACTTCATCCAGGAAGGGGCCAGAGTGCCCCCTTCTGTCTGTTTTGGCTCGCTGGAAACTGATCGCTCTCGGGCAGTTTGGAACTTTCAGATTGGCCATGTATGTGCATGGTAGCACGTCCCAGCTGTAAGGAGGACCGCTGCAGCCTCCACGCCGCCTGAAACAGAGTGCTGCTGCCACTCTCACGTCCTGGAATGCCCTACGTAGGAAAAGGGCGTTTCCCTGAGGGCAGTACGGTGCTTCCAGTTCCCTGCAAGAGGCATGGGAAAGGCGCCAATGCCTAAAGGGAAAACGCCACTGCCTGCCAGGCTCATAGTAAGGACCATGTATTGCATTTGGAAGATTGGGCATACGTCATTCGCCAGGAAAACCTAGTCCATGGAGTGTCTTCAGTTAGTGAGCTTCTCTGAACTCTGGGATGACTGCGTCTTCCGCACCTCCCATGAAAGAATACTGAGACCTGAGTATCCCTTCCTGGGCGACTTCACAACCCTCAGGGATCTTTGGCCTCCGGGCATCTCTCCCTTAACGCCGAGTGAAAAGCAGCACACTGCTTTCTTCGTTGGAGAGCTAAGTGTCTGAGCTTTCTAAAGTCCACCCAAACACGGGTCCAGCAGGTCTTTTAAGTGTACGGCCAGTGGCTCACAGCACTGCACCAGGGCCACAATGAGAAAACACGCTCCTCAGTGTTTGTCTTGGGAAGCCTCACTGGCCTTCTCTTTAAGCCAAGCAGCCCGTTGACCTTCGAAGCAACCTGACAAAGGCACGGTTTGCCCCTGAAACACCCAGAGCCCTTTTATAAGGTGTACGGGCGTCGGAGCCTAACCCAAGTCAGTGGGGACGTCACGCCACTCGCCGCAGGCAGAACTGCCCTGCTACGAAGTTTCAACGGGGAAGGACAGGGTGCCGCTTCCGACCCTTTGACTGTGCCAGAAACTACATGTACTAGGCACACAGCAACTTTGATATTGCTGACCTAGTGAGAAAAGCACTATTTTCCCCACTGGAGAGCAGAAGGCCTGTGGTGTCAAATTTCCCGGAGACAGTGCTGTTCTCTGTCTGCTCTTCACAGCTAGAGTGCCTTCACGGAGAACAGAGCGTCCTTGGAGAAACAGAGAGTGTCCTGTGCATTCCAGGCGGCACTCCAGATCACCCACTGCAAAAGGGAAGTCGAAACCTCTCTCCAGGGTTCAAAGGATCGATCGGATGGCCCATTCACACATTGAGGCGTTCAGCGGTTTTTCCACTGCCTTCTGGAGAAGTACTGCTGGATCTCTAGTATGCTTTCCCTATGGCACCCACGTCCTCACTGTGGCCCAGGGAACAACACTGTGTACAGGATCACCCTTCCTGGCTGACTGAGCAGCACCATGCTAACTAAGGCCTCCGGATCACCTCTTTGAAAGCACAGTGAAAGGTAACCCACTGCTTTTTCTCCAGAGAGCTCGATGGCCAAAATATTCAACGGACTCCCTGAACACAGCACTAGCTGGTCTTTCGTAGGTGTCATGTCAGTGGCTCTCAGGGCAGAGTGTGGGCTGCAAGGAAAACACACTTCCCTCAGTGTGCGTTCCGGGTGCACTTACATGGCGGACCTCTCTCTATGCCACGCACAAACGAGAGAGACCCTGCAGTTTTCTAAATGTAGATAGATTTCCTGAACACTACTACGCTTAGAGAAGCTGCGAGGACACGTCGCAACCTCCCCAAAGCCTTATGTCCCAGAGACCAGCCACACGTTGCACATCACAACTTCCTCGGGTTCGAACTTCATCCGGGAAGTGGCCAGAGTGCCCCCTTCTGTCTGTTTTGGCTCGCTGGAAACTGATCGCTCTCGGGCAGTTTGGAACGTTCAGATTGGCCATGTATGTGCATCGTAGCAGGTCCCAGCTGTAAGGAGGACCGCTGCAGCCTCCACGCCGTTTGAAATAGTGTGCTGCTGCCAGTCTCACGTCCTGGAATGCCCTACGTAGGAAAAGGGCGTTTCCCTGAAGGCAATACGGTGCTTCCAGTTCCCTGCCAGCGGCATGGGAAAGGCGCCAATGCCTACAGGGAAAACGACACTGCCTGCCAGGCTCATAGTAAGGTCCATGTATTGCATTTGGAAGATTGGGCATACGTCATTCGCCAGGAAAACCTAGTCCATGGAGTGCCTTCAGTTAGTGAGCTTCTCTGAACTCTGGGATGACTGCGTCCTCCGCACCTCCCATGAAAGAACACTGAGACCTGAGTATCCCTTCCTGGGCGACTTCACAACCCTCAGGGATCTTTGGCCTCCGGGCATCTCTCCCTTCACGCCGAGTGAAAAGCAGCACACTGCTTTCTTCGTTGGGAAGCTAAGTGTCTGAGCTTTCTAAAGTCCACCCAAACAAGGGTCCAGCAGGTCTTTTAAGTTTACGGCCTAACCCAAGTCAGTGGGGACTTCACGCCACTCGCCGCAGGCAGAACTGCCCTGTTACGAAGTTCCAACGGGGAAGGACAGGGTGCCGCTTCCGACCCTTTGACTGTGCCAGAAACTACACGTATTAGGCTCACTGCAACTTTGATATTGCTGACCTAGTGAGAAAAGCACTATTTTCCCCACTGGAGAGCAGAAGGCCTGTGGTGTCAAATTTCCCTGAGACAGTGCTGTTCTCTGTCTGCTCTTCACAGCTAGAGTGCCTTCACGGAGAACAGAGCGTCCTTGGAGAAACAGAGAGTGTCCTGTGCATTCCAGGCGGCACTCCAGATCACCCACTGCAAAAGGGAAATCTAAACCTCTCTCCACGGTTCAAAGGATCGATCGGATGGCCCATTTACACATCGAGGCGTTCAGCGGTTTTTCCACTGCCTTCTGGAGAAGTACTGCTGGATCTCTAGTATGCTTTTCCTATGGCACCCACGTCCTCACTGTGTCGCAGGGAACAACACTGTGTACAGGATCACCCTTCCTGGCTGACTAAGCAGCACCATGCTACCTAAGGACTCCGGATCACCTCTTTGAAAGCAGAGTGAAAGGCAACCCTCTGCTTTTTCTCCAGAGAGCTCGACGGCCAAAACATTCAACGGACTCCCTGAACACAGCACTAGCTGCTCTTTCGTAGGTGTCATGTCAGTGGCTCTCAGGGCAGAGCGTGGGCTGCAAGGAAAACACACTTCCCTCAGTGTGCGTTCCGGGTGCAATTACATGGCAGACCTCTCTCTATGCCACGCAGAAACGAGAGAGGCCCTGCAGTTTTCTAAATGTAGATAGATTCGCCTGAACACTACTAGGCTTAGAGAAGCTGCGAGGACACGTCGCAAACTCCCCAAAGCCGTATGTCCCAGAGACCAGCTACACGTTGCACATCACAACTTCCTCGGGTTCGAACTTCATCCGGGAAGTGGCCAGAGGGCCCCCTTCTGTCTGTTTTGGCTCGCTGGAAACTGATCGCTCTCGGGCAGTTTGGAACTTTCAGATTGGCCATGTATGTGCATGGTAGCACGTCCCAGCTGTAAGGAGGACCGCTGCAGCCTCCACGCCGCCTGAAACAGAGTGCTGCTGCCACTCTCACGTCCTGGAATGCCCTACGTAGGAAAAGGGCGTTTCCCTGAGGGCAGTACGGTGCTTCCAGTTCCCTGCAAGAGGCATGGGAAAGGCGCCAATGCCTAAAGGGAAAACGCCACTGCCTGCCAGGCTCATAGTAAGGACCATGTATTGCATTTGGAAGATTGGGCATACGTCATTCGCCAGGAAAACCTAGTCCATGGAGTGCCTTCAGTTAGTGAGCTTCTCTGAACTCTGGGATGACTGCGTCCTCCGCACCTCCCATGAAAGAACACTGAGACCTGAGTATCCCTTCCTGGGCGACTCACAACCCTCAGGGATCTTTGGCCTCAGGGCATCTCTCCCTTAACGCCGAGTGAAAAGCAGCACACTGCTTTCTTCGTTGGAGAGCTAAGTGTCTGAGCTTTCTAAAGTCCACCCAAACACGGGTCCAGCAGGTCTTTAAGTGTACGGCCAGTGGCTCACAGCACTGCACCAGGGCCACAATGAGAAAACACGCTCCTCAGTGTTTGTCTTGGGAAGCCTCACTGGCCTTCTCTCTAAGCCAAGCAGCCCGTTGACCTTCGAAGCAACCTGACAAAGGCACGGTTTGCCCCTGAAACACCCAGAGCCCTTTTATAAGGTGTACGGGCGTCGGAGCCTAACCCAAGTCAGTGGGAACGTCACGCCACTTGCCGCGGGCAGAACTGCCCTGCTACGAAGTTTCACCGGGGAAGGACAGGGTGCCGCTTCCGACCCTTTGACTGTGCCAGAAACTACACGTATTAGGCTCACTGCAACTTTGATATTGCTGACCTAGTGAGAAAAGCACTATTTTCCCCACTGGAGAGCAGAATGCCTGTGGTGTCAAATTTCCCTGAGACAGTGCTGTTCTCTGTCTGCTCTTCACAGCTAGAGTGCCTTCACGGAGAACAGAGCATCCTTGGAGAAACAGAGAGTGTCCTGTGCATTCCAGGCGGCACTCCAGATCACCCACTGCAAAAGGGAAATCTAAACCTCTCTCCACGGTTCAAAGGATCGATCGGATGGCCCATTTACACATCGAGGCGTTCAGCGGTTTTTCCACTGCCTTCTGGAGAAGTACTGCTGGATCTCTAGTATGCTTTTCCTATGGCACCCACGTCCTCACTGTGTCCCAGGGAACAACACTGTGTACAGGATCACCCTTCCTGGCTGACTGAGCAGCACCATGCTACCTAAGGACTCCGGATCACCTCTTTGAAAGCAGAGTGAAAGGCAACCCTCTGCTTTTTCTCCAGAGAGCTCGACGGCCAAAACATTCAACGGACTCCCTGAACACAGCACTAGCTGCTCTTTCGTACGTGTCATGTCAGTGGCTCTCAGGGCAGAGCGTGGGCTGCAAGGAAAACACACTTCCCTCAGTGTGCGTTCCGAGTGCACTTACATGGCAGACCTCTCTCTATGCCACGCAGAAACGAGAGAGGCCCTGCAGTTTTCTAAATGTAGATAGATTCGCCTGAACACTACTAGGATTAGAGAAGCTGCGAGGACATGTCGCAACCTCCCCAAAGCCTTATGTCCCAGAGACCAGCCACACGTTGCACATCACAACTTCCTCGGGTTCGAACTTCATCCAGGAAGGGGCCAGAGTGCCCCCTTCTGTCTGTTTTGGCTCGCTGGAAACTGATCGCTCTCGGGCAGTTTGGAACTTTCAGATTGGCCATGTATGTGCATGGTAGCACGTCCCAGCTGTAAGGAGGACCGCTGCAGCCTCCACGCCGCCTGAAACAGAGTGCTGCTGCCACTCTCACGTCCTGGAATGCCCTACGTAGGAAAAGGGCGTTTCCCTGAGGGCAGTACGGTGCTTCCAGTTCCCTGCAAGAGGCATGGGAAAGGCGCCAATGCCTAAAGGGAAAACGCCACTGCCTGCCAGGCTCATAGTAAGGACCATGTATTGCATTTGGAAGATTGGGCATACGTCATTCGCCAGGAAAACCTAGTCCATGGAGTGTCTTCAGTTAGTGAGCTTCTCTGAACTCTGGGATGACTGCGTCTTCCGCACCTCCCATGAAAGAATACTGAGACCTGAGTATCCCTTCCTGGGCGACTTCACAACCCTCAGGGATCTTTGGCCTCCGGGCATCTCTCCCTTAACGCCGAGTGAAAAGCAGCACACTGCTTTCTTCGTTGGAGAGCTAAGTGTCTGAGCTTTCTAAAGTCCACCCAAACACGGGTCCAGCAGGTCTTTTAAGTGTACGGCCAGTGGCTCACAGCACTGCACCAGGGCCACAATGAGAAAACACGCTCCTCAGTGTTTGTCTTGGGAAGCCTCACTGGCCTTCTCTTTAAGCCAAGCAGCCCGTTGACCTTCGAAGCAACCTGACAAAGGCACGGTTTGCCCCTGAAACACCCAGAGCCCTTTTATAAGGTGTACGGGCGTCGGAGCCTAACCCAAGTCAGTGGGGACGTCACGCCACTCGCCGCAGGCAGAACTGCCCTGCTACGAAGTTTCAACGGGGAAGGACAGGGTGCCGCTTCCGACCCTTTGACTGTGCCAGAAACTACACGTATTAGGCTCACTGCAACTTTGATATTGCTGACCTAGTGAGAAAAGCACTATTTTCCCCACTGGAGAGCAGAATGCCTGTGGTGTCAAATTTCCCTGAGACAGTGCTGTTCTCTGTCTGCTCTTCACAGCTAGAGTGCCTTCACGGAGAACAGAGCATCCTTGGAGAAACAGAGAGTGTCCTGTGCATTCCAGGCGGCACTCCAGATCACCCACTGCAAAAGGGAAATCTAAACCTCTCTCCACGGTTCAAAGGATCGATCGGATGGCCCATTTACACATCGAGGCGTTCAGCCGTTTTTCCACTGCCTTCTGGAGAAGTACTGCTGGATCTCTAGTATGCTTTTCCTATGGCACCCACGTCCTCACTGTGTCCCAGGGAACAACACTGTGTACAGGATCACCCTTCCTGGCTGACTAAGCAGCACCATGCTACCTAAGGACTCCGGATCACCTCTTTGAAAGCAGAGTGAAAGGCAACCCTCTGCTTTTTCTCCAGAGAGCTCGACGGCCAAAACATTCAACGGACTCCCTGAACACAGCACTAGCTGCTCTTTCGTAGGTGTCATGTCAGTGGCTCTCAGGGCAGAGCGTGGGCTGCAAGGAAAACACACTTCCCTCAGTGTGCGTTCCGAGTGCACTTACATGGCAGACCTCTCTCTATGCCACGCAGAAACGAGAGAGGCCCTGCAGTTTTCTAAATGTAGATAGATTCGCCTGAACACTACTAGGATTAGAGAAGCTGCGAGGACATGTCGCAACCTCCCCAAAGCCTTATGTCCCAGAGACCAGCCACACGTTGCACATCACAACTTCCTCGGGTTCGAACTTCATCCAGGAAGGGGCCAGAGTGCCCCCTTCTGTCTGTTTTGGCTCGCTGGAAACTGATCGCTCTCGGGCAGTTTGGAACTTTCAGATTGGCCATGTATGTGCATGGTAGCACGTCCCAGCTGTAAGGAGGACCGCTGCAGCCTCCACGCCGCCTGAAACAGAGTGCTGCTGCCACTCTCACGTCCTGGAATGCCCTACGTAGGAAAAGGGCGTTTCCCTGAGGGCAGTACGGTGCTTCCAGTTCCCTGCAAGAGGCATGGGAAAGGCGCCAATGCCTAAAGGGAAAACGCCACTGCCTGCCAGGCTCATAGTAAGGACCATGTATTGCATTTGGAAGATTGGGCATACGTCATTCGCCAGGAAAACCTAGTCCATGGAGTGTCTTCAGTTAGTGAGCTTCTCTGAACTCTGGGATGACTGCGTCTTCCGCACCTCCCATGAAAGAATACTGAGACCTGAGTATCCCTTCCTGGGCGACTTCACAACCCTCAGGGATCTTTGGCCTCCGGGCATCTCTCCCTTAACGCCGAGTGAAAAGCAGCACACTGCTTTCTTCGTTGGAGAGCTAAGTGTCTGAGCTTTCTAAAGTCCACCCAAACACGGGTCCAGCAGGTCTTTTAAGTGTACGGCCAGTGGCTCACAGCACTGCACCAGGGCCACAATGAGAAAACACGCTCCTCAGTGTTTGTCTTGGGAAGCCTCACTGGCCTTCTCTTTAAGCCAAGCAGCCCGTTGACCTTCGAAGCAACCTGACAAAGGCACGGTTTGCCCCTGAAACACCCAGAGCCCTTTTATAAGGTGTACGGGCGTCGGAGCCTAACCCAAGTCAGTGGGGACGTCACGCCACTCGCCGCAGGCAGAACTGCCCTGCTACGAAGTTTCAACGGGGAAGGACAGGGTGCCGCTTCCGACCCTTTGACTGTGCCAGAAACTACATGTACTAGGCACACAGCAACTTTGATATTGCTGACCTAGTGAGAAAAGCACTATTTTCCCCACTGGAGAGCAGAAGGCCTGTGGTGTCAAATTTCCCGGAGACAGTGCTGTTCTCTGTCTGCTCTTCACAGCTAGAGTGCCTTCACGGAGAACAGAGCGTCCTTGGAGAAACAGAGAGTGTCCTGTGCATTCCAGGCGGCACTCCAGATCACCCACTGCAAAAGGGAAGTCGAAACCTCTCTCCAGGGTTCAAAGGATCGATCGGATGGCCCATTCACACATTGAGGCGTTCAGCGGTTTTTCCACTGCCTTCTGGAGAAGTACTGCTGGATCTCTAGTATGCTTTCCCTATGGCACCCACGTCCTCACTGTGGCCCAGGGAACAACACTGTGTACAGGATCACCCTTCCTGGCTGACTGAGCAGCACCATGCTAACTAAGGCCTCCGGATCACCTCTTTGAAAGCACAGTGAAAGGTAACCCACTGCTTTTTCTCCAGAGAGCTCGATGGCCAAAATATTCAACGGACTCCCTGAACACAGCACTAGCTGGTCTTTCGTAGGTGTCATGTCAGTGGCTCTCAGGGCAGAGTGTGGGCTGCAAGGAAAACACACTTCCCTCAGTGTGCGTTCCGGGTGCACTTACATGGCGGACCTCTCTCTATGCCACGCACAAACGAGAGAGACCCTGCAGTTTTCTAAATGTAGATAGATTTCCTGAACACTACTACGCTTAGAGAAGCTGCGAGGACACGTCGCAACCTCCCCAAAGCCTTATGTCCCAGAGACCAGCCACACGTTGCACATCACAACTTCCTCGGGTTCGAACTTCATCCGGGAAGTGGCCAGAGTGCCCCCTTCTGTCTGTTTTGGCTCGCTGGAAACTGATCGCTCTCGGGCAGTTTGGAACGTTCAGATTGGCCATGTATGTGCATCGTAGCAGGTCCCAGCTGTAAGGAGGACCGCTGCAGCCTCCACGCCGTTTGAAATAGTGTGCTGCTGCCAGTCTCACGTCCTGGAATGCCCTACGTAGGAAAAGGGCGTTTCCCTGAAGGCAATACGGTGCTTCCAGTTCCCTGCCAGCGGCATGGGAAAGGCGCCAATGCCTACAGGGAAAACGACACTGCCTGCCAGGCTCATAGTAAGGTCCATGTATTGCATTTGGAAGATTGGGCATACGTCATTCGCCAGGAAAACCTAGTCCATGGAGTGCCTTCAGTTAGTGAGCTTCTCTGAACTCTGGGATGACTGCGTCCTCCGCACCTCCCATGAAAGAACACTGAGACCTGAGTATCCCTTCCTGGGCGACTTCACAACCCTCAGGGATCTTTGGCCTCCGGGCATCTCTCCCTTCACGCCGAGTGAAAAGCAGCACACTGCTTTCTTCGTTGGGAAGCTAAGTGTCTGAGCTTTCTAAAGTCCACCCAAACAAGGGTCCAGCAGGTCTTTTAAGTTTACGGCCTAACCCAAGTCAGTGGGGACTTCACGCCACTCGCCGCAGGCAGAACTGCCCTGTTACGAAGTTCCAACGGGGAAGGACAGGGTGCCGCTTCCGACCCTTTGACTGTGCCAGAAACTACACGTATTAGGCTCACTGCAACTTTGATATTGCTGACCTAGTGAGAAAAGCACTATTTTCCCCACTGGAGAGCAGAAGGCCTGTGGTGTCAAATTTCCCTGAGACAGTGCTGTTCTCTGTCTGCTCTTCACAGCTAGAGTGCCTTCACGGAGAACAGAGCGTCCTTGGAGAAACAGAGAGTGTCCTGTGCATTCCAGGCGGCACTCCAGATCACCCACTGCAAAAGGGAAATCTAAACCTCTCTCCACGGTTCAAAGGATCGATCGGATGGCCCATTTACACATCGAGGCGTTCAGCGGTTTTTCCACTGCCTTCTGGAGAAGTACTGCTGGATCTCTAGTATGCTTTTCCTATGGCACCCACGTCCTCACTGTGTCCCAGGGAACAACACTGTGTACAGGATCACCCTTCCTGGCTGACTAAGCAGCACCATGCTACCTAAGGACTCCGGATCACCTCTTTGAAAGCAGAGTGAAAGGCAACCCTCTGCTTTTTCTCCAGAGAGCTCGACGGCCAAAACATTCAACGGACTCCCTGAACACAGCACTAGCTGCTCTTTCGTAGGTGTCATGTCAGTGGCTCTCAGGGCAGAGCGTGGGCTGCAAGGAAAACACACTTCCCTCAGTGTGCGTTCCGGGTGCACTTACATGGCAGACCTCTCTCTATGCCACGCACAAACGAGCTAGGCCCTGCAGTTTTCTAAATGTAGATAGATTCGCCTGAACACTACTAGGCTTAGAGAAGCTGCGAGGACACGTCGCAAACTCCCCAAAGCCTTATGTCCCAGAGACCAGCTACACGTTGCACATCACAACTTCCTCGGGTTCGAACTTCATCCGGGAAGTGGCCAGAGGGCCCCCTTCTGTCTGTTTTGGCTCGCTGGAAACTGATCGCTCTCGGGCAGTTTGGAACTTTCAGATTGGCCATGTATGTGCATGGTAGCACGTCCCAGCTGTAAGGAGGACCGCTGCAGCCTCCACGCCGCCTGAAACAGAGTGCTGCTGCCACTCTCACGTCCTGGAATGCCCTACGTAGGAAAAGGGCGTTTCCCTGAGGGCAGTACGGTGCTTCCAGTTCCCTGCAAGAGGCATGGGAAAGGCGCCAATGCCTAAAGGGAAAACGCCACTGCCTGCCAGGCTCATAGTAAGGACCATGTATTGCATTTGGAAGATTGGGCATACGTCATTCGCCAGGAAAACCTAGTCCATGGAGTGCCTTCAGTTAGTGAGCTTCTCTGAACTCTGGGATGACTGCGTCCTCCGCACCTCCCATGAAAGAACACTGAGACCTGAGTATCCCTTCCTGGGCGACTTCACAACCCTCAGGGATCTTTGGCCTCTGGGCATCTCTCCCTTCACGCCGAGTGAAAAGCAGCACACTGCTTTCTTCGTTGGAGAGCTAAGTGTCTGAGCTTTCTAAAGTCCACCCAAACACGGGTCCAGCAGGTCTTTTAAGTGTATGGCCAGTGGCTCACAGCACTGCACCAGGGCCACAATGAGAAAACACGCTCCTCAGTGTTTGTCTTGGGAAGCCTCACTGGCCTTCTCTCTAAGCCAAGCAGCCCGTTGACCTTCGAAGCAACCTGACAAAGGCACGGTTTGCCCCTGAAACACCCAGAGCCCTTTTATAAGGTGTACGGGCGTCGGAGCCTAACCCAAGTCAGTGGGGACGTCACGCCACTCGCCGCGGGCAGAACTGCCCTGCTACGAAGTTTCACCGGGGAAGGACAGGGTGCCGCTTCCGACCCTTTGACTGTGCCAGAAACTACACGTATTAGGCTCACTGCAACTTTGATATTGCTGACCTAGTGAGAAAAGCACTATTTTCCCCACTGGAGAGCAGAAGGCCTGTGGTGTCAAATTTCCCGGAGACAGTGCTGTTCTCTGTCTGCTCTTCACAGCTAGAGTGCCTTCACGGAGAACAGAGCGTCCTTGGAGAAACAGAGAGTGTCCTGTGCATTCCAGGCGGCACTCCAGATCACCCACTGCAAAAGGGAAATCTAAACCTCTCTCCACGGTTCAAAGGATCGATCGGATGGCCCATTTACACATCGAGGCGTTCAGCGGTTTTTCCACTGCCTTCTGGAGAAGTACTGCTGGATCTCTAGTATGCTTTCCCTATGGCACCCACGTCCTCACTGTGGCCCAGGGAACAACACTGTGTACAGGATCACCCTTCCTGGCTGACTGAGCAGCACCATGCTAACTAAGGCCTCCGGATCACCTCTTTGAAAGCACAGTGAAAGGTAACCCACTGCTTTTTCTCCAGAGAGCTCGATGGCCAAAATATTCAACGGACTCCCTGAACACAGCACTAGCTGGTCTTTCGTAGGTGTCATGTCAGTGGCTCTCAGGGCAGAGTGTGGGCTGCAAGGAAAACACACTTCCCTCAGTGTGCGTTCCGGGTGCACTTACATGGCGGACCTCTCTCTATGCCACGCACAAACGAGAGAGACCCTGCAGTTTTCTAAATGTAGATAGATTTCCTGAACACTACTACGCTTAGAGAAGCTGCGAGGACACGTCGCAACCTCCCCAAAGCCTTATGTCCCAGAGACCAGCCACACGTTGCACATCACAACTTCCTCGGGTTCGAACTTCATCCGGGAAGTGGCCAGAGTGCCCCCTTCTGTCTGTTTTGGCTCGCTGGAAACTGATCGCTCTCAGGCAGTTTGGAACGTTCAGATTGGCCATGTATGTGCATCGTAGCAGGTCCCAGCTGTAAGGAGGACCGCTGCAGCCTCCACGCCGTTTGAAATAGTGTGCTGCTGCCAGTCTCACGTCCTGGAATGCCCTACGTAGGAAAAGGGCGTTTCCCTGAAGGCAATACGGTGCTTCCAGTTCCCTGCCAGCGGCATGGGAAAGGCGCCAATGCCTACAGGGAAAACGACACTGCCTGCCAGGCTCATAGTAAGGTCCATGTATTGCATTTGGAAGATTGGGCATACGTCATTCGCCAGGAAAACCTAGTCCATGGAGTGCCTTCAGTTAGTGAGCTTCTCTGAACTCTGGGATGACTGCGTCCTCCGCACCTCCCATGAAAGAACACTGAGACCTGAGTATCCCTTCCTGGGCGACTTCACAACCCTCAGGGATCTTTGGCCTCCGGGCATCTCTCCCTTCACGCCGAGTGAAAAGCAGCACACTGCTTTCTTCGTTGGGAAGCTAAGTGTCTGAGCTTTCTAAAGTCCACCCAAACAAGGGTCCAGCAGGTCTTTTAAGTTTACGGCCTAACCCAAGTCAGTGGGGACTTCACGCCACTCGCCGCAGGCAGAACTGCCCTGTTACGAAGTTTCAACGGGGAAGGACAGGGTGCCGCTTCCGACCCTTTGACTGTGCCAGAAACTACACGTATTAGGCTCACTGCAACTTTGATATTGCTGACCTAGTGAGAAAAGCACTATTTTCCCCACTGGAGAGCAGAAGGCCTGTGGTGTCAAATTTCCCTGAGACAGTGCTGTTCTCTGTCTGCTCTTCACAGCTAGAGTGCCTTCACGGAGAACAGAGCGTCCTTGGAGAAACAGAGAGTGTCCTGTGCATTCCAGGCGGCACTCCAGATCACCCACTGCAAAAGGGAAATCTAAACCTCTCTCCACGGTTCAAAGGATCGATCGGATGGCCCATTTACACATCGAGGCATTCAGCGGTTTTACCACTGCCTTCTGGAGAAGTACTGCTGGATCTCTAGTATGCTTTTCCTATGGCACCCACGTCCTCACTGTGTCCCAGGGAACAACACTGTGTACAGGATCACCCTTCCTGGCTGACTAAGCAGCACCATGCTACCTAAGACCTCCGGATCACCTCTTTGAAAGCAGAGTGAAAGGCAACCCTCTGCTTTTTCTCCAGAGAGTCGATGGCCCAAACATTCAACGGACTCCCTGAACACAGCACTAGCTGCTCTTTCGTAGGTGTCATGTCAGTGGCTCTCAAGGCAGAGCGTGGGCTGCAAGGAAAACACACTTCCCTCAGTGTGCGTTCCGGGTGCACTTACATGGCAGACCTCTCTCTATGCCACGCACAAACGAGCTAGGCCCTGCAGTTTTCTAAATGTAGATAGATTCGCCTGAACACTACTAGGCTTAGAGAAGCTGCGAGGACACGTCGCAAACTCCCCAAAGCCTTATGTCCCAGAGACCAGCTACACGTTGCACATCACAACTTCCTCGGGTTCGAACTTCATCCGGGAAGTGGCCAGAGGGCCCCCTTCTGTCTGTTTTGGCTCGCTGGAAACTGATCGCTCTCGGGCAGTTTGGAACTTTCAGATTGGCCATGTATGTGCATGGTAGCACGTCCCAGCTGTAAGGAGGACCGCTGCAGCCTCCACGCCGCCTGAAACAGAGTGCTGCTGCCACTCTCACGTCCTGGAATGCCCTACGTAGGAAAAGGGCGTTTCCCTGAGGGCAGTACGGTGCTTCCAGTTCCCTGCAAGAGGCATGGGAAAGGCGCCAATGCCTAAAGGGAAAACGCCACTGCCTGCCAGGCTCATAGTAAGGACCATGTATTGCATTTGGAAGATTGGGCATACGTCATTCGCCAGGAAAACCTAGTCCATGGAGTGCCTTCAGTTAGTGAGCTTCTCTGAACTCTGGGATGACTGCGTCCTCCGCACCTCCCATGAAAGAACACTGAGACCTGAGTATCCCTTCCTGGGCGACTTCACAACCCTCAGGGATCTTTGGCCTCTGGGCATCTCTCCCTTCACGCCGAGTGAAAAGCAGCACACTGCTTTCTTCGTTGGAGAGCTAAGTGTCTGAGCTTTCTAAAGTCCACCCAAACACGGGTCCAGCAGGTCTTTTAAGTGTATGGCCAGTGGCTCACAGCACTGCACCAGGGCCACAATGAGAAAACACGCTCCTCAGTGTTTGTCTTGGGAAGCCTCACTGGCCTTCTCTCTAAGCCAAGCAGCCCGTTGACCTTCGAAGCAACCTGACAAAGGCACGGTTTGCCCCTGAAACACCCAGAGCCCTTTTATAAGGTGTACGGGCGTCGGAGCCTAACCCAAGTCAGTGGGGACGTCACGCCACTCGCCGCGGGCAGAACTGCCCTGCTACGAAGTTTCACCGGGGAAGGACAGGGTGCCGCTTCCGACCCTTTGACTGTGCCAGAAACTACACGTATTAGGCTCACTGCAACTTTGATATTGCTGACCTAGTGAGAAAAGCACTATTTTCCCCACTGGAGAGCAGAAGGCCTGTGGTGTCAAATTTCCCTGAGACAGTGCTGTTCTCTGTCTGCTCTTCACAGCTAGAGTGCCTTCACGGAGAACAGAGCGTCCTTGGAGAAACAGAGAGTGTCCTGTGCATTCCAGGCGGCACTCCAGATCACCCACTGCAAAAGGGAAATCTAAACCTCTCTCCACGGTTCAAAGGATAGATCGGATGGCCCATTTACACATCAAGGCGTTCAGCGGTTTTTCCACTGCCTTCTGGAGAAGTACTGCTGGATCTCTAGTATGCTTTCCCTATGGCACCCACGTCCTCACTGTGGCCCAGGGAACAACACTGTGTACAGGATCACCCTTCCTGGCTGACTGAGCAGCACCATGCTAACTAAGGCCTCCGGATCACCTCTTTGAAAGCCCAGTGAAAGGTAACCCACTGCTTTTTCTCCAGAGAGCTCGATGGCCAAAATATTCAACGGACTCCCTGAACACAGCACTAGCTGGTCTTTCGTAGGTGTCATGTCAGTGGCTCTCAGGGCAGAGTGTGGGCTGCAAGGAAAACACACTTCCCTCAGTGTGCGTTCCGGGTGCACTTACATGGCGGACCTCTCTCTATGCCACGCACAAACGAGAGAGACCCTGCAGTTTTCTAAATGTAGATAGATTTCCTGAACACTACTACGCTTAGAGAAGCTGCGAGGACACGTCGCAACCTCCCCAAAGCCTTATGTCCCAGAGACCAGCCACACGTTGCACATCACAACTTCCTCGGGTTCGAACTTCATCCGGGAAGGGGCCAGAGTGCCCCCTTCTGTCTGTTTTGGCTCGCTGGAAACTGATCGCTCTCAGGCAGTTTGGAACGTTCAGATTGGCCATGTATGTGCATCGTAGCAGGTCCCAGCTGTAAGGAGGACCGCTGCAGCCTCCACGCCGTTTGAAATAGTGTGCTGCTGCCAGTCTCACGTCCTGGAATGCCCTACGTAGGAAAAGGGCGTTTCCCTGAAGGCAATACGGTGCTTCCAGTTCCCTGCCAGCGGCATGGGAAAGGCGCCAATGCCTACAGGGAAAACGACACTGCCTGCCAGGCTCATAGTAAGGTCCATGTATTGCATTTGGAAGATTGGGCATACGTCATTCGCCAGGAAAACCTAGTCCATGGAGTGCCTTCAGTTAGTGAGCTTCTCTGAACTCTGGGATGACTGCGTCCTCCGCACCTCCCATGAAAGAACACTGAGACCTGAGTATCCCTTCCTGGGCGACTTCACAACCCTCAGGGATCTTTGGCCTCCGGGCATCTCTCCCTTCACGCCGAGTGAAAAGCAGCACACTGCTTTCTTCGTTGGGAAGCTAAGTGTCTGAGCTTTCTAAAGTCCACCCAAACAAGGGTCCAGCAGGTCTTTTAAGTTTACGGCCTAACCCAAGTCAGTGGGGACTTCACGCCACTCGCCGCAGGCAGAACTGCCCTGCTACGAAGTTTCAACGGGGAAGGACAGGGTGCCGCTTCCGACCCATTGACTGTGCCAGAAACTACACGTATTAGGCTCACTGCAACTTTGATATTGCTGACCTAGTGAGAAAAGCACTATTTTCCCCACTGGAGAGCAGAAGGCCTGTGGTGTCAAATTTCCCGGAGACAGTGCTGTTCTCTGTCTGCTCTTCACAGCTAGAGTGCCTTCACGGAGAACAGAGCGTCCTTGGAGAAACAGAGAGTGTCCTGTGCATTCCAGGCGGCACTCCAGATCACCCACTGCAAAAGGGAAATCTAAACCTCTCTCCACGGTTCAAAGGATCGATCGGATGGCCCATTTACACATCGAGGCGTTCAGCGGTTTTTCCACTGCCTTCTGGAGAAGTACTGCTGGATCTCTAGTATGCTTTTCCTATGGCACCCACGTCCTCACTGTGTCGCAGGGAACAACACTGTGTACAGGATCACCCTTCCTGGCTGACTAAGCAGCACCATGCTACCTAAGGCCTCCGGATCACCTCTTTGAAAGCAGAGTGAAAGGCAACCCTCTGCTTTTTCTCCAGAGAGTCGATGGCCAAAACATTCAACGGACTCCCTGAACACAGCACTAGCTGCTCTTTCGTAGGTGTCATGTCAGTGGCTCTCAGGGCAGAGCGTGGGCTGCAAGGAAAACACACTTCCCTCAGTGTGCGTTCCGGGTGCAATTACATGGCAGACCTCTCTCTATGCCACGCAGAAACGAGAGAGGCCCTGCAGTTTTCTAAATGTAGATAGATTCGCCTGAACACTACTAGGCTTAGAGAAGCTGCGAGGACACGTCGCAAACTCCCCAAAGCCGTATGTCCCAGAGACCAGCTACACGTTGCACATCACAACTTCCTCGGGTTCGAACTTCATCCGGGAAGTGGCCAGAGGGCCCCCTTCTGTCTGTTTTGGCTCGCTGGAAACTGATCGCTCTCGGGCAGTTTGGAACTTTCAGATTGGCCATGTATGTGCATGGTAGCACGTCCCAGCTGTAAGGAGGACCGCTGCAGCCTCCACGCCGCCTGAAACAGAGTGCTGCTGCCACTCTCACGTCCTGGAATGCCCTACGTAGGAAAAGGGCGTTTCCCTGAGGGCAGTACGGTGCTTCCAGTTCCCTGCAAGAGGCATGGGAAAGGCGCCAATGCCTAAAGGGAAAACGCCACTGCCTGCCAGGCTCATAGTAAGGACCATGTATTGCATTTGGAAGATTGGGCATACGTCATTCGCCAGGAAAACCTAGTCCATGGAGTGCCTTCAGTTAGTGAGCTTCTCTGAACTCTGGGATGACTGCGTCCTCCGCACCTCCCATGAAAGAACACTGAGACCTGAGTATCCCTTCCTGGGCGACTCACAACCCTCAGGGATCTTTGGCCTCAGGGCATCTCTCCCTTAACGCCGAGTGAAAAGCAGCACACTGCTTTCTTCGTTGGAGAGCTAAGTGTCTGAGCTTTCTAAAGTCCACCCAAACACGGGTCCAGCAGGTCTTTAAGTGTACGGCCAGTGGCTCACAGCACTGCACCAGGGCCACAATGAGAAAACACGCTCCTCAGTGTTTGTCTTGGGAAGCCTCACTGGCCTTCTCTCTAAGCCAAGCAGCCCGTTGACCTTCGAAGCAACCTGACAAAGGCACGGTTTGCCCCTGAAACACCCAGAGCCCTTTTATAAGGTGTACGGGCGTCGGAGCCTAACCCAAGTCAGTGGGAACGTCACGCCACTTGCCGCGGGCAGAACTGCCCTGCTACGAAGTTTCACCGGGGAAGGACAGGGTGCCGCTTCCGACCCTTTGACTGTGCCAGAAACTACACGTATTAGGCTCACTGCAACTTTGATATTGCTGACCTAGTGAGAAAAGCACTATTTTCCCCACTGGAGAGCAGAATGCCTGTGGTGTCAAATTTCCCTGAGACAGTGCTGTTCTCTGTCTGCTCTTCACAGCTAGAGTGCCTTCACGGAGAACAGAGCATCCTTGGAGAAACAGAGAGTGTCCTGTGCATTCCAGGCGGCACTCCAGATCACCCACTGCAAAAGGGAAATCTAAACCTCTCTCCACGGTTCAAAGGATCGATCGGATGGCCCATTTACACATCGAGGCGTTCAGCGGTTTTTCCACTGCCTTCTGGAGAAGTACTGCTGGATCTCTAGTATGCTTTTCCTATGGCACCCACGTCCTCACTGTGTCCCAGGGAACAACACTGTGTACAGGATCACCCTTCCTGGCTGACTAAGCAGCACCATGCTACCTAAGGACTCCGGATCACCTCTTTGAAAGCAGAGTGAAAGGCAACCCTCTGCTTTTTCTCCAGAGAGCTCGACGGCCAAAACATTCAACGGACTCCCTGAACACAGCACTAGCTGCTCTTTCGTACGTGTCATGTCAGTGGCTCTCAGGGCAGAGCGTGGGCTGCAAGGAAAACACACTTCCCTCAGTGTGCGTTCCGAGTGCACTTACATGGCAGACCTCTCTCTATGCCACGCAGAAACGAGAGAGGCCCTGCAGTTTTCTAAATGTAGATAGATTCGCCTGAACACTACTAGGATTAGAGAAGCTGCGAGGACATGTCGCAACCTCCCCAAAGCCTTATGTCCCAGAGACCAGCCACACGTTGCACATCACAACTTCCTCGGGTTCGAACTTCATCCAGGAAGGGGCCAGAGTGCCCCCTTCTGTCTGTTTTGGCTCGCTGGAAACTGATCGCTCTCGGGCAGTTTGGAACTTTCAGATTGGCCATGTATGTGCATGGTAGCACGTCCCAGCTGTAAGGAGGACCGCTGCAGCCTCCACGCCGCCTGAAACAGAGTGCTGCTGCCACTCTCACGTCCTGGAATGCCCTACGTAGGAAAAGGGCGTTTCCCTGAGGGCAGTACGGTGCTTCCAGTTCCCTGCAAGAGGCATGGGAAAGGCGCCAATGCCTAAAGGGAAAACGCCACTGCCTGCCAGGCTCATAGTAAGGACCATGTATTGCATTTGGAAGATTGGGCATACGTCATTCGCCAGGAAAACCTAGTCCATGGAGTGTCTTCAGTTAGTGAGCTTCTCTGAACTCTGGGATGACTGCGTCTTCCGCACCTCCCATGAAAGAATACTGAGACCTGAGTATCCCTTCCTGGGCGACTTCACAACCCTCAGGGATCTTTGGCCTCCGGGCATCTCTCCCTTAACGCCGAGTGAAAAGCAGCACACTGCTTTCTTCGTTGGAGAGCTAAGTGTCTGAGCTTTCTAAAGTCCACCCAAACACGGGTCCAGCAGGTCTTTTAAGTGTACGGCCAGTGGCTCACAGCACTGCACCAGGGCCACAATGAGAAAACACGCTCCTCAGTGTTTGTCTTGGGAAGCCTCACTGGCCTTCTCTTTAAGCCAAGCAGCCCGTTGACCTTCGAAGCAACCTGACAAAGGCACGGTTTGCCCCTGAAACACCCAGAGCCCTTTTATAAGGTGTACGGGCGTCGGAGCCTAACCCAAGTCAGTGGGGACGTCACGCCACTCGCCGCAGGCAGAACTGCCCTGCTACGAAGTTTCAACGGGGAAGGACAGGGTGCCGCTTCCGACCCTTTGACTGTGCCAGAAACTACACGTATTAGGCTCACTGCAACTTTGATATTGCTGACCTAGTGAGAAAAGCACTATTTTCCCCACTGGAGGGCAGAAGGCCTGTGGTGTCAAATTTCCCGGAGACAGTGCTGTTCTCTGTCTGCTCTTCACAGCTAGAGTGCCTTCACGGAGAACAGAGCGTCCTTGGAGAAACAGAGAGTGTCCTGTGCATTCCAGGCGGCACTCCAGATCACCCACTGCAAAAGGGAAATCTAAACCTCTCTCCACGGTTCAAAGGATCGATCGGATGGCCCATTTACACATCGAGGCGTTCAGCGGTTTTTCCACTGCCTTCTGGAGAAGTACTGCTGGATCTCTAGTATGCTTTTCCTATGGCACCCACGTCCTCACTGTGTCCCAGGGAACAACACTGTGTACAGGATCACCCTTCCTGGCTGACTAAGCAGCACCATGCTACCTAAGGACTCCGGATCACCTCTTTGAAAGCAGAGTGAAAGGCAACCCTCTGCTTTTTCTCCAGAGAGCTCGACGGCCAAAACATTCAACGGACTCCCTGAACACAGCACTAGCTGCTCTTTCGTAGGTGTCATGTCAGTGGCTCTCAGGGCAGAGCGTGGGCTGCAAGGAAAACACACTTCCCTCAGTGTGCGTTCCGGGTGCACTTACATGGCAGACCTCTCTCTATGCCACGCACAAACGAGCTAGGCCCTGCAGTTTTCTAAATGTAGATAGATTCGCCTGAACACTACTAGGCTTAGAGAAGCTGCGAGGACACGTCGCAAACTCCCCAAAGCCTTATGTCCCAGAGACCAGCTACACGTTGCACATCACAACTTCCTCGGGTTCGAACTTCATCCGGGAAGTGGCCAGAGGGCCCCCTTCTGTCTGTTTTGGCTCGCTGGAAACTGATCGCTCTCGGGCAGTTTGGAACTTTCAGATTGGCCATGTATGTGCATGGTAGCACGTCCCAGCTGTAAGGAGGACCGCTGCAGCCTCCACGCCGCCTGAAACAGAGTGCTGCTGCCACTCTCACGTCCTGGAATGCCCTACGTAGGAAAAGGGCGTTTCCCTGAGGGCAGTACGGTGCTTCCAGTTCCCTGCAAGAGGCATGGGAAAGGCGCCAATGCCTAAAGGGAAAACGCCACTGCCTGCCAGGCTCATAGTAAGGACCATGTATTGCATTTGGAAGATTGGGCATACGTCATTCGCCAGGAAAACCTAGTCCATGGAGTGCCTTCAGTTAGTGAGCTTCTCTGAACTCTGGGATGACTGCGTCCTCCGCACCTCCCATGAAAGAACACTGAGACCTGAGTATCCCTTCCTGGGCGACTTCACAACCCTCAGGGATCTTTGGCCTCTGGGCATCTCTCCCTTCACGCCGAGTGAAAAGCAGCACACTGCTTTCTTCGTTGGAGAGCTAAGTGTCTGAGCTTTCTAAAGTCCACCCAAACACGGGTCCAGCAGGTCTTTTAAGTGTATGGCCAGTGGCTCACAGCACTGCACCAGGGCCACAATGAGAAAACACGCTCCTCAGTGTTTGTCTTGGGAAGCCTCACTGGCCTTCTCTCTAAGCCAAGCAGCCCGTTGACCTTCGAAGCAACCTGACAAAGGCACGGTTTGCCCCTGAAACACCCAGAGCCCTTTTATAAGGTGTACGGGCGTCGGAGCCTAACCCAAGTCAGTGGGGACGTCACGCCACTCGCCGCGGGCAGAACTGCCCTGCTACGAAGTTTCACCGGGGAAGGACAGGGTGCCGCTTCCGACCCTTTGACTGTGCCAGAAACTACACGTATTAGGCTCACTGCAACTTTGATATTGCTGACCTAGTGAGAAAAGCACTATTTTCCCCACTGGAGAGCAGAAGGCCTGTGGTGTCAAATTTCCCGGAGACAGTGCTGTTCTCTGTCTGCTCTTCACAGCTAGAGTGCCTTCACGGAGAACAGAGCGTCCTTGGAGAAACAGAGAGTGTCCTGTGCATTCCAGGCGGCACTCCAGATCACCCACTGCAAAAGGGAAATCTAAACCTCTCTCCACGGTTCAAAGGATCGATCGGATGGCCCATTTACACATCGAGGCGTTCAGCGGTTTTTCCACTGCCTTCTGGAGAAGTACTGCTGGATCTCTAGTATGCTTTTCCTATGGCACCCACGTCCTCACTGTGTCCCAGGGAACAACACTGTGTACAGGATCACCCTTCCTGGCTGACTAAGCAGCACCATGCTACCTAAGGACTCCGGATCACCTCTTTGAAAGCAGAGTGAAAGGCAACCCTCTGCTTTTTCTCCAGAGAGCTCGACGGCCAAAACATTCAACGGACTCCCTGAACACAGCACTAGCTGCTCTTTCGTAGGTGTCATGTCAGTGGCTCTCAGGGCAGAGCGTGGGCTGCAAGGAAAACACACTTCCCTCAGTGTGCGTTCCGGGTGCACTTACATGGCAGACCTCTCTCTATGCCACGCACAAACGAGCTAGGCCCTGCAGTTTTCTAAATGTAGATAGATTCGCCTGAACACTACTAGGCTTAGAGAAGCTGCGAGGACACGTCGCAAACTCCCCAAAGCCTTATGTCCCAGAGACCAGCTACACGTTGCACATCACAACTTCCTCGGGTTCGAACTTCATCCGGGAAGTGGCCAGAGGGCCCCCTTCTGTCTGTTTTGGCTCGCTGGAAACTGATCGCTCTCGGGCAGTTTGGAACTTTCAGATTGGCCATGTATGTGCATGGTAGCACGTCCCAGCTGTAAGGAGGACCGCTGCAGCCTCCACGCCGCCTGAAACAGAGTGCTGCTGCCACTCTCACGTCCTGGAATGCCCTACGTAGGAAAAGGGCGTTTCCCTGAGGGCAGTACGGTGCTTCCAGTTCCCTGCAAGAGGCATGGGAAAGGCGCCAATGCCTAAAGGGAAAACGCCACTGCCTGCCAGGCTCATAGTAAGGACCATGTATTGCATTTGGAAGATTGGGCATACGTCATTCGCCAGGAAAACCTAGTCCATGGAGTGCCTTCAGTTAGTGAGCTTCTCTGAACTCTGGGATGACTGCGTCCTCCGCACCTCCCATGAAAGAACACTGAGACCTGAGTATCCCTTCCTGGGCGACTTCACAACCCTCAGGGATCTTTGGCCTCTGGGCATCTCTCCCTTCACGCCGAGTGAAAAGCAGCACACTGCTTTCTTCGTTGGAGAGCTAAGTGTCTGAGCTTTCTAAAGTCCACCCAAACACGGGTCCAGCAGGTCTTTTAAGTGTATGGCCAGTGGCTCACAGCACTGCACCAGGGCCACAATGAGAAAACACGCTCCTCAGTGTTTGTCTTGGGAAGCCTCACTGGCCTTCTCTCTAAGCCAAGCAGCCCGTTGACCTTCGAAGCAACCTGACAAAGGCACGGTTTGCCCCTGAAACACCCAGAGCCCTTTTATAAGGTGTACGGGCGTCGGAGCCTAACCCAAGTCAGTGGGGACGTCACGCCACTCGCCGCGGGCAGAACTGCCCTGCTACGAAGTTTCACCGGGGAAGGACAGGGTGCCGCTTCCGACCCTTTGACTGTGCCAGAAACTACACGTATTAGGCTCACTGCAACTTTGATATTGCTGACCTAGTGAGAAAAGCACTATTTTCCCCACTGGAGAGCAGAAGGCCTGTGGTGTCAAATTTCCCGGAGACAGTGCTGTTCTCTGTCTGCTCTTCACAGCTAGAGTGCCTTCACGGAGAACAGAGCGTCCTTGGAGAAACAGAGAGTGTCCTGTGCATTCCAGGCGGCACTCCAGATCACCCACTGCAAAAGGGAAATCTAAACCTCTCTCCACGGTTCAAAGGATCGATCGGATGGCCCATTTACACATCGAGGCGTTCAGCGGTTTTTCCACTGCCTTCTGGAGAAGTACTGCTGGATCTCTAGTATGCTTTCCCTATGGCACCCACGTCCTCACTGTGGCCCAGGGAACAACACTGTGTACAGGATCACCCTTCCTGGCTGACTGAGCAGCACCATGCTAACTAAGGCCTCCGGATCACCTCTTTGAAAGCACAGTGAAAGGTAACCCACTGCTTTTTCTCCAGAGAGCTCGATGGCCAAAATATTCAACGGACTCCCTGAACACAGCACTAGCTGGTCTTTCGTAGGTGTCATGTCAGTGGCTCTCAGGGCAGAGTGTGGGCTGCAAGGAAAACACACTTCCCTCAGTGTGCGTTCCGGGTGCACTTACATGGCGGACCTCTCTCTATGCCACGCACAAACGAGAGAGACCCTGCAGTTTTCTAAATGTAGATAGATTTCCTGAACACTACTACGCTTAGAGAAGCTGCGAGGACACGTCGCAACCTCCCCAAAGCCTTATGTCCCAGAGACCAGCCACACGTTGCACATCACAACTTCCTCGGGTTCGAACTTCATCCGGGAAGTGGCCAGAGTGCCCCCTTCTGTCTGTTTTGGCTCGCTGGAAACTGATCGCTCTCAGGCAGTTTGGAACGTTCAGATTGGCCATGTATGTGCATCGTAGCAGGTCCCAGCTGTAAGGAGGACCGCTGCAGCCTCCACGCCGTTTGAAATAGTGTGCTGCTGCCAGTCTCACGTCCTGGAATGCCCTACGTAGGAAAAGGGCGTTTCCCTGAAGGCAATACGGTGCTTCCAGTTCCCTGCCAGCGGCATGGGAAAGGCGCCAATGCCTACAGGGAAAACGACACTGCCTGCCAGGCTCATAGTAAGGTCCATGTATTGCATTTGGAAGATTGGGCATACGTCATTCGCCAGGAAAACCTAGTCCATGGAGTGCCTTCAGTTAGTGAGCTTCTCTGAACTCTGGGATGACTGCGTCCTCCGCACCTCCCATGAAAGAACACTGAGACCTGAGTATCCCTTCCTGGGCGACTTCACAACCCTCAGGGATCTTTGGCCTCCGGGCATCTCTCCCTTCACGCCGAGTGAAAAGCAGCACACTGCTTTCTTCGTTGGGAAGCTAAGTGTCTGAGCTTTCTAAAGTCCACCCAAACAAGGGTCCAGCAGGTCTTTTAAGTTTACGGCCTAACCCAAGTCAGTGGGGACTTCACGCCACTCGCCGCAGGCAGAACTGCCCTGTTACGAAGTTTCAACGGGGAAGGACAGGGTGCCGCTTCCGACCCTTTGACTGTGCCAGAAACTACACGTATTAGGCTCACTGCAACTTTGATATTGCTGACCTAGTGAGAAAAGCACTATTTTCCCCACTGGAGAGCAGAAGGCCTGTGGTGTCAAATTTCCCTGAGACAGTGCTGTTCTCTGTCTGCTCTTCACAGCTAGAGTGCCTTCACGGAGAACAGAGCGTCCTTGGAGAAACAGAGAGTGTCCTGTGCATTCCAGGCGGCACTCCAGATCACCCACTGCAAAAGGGAAATCTAAACCTCTCTCCACGGTTCAAAGGATCGATCGGATGGCCCATTTACACATCGAGGCGTTCAGCGGTTTTACCACTGCCTTCTGGAGAAGTACTGCTGGATCTCTAGTATGCTTTTCCTATGGCACCCACGTCCTCACTGTGTCCCAGGGAACAACACTGTGTACAGGATCACCCTTCCTGGCTGACTAAGCAGCACCATGCTACCTAAGACCTCCGGATCACCTCTTTGAAAGCAGAGTGAAAGGCAACCCTCTGCTTTTTCTCCAGAGAGTCGATGGCCCAAACATTCAACGGACTCCCTGAACACAGCACTAGCTGCTCTTTCGTAGGTGTCATGTCAGTGGCTCTCAAGGCAGAGCGTGGGCTGCAAGGAAAACACACTTCCCTCAGTGTGCGTTCCGAGTGCACTTACATGGCAGACCTCTCTCTATGCCACGCACAAACGAGCTAGGCCCTGCAGTTTTCTAAATGTAGATAGATTCGCCTGAACACTACTAGGCTTAGAGAAGCTGCGAGGACACGTCGCAAACTCCCCAAAGCCTTATGTCCCAGAGACCAGCTACACGTTGCACATCACAACTTCCTCGGGTTCGAACTTCATCCGGGAAGTGGCCAGAGGGCCCCCTTCTGTCTGTTTTGGCTCGCTGGAAACTGATCGCTCTCGGGCAGTTTGGAACTTTCAGATTGGCCATGTATGTGCATGGTAGCACGTCCCAGCTGTAAGGAGGACCGCTGCAGCCTCCACGCCGCCTGAAACAGAGTGCTGCTGCCACTCTCACGTCCTGGAATGCCCTACGTAGGAAAAGGGCGTTTCCCTGAGGGCAGTACGGTGCTTCCAGTTCCCTGCAAGAGGCATGGGAAAGGCGCCAATGCCTAAAGGGAAAACGCCACTGCCTGCCAGGCTCATAGTAAGGACCATGTATTGCATTTGGAAGATTGGGCATACGTCATTCGCCAGGAAAACCTAGTCCATGGAGTGCCTTCAGTTAGTGAGCTTCTCTGAACTCTGGGATGACTGCGTCCTCCGCACCTCCCATGAAAGAACACTGAGACCTGAGTATCCCTTCCTGGGCGACTTCACAACCCTCAGGGATCTTTGGCCTCTGGGCATCTCTCCCTTCACGCCGAGTGAAAAGCAGCACACTGCTTTCTTCGTTGGAGAGCTAAGTGTCTGAGCTTTCTAAAGTCCACCCAAACACGGGTCCAGCAGGTCTTTTAAGTGTATGGCCAGTGGCTCACAGCACTGCACCAGGGCCACAATGAGAAAACACGCTCCTCAGTGTTTGTCTTGGGAAGCCTCACTGGCCTTCTCTCTAAGCCAAGCAGCCCGTTGACCTTCGAAGCAACCTGACAAAGGCACGGTTTGCCCCTGAAACACCCAGAGCCCTTTTATAAGGTGTACGGGCGTCGGAGCCTAACCCAAGTCAGTGGGGACGTCACGCCACTCGCCGCGGGCAGAACTGCCCTGCTACGAAGTTTCACCGGGGAAGGACAGGGTGCCGCTTCCGACCCTTTGACTGTGCCAGAAACTACACGTATTAGGCTCACTGCAACTTTGATATTGCTGACCTAGTGAGAAAAGCACTATTTTCCCCACTGGAGAGCAGAAGGCCTGTGGTGTCAAATTTCCCTGAGACAGTGCTGTTCTCTGTCTGCTCTTCACAGCTAGAGTGCCTTCACGGAGAACAGAGCGTCCTTGGAGAAACAGAGAGTGTCCTGTGCATTCCAGGCGGCACTCCAGATCACCCACTGCAAAAGGGAAATCTAAACCTCTCTCCACGGTTCAAAGGATAGATCGGATGGCCCATTTACACATCAAGGCGTTCAGCGGTTTTTCCACTGCCTTCTGGAGAAGTACTGCTGGATCTCTAGTATGCTTTCCCTATGGCACCCACGTCCTCACTGTGGCCCAGGGAACAACACTGTGTACAGGATCACCCTTCCTGGCTGACTGAGCAGCACCATGCTAACTAAGGCCTCCGGATCACCTCTTTGAAAGCCCAGTGAAAGGTAACCCACTGCTTTTTCTCCAGAGAGCTCGATGGCCAAAATATTCAACGGACTCCCTGAACACAGCACTAGCTGGTCTTTCGTAGGTGTCATGTCAGTGGCTCTCAGGGCAGAGTGTGGGCTGCAAGGAAAACACACTTCCCTCAGTGTGCGTTCCGGGTGCACTTACATGGCGGACCTCTCTCTATGCCACGCACAAACGAGAGAGACCCTGCAGTTTTCTAAATGTAGATAGATTTCCTGAACACTACTACGCTTAGAGAAGCTGCGAGGACACGTCGCAACCTCCCCAAAGCCTTATGTCCCAGAGACCAGCCACACGTTGCACATCACAACTTCCTCGGGTTCGAACTTCATCCGGGAAGGGGCCAGAGTGCCCCCTTCTGTCTGTTTTGGCTCGCTGGAAACTGATCGCTCTCAGGCAGTTTGGAACGTTCAGATTGGCCATGTATGTGCATCGTAGCAGGTCCCAGCTGTAAGGAGGACCGCTGCAGCCTCCACGCCGTTTGAAATAGTGTGCTGCTGCCAGTCTCACGTCCTGGAATGCCCTACGTAGGAAAAGGGCGTTTCCCTGAAGGCAATACGGTGCTTCCAGTTCCCTGCCAGCGGCATGGGAAAGGCGCCAATGCCTACAGGGAAAACGACACTGCCTGCCAGGCTCATAGTAAGGTCCATGTATTGCATTTGGAAGATTGGGCATACGTCATTCGCCAGGAAAACCTAGTCCATGGAGTGCCTTCAGTTAGTGAGCTTCTCTGAACTCTGGGATGACTGCGTCCTCCGCACCTCCCATGAAAGAACACTGAGACCTGAGTATCCCTTCCTGGGCGACTTCACAACCCTCAGGGATCTTTGGCCTCCGGGCATCTCTCCCTTCACGCCGAGTGAAAAGCAGCACACTGCTTTCTTCGTTGGGAAGCTAAGTGTCTGAGCTTTCTAAAGTCCACCCAAACAAGGGTCCAGCAGGTCTTTTAAGTTTACGGCCTAACCCAAGTCAGTGGGGACTTCACGCCACTCGCCGCAGGCAGAACTGCCCTGCTACGAAGTTTCAACGGGGAAGGACAGGGTGCCGCTTCCGACCCATTGACTGTGCCAGAAACTACACGTATTAGGCTCACTGCAACTTTGATATTGCTGACCTAGTGAGAAAAGCACTATTTTCCCCACTGGAGAGCAGAAGGCCTGTGGTGTCAAATTTCCCGGAGACAGTGCTGTTCTCTGTCTGCTCTTCACAGCTAGAGTGCCTTCACGGAGAACAGAGCGTCCTTGGAGAAACAGAGAGTGTCCTGTGCATTCCAGGCGGCACTCCAGATCACCCACTGCAAAAGGGAAATCTAAACCTCTCTCCACGGTTCAAAGGATCGATCGGATGGCCCATTTACACATCGAGGCGTTCAGCGGTTTTTCCACTGCCTTCTGGAGAAGTACTGCTGGATCTCTAGTATGCTTTTCCTATGGCACCCACGTCCTCACTGTGTCGCAGGGAACAACACTGTGTACAGGATCACCCTTCCTGGCTGACTAAGCAGCACCATGCTACCTAAGGCCTCCGGATCACCTCTTTGAAAGCAGAGTGAAAGGCAACCCTCTGCTTTTTCTCCAGAGAGTCGATGGCCAAAACATTCAACGGACTCCCTGAACACAGCACTAGCTGCTCTTTCGTAGGTGTCATGTCAGTGGCTCTCAGGGCAGAGCGTGGGCTGCAAGGAAAACACACTTCCCTCAGTGTGCGTTCCGGGTGCAATTACATGGCAGACCTCTCTCTATGCCACGCAGAAACGAGAGAGGCCCTGCAGTTTTCTAAATGTAGATAGATTCGCCTGAACACTACTAGGCTTAGAGAAGCTGCGAGGACACGTCGCAAACTCCCCAAAGCCGTATGTCCCAGAGACCAGCTACACGTTGCACATCACAACTTCCTCGGGTTCGAACTTCATCCGGGAAGTGGCCAGAGGGCCCCCTTCTGTCTGTTTTGGCTCGCTGGAAACTGATCGCTCTCGGGCAGTTTGGAACTTTCAGATTGGCCATGTATGTGCATGGTAGCACGTCCCAGCTGTAAGGAGGACCGCTGCAGCCTCCACGCCGCCTGAAACAGAGTGCTGCTGCCACTCTCACGTCCTGGAATGCCCTACGTAGGAAAAGGGCGTTTCCCTGAGGGCAGTACGGTGCTTCCAGTTCCCTGCAAGAGGCATGGGAAAGGCGCCAATGCCTAAAGGGAAAACGCCACTGCCTGCCAGGCTCATAGTAAGGACCATGTATTGCATTTGGAAGATTGGGCATACGTCATTCGCCAGGAAAACCTAGTCCATGGAGTGCCTTCAGTTAGTGAGCTTCTCTGAACTCTGGGATGACTGCGTCCTCCGCACCTCCCATGAAAGAACACTGAGACCTGAGTATCCCTTCCTGGGCGACTCACAACCCTCAGGGATCTTTGGCCTCAGGGCATCTCTCCCTTAACGCCGAGTGAAAAGCAGCACACTGCCTTCTTCGTTGGAGAGCTAAGTGTCTGAGCTTTCTAAAGTCCACCCAAACACGGGTCCAGCAGGTCTTTAAGTGTACGGCCAGTGGCTCACAGCACTGCACCAGGGCCACAATGAGAAAACACGCTCCTCAGTGTTTGTCTTGGGAAGCCTCACTGGCCTTCTCTCTAAGCCAAGCAGCCCGTTGACCTTCGAAGCAACCTGACAAAGGCACGGTTTGCCCCTGAAACACCCAGAGCCCTTTTATAAGGTGTACGGGCGTCGGAGCCTAACCCAAGTCAGTGGGAACGTCACGCCACTTGCCGCGGGCAGAACTGCCCTGCTACGAAGTTTCACCGGGGAAGGACAGGGTGCCGCTTCCGACCCTTTGACTGTGCCAGAAACTACACGTATTAGGCTCACTGCAACTTTGATATTGCTGACCTAGTGAGAAAAGCACTATTTTCCCCACTGGAGAGCAGAATGCCTGTGGTGTCAAATTTCCCTGAGACAGTGCTGTTCTCTGTCTGCTCTTCACAGCTAGAGTGCCTTCACGGAGAACAGAGCATCCTTGGAGAAACAGAGAGTGTCCTGTGCATTCCAGGCGGCACTCCAGATCACCCACTGCAAAAGGGAAATCTAAACCTCTCTCCACGGTTCAAAGGATCGATCGGATGGCCCATTTACACATCGAGGCGTTCAGCGGTTTTTCCACTGCCTTCTGGAGAAGTACTGCTGGATCTCTAGTATGCTTTTCCTATGGCACCCACGTCCTCACTGTGTCCCAGGGAACAACACTGTGTACAGGATCACCCTTCCTGGCTGACTAAGCAGCACCATGCTACCTAAGGACTCCGGATCACCTCTTTGAAAGCAGAGTGAAAGGCAACCCTCTGCTTTTTCTCCAGAGAGCTCGACGGCCAAAACATTCAACGGACTCCCTGAACACAGCACTAGCTGCTCTTTCGTAGGTGTCATGTCAGTGGCTCTCAGGGCAGAGCGTGGGCTGCAAGGAAAACACACTTCCCTCAGTGTGCGTTCCGGGTGCACTTACATGGCAGACCTCTCTCTATGCCACGCACAAACGAGCTAGGCCCTGCAGTTTTCTAAATGTAGATAGATTCGCCTGAACACTACTAGGCTTAGAGAAGCTGCGAGGACACGTCGCAAACTCCCCAAAGCCTTATGTCCCAGAGACCAGCTACACGTTGCACATCACAACTTCCTCGGGTTCGAACTTCATCCGGGAAGTGGCCAGAGGGCCCCCTTCTGTCTGTTTTGGCTCGCTGGAAACTGATCGCTCTCGGGCAGTTTGGAACTTTCAGATTGGCCATGTATGTGCATGGTAGCACGTCCCAGCTGTAAGGAGGACCGCTGCAGCCTCCACGCCGCCTGAAACAGAGTGCTGCTGCCACTCTCACGTCCTGGAATGCCCTACGTAGGAAAAGGGCGTTTCCCTGAGGGCAGTACGGTGCTTCCAGTTCCCTGCAAGAGGCATGGGAAAGGCGCCAATGCCTAAAGGGAAAACGCCACTGCCTGCCAGGCTCATAGTAAGGACCATGTATTGCATTTGGAAGATTGGGCATACGTCATTCGCCAGGAAAACCTAGTCCATGGAGTGCCTTCAGTTAGTGAGCTTCTCTGAACTCTGGGATGACTGCGTCCTCCGCACCTCCCATGAAAGAACACTGAGACCTGAGTATCCCTTCCTGGGCGACTTCACAACCCTCAGGGATCTTTGGCCTCTGGGCATCTCTCCCTTCACGCCGAGTGAAAAGCAGCACACTGCTTTCTTCGTTGGAGAGCTAAGTGTCTGAGCTTTCTAAAGTCCACCCAAACACGGGTCCAGCAGGTCTTTTAAGTGTATGGCCAGTGGCTCACAGCACTGCACCAGGGCCACAATGAGAAAACACGCTCCTCAGTGTTTGTCTTGGGAAGCCTCACTGGCCTTCTCTCTAAGCCAAGCAGCCCGTTGACCTTCGAAGCAACCTGACAAAGGCACGGTTTGCCCCTGAAACACCCAGAGCCCTTTTATAAGGTGTACGGGCGTCGGAGCCTAACCCAAGTCAGTGGGGACGTCACGCCACTCGCCGCGGGCAGAACTGCCCTGCTACGAAGTTTCACCGGGGAAGGACAGGGTGCCGCTTCCGACCCTTTGACTGTGCCAGAAACTACACGTATTAGGCTCACTGCAACTTTGATATTGCTGACCTAGTGAGAAAAGCACTATTTTCCCCACTGGAGAGCAGAAGGCCTGTGGTGTCAAATTTCCCGGAGACAGTGCTGTTCTCTGTCTGCTCTTCACAGCTAGAGTGCCTTCACGGAGAACAGAGCGTCCTTGGAGAAACAGAGAGTGTCCTGTGCATTCCAGGCGGCACTCCAGATCACCCACTGCAAAAGGGAAATCTAAACCTCTCTCCACGGTTCAAAGGATCGATCGGATGGCCCATTTACACATCGAGGCGTTCAGCGGTTTTTCCACTGCCTTCTGGAGAAGTACTGCTGGATCTCTAGTATGCTTTTCCTATGGCACCCACGTCCTCACTGTGTCCCAGGGAACAACACTGTGTACAGGATCACCCTTCCTGGCTGACTAAGCAGCACCATGCTACCTAAGGACTCCGGATCACCTCTTTGAAAGCAGAGTGAAAGGCAACCCTCTGCTTTTTCTCCAGAGAGCTCGACGGCCAAAACATTCAACGGACTCCCTGAACACAGCACTAGCTGCTCTTTCGTAGGTGTCATGTCAGTGGCTCTCAGGGCAGAGCGTGGGCTGCAAGGAAAACACACTTCCCTCAGTGTGCGTTCCGGGTGCACTTACATGGCAGACCTCTCTCTATGCCACGCACAAACGAGCTAGGCCCTGCAGTTTTCTAAATGTAGATAGATTCGCCTGAACACTACTAGGCTTAGAGAAGCTGCGAGGACACGTCGCAAACTCCCCAAAGCCGTATGTCCCAGAGACCAGCTACACGTTGCACATCACAACTTCCTCGGGTTCGAACTTCATCCGGGAAGTGGCCAGAGGGCCCCCTTCTGTCTGTTTTGGCTCGCTGGAAACTGATCGCTCTCGGGCAGTTTGGAACTTTCAGATTGGCCATGTATGTGCATGGTAGCACGTCCCAGCTGTAAGGAGGACCGCTGCAGCCTCCACGCCGCCTGAAACAGAGTGCTGCTGCCACTCTCACGTCCTGGAATGCCCTACGTAGGAAAAGGGCGTTTCCCTGAGGGCAGTACGGTGCTTCCAGTTCCCTGCAAGAGGCATGGGAAAGGCGCCAATGCCTAAAGGGAAAACGCCACTGCCTGCCAGGCTCATAGTAAGGACCATGTATTGCATTTGGAAGATTGGGCATACGTCATTCGCCAGGAAAACCTAGTCCATGGAGTGCCTTCAGTTAGTGAGCTTCTCTGAACTCTGGGATGACTGCGTCCTCCGCACCTCCCATGAAAGAACACTGAGACCTGAGTATCCCTTCCTGGGCGACTCACAACCCTCAGGGATCTTTGGCCTCAGGGCATCTCTCCCTTAACGCCGAGTGAAAAGCAGCACACTGCCTTCTTCGTTGGAGAGCTAAGTGTCTGAGCTTTCTAAAGTCCACCCAAACACGGGTCCAGCAGGTCTTTAAGTGTACGGCCAGTGGCTCACAGCACTGCACCAGGGCCACAATGAGAAAACACGCTCCTCAGTGTTTGTCTTGGGAAGCCTCACTGGCCTTCTCTCTAAGCCAAGCAGCCCGTTGACCTTCGAAGCAACCTGACAAAGGCACGGTTTGCCCCTGAAACACCCAGAGCCCTTTTATAAGGTGTACGGGCGTCGGAGCCTAACCCAAGTCAGTGGGAACGTCACGCCACTTGCCGCGGGCAGAACTGCCCTGCTACGAAGTTTCACCGGGGAAGGACAGGGTGCCGCTTCCGACCCTTTGACTGTGCCAGAAACTACACGTATTAGGCTCACTGCAACTTTGATATTGCTGACCTAGTGAGAAAAGCACTATTTTCCCCACTGGAGAGCAGAATGCCTGTGGTGTCAAATTTCCCTGAGACAGTGCTGTTCTCTGTCTGCTCTTCACAGCTAGAGTGCCTTCACGGAGAACAGAGCATCCTTGGAGAAACAGAGAGTGTCCTGTGCATTCCAGGCGGCACTCCAGATCACCCACTGCAAAAGGGAAATCTAAACCTCTCTCCACGGTTCAAAGGATCGATCGGATGGCCCATTTACACATCGAGGCGTTCAGCGGTTTTTCCACTGCCTTCTGGAGAAGTACTGCTGGATCTCTAGTATGCTTTTCCTATGGCACCCACGTCCTCACTGTGTCCCAGGGAACAACACTGTGTACAGGATCACCCTTCCTGGCTGACTAAGCAGCACCATGCTACCTAAGGACTCCGGATCACCTCTTTGAAAGCAGAGTGAAAGGCAACCCTCTGCTTTTTCTCCAGAGAGCTCGACGGCCAAAACATTCAACGGACTCCCTGAACACAGCACTAGCTGCTCTTTCGTAGGTGTCATGTCAGTGGCTCTCAGGGCAGAGCGTGGGCTGCAAGGAAAACACACTTCCCTCAGTGTGCGTTCCGAGTGCACTTACATGGCAGACCTCTCTCTATGCCACGCAGAAACGAGAGAGGCCCTGCAGTTTTCTAAATGTAGATAGATTCGCCTGAACACTACTAGGATTAGAGAAGCTGCGAGGACATGTCGCAACCTCCCCAAAGCCTTATGTCCCAGAGACCAGCCACACGTTGCACATCACAACTTCCTCGGGTTCGAACTTCATCCAGGAAGGGGCCAGAGTGCCCCCTTCTGTCTGTTTTGGCTCGCTGGAAACTGATCGCTCTCGGGCAGTTTGGAACTTTCAGATTGGCCATGTATGTGCATGGTAGCACGTCCCAGCTGTAAGGAGGACCGCTGCAGCCTCCACGCCGCCTGAAACAGAGTGCTGCTGCCACTCTCACGTCCTGGAATGCCCTACGTAGGAAAAGGGCGTTTCCCTGAGGGCAGTACGGTGCTTCCAGTTCCCTGCAAGAGGCATGGGAAAGGCGCCAATGCCTAAAGGGAAAACGCCACTGCCTGCCAGGCTCATAGTAAGGACCATGTATTGCATTTGGAAGATTGGGCATACGTCATTCGCCAGGAAAACCTAGTCCATGGAGTGTCTTCAGTTAGTGAGCTTCTCTGAACTCTGGGATGACTGCGTCTTCCGCACCTCCCATGAAAGAATACTGAGACCTGAGTATCCCTTCCTGGGCGACTTCACAACCCTCAGGGATCTTTGGCCTCCGGGCATCTCTCCCTTAACGCCGAGTGAAAAGCAGCACACTGCTTTCTTCGTTGGAGAGCTAAGTGTCTGAGCTTTCTAAAGTCCACCCAAACACGGGTCCAGCAGGTCTTTTAAGTGTACGGCCAGTGGCTCACAGCACTGCACCAGGGCCACAATGAGAAAACACGCTCCTCAGTGTTTGTCTTGGGAAGCCTCACTGGCCTTCTCTTTAAGCCAAGCAGCCCGTTGACCTTCGAAGCAACCTGACAAAGGCACGGTTTGCCCCTGAAACACCCAGAGCCCTTTTATAAGGTGTACGGGCGTCGGAGCCTAACCCAAGTCAGTGGGGACGTCACGCCACTCGCCGCAGGCAGAACTGCCCTGCTACGAAGTTTCAACGGGGAAGGACAGGGTGCCGCTTCCGACCCTTTGACTGTGCCAGAAACTACATGTACTAGGCACACAGCAACTTTGATATTGCTGACCTAGTGAGAAAAGCACTATTTTCCCCACTGGAGAGCAGAAGGCCTGTGGTGTCAAATTTCCCGGAGACAGTGCTGTTCTCTGTCTGCTCTTCACAGCTAGAGTGCCTTCACGGAGAACAGAGCGTCCTTGGAGAAACAGAGAGTGTCCTGTGCATTCCAGGCGGCACTCCAGATCACCCACTGCAAAAGGGAAGTCGAAACCTCTCTCCAGGGTTCAAAGGATCGATCGGATGGCCCATTCACACATTGAGGCGTTCAGCGGTTTTTCCACTGCCTTCTGGAGAAGTACTGCTGGATCTCTAGTATGCTTTCCCTATGGCACCCACGTCCTCACTGTGGCCCAGGGAACAACACTGTGTACAGGATCACCCTTCCTGGCTGACTGAGCAGCACCATGCTAACTAAGGCCTCCGGATCACCTCTTTGAAAGCACAGTGAAAGGTAACCCACTGCTTTTTCTCCAGAGAGCTCGATGGCCAAAATATTCAACGGACTCCCTGAACACAGCACTAGCTGGTCTTTCGTAGGTGTCATGTCAGTGGCTCTCAGGGCAGAGTGTGGGCTGCAAGGAAAACACACTTCCCTCAGTGTGCGTTCCGGGTGCACTTACATGGCGGACCTCTCTCTATGCCACGCACAAACGAGAGAGACCCTGCAGTTTTCTAAATGTAGATAGATTTCCTGAACACTACTACGCTTAGAGAAGCTGCGAGGACACGTCGCAACCTCCCCAAAGCCTTATGTCCCAGAGACCAGCCACACGTTGCACATCACAACTTCCTCGGGTTCGAACTTCATCCGGGAAGTGGCCAGAGTGCCCCCTTCTGTCTGTTTTGGCTCGCTGGAAACTGATCGCTCTCGGGCAGTTTGGAACGTTCAGATTGGCCATGTATGTGCATCGTAGCAGGTCCCAGCTGTAAGGAGGACCGCTGCAGCCTCCACGCCGTTTGAAATAGTGTGCTGCTGCCAGTCTCACGTCCTGGAATGCCCTACGTAGGAAAAGGGCGTTTCCCTGAAGGCAATACGGTGCTTCCAGTTCCCTGCCAGCGGCATGGGAAAGGCGCCAATGCCTACAGGGAAAACGACACTGCCTGCCAGGCTCATAGTAAGGTCCATGTATTGCATTTGGAAGATTGGGCATACGTCATTCGCCAGGAAAACCTAGTCCATGGAGTGCCTTCAGTTAGTGAGCTTCTCTGAACTCTGGGATGACTGCGTCCTCCGCACCTCCCATGAAAGAACACTGAGACCTGAGTATCCCTTCCTGGGCGACTTCACAACCCTCAGGGATCTTTGGCCTCCGGGCATCTCTCCCTTCACGCCGAGTGAAAAGCAGCACACTGCTTTCTTCGTTGGGAAGCTAAGTGTCTGAGCTTTCTAAAGTCCACCCAAACAAGGGTCCAGCAGGTCTTTTAAGTTTACGGCCTAACCCAAGTCAGTGGGGACTTCACGCCACTCGCCGCAGGCAGAACTGCCCTGCTACGAAGTTTCAACGGGGAAGGACAGGGTGCCGCTTCCGACCCATTGACTGTGCCAGAAACTACACGTATTAGGCTCACTGCAACTTTGATATTGCTGACCTAGTGAGAAAAGCACTATTTTCCCCACTGGAGGGCAGAAGGCCTGTGGTGTCAAATTTCCCTGAGACAGTGCTGTTCTCTGTCTGCTCTTCACAGCTAGAGTGCCTTCACGGAGAACAGAGCGTCCTTGGAGAAACAGAGAGTGTCCTGTGCATTCCAGGCGGCACTCCAGATCACCCATTGCAAAAGGGAAATCTAAACCTCTCTCCACGGTTCAAAGGATCGATCGGATGGCCCATTTACACATCGAGGCGTTCAGCGGTTTTTCCACTGCCTTCTGGAGAAGTACTGCTGGATCTCTAGTATGCTTTTCCTATGGCACCCACGTCCTCACTGTGTCCCAGGGAACAACACTGTGTACAGGATCACCCTTCCTGGCTGACTAAGCAGCACCATGCTACCTAAGGCCTCCGGATCACCTCTTTGAAAGCAGAGTGAAAGGCAACCCTCTGCTTTTTCTCCAGAGAGTCGATGGCCAAAACATTCAACGGACTCCCTGAACACAGCACTAGCTGCTCTTTCGTAGGTGTCATGTCAGTGGCTCTCAGGGCAGAGCGTGGGCTGCAAGGAAAACACACTTCCCTCAGTGTGCGTTCTGGGTGCACTTACATGGCAGACCTCTCTCTATGCCACGCACAAACGAGAGAGGCCCTGCAGTTTTCTAAATGTAGATAGATTCGCCTGAACACTACTAGGCTTAGAGAAGCTGCGAGGACACGTCGCAACCTCCCCAAAGCCTTATGTCCCAGAGACCAGCTACACGTTGCACATCACAACTTCCTCGGGTTCGAACTTCATCCGGGAAGTGGCCAGAGGGCCCCCTTCTGTCTGTTTTGGCTCGCTGGAAACTGATCGCTCTCGGGCAGTTTGGAACTTTCAGATTGGCCATGTATGTGCATGGTAGCACATCCCAGCTGTAAGGAGGACCGCTGCAGCCTCCACGCCGCCTGAAACAGAGTGCTGCTGCCACTCTCACGTCCTGGAATGCCCTACGTAGGAAAAGGGCGTTTCCCTGAGGGCAGTACGGTGCTTCCAGTTCCCTGCAAGAGGCATGGGAAAGGCGCCAATGCCTAAAGGGAAAACGCCACTGCCTGCCAGGCTCATAGTAAGGACCATGTATTGCATTTGGAAGATTGGGCATACGTCATTCGCCAGGAAAACCTAGTCCATGGAGTGCCTTCAGTTAGTGAGCTTCTCTGAACTCTGGGATGACTGCGTCCTCCGCACCTCCCATGAAAGAACACTGAGACCTGAGTATCCCTTCCTGGGCGACTTCACAACCCTCAGGGATCTTTGGCCTCCGGGCATCTCTCCCTTCACGCCGAGTGAAAAGCAGCACACTGCTTTCTTCGTTGGAGAGCTAAGTGTCTGAGCTTTCTAAAGTCCACCCAAACACGGGTCCAGCAGGTCTTTTAAGTGTACGGCCAGTGGCTCACAGCACTGCACCAGGGCCACAATGAGAAAACACGCTCCTCAGTGTTTGTCTTGGGAAGCCTCACTGGCCTTCTCTCTAAGCCAAGCAGCCCGTTGACCTTCGAAGCAACCTGACAAAGGCACGGTTTGCCCCTGAAACACCCAGAGCCCTTTTATAAGGTGTACGGGCGTCGGAGCCTAACCCAAGTCAGTGGGGACGTCACGCCACTCGCCGCGGGCAGAACTGCCCTGCTACGAAGTTTCAACGGGGAAGGACAGGGTGCCGCTTCCGACACTTTGACTGTGCCAGAAACTACACGTATTAGGCTCACTGCAACTTTGATATTGCTGACCTAGTGAGAAAAGCACTATTTTCCCCACTGGAGGGCAGAAGGCCTGTGGTGTCAAATTTCCCTGAGACAGTGCTGTTCTCTGTCTGCTCTTCACAGCTAGAGTGCCTTCACGGAGAACAGAGCGTCCTTGGAGAAACAGAGAGTGTCCTGTGCATTCCAGGCGGCACTCCAGATCACCCACTGCAAAAGGGAAATCTAAACCTCTCTCCACGGTTCAAAGGATCGATCGGATGGCCCATTTACACATCGAGGCGTTCAGCGGTTTTTCCACTGCCTTCTGGAGAAGTACTGCTGGATCTCTAGTATGCTTTTCCTATGGCACCCACGTCCTCACTGTGTCCCAGGGAACAACACTGTGTACAGGATCACCCTTCCTGGCTGACTAAGCAGCACCATGCTACCTAAGGACTCCGGATCACCTCTTTGAAAGCAGAGTGAAAGGCAACCCTCTGCTTTTTCTCCAGAGAGCTCGACGGCCAAAACATTCAACGGACTCCCTGAACACAGCACTAGCTGCTCTTTCGTAGGTGTCATGTCAGTGGCTCTCAGGGCAGAGCGTGGGCTGCAAGGAAAACACACTTCCCTCAGTGTGCGTTCCGGGTGCACTTACATGGCAGACCTCTCTCTATGCCACGCACAAACGAGCTAGGCCCTGCAGTTTTCTAAATGTAGATAGATTCGCCTGAACACTACTAGGCTTAGAGAAGCTGCGAGGACACGTCGCAAACTCCCCAAAGCCTTATGTCCCAGAGACCAGCTACACGTTGCACATCACAACTTCCTCGGGTTCGAACTTCATCCGGGAAGTGGCCAGAGGGCCCCCTTCTGTCTGTTTTGGCTCGCTGGAAACTGATCGCTCTCGGGCAGTTTGGAACTTTCAGATTGGCCATGTATGTGCATGGTAGCACGTCCCAGCTGTAAGGAGGACCGCTGCAGCCTCCACGCCGCCTGAAACAGAGTGCTGCTGCCACTCTCACGTCCTGGAATGCCCTACGTAGGAAAAGGGCGTTTCCCTGAGGGCAGTACGGTGCTTCCAGTTCCCTGCAAGAGGCATGGGAAAGGCGCCAATGCCTAAAGGGAAAACGCCACTGCCTGCCAGGCTCATAGTAAGGACCATGTATTGCATTTGGAAGATTGGGCATACGTCATTCGCCAGGAAAACCTAGTCCATGGAGTGCCTTCAGTTAGTGAGCTTCTCTGAACTCTGGGATGACTGCGTCCTCCGCACCTCCCATGAAAGAACACTGAGACCTGAGTATCCCTTCCTGGGCGACTTCACAACCCTCAGGGATCTTTGGCCTCTGGGCATCTCTCCCTTCACGCCGAGTGAAAAGCAGCACACTGCTTTCTTCGTTGGAGAGCTAAGTGTCTGAGCTTTCTAAAGTCCACCCAAACACGGGTCCAGCAGGTCTTTTAAGTGTATGGCCAGTGGCTCACAGCACTGCACCAGGGCCACAATGAGAAAACACGCTCCTCAGTGTTTGTCTTGGGAAGCCTCACTGGCCTTCTCTCTAAGCCAAGCAGCCCGTTGACCTTCGAAGCAACCTGACAAAGGCACGGTTTGCCCCTGAAACACCCAGAGCCCTTTTATAAGGTGTACGGGCGTCGGAGCCTAACCCAAGTCAGTGGGGACGTCACGCCACTCGCCGCGGGCAGAACTGCCCTGCTACGAAGTTTCACCGGGGAAGGACAGGGTGCCGCTTCCGACCCTTTGACTGTGCCAGAAACTACACGTATTAGGCTCACTGCAACTTTGATATTGCTGACCTAGTGAGAAAAGCACTATTTTCCCCACTGGAGAGCAGAAGGCCTGTGGTGTCAAATTTCCCGGAGACAGTGCTGTTCTCTGTCTGCTCTTCACAGCTAGAGTGCCTTCACGGAGAACAGAGCGTCCTTGGAGAAACAGAGAGTGTCCTGTGCATTCCAGGCGGCACTCCAGATCACCCACTGCAAAAGGGAAATCTAAACCTCTCTCCACGGTTCAAAGGATCGATCGGATGGCCCATTTACACATCGAGGCGTTCAGCGGTTTTTCCACTGCCTTCTGGAGAAGTACTGCTGGATCTCTAGTATGCTTTCCCTATGGCACCCACGTCCTCACTGTGGCCCAGGGAACAACACTGTGTACAGGATCACCCTTCCTGGCTGACTGAGCAGCACCATGCTAACTAAGGCCTCCGGATCACCTCTTTGAAAGCACAGTGAAAGGTAACCCACTGCTTTTTCTCCAGAGAACTCGATGGCCAAAATATTCAACGGACTCCCTGAACACAGCACTAGCTGGTCTTTCGTAGGTGTCATGTCAGTGGCTCTCAGGGCAGAGTGTGGGCTGCAAGGAAAACACACTTCCCTCAGTGTGCGTTCCGGGTGCACTTACATGGCGGACCTCTCTCTATGCCACGCACAAACGAGAGAGACCCTGCAGTTTTCTAAATGTAGATAGATTTCCTGAACACTACTACGCTTAGAGAAGCTGCGAGGACACGTCGCAACCTCCCCAAAGCCTTATGTCCCAGAGACCAGCCACACGTTGCACATCACAACTTCCTCGGGTTCGAACTTCATCCGGGAAGTGGCCAGAGTGCCCCCTTCTGTCTGTTTTGGCTCGCTGGAAACTGATCGCTCTCAGGCAGTTTGGAACGTTCAGATTGGCCATGTATGTGCATCGTAGCAGGTCCCAGCTGTAAGGAGGACCGCTGCAGCCTCCACGCCGTTTGAAATAGTGTGCTGCTGCCAGTCTCACGTCCTGGAATGCCCTACGTAGGAAAAGGGCGTTTCCCTGAAGGCAATACGGTGCTTCCAGTTCCCTGCCAGCGGCATGGGAAAGGCGCCAATGCCTACAGGGAAAACGACACTGCCTGCCAGGCTCATAGTAAGGTCCATGTATTGCATTTGGAAGATTGGGCATACGTCATTCGCCAGGAAAACCTAGTCCATGGAGTGCCTTCAGTTAGTGAGCTTCTCTGAACTCTGGGATGACTGCGTCCTCCGCACCTCCCATGAAAGAACACTGAGACCTGAGTATCCCTTCCTGGGCGACTTCACAACCCTCAGGGATCTTTGGCCTCCGGGCATCTCTCCCTTCACGCCGAGTGAAAAGCAGCACACTGCTTTCTTCGTTGGGAAGCTAAGTGTCTGAGCTTTCTAAAGTCCACCCAAACAAGGGTCCAGCAGGTCTTTTAAGTTTACGGCCTAACCCAAGTCAGTGGGGACTTCACGCCACTCGCCGCAGGCAGAACTGCCCTGTTACGAAGTTTCAACGGGGAAGGACAGGGTGCCGCTTCCGACCCTTTGACTGTGCCAGAAACTACACGTATTAGGCTCACTGCAACTTTGATATTGCTGACCTAGTGAGAAAAGCACTATTTTCCCCACTGGAGAGCAGAAGGCCTGTGGTGTCAAATTTCCCTGAGACAGTGCTGTTCTCTGTCTGCTCTTCACAGCTAGAGTGCCTTCACGGAGAACAGAGCGTCCTTGGAGAAACAGAGAGTGTCCTGTGCATTCCAGGCGGCACTCCAGATCACCCACTGCAAAAGGGAAATCTAAACCTCTCTCCACGGTTCAAAGGATCGATCGGATGGCCCATTTACACATCGAGGCATTCAGCGGTTTTACCACTGCCTTCTGGAGAAGTACTGCTGGATCTCTAGTATGCTTTTCCTATGGCACCCACGTCCTCACTGTGTCCCAGGGAACAACACTGTGTACAGGATCACCCTTCCTGGCTGACTAAGCAGCACCATGCTACCTAAGACCTCCGGATCACCTCTTTGAAAGCAGAGTGAAAGGCAACCCTCTGCTTTTTCTCCAGAGAGTCGATGGCCCAAACATTCAACGGACTCCCTGAACACAGCACTAGCTGCTCTTTCGTAGGTGTCATGTCAGTGGCTCTCAAGGCAGAGCGTGGGCTGCAAGGAAAACACACTTCCCTCAGTGTGCGTTCCGGGTGCACTTACATGGCAGACCTCTCTCTATGCCACGCACAAACGAGCTAGGCCCTGCAGTTTTCTAAATGTAGATAGATTCGCCTGAACACTACTAGGCTTAGAGAAGCTGCGAGGACACGTCGCAAACTCCCCAAAGCCTTATGTCCCAGAGACCAGCTACACGTTGCACATCACAACTTCCTCGGGTTCGAACTTCATCCGGGAAGTGGCCAGAGGGCCCCCTTCTGTCTGTTTTGGCTCGCTGGAAACTGATCGCTCTCGGGCAGTTTGGAACTTTCAGATTGGCCATGTATGTGCATGGTAGCACGTCCCAGCTGTAAGGAGGACCGCTGCAGCCTCCACGCCGCCTGAAACAGAGTGCTGCTGCCACTCTCACGTCCTGGAATGCCCTACGTAGGAAAAGGGCGTTTCCCTGAGGGCAGTACGGTGCTTCCAGTTCCCTGCAAGAGGCATGGGAAAGGCGCCAATGCCTAAAGGGAAAACGCCACTGCCTGCCAGGCTCATAGTAAGGACCATGTATTGCATTTGGAAGATTGGGCATACGTCATTCGCCAGGAAAACCTAGTCCATGGAGTGCCTTCAGTTAGTGAGCTTCTCTGAACTCTGGGATGACTGCGTCCTCCGCACCTCCCATGAAAGAACACTGAGACCTGAGTATCCCTTCCTGGGCGACTTCACAACCCTCAGGGATCTTTGGCCTCTGGGCATCTCTCCCTTCACGCCGAGTGAAAAGCAGCACACTGCTTTCTTCGTTGGAGAGCTAAGTGTCTGAGCTTTCTAAAGTCCACCCAAACACGGGTCCAGCAGGTCTTTTAAGTGTATGGCCAGTGGCTCACAGCACTGCACCAGGGCCACAATGAGAAAACACGCTCCTCAGTGTTTGTCTTGGGAAGCCTCACTGGCCTTCTCTCTAAGCCAAGCAGCCCGTTGACCTTCGAAGCAACCTGACAAAGGCACGGTTTGCCCCTGAAACACCCAGAGCCCTTTTATAAGGTGTACGGGCGTCGGAGCCTAACCCAAGTCAGTGGGGACGTCACGCCACTCGCCGCGGGCAGAACTGCCCTGCTACGAAGTTTCACCGGGGAAGGACAGGGTGCCGCTTCCGACCCTTTGACTGTGCCAGAAACTACACGTATTAGGCTCACTGCAACTTTGATATTGCTGACCTAGTGAGAAAAGCACTATTTTCCCCACTGGAGAGCAGAAGGCCTGTGGTGTCAAATTTCCCTGAGACAGTGCTGTTCTCTGTCTGCTCTTCACAGCTAGAGTGCCTTCACGGAGAACAGAGCGTCCTTGGAGAAACAGAGAGTGTCCTGTGCATTCCAGGCGGCACTCCAGATCACCCACTGCAAAAGGGAAATCTAAACCTCTCTCCACGGTTCAAAGGATAGATCGGATGGCCCATTTACACATCAAGGCGTTCAGCGGTTTTTCCACTGCCTTCTGGAGAAGTACTGCTGGATCTCTAGTATGCTTTCCCTATGGCACCCACGTCCTCACTGTGGCCCAGGGAACAACACTGTGTACAGGATCACCCTTCCTGGCTGACTGAGCAGCACCATGCTAACTAAGGCCTCCGGATCACCTCTTTGAAAGCCCAGTGAAAGGTAACCCACTGCTTTTTCTCCAGAGAGCTCGATGGCCAAAATATTCAACGGACTCCCTGAACACAGCACTAGCTGGTCTTTCGTAGGTGTCATGTCAGTGGCTCTCAGGGCAGAGTGTGGGCTGCAAGGAAAACACACTTCCCTCAGTGTGCGTTCCGGGTGCACTTACATGGCGGACCTCTCTCTATGCCACGCACAAACGAGAGAGACCCTGCAGTTTTCTAAATGTAGATAGATTTCCTGAACACTACTACGCTTAGAGAAGCTGCGAGGACACGTCGCAACCTCCCCAAAGCCTTATGTCCCAGAGACCAGCCACACGTTGCACATCACAACTTCCTCGGGTTCGAACTTCATCCGGGAAGGGGCCAGAGTGCCCCCTTCTGTCTGTTTTGGCTCGCTGGAAACTGATCGCTCTCAGGCAGTTTGGAACGTTCAGATTGGCCATGTATGTGCATCGTAGCAGGTCCCAGCTGTAAGGAGGACCGCTGCAGCCTCCACGCCGTTTGAAATAGTGTGCTGCTGCCAGTCTCACGTCCTGGAATGCCCTACGTAGGAAAAGGGCGTTTCCCTGAAGGCAATACGGTGCTTCCAGTTCCCTGCCAGCGGCATGGGAAAGGCGCCAATGCCTACAGGGAAAACGACACTGCCTGCCAGGCTCATAGTAAGGTCCATGTATTGCATTTGGAAGATTGGGCATACGTCATTCGCCAGGAAAACCTAGTCCATGGAGTGCCTTCAGTTAGTGAGCTTCTCTGAACTCTGGGATGACTGCGTCCTCCGCACCTCCCATGAAAGAACACTGAGACCTGAGTATCCCTTCCTGGGCGACTTCACAACCCTCAGGGATCTTTGGCCTCCGGGCATCTCTCCCTTCACGCCGAGTGAAAAGCAGCACACTGCTTTCTTCGTTGGGAAGCTAAGTGTCTGAGCTTTCTAAAGTCCACCCAAACAAGGGTCCAGCAGGTCTTTTAAGTTTACGGCCTAACCCAAGTCAGTGGGGACTTCACGCCACTCGCCGCAGGCAGAACTGCCCTGCTACGAAGTTTCAACGGGGAAGGACAGGGTGCCGCTTCCGACCCATTGACTGTGCCAGAAACTACACGTATTAGGCTCACTGCAACTTTGATATTGCTGACCTAGTGAGAAAAGCACTATTTTCCCCACTGGAGAGCAGAAGGCCTGTGGTGTCAAATTTCCCGGAGACAGTGCTGTTCTCTGTCTGCTCTTCACAGCTAGAGTGCCTTCACGGAGAACAGAGCGTCCTTGGAGAAACAGAGAGTGTCCTGTGCATTCCAGGCGGCACTCCAGATCACCCACTGCAAAAGGGAAATCTAAACCTCTCTCCACGGTTCAAAGGATCGATCGGATGGCCCATTTACACATCGAGGCGTTCAGCGGTTTTTCCACTGCCTTCTGGAGAAGTACTGCTGGATCTCTAGTATGCTTTTCCTATGGCACCCACGTCCTCACTGTGTCGCAGGGAACAACACTGTGTACAGGATCACCCTTCCTGGCTGACTAAGCAGCACCATGCTACCTAAGGCCTCCGGATCACCTCTTTGAAAGCAGAGTGAAAGGCAACCCTCTGCTTTTTCTCCAGAGAGTCGATGGCCAAAACATTCAACGGACTCCCTGAACACAGCACTAGCTGCTCTTTCGTAGGTGTCATGTCAGTGGCTCTCAGGGCAGAGCGTGGGCTGCAAGGAAAACACACTTCCCTCAGTGTGCGTTCCGGGTGCAATTACATGGCAGACCTCTCTCTATGCCACGCAGAAACGAGAGAGGCCCTGCAGTTTTCTAAATGTAGATAGATTCGCCTGAACACTACTAGGCTTAGAGAAGCTGCGAGGACACGTCGCAAACTCCCCAAAGCCGTATGTCCCAGAGACCAGCTACACGTTGCACATCACAACTTCCTCGGGTTCGAACTTCATCCGGGAAGTGGCCAGAGGGCCCCCTTCTGTCTGTTTTGGCTCGCTGGAAACTGATCGCTCTCGGGCAGTTTGGAACTTTCAGATTGGCCATGTATGTGCATGGTAGCACGTCCCAGCTGTAAGGAGGACCGCTGCAGCCTCCACGCCGCCTGAAACAGAGTGCTGCTGCCACTCTCACGTCCTGGAATGCCCTACGTAGGAAAAGGGCGTTTCCCTGAGGGCAGTACGGTGCTTCCAGTTCCCTGCAAGAGGCATGGGAAAGGCGCCAATGCCTAAAGGGAAAACGCCACTGCCTGCCAGGCTCATAGTAAGGACCATGTATTGCATTTGGAAGATTGGGCATACGTCATTCGCCAGGAAAACCTAGTCCATGGAGTGCCTTCAGTTAGTGAGCTTCTCTGAACTCTGGGATGACTGCGTCCTCCGCACCTCCCATGAAAGAACACTGAGACCTGAGTATCCCTTCCTGGGCGACTCACAACCCTCAGGGATCTTTGGCCTCAGGGCATCTCTCCCTTAACGCCGAGTGAAAAGCAGCACACTGCTTTCTTCGTTGGAGAGCTAAGTGTCTGAGCTTTCTAAAGTCCACCCAAACACGGGTCCAGCAGGTCTTTAAGTGTACGGCCAGTGGCTCACAGCACTGCACCAGGGCCACAATGAGAAAACACGCTCCTCAGTGTTTGTCTTGGGAAGCCTCACTGGCCTTCTCTCTAAGCCAAGCAGCCCGTTGACCTTCGAAGCAACCTGACAAAGGCACGGTTTGCCCCTGAAACACCCAGAGCCCTTTTATAAGGTGTACGGGCGTCGGAGCCTAACCCAAGTCAGTGGGAACGTCACGCCACTTGCCGCGGGCAGAACTGCCCTGCTACGAAGTTTCACCGGGGAAGGACAGGGTGCCGCTTCCGACCCTTTGACTGTGCCAGAAACTACACGTATTAGGCTCACTGCAACTTTGATATTGCTGACCTAGTGAGAAAAGCACTATTTTCCCCACTGGAGAGCAGAATGCCTGTGGTGTCAAATTTCCCTGAGACAGTGCTGTTCTCTGTCTGCTCTTCACAGCTAGAGTGCCTTCACGGAGAACAGAGCATCCTTGGAGAAACAGAGAGTGTCCTGTGCATTCCAGGCGGCACTCCAGATCACCCACTGCAAAAGGGAAATCTAAACCTCTCTCCACGGTTCAAAGGATCGATCGGATGGCCCATTTACACATCGAGGCGTTCAGCGGTTTTTCCACTGCCTTCTGGAGAAGTACTGCTGGATCTCTAGTATGCTTTTCCTATGGCACCCACGTCCTCACTGTGTCCCAGGGAACAACACTGTGTACAGGATCACCCTTCCTGGCTGACTAAGCAGCACCATGCTACCTAAGGACTCCGGATCACCTCTTTGAAAGCAGAGTGAAAGGCAACCCTCTGCTTTTTCTCCAGAGAGCTCGACGGCCAAAACATTCAACGGACTCCCTGAACACAGCACTAGCTGCTCTTTCGTACGTGTCATGTCAGTGGCTCTCAGGGCAGAGCGTGGGCTGCAAGGAAAACACACTTCCCTCAGTGTGCGTTCCGAGTGCACTTACATGGCAGACCTCTCTCTATGCCACGCAGAAACGAGAGAGGCCCTGCAGTTTTCTAAATGTAGATAGATTCGCCTGAACACTACTAGGATTAGAGAAGCTGCGAGGACATGTCGCAACCTCCCCAAAGCCTTATGTCCCAGAGACCAGCCACACGTTGCACATCACAACTTCCTCGGGTTCGAACTTCATCCAGGAAGGGGCCAGAGTGCCCCCTTCTGTCTGTTTTGGCTCGCTGGAAACTGATCGCTCTCGGGCAGTTTGGAACTTTCAGATTGGCCATGTATGTGCATGGTAGCACGTCCCAGCTGTAAGGAGGACCGCTGCAGCCTCCACGCCGCCTGAAACAGAGTGCTGCTGCCACTCTCACGTCCTGGAATGCCCTACGTAGGAAAAGGGCGTTTCCCTGAGGGCAGTACGGTGCTTCCAGTTCCCTGCAAGAGGCATGGGAAAGGCGCCAATGCCTAAAGGGAAAACGCCACTGCCTGCCAGGCTCATAGTAAGGACCATGTATTGCATTTGGAAGATTGGGCATACGTCATTCGCCAGGAAAACCTAGTCCATGGAGTGTCTTCAGTTAGTGAGCTTCTCTGAACTCTGGGATGACTGCGTCTTCCGCACCTCCCATGAAAGAATACTGAGACCTGAGTATCCCTTCCTGGGCGACTTCACAACCCTCAGGGATCTTTGGCCTCCGGGCATCTCTCCCTTAACGCCGAGTGAAAAGCAGCACACTGCTTTCTTCGTTGGAGAGCTAAGTGTCTGAGCTTTCTAAAGTCCACCCAAACACGGGTCCAGCAGGTCTTTTAAGTGTACGGCCAGTGGCTCACAGCACTGCACCAGGGCCACAATGAGAAAACACGCTCCTCAGTGTTTGTCTTGGGAAGCCTCACTGGCCTTCTCTTTAAGCCAAGCAGCCCGTTGACCTTCGAAGCAACCTGACAAAGGCACGGTTTGCCCCTGAAACACCCAGAGCCCTTTTATAAGGTGTACGGGCGTCGGAGCCTAACCCAAGTCAGTGGGGACGTCACGCCACTCGCCGCAGGCAGAACTGCCCTGCTACGAAGTTTCAACGGGGAAGGACAGGGTGCCGCTTCCGACCCTTTGACTGTGCCAGAAACTACACGTATTAGGCTCACTGCAACTTTGATATTGCTGACCTAGTGAGAAAAGCACTATTTTCCCCACTGGAGGGCAGAAGGCCTGTGGTGTCAAATTTCCCGGAGACAGTGCTGTTCTCTGTCTGCTCTTCACAGCTAGAGTGCCTTCACGGAGAACAGAGCGTCCTTGGAGAAACAGAGAGTGTCCTGTGCATTCCAGGCGGCACTCCAGATCACCCACTGCAAAAGGGAAATCTAAACCTCTCTCCACGGTTCAAAGGATCGATCGGATGGCCCATTTACACATCGAGGCGTTCAGCGGTTTTTCCACTGCCTTCTGGAGAAGTACTGCTGGATCTCTAGTATGCTTTTCCTATGGCACCCACGTCCTCACTGTGTCCCAGGGAACAACACTGTGTACAGGATCACCCTTCCTGGCTGACTAAGCAGCACCATGCTACCTAAGGACTCCGGATCACCTCTTTGAAAGCAGAGTGAAAGGCAACCCTCTGCTTTTTCTCCAGAGAGCTCGACGGCCAAAACATTCAACGGACTCCCTGAACACAGCACTAGCTGCTCTTTCGTAGGTGTCATGTCAGTGGCTCTCAGGGCAGAGCGTGGGCTGCAAGGAAAACACACTTCCCTCAGTGTGCGTTCCGGGTGCACTTACATGGCAGACCTCTCTCTATGCCACGCACAAACGAGCTAGGCCCTGCAGTTTTCTAAATGTAGATAGATTCGCCTGAACACTACTAGGCTTAGAGAAGCTGCGAGGACACGTCGCAAACTCCCCAAAGCCTTATGTCCCAGAGACCAGCTACACGTTGCACATCACAACTTCCTCGGGTTCGAACTTCATCCGGGAAGTGGCCAGAGGGCCCCCTTCTGTCTGTTTTGGCTCGCTGGAAACTGATCGCTCTCGGGCAGTTTGGAACTTTCAGATTGGCCATGTATGTGCATGGTAGCACGTCCCAGCTGTAAGGAGGACCGCTGCAGCCTCCACGCCGCCTGAAACAGAGTGCTGCTGCCACTCTCACGTCCTGGAATGCCCTACGTAGGAAAAGGGCGTTTCCCTGAGGGCAGTACGGTGCTTCCAGTTCCCTGCAAGAGGCATGGGAAAGGCGCCAATGCCTAAAGGGAAAACGCCACTGCCTGCCAGGCTCATAGTAAGGACCATGTATTGCATTTGGAAGATTGGGCATACGTCATTCGCCAGGAAAACCTAGTCCATGGAGTGCCTTCAGTTAGTGAGCTTCTCTGAACTCTGGGATGACTGCGTCCTCCGCACCTCCCATGAAAGAACACTGAGACCTGAGTATCCCTTCCTGGGCGACTTCACAACCCTCAGGGATCTTTGGCCTCTGGGCATCTCTCCCTTCACGCCGAGTGAAAAGCAGCACACTGCTTTCTTCGTTGGAGAGCTAAGTGTCTGAGCTTTCTAAAGTCCACCCAAACACGGGTCCAGCAGGTCTTTTAAGTGTATGGCCAGTGGCTCACAGCACTGCACCAGGGCCACAATGAGAAAACACGCTCCTCAGTGTTTGTCTTGGGAAGCCTCACTGGCCTTCTCTCTAAGCCAAGCAGCCCGTTGACCTTCGAAGCAACCTGACAAAGGCACGGTTTGCCCCTGAAACACCCAGAGCCCTTTTATAAGGTGTACGGGCGTCGGAGCCTAACCCAAGTCAGTGGGGACGTCACGCCACTCGCCGCGGGCAGAACTGCCCTGCTACGAAGTTTCAACGGGGAAGGACAGGGTGCCGCTTCCGACCCTTTGACTGTGCCAGAAACTACACGTATTAGGCTCACTGCAACTTTGATATTGCTGACCTAGTGAGAAAAGCACTATTTTCCCCACTGGAGAGCAGAAGGCCTGTGGTGTCAAATTTCCCGGAGACAGTGCTGTTCTCTGTCTGCTCTTCACAGCTAGAGTGCCTTCACGGAGAACAGAGCGTCCTTGGAGAAACAGAGAGTGTCCTGTGCATTCCAGGCGGCACTCCAGATCACCCACTGCAAAAGGGAAATCTAAACCTCTCTCCACGGTTCAAAGGATCGATCGGATGGCCCATTTACACATCGAGGCGTTCAGCGGTTTTTCCACTGCCTTCTGGAGAAGTACTGCTGGATCTCTAGTATGCTTTCCCTATGGCACCCACGTCCTCACTGTGGCCCAGGGAACAACACTGTGTACAGGATCACCCTTCCTGGCTGACTGAGCAGCACCATGCTAACTAAGGCCTCCGGATCACCTCTTTGAAAGCACAGTGAAAGGTAACCCACTGCTTTTTCTCCAGAGAGCTCGATGGCCAAAATATTCAACGGACTCCCTGAACACAGCACTAGCTGGTCTTTCGTAGGTGTCATGTCAGTGGCTCTCAGGGCAGAGTGTGGGCTGCAAGGAAAACACACTTCCCTCAGTGTGCGTTCCGGGTGCACTTACATGGCGGACCTCTCTCTATGCCACGCACAAACGAGAGAGACCCTGCAGTTTTCTAAATGTAGATAGATTTCCTGAACACTACTACGCTTAGAGAAGCTGCGAGGACACGTCGCAACCTCCCCAAAGCCTTATGTCCCAGAGACCAGCCACACGTTGCACATCACAACTTCCTCGGGTTCGAACTTCATCCGGGAAGTGGCCAGAGTGCCCCCTTCTGTCTGTTTTGGCTCGCTGGAAACTGATCGCTCTCAGGCAGTTTGGAACGTTCAGATTGGCCATGTATGTGCATCGTAGCAGGTCCCAGCTGTAAGGAGGACCGCTGCAGCCTCCACGCCGTTTGAAATAGTGTGCTGCTGCCAGTCTCACGTCCTGGAATGCCCTACGTAGGAAAAGGGCGTTTCCCTGAAGGCAATACGGTGCTTCCAGTTCCCTGCCAGCGGCATGGGAAAGGCGCCAATGCCTACAGGGAAAACGACACTGCCTGCCAGGCTCATAGTAAGGTCCATGTATTGCATTTGGAAGATTGGGCATACGTCATTCGCCAGGAATACCTAGTCCATGGAGTGCCTTCAGTTAGTGAGCTTCTCTGAACTCTGGGATGACTGCGTCCTCCGCACCTCCCATGAAAGAACACTGAGACCTGAGTATCCCTTCCTGGGCGACTTCACAACCCTCAGGGATCTTTGGCCTCCGGGCATCTCTCCCTTCACGCCGAGTGAAAAGCAGCACACTGCTTTCTTCGTTGGGAAGCTAAGTGTCTGAGCTTTCTAAAGTCCACCCAAACAAGGGTCCAGCAGGTCTTTTAAGTTTACGGCCTAACCCAAGTCAGTGGGGACTTCACGCCACTCGCCGCAGGCAGAACTGCCCTGTTACGAAGTTTCAACGGGGAAGGACAGGGTGCCGCTTCCGACCCTTTGACTGTGCCAGAAACTACACGTATTAGGCTCACTGCAACTTTGATATTGCTGACCTAGTGAGAAAAGCACTATTTTCCCCACTGGAGAGCAGAAGGCCTGTGGTGTCAAATTTCCCTGAGACAGTGCTGTTCTCTGTCTGCTCTTCACAGCTAGAGTGCCTTCACGGAGAACAGAGCGTCCTTGGAGAAACAGAGAGTGTCCTGTGCATTCCAGGCGGCACTCCAGATCACCCACTGCAAAAGGGAAATCTAAACCTCTCTCCACGGTTCAAAGGATCGATCGGATGGCCCATTTACACATCGAGGCATTCAGCGGTTTTACCACTGCCTTCTGGAGAAGTACTGCTGGATCTCTAGTATGCTTTTCCTATGGCACCCACGTCCTCACTGTGTCCCAGGGAACAACACTGTGTACAGGATCACCCTTCCTGGCTGACTAAGCAGCACCATGCTACCTAAGACCTCCGGATCACCTCTTTGAAAGCAGAGTGAAAGGCAACCCTCTGCTTTTTCTCCAGAGAGTCGATGGCCCAAACATTCAACGGACTCCCTGAACACAGCACTAGCTGCTCTTTCGTAGGTGTCATGTCAGTGGCTCTCAAGGCAGAGCGTGGGCTGCAAGGAAAACACACTTCCCTCAGTGTGCGTTCCGGGTGCACTTACATGGCAGACCTCTCTCTATGCCACGCACAAACGAGCTAGGCCCTGCAGTTTTCTAAATGTAGATAGATTCGCCTGAACACTACTAGGCTTAGAGAAGCTGCGAGGACACGTCGCAAACTCCCCAAAGCCTTATGTCCCAGAGACCAGCTACACGTTGCACATCACAACTTCCTCGGGTTCGAACTTCATCCGGGAAGTGGCCAGAGGGCCCCCTTCTGTCTGTTTTGGCTCGCTGGAAACTGATCGCTCTCGGGCAGTTTGGAACTTTCAGATTGGCCATGTATGTGCATGGTAGCACGTCCCAGCTGTAAGGAGGACCGCTGCAGCCTCCACGCCGCCTGAAACAGAGTGCTGCTGCCACTCTCACGTCCTGGAATGCCCTACGTAGGAAAAGGGCGTTTCCCTGAGGGCAGTACGGTGCTTCCAGTTCCCTGCAAGAGGCATGGGAAAGGCGCCAATGCCTAAAGGGAAAACGCCACTGCCTGCCAGGCTCATAGTAAGGACCATGTATTGCATTTGGAAGATTGGGCATACGTCATTCGCCAGGAAAACCTAGTCCATGGAGTGCCTTCAGTTAGTGAGCTTCTCTGAACTCTGGGATGACTGCGTCCTCCGCACCTCCCATGAAAGAACACTGAGACCTGAGTATCCCTTCCTGGGCGACTTCACAACCCTCAGGGATCTTTGGCCTCTGGGCATCTCTCCCTTCACGCCGAGTGAAAAGCAGCACACTGCTTTCTTCGTTGGAGAGCTAAGTGTCTGAGCTTTCTAAAGTCCACCCAAACACGGGTCCAGCAGGTCTTTTAAGTGTATGGCCAGTGGCTCACAGCACTGCACCAGGGCCACAATGAGAAAACACGCTCCTCAGTGTTTGTCTTGGGAAGCCTCACTGGCCTTCTCTCTAAGCCAAGCAGCCCGTTGACCTTCGAAGCAACCTGACAAAGGCACGGTTTGCCCCTGAAACACCCAGAGCCCTTTTATAAGGTGTACGGGCGTCGGAGCCTAACCCAAGTCAGTGGGGACGTCACGCCACTCGCCGCGGGCAGAACTGCCCTGCTACGAAGTTTCACCGGGGAAGGACAGGGTGCCGCTTCCGACCCTTTGACTGTGCCAGAAACTACACGTATTAGGCTCACTGCAACTTTGATATTGCTGACCTAGTGAGAAAAGCACTATTTTCCCCACTGGAGAGCAGAAGGCCTGTGGTGTCAAATTTCCCTGAGACAGTGCTGTTCTCTGTCTGCTCTTCACAGCTAGAGTGCCTTCACGGAGAACAGAGCGTCCTTGGAGAAACAGAGAGTGTCCTGTGCATTCCAGGCGGCACTCCAGATCACCCACTGCAAAAGGGAAATCTAAACCTCTCTCCACGGTTCAAAGGATAGATCGGATGGCCCATTTACACATCAAGGCGTTCAGCGGTTTTTCCACTGCCTTCTGGAGAAGTACTGCTGGATCTCTAGTATGCTTTCCCTATGGCACCCACGTCCTCACTGTGGCCCAGGGAACAACACTGTGTACAGGATCACCCTTCCTGGCTGACTGAGCAGCACCATGCTAACTAAGGCCTCCGGATCACCTCTTTGAAAGCCCAGTGAAAGGTAACCCACTGCTTTTTCTCCAGAGAGCTCGATGGCCAAAATATTCAACGGACTCCCTGAACACAGCACTAGCTGGTCTTTCGTAGGTGTCATGTCAGTGGCTCTCAGGGCAGAGTGTGGGCTGCAAGGAAAACACACTTCCCTCAGTGTGCGTTCCGGGTGCACTTACATGGCGGACCTCTCTCTATGCCACGCACAAACGAGAGAGACCCTGCAGTTTTCTAAATGTAGATAGATTTCCTGAACACTACTACGCTTAGAGAAGCTGCGAGGACACGTCGCAACCTCCCCAAAGCCTTATGTCCCAGAGACCAGCCACACGTTGCACATCACAACTTCCTCGGGTTCGAACTTCATCCGGGAAGGGGCCAGAGTGCCCCCTTCTGTCTGTTTTGGCTCGCTGGAAACTGATCGCTCTCAGGCAGTTTGGAACGTTCAGATTGGCCATGTATGTGCATCGTAGCAGGTCCCAGCTGTAAGGAGGACCGCTGCAGCCTCCACGCCGTTTGAAATAGTGTGCTGCTGCCAGTCTCACGTCCTGGAATGCCCTACGTAGGAAAAGGGCGTTTCCCTGAAGGCAATACGGTGCTTCCAGTTCCCTGCCAGCGGCATGGGAAAGGCGCCAATGCCTACAGGGAAAACGACACTGCCTGCCAGGCTCATAGTAAGGTCCATGTATTGCATTTGGAAGATTGGGCATACGTCATTCGCCAGGAAAACCTAGTCCATGGAGTGCCTTCAGTTAGTGAGCTTCTCTGAACTCTGGGATGACTGCGTCCTCCGCACCTCCCATGAAAGAACACTGAGACCTGAGTATCCCTTCCTGGGCGACTTCACAACCCTCAGGGATCTTTGGCCTCCGGGCATCTCTCCCTTCACGCCGAGTGAAAAGCAGCACACTGCTTTCTTCGTTGGGAAGCTAAGTGTCTGAGCTTTCTAAAGTCCACCCAAACAAGGGTCCAGCAGGTCTTTTAAGTTTACGGCCTAACCCAAGTCAGTGGGGACTTCACGCCACTCGCCGCAGGCAGAACTGCCCTGCTACGAAGTTTCAACGGGGAAGGACAGGGTGCCGCTTCCGACCCATTGACTGTGCCAGAAACTACACGTATTAGGCTCACTGCAACTTTGATATTGCTGACCTAGTGAGAAAAGCACTATTTTCCCCACTGGAGAGCAGAAGGCCTGTGGTGTCAAATTTCCCGGAGACAGTGCTGTTCTCTGTCTGCTCTTCACAGCTAGAGTGCCTTCACGGAGAACAGAGCGTCCTTGGAGAAACAGAGAGTGTCCTGTGCATTCCAGGCGGCACTCCAGATCACCCACTGCAAAAGGGAAATCTAAACCTCTCTCCACGGTTCAAAGGATCGATCGGATGGCCCATTTACACATCGAGGCGTTCAGCGGTTTTTCCACTGCCTTCTGGAGAAGTACTGCTGGATCTCTAGTATGCTTTTCCTATGGCACCCACGTCCTCACTGTGTCGCAGGGAACAACACTGTGTACAGGATCACCCTTCCTGGCTGACTAAGCAGCACCATGCTACCTAAGGCCTCCGGATCACCTCTTTGAAAGCAGAGTGAAAGGCAACCCTCTGCTTTTTCTCCAGAGAGTCGATGGCCAAAACATTCAACGGACTCCCTGAACACAGCACTAGCTGCTCTTTCGTAGGTGTCATGTCAGTGGCTCTCAGGGCAGAGCGTGGGCTGCAAGGAAAACACACTTCCCTCAGTGTGCGTTCCGGGTGCAATTACATGGCAGACCTCTCTCTATGCCACGCAGAAACGAGAGAGGCCCTGCAGTTTTCTAAATGTAGATAGATTCGCCTGAACACTACTAGGCTTAGAGAAGCTGCGAGGACACGTCGCAAACTCCCCAAAGCCGTATGTCCCAGAGACCAGCTACACGTTGCACATCACAACTTCCTCGGGTTCGAACTTCATCCGGGAAGTGGCCAGAGGGCCCCCTTCTGTCTGTTTTGGCTCGCTGGAAACTGATCGCTCTCGGGCAGTTTGGAACTTTCAGATTGGCCATGTATGTGCATGGTAGCACGTCCCAGCTGTAAGGAGGACCGCTGCAGCCTCCACGCCGCCTGAAACAGAGTGCTGCTGCCACTCTCACGTCCTGGAATGCCCTACGTAGGAAAAGGGCGTTTCCCTGAGGGCAGTACGGTGCTTCCAGTTCCCTGCAAGAGGCATGGGAAAGGCGCCAATGCCTAAAGGGAAAATGCCACTGCCTGCCAGGCTCATAGTAAGGACCATGTATTGCATTTGGAAGATTGGGCATACGTCATTCGCCAGGAAAACCTAGTCCATGGAGTGCCTTCAGTTAGTGAGCTTCTCTGAACTCTGGGATGACTGCGTCCTCCGCACCTCCCATGAAAGAACACTGAGACCTGAGTATCCCTTCCTGGGCGACTCACAACCCTCAGGGATCTTTGGCCTCAGGGCATCTCTCCCTTAACGCCGAGTGAAAAGCAGCACACTGCTTTCTTCGTTGGAGAGCTAAGTGTCTGAGCTTTCTAAAGTCCACCCAAACACGGGTCCAGCAGGTCTTTAAGTGTACGGCCAGTGGCTCACAGCACTGCACCAGGGCCACAATGAGAAAACACGCTCCTCAGTGTTTGTCTTGGGAAGCCTCACTGGCCTTCTCTCTAAGCCAAGCAGCCCGTTGACCTTCGAAGCAACCTGACAAAGGCACGGTTTGCCCCTGAAACACCCAGAGCCCTTTTATAAGGTGTACGGGCGTCGGAGCCTAACCCAAGTCAGTGGGAACGTCACGCCACTTGCCGCGGGCAGAACTGCCCTGCTACGAAGTTTCACCGGGGAAGGACAGGGTGCCGCTTCCGACCCTTTGACTGTGCCAGAAACTACACGTATTAGGCTCACTGCAACTTTGATATTGCTGACCTAGTGAGAAAAGCACTATTTTCCCCACTGGAGAGCAGAATGCCTGTGGTGTCAAATTTCCCTGAGACAGTGCTGTTCTCTGTCTGCTCTTCACAGCTAGAGTGCCTTCACGGAGAACAGAGCATCCTTGGAGAAACAGAGAGTGTCCTGTGCATTCCAGGCGGCACTCCAGATCACCCACTGCAAAAGGGAAATCTAAACCTCTCTCCACGGTTCAAAGGATCGATCGGATGGCCCATTTACACATCGAGGCGTTCAGCGGTTTTTCCACTGCCTTCTGGAGAAGTACTGCTGGATCTCTAGTATGCTTTTCCTATGGCACCCACGTCCTCACTGTGTCCCAGGGAACAACACTGTGTACAGGATCACCCTTCCTGGCTGACTAAGCAGCACCATGCTACCTAAGGACTCCGGATCACCTCTTTGAAAGCAGAGTGAAAGGCAACCCTCTGCTTTTTCTCCAGAGAGCTCGACGGCCAAAACATTCAACGGACTCCCTGAACACAGCACTAGCTGCTCTTTCGTACGTGTCATGTCAGTGGCTCTCAGGGCAGAGCGTGGGCTGCAAGGAAAACACACTTCCCTCAGTGTGCGTTCCGAGTGCACTTACATGGCAGACCTCTCTCTATGCCACGCAGAAACGAGAGAGGCCCTGCAGTTTTCTAAATGTAGATAGATTCGCCTGAACACTACTAGGATTAGAGAAGCTGCGAGGACATGTCGCAACCTCCCCAAAGCCTTATGTCCCAGAGACCAGCCACACGTTGCACATCACAACTTCCTCGGGTTCGAACTTCATCCAGGAAGGGGCCAGAGTGCCCCCTTCTGTCTGTTTTGGCTCGCTGGAAACTGATCGCTCTCGGGCAGTTTGGAACTTTCAGATTGGCCATGTATGTGCATGGTAGCACGTCCCAGCTGTAAGGAGGACCGCTGCAGCCTCCACGCCGCCTGAAACAGAGTGCTGCTGCCACTCTCACGTCCTGGAATGCCCTACGTAGGAAAAGGGCGTTTCCCTGAGGGCAGTACGGTGCTTCCAGTTCCCTGCAAGAGGCATGGGAAAGGCGCCAATGCCTAAAGGGAAAACGCCACTGCCTGCCAGGCTCATAGTAAGGACCATGTATTGCATTTGGAAGATTGGGCATACGTCATTCGCCAGGAAAACCTAGTCCATGGAGTGTCTTCAGTTAGTGAGCTTCTCTGAACTCTGGGATGACTGCGTCTTCCGCACCTCCCATGAAAGAATACTGAGACCTGAGTATCCCTTCCTGGGCGACTTCACAACCCTCAGGGATCTTTGGCCTCCGGGCATCTCTCCCTTCACGCCGAGTGAAAAGCAGCACACTGCTTTCTTCGTTGGGAAGCTAAGTGTCTGAGCTTTCTAAAGTCCACCCAAACAAGGGTCCAGCAGGTCTTTTAAGTTTACGGCCTAACCCAAGTCAGTGGGGACTTCACGCCACTCGCCGCAGGCAGAACTGCCCTGCTACGAAGTTTCAACGGGGAAGGACAGGGTGCCGCTTCCGACCCATTGACTGTGCCAGAAACTACACGTATTAGGCTCACTGCAACTTTGATATTGCTGACCTAGTGAGAAAAGCACTATTTTCCCCACTGGAGAGCAGAAGGCCTGTGGTGTCAAATTTCCCGGAGACAGTGCTGTTCTCTGTCTGCTCTTCACAGCTAGAGTGCCTTCACGGAGAACAGAGCGTCCTTGGAGAAACAGAGAGTGTCCTGTGCATTCCAGGCGGCACTCCAGATCACCCACTGCAAAAGGGAAATCTAAACCTCTCTCCACGGTTCAAAGGATCGATCGGATGGCCCATTTACACATCGAGGCGTTCAGCGGTTTTTCCACTGCCTTCTGGAGAAGTACTGCTGGATCTCTAGTATGCTTTTCCTATGGCACCCACGTCCTCACTGTGTCGCAGGGAACAACACTGTGTACAGGATCACCCTTCCTGGCTGACTAAGCAGCACCATGCTACCTAAGGCCTCCGGATCACCTCTTTGAAAGCAGAGTGAAAGGCAACCCTCTGCTTTTTCTCCAGAGAGTCGATGGCCAAAACATTCAACGGACTCCCTGAACACAGCACTAGCTGCTCTTTCGTAGGTGTCATGTCAGTGGCTCTCAGGGCAGAGCGTGGGCTGCAAGGAAAACACACTTCCCTCAGTGTGCGTTCCGGGTGCAATTACATGGCAGACCTCTCTCTATGCCACGCAGAAACGAGAGAGGCCCTGCAGTTTTCTAAATGTAGATAGATTCGCCTGAACACTACTAGGCTTAGAGAAGCTGCGAGGACACGTCGCAAACTCCCCAAAGCCGTATGTCCCAGAGACCAGCTACACGTTGCACATCACAACTTCCTCGGGTTCGAACTTCATCCGGGAAGTGGCCAGAGGGCCCCCTTCTGTCTGTTTTGGCTCGCTGGAAACTGATCGCTCTCGGGCAGTTTGGAACTTTCAGATTGGCCATGTATGTGCATGGTAGCACGTCCCAGCTGTAAGGAGGACCGCTGCAGCCTCCACGCCGCCTGAAACAGAGTGCTGCTGCCACTCTCACGTCCTGGAATGCCCTACGTAGGAAAAGGGCGTTTCCCTGAGGGCAGTACGGTGCTTCCAGTTCCCTGCAAGAGGCATGGGAAAGGCGCCAATGCCTAAAGGGAAAACGCCACTGCCTGCCAGGCTCATAGTAAGGACCATGTATTGCATTTGGAAGATTGGGCATACGTCATTCGCCAGGAAAACCTAGTCCATGGAGTGCCTTCAGTTAGTGAGCTTCTCTGAACTCTGGGATGACTGCGTCCTCCGCACCTCCCATGAAAGAACACTGAGACCTGAGTATCCCTTCCTGGGCGACTCACAACCCTCAGGGATCTTTGGCCTCAGGGCATCTCTCCCTTAACGCCGAGTGAAAAGCAGCACACTGCTTTCTTCGTTGGAGAGCTAAGTGTCTGAGCTTTCTAAAGTCCACCCAAACACGGGTCCAGCAGGTCTTTAAGTGTACGGCCAGTGGCTCACAGCACTGCACCAGGGCCACAATGAGAAAACACGCTCCTCAGTGTTTGTCTTGGGAAGCCTCACTGGCCTTCTCTCTAAGCCAAGCAGCCCGTTGACCTTCGAAGCAACCTGACAAAGGCACGGTTTGCCCCTGAAACACCCAGAGCCCTTTTATAAGGTGTACGGGCGTCGGAGCCTAACCCAAGTCAGTGGGAACGTCACGCCACTTGCCGCGGGCAGAACTGCCCTGCTACGAAGTTTCACCGGGGAAGGACAGGGTGCCGCTTCCGACCCTTTGACTGTGCCAGAAACTACACGTATTAGGCTCACTGCAACTTTGATATTGCTGACCTAGTGAGAAAAGCACTATTTTCCCCACTGGAGAGCAGAATGCCTGTGGTGTCAAATTTCCCTGAGACAGTGCTGTTCTCTGTCTGCTCTTCACAGCTAGAGTGCCTTCACGGAGAACAGAGCATCCTTGGAGAAACAGAGAGTGTCCTGTGCATTCCAGGCGGCACTCCAGATCACCCACTGCAAAAGGGAAATCTAAACCTCTCTCCACGGTTCAAAGGATCGATCGGATGGCCCATTTACACATCGAGGCGTTCAGCGGTTTTTCCACTGCCTTCTGGAGAAGTACTGCTGGATCTCTAGTATGCTTTTCCTATGGCACCCACGTCCTCACTGTGTCCCAGGGAACAACACTGTGTACAGGATCACCCTTCCTGGCTGACTAAGCAGCACCATGCTACCTAAGGACTCCGGATCACCTCTTTGAAAGCAGAGTGAAAGGCAACCCTCTGCTTTTTCTCCAGAGAGCTCGACGGCCAAAACATTCAACGGACTCCCTGAACACAGCACTAGCTGCTCTTTCGTACGTGTCATGTCAGTGGCTCTCAGGGCAGAGCGTGGGCTGCAAGGAAAACACACTTCCCTCAGTGTGCGTTCCGAGTGCACTTACATGGCAGACCTCTCTCTATGCCACGCAGAAACGAGAGAGGCCCTGCAGTTTTCTAAATGTAGATAGATTCGCCTGAACACTACTAGGATTAGAGAAGCTGCGAGGACATGTCGCAACCTCCCCAAAGCCTTATGTCCCAGAGACCAGCCACACGTTGCACATCACAACTTCCTCGGGTTCGAACTTCATCCAGGAAGGGGCCAGAGTGCCCCCTTCTGTCTGTTTTGGCTCGCTGGAAACTGATCGCTCTCGGGCAGTTTGGAACTTTCAGATTGGCCATGTATGTGCATGGTAGCACGTCCCAGCTGTAAGGAGGACCGCTGCAGCCTCCACGCCGCCTGAAACAGAGTGCTGCTGCCACTCTCACGTCCTGGAATGCCCTACGTAGGAAAAGGGCGTTTCCCTGAGGGCAGTACGGTGCTTCCAGTTCCCTGCAAGAGGCATGGGAAAGGCGCCAATGCCTAAAGGGAAAACGCCACTGCCTGCCAGGCTCATAGTAAGGACCATGTATTGCATTTGGAAGATTGGGCATACGTCATTCGCCAGGAAAACCTAGTCCATGGAGTGTCTTCAGTTAGTGAGCTTCTCTGAACTCTGGGATGACTGCGTCTTCCGCACCTCCCATGAAAGAATACTGAGACCTGAGTATCCCTTCCTGGGCGACTTCACAACCCTCAGGGATCTTTGGCCTCCGGGCATCTCTCCCTTAACGCCGAGTGAAAAGCAGCACACTGCTTTCTTCGTTGGAGAGCTAAGTGTCTGAGCTTTCTAAAGTCCACCCAAACACGGGTCCAGCAGGTCTTTTAAGTGTACGGCCAGTGGCTCACAGCACTGCACCAGGGCCACAATGAGAAAACACGCTCCTCAGTGTTTGTCTTGGGAAGCCTCACTGGCCTTCTCTTTAAGCCAAGCAGCCCGTTGACCTTCGAAGCAACCTGACAAAGGCACGGTTTGCCCCTGAAACACCCAGAGCCCTTTTATAAGGTGTACGGGCGTCGGAGCCTAACCCAAGTCAGTGGGGACGTCACGCCACTCGCCGCAGGCAGAACTGCCCTGCTACGAAGTTTCAACGGGGAAGGACAGGGTGCCGCTTCCGACCCTTTGACTGTGCCAGAAACTACACGTATTAGGCTCACTGCAACTTTGATATTGCTGACCTAGTGAGAAAAGCACTATTTTCCCCACTGGAGGGCAGAAGGCCTGTGGTGTCAAATTTCCCGGAGACAGTGCTGTTCTCTGTCTGCTCTTCACAGCTAGAGTGCCTTCACGGAGAACAGAGCATCCTTGGAGAAACAGAGAGTGTCCTGTGCATTCCAGGCGGCACTCCAGATCACCCACTGCAAAAGGGAAATCTAAACCTCTCTCCACGGTTCAAAGGATCGATCGGATGGCCCATTTACACATCGAGGCGTTCAGCGGTTTTTCCACTGCCTTCTGGAGAAGTACTGCTGGATCTCTAGTATGCTTTTCCTATGGCACCCACGTCCTCACTGTGTCCCAGGGAACAACACTGTGTACAGGATCACCCTTCCTGGCTGACTAAGCAGCACCATGCTACCTAAGGACTCCGGATCACCTCTTTGAAAGCAGAGTGAAAGGCAACCCTCTGCTTTTTCTCCAGAGAGCTCGACGGCCAAAACATTCAACGGACTCCCTGAACACAGCACTAGCTGCTCTTTCGTAGGTGTCATGTCAGTGGCTCTCAGGGCAGAGCGTGGGCTGCAAGGAAAACACACTTCCCTCAGTGTGCGTTCCGGGTGCACTTACATGGCAGACCTCTCTCTATGCCACGCACAAACGAGCTAGGCCCTGCAGTTTTCTAAATGTAGATAGATTCGCCTGAACACTACTAGGCTTAGAGAAGCTGCGAGGACACGTCGCAAACTCCCCAAAGCCTTATGTCCCAGAGACCAGCTACACGTTGCACATCACAACTTCCTCGGGTTCGAACTTCATCCGGGAAGTGGCCAGAGGGCCCCCTTCTGTCTGTTTTGGCTCGCTGGAAACTGATCGCTCTCGGGCAGTTTGGAACTTTCAGATTGGCCATGTATGTGCATGGTAGCACGTCCCAGCTGTAAGGAGGACCGCTGCAGCCTCCACGCCGCCTGAAACAGAGTGCTGCTGCCACTCTCACGTCCTGGAATGCCCTACGTAGGAAAAGGGCGTTTCCCTGAGGGCAGTACGGTGCTTCCAGTTCCCTGCAAGAGGCATGGGAAAGGCGCCAATGCCTAAAGGGAAAACGCCACTGCCTGCCAGGCTCATAGTAAGGACCATGTATTGCATTTGGAAGATTGGGCATACGTCATTCGCCAGGAAAACCTAGTCCATGGAGTGCCTTCAGTTAGTGAGCTTCTCTGAACTCTGGGATGACTGCGTCCTCCGCACCTCCCATGAAAGAACACTGAGACCTGAGTATCCCTTCCTGGGCGACTTCACAACCCTCAGGGATCTTTGGCCTCTGGGCATCTCTCCCTTCACGCCGAGTGAAAAGCAGCACACTGCTTTCTTCGTTGGAGAGCTAAGTGTCTGAGCTTTCTAAAGTCCACCCAAACACGGGTACAGCAGGTCTTTTAAGTGTATGGCCAGTGGCTCACAGCACTGCACCAGGGCCACAATGAGAAAACACGCTCCTCAGTGTTTGTCTTGGGAAGCCTCACTGGCCTTCTCTCTAAGCCAAGCAGCCCGTTGACCTTCGAAGCAACCTGACAAAGGCACGGTTTGCCCCTGAAACACCCAGAGCCCTTTTATAAGGTGTACGGGCGTCGGAGCCTAACCCAAGTCAGTGGGGACGTCACGCCACTCGCCGCGGGCAGAACTGCCCTGCTACGAAGTTTCACCGGGGAAGGACAGGGTGCCGCTTCCGACCCTTTGACTGTGCCAGAAACTACACGTATTAGGCTCACTGCAACTTTGATATTGCTGACCTAGTGAGAAAAGCACTATTTTCCCCACTGGAGAGCAGAAGGCCTGTGGTGTCAAATTTCCCGGAGACAGTGCTGTTCTCTGTCTGCTCTTCACAGCTAGAGTGCCTTCACGGAGAACAGAGCGTCCTTGGAGAAACAGAGAGTGTCCTGTGCATTCCAGGCGGCACTCCAGATCACCCACTGCAAAAGGGAAATCTAAACCTCTCTCCACGGTTCAAAGGATCGATCGGATGGCCCATTTACACATCGAGGCGTTCAGCGGTTTTTCCACTGCCTTCTGGAGAAGTACTGCTGGATCTCTAGTATGCTTTTCCTATGGCACCCACGTCCTCACTGTGTCCCAGGGAACAACACTGTGTACAGGATCACCCTTCCTGGCTGACTAAGCAGCACCATGCTACCTAAGGACTCCGGATCACCTCTTTGAAAGCAGAGTGAAAGGCAACCCTCTGCTTTTTCTCCAGAGAGCTCGACGGCCAAAACATTCAACGGACTCCCTGAACACAGCACTAGCTGCTCTTTCGTAGGTGTCATGTCAGTGGCTCTCAGGGCAGAGCGTGGGCTGCAAGGAAAACACACTTCCCTCAGTGTGCGTTCCGGGTGCACTTACATGGCAGACCTCTCTCTATGCCACGCACAAACGAGCTAGGCCCTGCAGTTTTCTAAATGTAGATAGATTCGCCTGAACACTACTAGGCTTAGAGAAGCTGCGAGGACACGTCGCAAACTCCCCAAAGCCTTATGTCCCAGAGACCAGCTACACGTTGCACATCACAACTTCCTCGGGTTCGAACTTCATCCGGGAAGTGGCCAGAGGGCCCCCTTCTGTCTGTTTTGGCTCGCTGGAAACTGATCGCTCTCGGGCAGTTTGGAACTTTCAGATTGGCCATGTATGTGCATGGTAGCACGTCCCAGCTGTAAGGAGGACCGCTGCAGCCTCCACGCCGCCTGAAACAGAGTGCTGCTGCCACTCTCACGTCCTGGAATGCCCTACGTAGGAAAAGGGCGTTTCCCTGAGGGCAGTACGGTGCTTCCAGTTCCCTGCAAGAGGCATGGGAAAGGCGCCAATGCCTAAAGGGAAAACGCCACTGCCTGCCAGGCTCATAGTAAGGACCATGTATTGCATTTGGAAGATTGGGCATACGTCATTCGCCAGGAAAACCTAGTCCATGGAGTGTCTTCAGTTAGTGAGCTTCTCTGAACTCTGGGATGACTGCGTCTTCCGCACCTCCCATGAAAGAATACTGAGACCTGAGTATCCCTTCCTGGGCGACTTCACAACCCTCAGGGATCTTTGGCCTCCGGGCATCTCTCCCTTAACGCCGAGTGAAAAGCAGCACACTGCTTTCTTCGTTGGAGAGCTAAGTGTCTGAGCTTTCTAAAGTCCACCCAAACACGGGTCCAGCAGGTCTTTTAAGTGTACGGCCAGTGGCTCACAGCACTGCACCAGGGCCACAATGAGAAAACACGCTCCTCAGTGTTTGTCTTGGGAAGCCTCACTGGCCTTCTCTTTAAGCCAAGCAGCCCGTTGACCTTCGAAGCAACCTGACAAAGGCACGGTTTGCCCCTGAAACACCCAGAGCCCTTTTATAAGGTGTACGGGCGTCGGAGCCTAACCCAAGTCAGTGGGGACGTCACGCCACTCGCCGCAGGCAGAACTGCCCTGCTACGAAGTTTCAACGGGGAAGGACAGGGTGCCGCTTCCGACCCTTTGACTGTGCCAGAAACTACACGTATTAGGCTCACTGCAACTTTGATATTGCTGACCTAGTGAGAAAAGCACTATTTTCCCCACTGGAGGGCAGAAGGCCTGTGGTGTCAAATTTCCCGGAGACAGTGCTGTTCTCTGTCTGCTCTTCACAGCTAGAGTGCCTTCACGGAGAACAGAGCGTCCTTGGAGAAACAGAGAGTGTCCTGTGCATTCCAGGCGGCACTCCAGATCACCCACTGCAAAAGGGAAATCTAAACCTCTCTCCACGGTTCAAAGGATCGATCGGATGGCCCATTTACACATCGAGGCGTTCAGCGGTTTTTCCACTGCCTTCTGGAGAAGTACTGCTGGATCTCTAGTATGCTTTTCCTATGGCACCCACGTCCTCACTGTGTCCCAGGGAACAACACTGTGTACAGGATCACCCTTCCTGGCTGACTAAGCAGCACCATGCTACCTAAGGACTCCGGATCACCTCTTTGAAAGCAGAGTGAAAGGCAACCCTCTGCTTTTTCTCCAGAGAGCTCGACGGCCAAAACATTCAACGGACTCCCTGAACACAGCACTAGCTGCTCTTTCGTAGGTGTCATGTCAGTGGCTCTCAGGGCAGAGCGTGGGCTGCAAGGAAAACACACTTCCCTCAGTGTGCGTTCCGGGTGCACTTACATGGCAGACCTCTCTCTATGCCACGCACAAACGAGCTAGGCCCTGCAGTTTTCTAAATGTAGATAGATTCGCCTGAACACTACTAGGCTTAGAGAAGCTGCGAGGACACGTCGCAAACTCCCCAAAGCCTTATGTCCCAGAGACCAGCTACACGTTGCACATCACAACTTCCTCGGGTTCGAACTTCATCCGGGAAGTGGCCAGAGGGCCCCCTTCTGTCTGTTTTGGCTCGCTGGAAACTGATCGCTCTCGGGCAGTTTGGAACTTTCAGATTGGCCATGTATGTGCATGGTAGCACGTCCCAGCTGTAAGGAGGACCGCTGCAGCCTCCACGCCGCCTGAAACAGAGTGCTGCTGCCACTCTCACGTCCTGGAATGCCCTACGTAGGAAAAGGGCGTTTCCCTGAGGGCAGTACGGTGCTTCCAGTTCCCTGCAAGAGGCATGGGAAAGGCGCCAATGCCTAAAGGGAAAACGCCACTGCCTGCCAGGCTCATAGTAAGGACCATGTATTGCATTTGGAAGATTGGGCATACGTCATTCGCCAGGAAAACCTAGTCCATGGAGTGCCTTCAGTTAGTGAGCTTCTCTGAACTCTGGGATGACTGCGTCCTCCGCACCTCCCATGAAAGAACACTGAGACCTGAGTATCCCTTCCTGGGCGACTTCACAACCCTCAGGGATCTTTGGCCTCTGGGCATCTCTCCCTTCACGCCGAGTGAAAAGCAGCACACTGCTTTCTTCGTTGGAGAGCTAAGTGTCTGAGCTTTCTAAAGTCCACCCAAACACGGGTCCAGCAGGTCTTTTAAGTGTATGGCCAGTGGCTCACAGCACTGCACCAGGGCCACAATGAGAAAACACGCTCCTCAGTGTTTGTCTTGGGAAGCCTCACTGGCCTTCTCTCTAAGCCAAGCAGCCCGTTGACCTTCGAAGCAACCTGACAAAGGCACGGTTTGCCCCTGAAACACCCAGAGCCCTTTTATAAGGTGTACGGGCGTCGGAGCCTAACCCAAGTCAGTGGGGACGTCACGCCACTCGCCGCGGGCAGAACTGCCCTGCTACGAAGTTTCACCGGGGAAGGACAGGGTGCCGCTTCCGACCCTTTGACTGTGCCAGAAACTACACGTATTAGGCTCACTGCAACTTTGATATTGCTGACCTAGTGAGAAAAGCACTATTTTCCCCACTGGAGAGCAGAAGGCCTGTGGTGTCAAATTTCCCGGAGACAGTGCTGTTCTCTGTCTGCTCTTCACAGCTAGAGTGCCTTCACGGAGAACAGAGCGTCCTTGGAGAAACAGAGAGTGTCCTGTGCATTCCAGGCGGCACTCCAGATCACCCACTGCAAAAGGGAAATCTAAACCTCTCTCCACGGTTCAAAGGATCGATCGGATGGCCCATTTACACATCGAGGCGTTCAGCGGTTTTTCCACTGCCTTCTGGAGAAGTACTGCTGGATCTCTAGTATGCTTTCCCTATGGCACCCACGTCCTCACTGTGGCCCAGGGAACAACACTGTGTACAGGATCACCCTTCCTGGCTGACTGAGCAGCACCATGCTAACTAAGGCCTCCGGATCACCTCTTTGAAAGCACAGTGAAAGGTAACCCACTGCTTTTTCTCCAGAGAGCTCGATGGCCAAAATATTCAACGGACTCCCTGAACACAGCACTAGCTGGTCTTTCGTAGGTGTCATGTCAGTGGCTCTCAGGGCAGAGTGTGGGCTGCAAGGAAAACACACTTCCCTCAGTGTGCGTTCCGGGTGCACTTACATGGCGGACCTCTCTCTATGCCACGCACAAACGAGAGAGACCCTGCAGTTTTCTAAATGTAGATAGATTTCCTGAACACTACTACGCTTAGAGAAGCTGCGAGGACACGTCGCAACCTCCCCAAAGCCTTATGTCCCAGAGACCAGCCACACGTTGCACATCACAACTTCCTCGGGTTCGAACTTCATCCGGGAAGTGGCCAGAGTGCCCCCTTCTGTCTGTTTTGGCTCGCTGGAAACTGATCGCTCTCAGGCAGTTTGGAACGTTCAGATTGGCCATGTATGTGCATCGTAGCAGGTCCCAGCTGTAAGGAGGACCGCTGCAGCCTCCACGCCGTTTGAAATAGTGTGCTGCTGCCAGTCTCACGTCCTGGAATGCCCTACGTAGGAAAAGGGCGTTTCCCTGAAGGCAATACGGTGCTTCCAGTTCCCTGCCAGCGGCATGGGAAAGGCGCCAATGCCTACAGGGAAAACGACACTGCCTGCCAGGCTCATAGTAAGGTCCATGTATTGCATTTGGAAGATTGGGCATACGTCATTCGCCAGGAAAACCTAGTCCATGGAGTGCCTTCAGTTAGTGAGCTTCTCTGAACTCTGGGATGACTGCGTCCTCCGCACCTCCCATGAAAGAACACTGAGACCTGAGTATCCCTTCCTGGGCGACTTCACAACCCTCAGGGATCTTTGGCCTCCGGGCATCTCTCCCTTCACGCCGAGTGAAAAGCAGCACACTGCTTTCTTCGTTGGGAAGCTAAGTGTCTGAGCTTTCTAAAGTCCACCCAAACAAGGGTCCAGCAGGTCTTTTAAGTTTACGGCCTAACCCAAGTCAGTGGGGACTTCACGCCACTCGCCGCAGGCAGAACTGCCCTGTTACGAAGTTTCAACGGGGAAGGACAGGGTGCCGCTTCCGACCCTTTGACTGTGCCAGAAACTACACGTATTAGGCTCACTGCAACTTTGATATTGCTGACCTAGTGAGAAAAGCACTATTTTCCCCACTGGAGAGCAGAAGGCCTGTGGTGTCAAATTTCCCTGAGACAGTGCTGTTCTCTGTCTGCTCTTCACAGCTAGAGTGCCTTCACGGAGAACAGAGCGTCCTTGGAGAAACAGAGAGTGTCCTGTGCATTCCAGGCGGCACTCCAGATCACCCACTGCAAAAGGGAAATCTAAACCTCTCTCCACGGTTCAAAGGATCGATCGGATGGCCCATTTACACATCGAGGCATTCAGCGGTTTTACCACTGCCTTCTGGAGAAGTACTGCTGGATCTCTAGTATGCTTTTCCTATGGCACCCACGTCCTCACTGTGTCCCAGGGAACAACACTGTGTACAGGATCACCCTTCCTGGCTGACTAAGCAGCACCATGCTACCTAAGACCTCCGGATCACCTCTTTGAAAGCAGAGTGAAAGGCAACCCTCTGCTTTTTCTCCAGAGAGTCGATGGCCCAAACATTCAACGGACTCCCTGAACACAGCACTAGCTGCTCTTTCGTAGGTGTCATGTCAGTGGCTCTCAAGGCAGAGCGTGGGCTGCAAGGAAAACACACTTCCCTCAGTGTGCGTTCCGGGTGCACTTACATGGCAGACCTCTCTCTATGCCACGCACAAACGAGCTAGGCCCTGCAGTTTTCTAAATGTAGATAGATTCGCCTGAACACTACTAGGCTTAGAGAAGCTGCGAGGACACGTCGCAAACTCCCCAAAGCCTTATGTCCCAGAGACCAGCCACACGTTGCACATCACAACTTCCTCGGGTTCGAACTTCATCCAGGAAGGGGCCAGAGTGCCCCCTTCTGTCTGTTTTGGCTCGCTGGAAACTGATCGCTCTCGGGCAGTTTGGAACTTTCAGATTGGCCATGTATGTGCATGGTAGCACGTCCCAGCTGTAAGGAGGACCGCTGCAGCCTCCACGCCGCCTGAAACAGAGTGCTGCTGCCACTCTCACGTCCTGGAATGCCCTACGTAGGAAAAGGGCGTTTCCCTGAGGGCAGTACGGTGCTTCCAGTTCCCTGCAAGAGGCATGGGAAAGGCGCCAATGCCTAAAGGGAAAACGCCACTGCCTGCCAGGCTCATAGTAAGGACCATGTATTGCATTTGGAAGATTGGGCATACGTCATTCGCCAGGAAAACCTAGTCCATGGAGTGCCTTCAGTTAGTGAGCTTCTCTGAACTCTGGGATGACTGCGTCCTCCGCACCTCCCATGAAAGAACACTGAGACCTGAGTATCCCTTCCTGGGCGACTTCACAACCCTCAGGGATCTTTGGCCTCTGGGCATCTCTCCCTTCACGCCGAGTGAAAAGCAGCACACTGCTTTCTTCGTTGGAGAGCTAAGTGTCTGAGCTTTCTAAAGTCCACCCAAACACGGGTCCAGCAGGTCTTTTAAGTGTATGGCCAGTGGCTCACAGCACTGCACCAGGGCCACAATGAGAAAACACGCTCCTCAGTGTTTGTCTTGGGAAGCCTCACTGGCCTTCTCTCTAAGCCAAGCAGCCCGTTGACCTTCGAAGCAACCTGACAAAGGCACGGTTTGCCCCTGAAACACCCAGAGCCCTTTTATAAGGTGTACGGGCGTCGGAGCCTAACCCAAGTCAGTGGGGACGTCACGCCACTCGCCGCGGGCAGAACTGCCCTGCTACGAAGTTTCACCGGGGAAGGACAGGGTGCCGCTTCCGACCCTTTGACTGTGCCAGAAACTACACGTATTAGGCTCACTGCAACTTTGATATTGCTGACCTAGTGAGAAAAGCACTATTTTCCCCACTGGAGAGCAGAAGGCCTGTGGTGTCAAATTTCCCTGAGACAGTGCTGTTCTCTGTCTGCTCTTCACAGCTAGAGTGCCTTCACGGAGAACAGAGCGTCCTTGGAGAAACAGAGAGTGTCCTGTGCATTCCAGGCGGCACTCCAGATCACCCACTGCAAAAGGGAAATCTAAACCTCTCTCCACGGTTCAAAGGATAGATCGGATGGCCCATTTACACATCAAGGCGTTCAGCGGTTTTTCCACTGCCTTCTGGAGAAGTACTGCTGGATCTCTAGTATGCTTTCCCTATGGCACCCACGTCCTCACTGTGGCCCAGGGAACAACACTGTGTACAGGATCACCCTTCCTGGCTGACTGAGCAGCACCATGCTAACTAAGGCCTCCGGATCACCTCTTTGAAAGCCCAGTGAAAGGTAACCCACTGCTTTTTCTCCAGAGAGCTCGATGGCCAAAATATTCAACGGACTCCCTGAACACAGCACTAGCTGGTCTTTCGTAGGTGTCATGTCAGTGGCTCTCAGGGCAGAGTGTGGGCTGCAAGGAAAACACACTTCCCTCAGTGTGCGTTCCGGGTGCACTTACATGGCGGACCTCTCTCTATGCCACGCACAAACGAGAGAGACCCTGCAGTTTTCTAAATGTAGATAGATTTCCTGAACACTACTACGCTTAGAGAAGCTGCGAGGACACGTCGCAACCTCCCCAAAGCCTTATGTCCCAGAGACCAGCCACACGTTGCACATCACAACTTCCTCGGGTTCGAACTTCATCCGGGAAGGGGCCAGAGTGCCCCCTTCTGTCTGTTTTGGCTCGCTGGAAACTGATCGCTCTCAGGCAGTTTGGAACGTTCAGATTGGCCATGTATGTGCATCGTAGCAGGTCCCAGCTGTAAGGAGGACCGCTGCAGCCTCCACGCCGTTTGAAATAGTGTGCTGCTGCCAGTCTCACGTCCTGGAATGCCCTACGTAGGAAAAGGGCGTTTCCCTGAAGGCAATACGGTGCTTCCAGTTCCCTGCCAGCGGCATGGGAAAGGCGCCAATGCCTACAGGGAAAACGACACTGCCTGCCAGGCTCATAGTAAGGTCCATGTATTGCATTTGGAAGATTGGGCATACGTCATTCGCCAGGAAAACCTAGTCCATGGAGTGCCTTCAGTTAGTGAGCTTCTCTGAACTCTGGGATGACTGCGTCCTCCGCACCTCCCATGAAAGAACACTGAGACCTGAGTATCCCTTCCTGGGCGACTTCACAACCCTCAGGGATCTTTGGCCTCCGGGCATCTCTCCCTTCACGCCGAGTGAAAAGCAGCACACTGCTTTCTTCGTTGGGAAGCTAAGTGTCTGAGCTTTCTAAAGTCCACCCAAACAAGGGTCCAGCAGGTCTTTTAAGTTTACGGCCTAACCCAAGTCAGTGGGGACTTCACGCCACTCGCCGCAGGCAGAACTGCCCTGCTACGAAGTTTCAACGGGGAAGGACAGGGTGCCGCTTCCGACCCATTGACTGTGCCAGAAACTACACGTATTAGGCTCACTGCAACTTTGATATTGCTGACCTAGTGAGAAAAGCACTATTTTCCCCACTGGAGAGCAGAAGGCCTGTGGTGTCAAATTTCCCGGAGACAGTGCTGTTCTCTGTCTGCTCTTCACAGCTAGAGTGCCTTCACGGAGAACAGAGCGTCCTTGGAGAAACAGAGAGTGTCCTGTGCATTCCAGGCGGCACTCCAGATCACCCACTGCAAAAGGGAAATCTAAACCTCTCTCCACGGTTCAAAGGATCGATCGGATGGCCCATTTACACATCGAGGCGTTCAGCGGTTTTTCCACTGCCTTCTGGAGAAGTACTGCTGGATCTCTAGTATGCTTTTCCTATGGCACCCACGTCCTCACTGTGTCGCAGGGAACAACACTGTGTACAGGATCACCCTTCCTGGCTGACTAAGCAGCACCATGCTACCTAAGGCCTCCGGATCACCTCTTTGAAAGCAGAGTGAAAGGCAACCCTCTGCTTTTTCTCCAGAGAGTCGATGGCCAAAACATTCAACGGACTCCCTGAACACAGCACTAGCTGCTCTTTCGTAGGTGTCATGTCAGTGGCTCTCAGGGCAGAGCGTGGGCTGCAAGGAAAACACACTTCCCTCAGTGTGCGTTCCGGGTGCAATTACATGGCAGACCTCTCTCTATGCCACGCAGAAACGAGAGAGGCCCTGCAGTTTTCTAAATGTAGATAGATTCGCCTGAACACTACTAGGCTTAGAGAAGCTGCGAGGACACGTCGCAAACTCCCCAAAGCCGTATGTCCCAGAGACCAGCTACACGTTGCACATCACAACTTCCTCGGGTTCGAACTTCATCCGGGAAGTGGCCAGAGGGCCCCCTTCTGTCTGTTTTGGCTCGCTGGAAACTGATCGCTCTCGGGCAGTTTGGAACTTTCAGATTGGCCATGTATGTGCATGGTAGCACGTCCCAGCTGTAAGGAGGACCGCTGCAGCCTCCACGCCGCCTGAAACAGAGTGCTGCTGCCACTCTCACGTCCTGGAATGCCCTACGTAGGAAAAGGGCGTTTCCCTGAGGGCAGTACGGTGCTTCCAGTTCCCTGCAAGAGGCATGGGAAAGGCGCCAATGCCTAAAGGGAAAACGCCACTGCCTGCCAGGCTCATAGTAAGGACCATGTATTGCATTTGGAAGATTGGGCATACGTCATTCGCCAGGAAAACCTAGTCCATGGAGTGCCTTCAGTTAGTGAGCTTCTCTGAACTCTGGGATGACTGCGTCCTCCGCACCTCCCATGAAAGAACACTGAGACCTGAGTATCCCTTCCTGGGCGACTCACAACCCTCAGGGATCTTTGGCCTCAGGGCATCTCTCCCTTAACGCCGAGTGAAAAGCAGCACACTGCTTTCTTCGTTGGAGAGCTAAGTGTCTGAGCTTTCTAAAGTCCACCCAAACACGGGTCCAGCAGGTCTTTAAGTGTACGGCCAGTGGCTCACAGCACTGCACCAGGGCCACAATGAGAAAACACGCTCCTCAGTGTTTGTCTTGGGAAGCCTCACTGGCCTTCTCTCTAAGCCAAGCAGCCCGTTGACCTTCGAAGCAACCTGACAAAGGCACGGTTTGCCCCTGAAACACCCAGAGCCCTTTTATAAGGTGTACGGGCGTCGGAGCCTAACCCAAGTCAGTGGGAACGTCACGCCACTTGCCGCGGGCAGAACTGCCCTGCTACGAAGTTTCACCGGGGAAGGACAGGGTGCCGCTTCCGACCCTTTGACTGTGCCAGAAACTACACGTATTAGGCTCACTGCAACTTTGATATTGCTGACCTAGTGAGAAAAGCACTATTTTCCCCACTGGAGAGCAGAATGCCTGTGGTGTCAAATTTCCCTGAGACAGTGCTGTTCTCTGTCTGCTCTTCACAGCTAGAGTGCCTTCACGGAGAACAGAGCATCCTTGGAGAAACAGAGAGTGTCCTGTGCATTCCAGGCGGCACTCCAGATCACCCACTGCAAAAGGGAAATCTAAACCTCTCTCCACGGTTCAAAGGATCGATCGGATGGCCCATTTACACATCGAGGCGTTCAGCGGTTTTTCCACTGCCTTCTGGAGAAGTACTGCTGGATCTCTAGTATGCTTTTCCTATGGCACCCACGTCCTCACTGTGTCCCAGGGAACAACACTGTGTACAGGATCACCCTTCCTGGCTGACTAAGCAGCACCATGCTACCTAAGGACTCCGGATCACCTCTTTGAAAGCAGAGTGAAAGGCAACCCTCTGCTTTTTCTCCAGAGAGCTCGACGGCCAAAACATTCAACGGACTCCCTGAACACAGCACTAGCTGCTCTTTCGTACGTGTCATGTCAGTGGCTCTCAGGGCAGAGCGTGGGCTGCAAGGAAAACACACTTCCCTCAGTGTGCGTTCCGAGTGCACTTACATGGCAGACCTCTCTCTATGCCACGCAGAAACGAGAGAGGCCCTGCAGTTTTCTAAATGTAGATAGATTCGCCTGAACACTACTAGGATTAGAGAAGCTGCGAGGACATGTCGCAACCTCCCCAAAGCCTTATGTCCCAGAGACCAGCCACACGTTGCACATCACAACTTCCTCGGGTTCGAACTTCATCCAGGAAGGGGCCAGAGTGCCCCCTTCTGTCTGTTTTGGCTCGCTGGAAACTGATCGCTCTCGGGCAGTTTGGAACTTTCAGATTGGCCATGTATGTGCATGGTAGCACGTCCCAGCTGTAAGGAGGACCGCTGCAGCCTCCACGCCGCCTGAAACAGAGTGCTGCTGCCACTCTCACGTCCTGGAATGCCCTACGTAGGAAAAGGGCGTTTCCCTGAGGGCAGTACGGTGCTTCCAGTTCCCTGCAAGAGGCATGGGAAAGGCGCCAATGCCTAAAGGGAAAACGCCACTGCCTGCCAGGCTCATAGTAAGGACCATGTATTGCATTTGGAAGATTGGGCATACGTCATTCGCCAGGAAAACCTAGTCCATGGAGTGTCTTCAGTTAGTGAGCTTCTCTGAACTCTGGGATGACTGCGTCTTCCGCACCTCCCATGAAAGAATACTGAGACCTGAGTATCCCTTCCTGGGCGACTTCACAACCCTCAGGGATCTTTGGCCTCCGGGCATCTCTCCCTTCACGCCGAGTGAAAAGCAGCACACTGCTTTCTTCGTTGGGAAGCTAAGTGTCTGAGCTTTCTAAAGTCCACCCAAACAAGGGTCCAGCAGGTCTTTTAAGTTTACGGCCTAACCCAAGTCAGTGGGGACTTCACGCCACTCGCCGCAGGCAGAACTGCCCTGCTACGAAGTTTCAACGGGGAAGGACAGGGTGCCGCTTCCGACCCATTGACTGTGCCAGAAACTACACGTATTAGGCTCACTGCAACTTTGATATTGCTGACCTAGTGAGAAAAGCACTATTTTCCCCACTGGAGAGCAGAAGGCCTGTGGTGTCAAATTTCCCGGAGACAGTGCTGTTCTCTGTCTGCTCTTCACAGCTAGAGTGCCTTCACGGAGAACAGAGCGTCCTTGGAGAAACAGAGAGTGTCCTGTGCATTCCAGGCGGCACTCCAGATCACCCACTGCAAAAGGGAAATCTAAACCTCTCTCCACGGTTCAAAGGATCGATCGGATGGCCCATTTACACATCGAGGCGTTCAGCGGTTTTTCCACTGCCTTCTGGAGAAGTACTGCTGGATCTCTAGTATGCTTTTCCTATGGCACCCACGTCCTCACTGTGTCGCAGGGAACAACACTGTGTACAGGATCACCCTTCCTGGCTGACTAAGCAGCACCATGCTACCTAAGGCCTCCGGATCACCTCTTTGAAAGCAGAGTGAAAGGCAACCCTCTGCTTTTTCTCCAGAGAGTCGATGGCCAAAACATTCAACGGACTCCCTGAACACAGCACTAGCTGCTCTTTCGTAGGTGTCATGTCAGTGGCTCTCAGGGCAGAGCGTGGGCTGCAAGGAAAACACACTTCCCTCAGTGTGCGTTCCGGGTGCAATTACATGGCAGACCTCTCTCTATGCCACGCAGAAACGAGAGAGGCCCTGCAGTTTTCTAAATGTAGATAGATTCGCCTGAACACTACTAGGCTTAGAGAAGCTGCGAGGACACGTCGCAAACTCCCCAAAGCCGTATGTCCCAGAGACCAGCTACACGTTGCACATCACAACTTCCTCGGGTTCGAACTTCATCCGGGAAGTGGCCAGAGGGCCCCCTTCTGTCTGTTTTGGCTCGCTGGAAACTGATCGCTCTCGGGCAGTTTGGAACTTTCAGATTGGCCATGTATGTGCATGGTAGCACGTCCCAGCTGTAAGGAGGACCGCTGCAGCCTCCACGCCGCCTGAAACAGAGTGCTGCTGCCACTCTCACGTCCTGGAATGCCCTACGTAGGAAAAGGGCGTTTCCCTGAGGGCAGTACGGTGCTTCCAGTTCCCTGCAAGAGGCATGGGAAAGGCGCCAATGCCTAAAGGGAAAACGCCACTGCCTGCCAGGCTCATAGTAAGGACCATGTATTGCATTTGGAAGATTGGGCATACGTCATTCGCCAGGAAAACCTAGTCCATGGAGTGCCTTCAGTTAGTGAGCTTCTCTGAACTCTGGGATGACTGCGTCCTCCGCACCTCCCATGAAAGAACACTGAGACCTGAGTATCCCTTCCTGGGCGACTCACAACCCTCAGGGATCTTTGGCCTCAGGGCATCTCTCCCTTAACGCCGAGTGAAAAGCAGCACACTGCTTTCTTCGTTGGAGAGCTAAGTGTCTGAGCTTTCTAAAGTCCACCCAAACACGGGTCCAGCAGGTCTTTAAGTGTACGGCCAGTGGCTCACAGCACTGCACCAGGGCCACAATGAGAAAACACGCTCCTCAGTGTTTGTCTTGGGAAGCCTCACTGGCCTTCTCTCTAAGCCAAGCAGCCCGTTGACCTTCGAAGCAACCTGACAAAGGCACGGTTTGCCCCTGAAACACCCAGAGCCCTTTTATAAGGTGTACGGGCGTCGGAGCCTAACCCAAGTCAGTGGGAACGTCACGCCACTTGCCGCGGGCAGAACTGCCCTGCTACGAAGTTTCACCGGGGAAGGACAGGGTGCCGCTTCCGACCCTTTGACTGTGCCAGAAACTACACGTATTAGGCTCACTGCAACTTTGATATTGCTGACCTAGTGAGAAAAGCACTATTTTCCCCACTGGAGAGCAGAATGCCTGTGGTGTCAAATTTCCCTGAGACAGTGCTGTTCTCTGTCTGCTCTTCACAGCTAGAGTGCCTTCACGGAGAACAGAGCATCCTTGGAGAAACAGAGAGTGTCCTGTGCATTCCAGGCGGCACTCCAGATCACCCACTGCAAAAGGGAAATCTAAACCTCTCTCCACGGTTCAAAGGATCGATCGGATGGCCCATTTACACATCGAGGCGTTCAGCGGTTTTTCCACTGCCTTCTGGAGAAGTACTGCTGGATCTCTAGTATGCTTTTCCTATGGCACCCACGTCCTCACTGTGTCCCAGGGAACAACACTGTGTACAGGATCACCCTTCCTGGCTGACTAAGCAGCACCATGCTACCTAAGGACTCCGGATCACCTCTTTGAAAGCAGAGTGAAAGGCAACCCTCTGCTTTTTCTCCAGAGAGCTCGACGGCCAAAACATTCAACGGACTCCCTGAACACAGCACTAGCTGCTCTTTCGTACGTGTCATGTCAGTGGCTCTCAGGGCAGAGCGTGGGCTGCAAGGAAAACACACTTCCCTCAGTGTGCGTTCCGAGTGCACTTACATGGCAGACCTCTCTCTATGCCACGCAGAAACGAGAGAGGCCCTGCAGTTTTCTAAATGTAGATAGATTCGCCTGAACACTACTAGGATTAGAGAAGCTGCGAGGACATGTCGCAACCTCCCCAAAGCCTTATGTCCCAGAGACCAGCCACACGTTGCACATCACAACTTCCTCGGGTTCGAACTTCATCCAGGAAGGGGCCAGAGTGCCCCCTTCTGTCTGTTTTGGCTCGCTGGAAACTGATCGCTCTCGGGCAGTTTGGAACTTTCAGATTGGCCATGTATGTGCATGGTAGCACGTCCCAGCTGTAAGGAGGACCGCTGCAGCCTCCACGCCGCCTGAAACAGAGTGCTGCTGCCACTCTCACGTCCTGGAATGCCCTACGTAGGAAAAGGGCGTTTCCCTGAGGGCAGTACGGTGCTTCCAGTTCCCTGCAAGAGGCATGGGAAAGGCGCCAATGCCTAAAGGGAAAACGCCACTGCCTGCCAGGCTCATAGTAAGGACCATGTATTGCATTTGGAAGATTGGGCATACGTCATTCGCCAGGAAAACCTAGTCCATGGAGTGTCTTCAGTTAGTGAGCTTCTCTGAACTCTGGGATGACTGCGTCTTCCGCACCTCCCATGAAAGAATACTGAGACCTGAGTATCCCTTCCTGGGCGACTTCACAACCCTCAGGGATCTTTGGCCTCCGGGCATCTCTCCCTTAACGCCGAGTGAAAAGCAGCACACTGCTTTCTTCGTTGGAGAGCTAAGTGTCTGAGCTTTCTAAAGTCCACCCAAACACGGGTCCAGCAGGTCTTTTAAGTGTACGGCCAGTGGCTCACAGCACTGCACCAGGGCCACAATGAGAAAACACGCTCCTCAGTGTTTGTCTTGGGAAGCCTCACTGGCCTTCTCTTTAAGCCAAGCAGCCCGTTGACCTTCGAAGCAACCTGACAAAGGCACGGTTTGCCCCTGAAACACCCAGAGCCCTTTTATAAGGTGTACGGGCGTCGGAGCCTAACCCAAGTCAGTGGGGACGTCACGCCACTCGCCGCAGGCAGAACTGCCCTGCTACGAAGTTTCAACGGGGAAGGACAGGGTGCCGCTTCCGACCCTTTGACTGTGCCAGAAACTACACGTATTAGGCTCACTGCAACTTTGATATTGCTGACCTAGTGAGAAAAGCACTATTTTCCCCACTGGAGGGCAGAAGGCCTGTGGTGTCAAATTTCCCGGAGACAGTGCTGTTCTCTGTCTGCTCTTCACAGCTAGAGTGCCTTCACGGAGAACAGAGCATCCTTGGAGAAACAGAGAGTGTCCTGTGCATTCCAGGCGGCACTCCAGATCACCCACTGCAAAAGGGAAATCTAAACCTCTCTCCACGGTTCAAAGGATCGATCGGATGGCCCATTTACACATCGAGGCGTTCAGCGGTTTTTCCACTGCCTTCTGGAGAAGTACTGCTGGATCTCTAGTATGCTTTTCCTATGGCACCCACGTCCTCACTGTGTCCCAGGGAACAACACTGTGTACAGGATCACCCTTCCTGGCTGACTAAGCAGCACCATGCTACCTAAGGACTCCGGATCACCTCTTTGAAAGCAGAGTGAAAGGCAACCCTCTGCTTTTTCTCCAGAGAGCTCGACGGCCAAAACATTCAACGGACTCCCTGAACACAGCACTAGCTGCTCTTTCGTAGGTGTCATGTCAGTGGCTCTCAGGGCAGAGCGTGGGCTGCAAGGAAAACACACTTCCCTCAGTGTGCGTTCCGGGTGCACTTACATGGCAGACCTCTCTCTATGCCACGCACAAACGAGCTAGGCCCTGCAGTTTTCTAAATGTAGATAGATTCGCCTGAACACTACTAGGCTTAGAGAAGCTGCGAGGACACGTCGCAAACTCCCCAAAGCCTTATGTCCCAGAGACCAGCTACACGTTGCACATCACAACTTCCTCGGGTTCGAACTTCATCCGGGAAGTGGCCAGAGGGCCCCCTTCTGTCTGTTTTGGCTCGCTGGAAACTGATCGCTCTCGGGCAGTTTGGAACTTTCAGATTGGCCATGTATGTGCATGGTAGCACGTCCCAGCTGTAAGGAGGACCGCTGCAGCCTCCACGCCGCCTGAAACAGAGTGCTGCTGCCACTCTCACGTCCTGGAATGCCCTACGTAGGAAAAGGGCGTTTCCCTGAGGGCAGTACGGTGCTTCCAGTTCCCTGCAAGAGGCATGGGAAAGGCGCCAATGCCTAAAGGGAAAACGCCACTGCCTGCCAGGCTCATAGTAAGGACCATGTATTGCATTTGGAAGATTGGGCATACGTCATTCGCCAGGAAAACCTAGTCCATGGAGTGCCTTCAGTTAGTGAGCTTCTCTGAACTCTGGGATGACTGCGTCCTCCGCACCTCCCATGAAAGAACACTGAGACCTGAGTATCCCTTCCTGGGCGACTTCACAACCCTCAGGGATCTTTGGCCTCTGGGCATCTCTCCCTTCACGCCGAGTGAAAAGCAGCACACTGCTTTCTTCGTTGGAGAGCTAAGTGTCTGAGCTTTCTAAAGTCCACCCAAACACGGGTCCAGCAGGTCTTTTAAGTGTATGGCCAGTGGCTCACAGCACTGCACCAGGGCCACAATGAGAAAACACGCTCCTCAGTGTTTGTCTTGGGAAGCCTCACTGGCCTTCTCTCTAAGCCAAGCAGCCCGTTGACCTTCGAAGCAACCTGACAAAGGCACGGTTTGCCCCTGAAACACCCAGAGCCCTTTTATAAGGTGTACGGGCGTCGGAGCCTAACCCAAGTCAGTGGGGACGTCACGCCACTCGCCGCGGGCAGAACTGCCCTGCTACGAAGTTTCACCGGGGAAGGACAGGGTGCCGCTTCCGACCCTTTGACTGTGCCAGAAACTACACGTATTAGGCTCACTGCAACTTTGATATTGCTGACCTAGTGAGAAAAGCACTATTTTCCCCACTGGAGAGCAGAAGGCCTGTGGTGTCAAATTTCCCGGAGACAGTGCTGTTCTCTGTCTGCTCTTCACAGCTAGAGTGCCTTCACGGAGAACAGAGCGTCCTTGGAGAAACAGAGAGTGTCCTGTGCATTCCAGGCGGCACTCCAGATCACCCACTGCAAAAGGGAAATCTAAACCTCTCTCCACGGTTCAAAGGATCGATCGGATGGCCCATTTACACATCGAGGCGTTCAGCGGTTTTTCCACTGCCTTCTGGAGAAGTACTGCTGGATCTCTAGTATGCTTTTCCTATGGCACCCACGTCCTCACTGTGTCCCAGGGAACAACACTGTGTACAGGATCACCCTTCCTGGCTGACTAAGCAGCACCATGCTACCTAAGGACTCCGGATCACCTCTTTGAAAGCAGAGTGAAAGGCAACCCTCTGCTTTTTCTCCAGAGAGCTCGACGGCCAAAACATTCAACGGACTCCCTGAACACAGCACTAGCTGCTCTTTCGTAGGTGTCATGTCAGTGGCTCTCAGGGCAGAGCGTGGGCTGCAAGGAAAACACACTTCCCTCAGTGTGCGTTCCGGGTGCACTTACATGGCAGACCTCTCTCTATGCCACGCACAAACGAGCTAGGCCCTGCAGTTTTCTAAATGTAGATAGATTCGCCTGAACACTACTAGGCTTAGAGAAGCTGCGAGGACACGTCGCAAACTCCCCAAAGCCTTATGTCCCAGAGACCAGCTACACGTTGCACATCACAACTTCCTCGGGTTCGAACTTCATCCGGGAAGTGGCCAGAGGGCCCCCTTCTGTCTGTTTTGGCTCGCTGGAAACTGATCGCTCTCGGGCAGTTTGGAACTTTCAGATTGGCCATGTATGTGCATGGTAGCACGTCCCAGCTGTAAGGAGGACCGCTGCAGCCTCCACGCCGCCTGAAACAGAGTGCTGCTGCCACTCTCACGTCCTGGAATGCCCTACGTAGGAAAAGGGCGTTTCCCTGAGGGCAGTACGGTGCTTCCAGTTCCCTGCAAGAGGCATGGGAAAGGCGCCAATGCCTAAAGGGAAAACGCCACTGCCTGCCAGGCTCATAGTAAGGACCATGTATTGCATTTGGAAGATTGGGCATACGTCATTCGCCAGGAAAACCTAGTCCATGGAGTGCCTTCAGTTAGTGAGCTTCTCTGAACTCTGGGATGACTGCGTCCTCCGCACCTCCCATGAAAGAACACTGAGACCTGAGTATCCCTTCCTGGGCGACTTCACAACCCTCAGGGATCTTTGGCCTCTGGGCATCTCTCCCTTCACGCCGAGTGAAAAGCAGCACACTGCTTTCTTCGTTGGAGAGCTAAGTGTCTGAGCTTTCTAAAGTCCACCCAAACACGGGTCCAGCAGGTCTTTTAAGTGTATGGCCAGTGGCTCACAGCACTGCACCAGGGCCACAATGAGAAAACACGCTCCTCAGTGTTTGTCTTGGGAAGCCTCACTGGCCTTCTCTCTAAGCCAAGCAGCCCGTTGACCTTCGAAGCAACCTGACAAAGGCACGGTTTGCCCCTGAAACACCCAGAGCCCTTTTATAAGGTGTACGGGCGTCGGAGCCTAACCCAAGTCAGTGGGGACGTCACGCCACTCGCCGCGGGCAGAACTGCCCTGCTACGAAGTTTCACCGGGGAAGGACAGGGTGCCGCTTCCGACCCTTTGACTGTGCCAGAAACTACACGTATTAGGCTCACTGCAACTTTGATATTGCTGACCTAGTGAGAAAAGCACTATTTTCCCCACTGGAGAGCAGAAGGCCTGTGGTGTCAAATTTCCCGGAGACAGTGCTGTTCTCTGTCTGCTCTTCACAGCTAGAGTGCCTTCACGGAGAACAGAGCGTCCTTGGAGAAACAGAGAGTGTCCTGTGCATTCCAGGCGGCACTCCAGATCACCCACTGCAAAAGGGAAATCTAAACCTCTCTCCACGGTTCAAAGGATCGATCGGATGGCCCATTTACACATCGAGGCGTTCAGCGGTTTTTCCACTGCCTTCTGGAGAAGTACTGCTGGATCTCTAGTATGCTTTCCCTATGGCACCCACGTCCTCACTGTGGCCCAGGGAACAACACTGTGTACAGGATCACCCTTCCTGGCTGACTGAGCAGCACCATGCTAACTAAGGCCTCCGGATCACCTCTTTGAAAGCACAGTGAAAGGTAACCCACTGCTTTTTCTCCAGAGAGCTCGATGGCCAAAATATTCAACGGACTCCCTGAACACAGCACTAGCTGGTCTTTCGTAGGTGTCATGTCAGTGGCTCTCAGGGCAGAGTGTGGGCTGCAAGGAAAACACACTTCCCTCAGTGTGCGTTCCGGGTGCACTTACATGGCGGACCTCTCTCTATGCCACGCACAAACGAGAGAGACCCTGCAGTTTTCTAAATGTAGATAGATTTCCTGAACACTACTACGCTTAGAGAAGCTGCGAGGACACGTCGCAACCTCCCCAAAGCCTTATGTCCCAGAGACCAGCCACACGTTGCACATCACAACTTCCTCGGGTTCGAACTTCATCCGGGAAGTGGCCAGAGTGCCCCCTTCTGTCTGTTTTGGCTCGCTGGAAACTGATCGCTCTCAGGCAGTTTGGAACGTTCAGATTGGCCATGTATGTGCATCGTAGCAGGTCCCAGCTGTAAGGAGGACCGCTGCAGCCTCCACGCCGTTTGAAATAGTGTGCTGCTGCCAGTCTCACGTCCTGGAATGCCCTACGTAGGAAAAGGGCGTTTCCCTGAAGGCAATACGGTGCTTCCAGTTCCCTGCCAGCGGCATGGGAAAGGCGCCAATGCCTACAGGGAAAACGACACTGCCTGCCAGGCTCATAGTAAGGTCCATGTATTGCATTTGGAAGATTGGGCATACGTCATTCGCCAGGAAAACCTAGTCCATGGAGTGCCTTCAGTTAGTGAGCTTCTCTGAACTCTGGGATGACTGCGTCCTCCGCACCTCCCATGAAAGAACACTGAGACCTGAGTATCCCTTCCTGGGCGACTTCACAACCCTCAGGGATCTTTGGCCTCCGGGCATCTCTCCCTTCACGCCGAGTGAAAAGCAGCACACTGCTTTCTTCGTTGGGAAGCTAAGTGTCTGAGCTTTCTAAAGTCCACCCAAACAAGGGTCCAGCAGGTCTTTTAAGTTTACGGCCTAACCCAAGTCAGTGGGGACTTCACGCCACTCGCCGCAGGCAGAACTGCCCTGTTACGAAGTTTCAACGGGGAAGGACAGGGTGCCGCTTCCGACCCTTTGACTGTGCCAGAAACTACACGTATTAGGCTCACTGCAACTTTGATATTGCTGACCTAGTGAGAAAAGCACTATTTTCCCCACTGGAGAGCAGAAGGCCTGTGGTGTCAAATTTCCCTGAGACAGTGCTGTTCTCTGTCTGCTCTTCACAGCTAGAGTGCCTTCACGGAGAACAGAGCGTCCTTGGAGAAACAGAGAGTGTCCTGTGCATTCCAGGCGGCACTCCAGATCACCCACTGCAAAAGGGAAATCTAAACCTCTCTCCACGGTTCAAAGGATCGATCGGATGGCCCATTTACACATCGAGGCGTTCAGCGGTTTTACCACTGCCTTCTGGAGAAGTACTGCTGGATCTCTAGTATGCTTTTCCTATGGCACCCACGTCCTCACTGTGTCCCAGGGAACAACACTGTGTACAGGATCACCCTTCCTGGCTGACTAAGCAGCACCATGCTACCTAAGACCTCCGGATCACCTCTTTGAAAGCAGAGTGAAAGGCAACCCTCTGCTTTTTCTCCAGAGAGTCGATGGCCCAAACATTCAACGGACTCCCTGAACACAGCACTAGCTGCTCTTTCGTAGGTGTCATGTCAGTGGCTCTCAAGGCAGAGCGTGGGCTGCAAGGAAAACACACTTCCCTCAGTGTGCGTTCCGGGTGCACTTACATGGCAGACCTCTCTCTATGCCACGCACAAACGAGCTAGGCCCTGCAGTTTTCTAAATGTAGATAGATTCGCCTGAACACTACTAGGCTTAGAGAAGCTGCGAGGACACGTCGCAAACTCCCCAAAGCCTTATGTCCCAGAGACCAGCTACACGTTGCACATCACAACTTCCTCGGGTTCGAACTTCATCCGGGAAGTGGCCAGAGGGCCCCCTTCTGTCTGTTTTGGCTCGCTGGAAACTGATCGCTCTCGGGCAGTTTGGAACTTTCAGATTGGCCATGTATGTGCATGGTAGCACGTCCCAGCTGTAAGGAGGACCGCTGCAGCCTCCACGCCGCCTGAAACAGAGTGCTGCTGCCACTCTCACGTCCTGGAATGCCCTACGTAGGAAAAGGGCGTTTCCCTGAGGGCAGTACGGTGCTTCCAGTTCCCTGCAAGAGGCATGGGAAAGGCGCCAATGCCTAAAGGGAAAACGCCACTGCCTGCCAGGCTCATAGTAAGGACCATGTATTGCATTTGGAAGATTGGGCATACGTCATTCGCCAGGAAAACCTAGTCCATGGAGTGCCTTCAGTTAGTGAGCTTCTCTGAACTCTGGGATGACTGCGTCCTCCGCACCTCCCATGAAAGAACACTGAGACCTGAGTATCCCTTCCTGGGCGACTTCACAACCCTCAGGGATCTTTGGCCTCTGGGCATCTCTCCCTTCACGCCGAGTGAAAAGCAGCACACTGCTTTCTTCGTTGGAGAGCTAAGTGTCTGAGCTTTCTAAAGTCCACCCAAACACGGGTCCAGCAGGTCTTTTAAGTGTATGGCCAGTGGCTCACAGCACTGCACCAGGGCCACAATGAGAAAACACGCTCCTCAGTGTTTGTCTTGGGAAGCCTCACTGGCCTTCTCTCTAAGCCAAGCAGCCCGTTGACCTTCGAAGCAACCTGACAAAGGCACGGTTTGCCCCTGAAACACCCAGAGCCCTTTTATAAGGTGTACGGGCGTCGGAGCCTAACCCAAGTCAGTGGGGACGTCACGCCACTCGCCGCGGGCAGAACTGCCCTGCTACGAAGTTTCACCGGGGAAGGACAGGGTGCCGCTTCCGACCCTTTGACTGTGCCAGAAACTACACGTATTAGGCTCACTGCAACTTTGATATTGCTGACCTAGTGAGAAAAGCACTATTTTCCCCACTGGAGAGCAGAAGGCCTGTGGTGTCAAATTTCCCTGAGACAGTGCTGTTCTCTGTCTGCTCTTCACAGCTAGAGTGCCTTCACGGAGAACAGAGCGTCCTTGGAGAAACAGAGAGTGTCCTGTGCATTCCAGGCGGCACTCCAGATCACCCACTGCAAAAGGGAAATCTAAACCTCTCTCCACGGTTCAAAGGATAGATCGGATGGCCCATTTACACATCAAGGCGTTCAGCGGTTTTTCCACTGCCTTCTGGAGAAGTACTGCTGGATCTCTAGTATGCTTTCCCTATGGCACCCACGTCCTCACTGTGGCCCAGGGAACAACACTGTGTACAGGATCACCCTTCCTGGCTGACTGAGCAGCACCATGCTAACTAAGGCCTCCGGATCACCTCTTTGAAAGCCCAGTGAAAGGTAACCCACTGCTTTTTCTCCAGAGAGCTCGATGGCCAAAATATTCAACGGACTCCCTGAACACAGCACTAGCTGGTCTTTCGTAGGTGTCATGTCAGTGGCTCTCAGGGCAGAGTGTGGGCTGCAAGGAAAACACACTTCCCTCAGTGTGCGTTCCGGGTGCACTTACATGGCGGACCTCTCTCTATGCCACGCACAAACGAGAGAGACCCTGCAGTTTTCTAAATGTAGATAGATTTCCTGAACACTACTACGCTTAGAGAAGCTGCGAGGACACGTCGCAACCTCCCCAAAGCCTTATGTCCCAGAGACCAGCCACACGTTGCACATCACAACTTCCTCGGGTTCGAACTTCATCCGGGAAGGGGCCAGAGTGCCCCCTTCTGTCTGTTTTGGCTCGCTGGAAACTGATCGCTCTCAGGCAGTTTGGAACGTTCAGATTGGCCATGTATGTGCATCGTAGCAGGTCCCAGCTGTAAGGAGGACCGCTGCAGCCTCCACGCCGTTTGAAATAGTGTGCTGCTGCCAGTCTCACGTCCTGGAATGCCCTACGTAGGAAAAGGGCGTTTCCCTGAAGGCAATACGGTGCTTCCAGTTCCCTGCCAGCGGCATGGGAAAGGCGCCAATGCCTACAGGGAAAACGACACTGCCTGCCAGGCTCATAGTAAGGTCCATGTATTGCATTTGGAAGATTGGGCATACGTCATTCGCCAGGAAAACCTAGTCCATGGAGTGCCTTCAGTTAGTGAGCTTCTCTGAACTCTGGGATGACTGCGTCCTCCGCACCTCCCATGAAAGAACACTGAGACCTGAGTATCCCTTCCTGGGCGACTTCACAACCCTCAGGGATCTTTGGCCTCCGGGCATCTCTCCCTTCACGCCGAGTGAAAAGCAGCACACTGCTTTCTTCGTTGGGAAGCTAAGTGTCTGAGCTTTCTAAAGTCCACCCAAACAAGGGTCCAGCAGGTCTTTTAAGTTTACGGCCTAACCCAAGTCAGTGGGGACTTCACGCCACTCGCCGCAGGCAGAACTGCCCTGCTACGAAGTTTCAACGGGGAAGGACAGGGTGCCGCTTCCGACCCATTGACTGTGCCAGAAACTACACGTATTAGGCTCACTGCAACTTTGATATTGCTGACCTAGTGAGAAAAGCACTATTTTCCCCACTGGAGAGCAGAAGGCCTGTGGTGTCAAATTTCCCGGAGACAGTGCTGTTCTCTGTCTGCTCTTCACAGCTAGAGTGCCTTCACGGAGAACAGAGCGTCCTTGGAGAAACAGAGAGTGTCCTGTGCATTCCAGGCGGCACTCCAGATCACCCACTGCAAAAGGGAAATCTAAACCTCTCTCCACGGTTCAAAGGATCGATCGGATGGCCCATTTACACATCGAGGCGTTCAGCGGTTTTTCCACTGCCTTCTGGAGAAGTACTGCTGGATCTCTAGTATGCTTTTCCTATGGCACCCACGTCCTCACTGTGTCGCAGGGAACAACACTGTGTACAGGATCACCCTTCCTGGCTGACTAAGCAGCACCATGCTACCTAAGGCCTCCGGATCACCTCTTTGAAAGCAGAGTGAAAGGCAACCCTCTGCTTTTTCTCCAGAGAGTCGATGGCCCAAACATTCAACGGACTCCCTGAACACAGCACTAGCTGCTCTTTCGTAGGTGTCATGTCAGTGGCTCTCAGGGCAGAGCGTGGGCTGCAAGGAAAACACACTTCCCTCAGTGTGCGTTCCGGGTGCAATTACATGGCAGACCTCTCTCTATGCCACGCAGAAACGAGAGAGGCCCTGCAGTTTTCTAAATGTAGATAGATTCGCCTGAACACTACTAGGCTTAGAGAAGCTGCGAGGACACGTCGCAAACTCCCCAAAGCCGTATGTCCCAGAGACCAGCTACACGTTGCACATCACAACTTCCTCGGGTTCGAACTTCATCCGGGAAGTGGCCAGAGGGCCCCCTTCTGTCTGTTTTGGCTCGCTGGAAACTGATCGCTCTCGGGCAGTTTGGAACTTTCAGATTGGCCATGTATGTGCATGGTAGCACGTCCCAGCTGTAAGGAGGACCGCTGCAGCCTCCACGCCGCCTGAAACAGAGTGCTGCTGCCACTCTCACGTCCTGGAATGCCCTACGTAGGAAAAGGGCGTTTCCCTGAGGGCAGTACGGTGCTTCCAGTTCCCTGCAAGAGGCATGGGAAAGGCGCCAATGCCTAAAGGGAAAACGCCACTGCCTGCCAGGCTCATAGTAAGGACCATGTATTGCATTTGGAAGATTGGGCATACGTCATTCGCCAGGAAAACCTAGTCCATGGAGTGCCTTCAGTTAGTGAGCTTCTCTGAACTCTGGGATGACTGCGTCCTCCGCACCTCCCATGAAAGAACACTGAGACCTGAGTATCCCTTCCTGGGCGACTCACAACCCTCAGGGATCTTTGGCCTCAGGGCATCTCTCCCTTAACGCCGAGTGAAAAGCAGCACACTGCTTTCTTCGTTGGAGAGCTAAGTGTCTGAGCTTTCTAAAGTCCACCCAAACACGGGTCCAGCAGGTCTTTAAGTGTACGGCCAGTGGCTCACAGCACTGCACCAGGGCCACAATGAGAAAACACGCTCCTCAGTGTTTGTCTTGGGAAGCCTCACTGGCCTTCTCTCTAAGCCAAGCAGCCCGTTGACCTTCGAAGCAACCTGACAAAGGCACGGTTTGCCCCTGAAACACCCAGAGCCCTTTTATAAGGTGTACGGGCGTCGGAGCCTAACCCAAGTCAGTGGGAACGTCACGCCACTTGCCGCGGGCAGAACTGCCCTGCTACGAAGTTTCACCGGGGAAGGACAGGGTGCCGCTTCCGACCCTTTGACTGTGCCAGAAACTACACGTATTAGGCTCACTGCAACTTTGATATTGCTGACCTAGTGAGAAAAGCACTATTTTCCCCACTGGAGAGCAGAATGCCTGTGGTGTCAAATTTCCCTGAGACAGTGCTGTTCTCTGTCTGCTCTTCACAGCTAGAGTGCCTTCACGGAGAACAGAGCATCCTTGGAGAAACAGAGAGTGTCCTGTGCATTCCAGGCGGCACTCCAGATCACCCACTGCAAAAGGGAAATCTAAACCTCTCTCCACGGTTCAAAGGATCGATCGGATGGCCCATTTACACATCGAGGCGTTCAGCGGTTTTTCCACTGCCTTCTGGAGAAGTACTGCTGGATCTCTAGTATGCTTTTCCTATGGCACCCACGTCCTCACTGTGTCCCAGGGAACAACACTGTGTACAGGATCACCCTTCCTGGCTGACTAAGCAGCACCATGCTACCTAAGGACTCCGGATCACCTCTTTGAAAGCAGAGTGAAAGGCAACCCTCTGCTTTTTCTCCAGAGAGCTCGACGGCCAAAACATTCAACGGACTCCCTGAACACAGCACTAGCTGCTCTTTCGTACGTGTCATGTCAGTGGCTCTCAGGGCAGAGCGTGGGCTGCAAGGAAAACACACTTCCCTCAGTGTGCGTTCCGAGTGCACTTACATGGCAGACCTCTCTCTATGCCACGCAGAAACGAGAGAGGCCCTGCAGTTTTCTAAATGTAGATAGATTCGCCTGAACACTACTAGGATTAGAGAAGCTGCGAGGACATGTCGCAACCTCCCCAAAGCCTTATGTCCCAGAGACCAGCTACACGTTGCACATCACAACTTCCTCGGGTTCGAACTTCATCCAGGAAGGGGCCAGAGTGCCCCCTTCTGTCTGTTTTGGCTCGCTGGAAACTGATCGCTCTCGGGCAGTTTGGAACTTTCAGATTGGCCATGTATGTGCATGGTAGCACGTCCCAGCTGTAAGGAGGACCGCTGCAGCCTCCACGCCGCCTGAAACAGAGTGCTGCTGCCACTCTCACGTCCTGGAATGCCCTACGTAGGAAAAGGGCGTTTCCCTGAGGGCAGTACGGTGCTTCCAGTTCCCTGCAAGAGGCATGGGAAAGGCGCCAATGCCTAAAGGGAAAACGCCACTGCCTGCCAGGCTCATAGTAAGGACCATGTATTGCATTTGGAAGATTGGGCATACGTCATTCGCCAGGAAAACCTAGTCCATGGAGTGTCTTCAGTTAGTGAGCTTCTCTGAACTCTGGGATGACTGCGTCTTCCGCACCTCCCATGAAAGAATACTGAGACCTGAGTATCCCTTCCTGGGCGACTTCACAACCCTCAGGGATCTTTGGCCTCCGGGCATCTCTCCCTTAACGCCGAGTGAAAAGCAGCACACTGCTTTCTTCGTTGGAGAGCTAAGTGTCTGAGCTTTCTAAAGTCCACCCAAACACGGGTCCAGCAGGTCTTTTAAGTGTACGGCCAGTGGCTCACAGCACTGCACCAGGGCCACAATGAGAAAACACGCTCCTCAGTGTTTGTCTTGGGAAGCCTCACTGGCCTTCTCTTTAAGCCAAGCAGCCCGTTGACCTTCGAAGCAACCTGACAAAGGCACGGTTTGCCCCTGAAACACCCAGAGCCCTTTTATAAGGTGTACGGGCGTCGGAGCCTAACCCAAGTCAGTGGGAACGTCACGCCACTTGCCGCGGGCAGAACTGCCCTGCTACGAAGTTTCACCGGGGAAGGACAGGGTGCCGCTTCCGACCCTTTGACTGTGCCAGAAACTACACGTATTAGGCTCACTGCAACTTTGATATTGCTGACCTAGTGAGAAAAGCACTATTTTCCCCACTGGAGAGCAGAATGCCTGTGGTGTCAAATTTCCCTGAGACAGTGCTGTTCTCTGTCTGCTCTTCACAGCTAGAGTGCCTTCACGGAGAACAGAGCATCCTTGGAGAAACAGAGAGTGTCCTGTGCATTCCAGGCGGCACTCCAGATCACCCACTGCAAAAGGGAAATCTAAACCTCTCTCCACGGTTCAAAGGATCGATCGGATGGCCCATTTACACATCGAGGCGTTCAGCGGTTTTTCCACTGCCTTCTGGAGAAGTACTGCTGGATCTCTAGTATGCTTTTCCTATGGCACCCACGTCCTCACTGTGTCCCAGGGAACAACACTGTGTACAGGATCACCCTTCCTGGCTGACTAAGCAGCACCATGCTACCTAAGGACTCCGGATCACCTCTTTGAAAGCAGAGTGAAAGGCAACCCTCTGCTTTTTCTCCAGAGAGCTCGACGGCCAAAACATTCAACGGACTCCCTGAACACAGCACTAGCTGCTCTTTCGTACGTGTCATGTCAGTGGCTCTCAGGGCAGAGCGTGGGCTGCAAGGAAAACACACTTCCCTCAGTGTGCGTTCCGAGTGCACTTACATGGCAGACCTCTCTCTATGCCACGCAGAAACGAGAGAGGCCCTGCAGTTTTCTAAATGTAGATAGATTCGCCTGAACACTACTAGGATTAGAGAAGCTGCGAGGACATGTCGCAACCTCCCCAAAGCCTTATGTCCCAGAGACCAGCCACACGTTGCACATCACAACTTCCTCGGGTTCGAACTTCATCCAGGAAGGGGCCAGAGTGCCCCCTTCTGTCTGTTTTGGCTCGCTGGAAACTGATCGCTCTCGGGCAGTTTGGAACTTTCAGATTGGCCATGTATGTGCATGGTAGCACGTCCCAGCTGTAAGGAGGACCGCTGCAGCCTCCACGCCGCCTGAAACAGAGTGCTGCTGCCACTCTCACGTCCTGGAATGCCCTACGTAGGAAAAGGGCGTTTCCCTGAGGGCAGTACGGTGCTTCCAGTTCCCTGCAAGAGGCATGGGAAAGGCGCCAATGCCTAAAGGGAAAACGCCACTGCCTGCCAGGCTCATAGTAAGGACCATGTATTGCATTTGGAAGATTGGGCATACGTCATTCGCCAGGAAAACCTAGTCCATGGAGTGTCTTCAGTTAGTGAGCTTCTCTGAACTCTGGGATGACTGCGTCTTCCGCACCTCCCATGAAAGAATACTGAGACCTGAGTATCCCTTCCTGGGCGACTTCACAACCCTCAGGGATCTTTGGCCTCCGGGCATCTCTCCCTTAACGCCGAGTGAAAAGCAGCACACTGCTTTCTTCGTTGGAGAGCTAAGTGTCTGAGCTTTCTAAAGTCCACCCAAACACGGGTCCAGCAGGTCTTTTAAGTGTACGGCCAGTGGCTCACAGCACTGCACCAGGGCCACAATGAGAAAACACGCTCCTCAGTGTTTGTCTTGGGAAGCCTCACTGGCCTTCTCTTTAAGCCAAGCAGCCCGTTGACCTTCGAAGCAACCTGACAAAGGCACGGTTTGCCCCTGAAACACCCAGAGCCCTTTTATAAGGTGTACGGGCGTCGGAGCCTAACCCAAGTCAGTGGGGACGTCACGCCACTCGCCGCAGGCCGAACTGCCCTGCTACGAAGTTTCAACGGGGAAGGACAGGGTGCCGCTTCCGACCCTTTGACTGTGCCAGAAACTACACGTATTAGGCTCACTGCAACTTTGATATTGCTGACCTAGTGAGAAAAGCACTATTTTCCCCACTGGAGGGCAGAAGGCCTGTGGTGTCAAATTTCCCGGAGACAGTGCTGTTCTCTGTCTGCTCTTCACAGCTAGAGTGCCTTCACGGAGAACAGAGCGTCCTTGGAGAAACAGAGAGTGTCCTGTGCATTCCAGGCGGCACTCCAGATCACCCACTGCAAAAGGGAAATCTAAACCTCTCTCCACGGTTCAAAGGATCGATCGGATGGCCCATTTACACATCGAGGCGTTCAGCGGTTTTTCCACTGCCTTCTGGAGAAGTACTGCTGGATCTCTAGTATGCTTTTCCTATGGCACCCACGTCCTCACTGTGTCCCAGGGAACAACACTGTGTACAGGATCACCCTTCCTGGCTGACTAAGCAGCACCATGCTACCTAAGGCCTCCGGATCACCTCTTTGAAAGCAGAGTGAAAGGCAACCCTCTGCTTTTTCTCCAGAGAGCTCGACGGCCAAAACATTCAACGGACTCCCTGAACACAGCACTAGCTGCTCTTTCGTAGGTGTCATGTCAGTGGCTCTCAGGGCAGAGCGTGGGCTGCAAGGAAAACACACTTCCCTCAGTGTGCGTTCCGGGTGCACTTACATGGCAGACCTCTCTCTATGCCACGCACAAACGAGCTAGGCCCTGCAGTTTTCTAAATGTAGATAGATTCGCCTGAACACTACTAGGCTTAGAGAAGCTGCGAGGACACGTCGCAAACTCCCCAAAGCCTTATGTCCCAGAGACCAGCTACACGTTGCACATCACAACTTCCTCGGGTTCGAACTTCATCCGGGAAGTGGCCAGAGGGCCCCCTTCTGTCTGTTTTGGCTCGCTGGAAACTGATCGCTCTCGGGCAGTTTGGAACTTTCAGATTGGCCATGTATGTGCATGGTAGCACGTCCCAGCTGTAAGGAGGACCGCTGCAGCCTCCACGCCGCCTGAAACAGAGTGCTGCTGCCACTCTCACGTCCTGGAATGCCCTACGTAGGAAAAGGGCGTTTCCCTGAGGGCAGTACGGTGCTTCCAGTTCCCTGCAAGAGGCATGGGAAAGGCGCCAATGCCTAAAGGGAAAACGCCACTGCCTGCCAGGCTCATAGTAAGGACCATGTATTGCATTTGGAAGATTGGGCATACGTCATTCGCCAGGAAAACCTAGTCCATGGAGTGCCTTCAGTTAGTGAGCTTCTCTGAACTCTGGGATGACTGCGTCCTCCGCACCTCCCATGAAAGAACACTGAGACCTGAGTATCCCTTCCTGGGCGACTTCACAACCCTCAGGGATCTTTGGCCTCTGGGCATCTCTCCCTTCACGCCGAGTGAAAAGCAGCACACTGCTTTCTTCGTTGGAGAGCTAAGTGTCTGAGCTTTCTAAAGTCCACCCAAACACGGGTCCAGCAGGTCTTTTAAGTGTATGGCCAGTGGCTCACAGCACTGCACCAGGGCCACAATGAGAAAACACGCTCCTCAGTGTTTGTCTTGGGAAGCCTCACTGGCCTTCTCTCTAAGCCAAGCAGCCCGTTGACCTTCGAAGCAACCTGACAAAGGCACGGTTTGCCCCTGAAACACCCAGAGCCCTTTTATAAGGTGTACGGGCGTCGGAGCCTAACCCAAGTCAGTGGGGACGTCACGCCACTCGCCGCGGGCAGAACTGCCCTGCTACGAAGTTTCACCGGGGAAGGACAGGGTGCCGCTTCCGACCCTTTGACTGTGCCAGAAACTACACGTATTAGGCTCACTGCAACTTTGATATTGCTGACCTAGTGAGAAAAGCACTATTTTCCCCACTGGAGAGCAGAAGGCCTGTGGTGTCAAATTTCCCGGAGACAGTGCTGTTCTCTGTCTGCTCTTCACAGCTAGAGTGCCTTCACGGAGAACAGAGCGTCCTTGGAGAAACAGAGAGTGTCCTGTGCATTCCAGGCGGCACTCCAGATCACCCACTGCAAAAGGGAAATCTAAACCTCTCTCCACGGTTCAAAGGATCGATCGGATGGCCCATTTACACATCGAGGCGTTCAGCGGTTTTTCCACTGCCTTCTGGAGAAGTACTGCTGGATCTCTAGTATGCTTTCCCTATGGCACCCACGTCCTCACTGTGGCCCAGGGAACAACACTGTGTACAGGATCACCCTTCCTGGCTGACTGAGCAGCACCATGCTAACTAAGGCCTCCGGATCACCTCTTTGAAAGCACAGTGAAAGGTAACCCACTGCTTTTTCTCCAGAGAGCTCGATGGCCAAAATATTCAACGGACTCCCTGAACACAGCACTAGCTGGTCTTTCGTAGGTGTCATGTCAGTGGCTCTCAGGGCAGAGTGTGGGCTGCAAGGAAAACACACTTCCCTCAGTGTGCGTTCCGGGTGCACTTACATGGCGGACCTCTCTCTATGCCACGCACAAACGAGAGAGACCCTGCAGTTTTCTAAATGTAGATAGATTTCCTGAACACTACTACGCTTAGAGAAGCTGCGAGGACACGTCGCAACCTCCCCAAAGCCTTATGTCCCAGAGACCAGCCACACGTTGCACATCACAACTTCCTCGGGTTCGAACTTCATCCGGGAAGTGGCCAGAGTGCCCCCTTCTGTCTGTTTTGGCTCGCTGGAAACTGATCGCTCTCAGGCAGTTTGGAACGTTCAGATTGGCCATGTATGTGCATCGTAGCAGGTCCCAGCTGTAAGGAGGACCGCTGCAGCCTCCACGCCGTTTGAAATAGTGTGCTGCTGCCAGTCTCACGTCCTGGAATGCCCTACGTAGGAAAAGGGCGTTTCCCTGAAGGCAATACGGTGCTTCCAGTTCCCTGCAAGAGGCATGGGAAAGGCGCCAATGCCTACAGGGAAAACGACACTGCCTGCCAGGCTCATAGTAAGGTCCATGTATTGCATTTGGAAGATTGGGCATACGTCATTCGCCAGGAAAACCTAGTCCATGGAGTGCCTTCAGTTAGTGAGCTTCTCTGAACTCTGGGATGACTGCGTCCTCCGCACCTCCCATGAAAGAACACTGAGACCTGAGTATCCCTTCCTGGGCGACTTCACAACCCTCAGGGATCTTTGGCCTCCGGGCATCTCTCCCTTCACGCCGAGTGAAAAGCAGCACACTGCTTTCTTCGTTGGGAAGCTAAGTGTCTGAGCTTTCTAAAGTCCACCCAAACAAGGGTCCAGCAGGTCTTTTAAGTTTACGGCCTAACCCAAGTCAGTGGGGACTTCACGCCACTCGCCGCAGGCAGAACTGCCCTGTTACGAAGTTTCAACGGGGAAGGACAGGGTGCCGCTTCCGACCCTTTGACTGTGCCAGAAACTACACGTATTAGGCTCACTGCAACTTTGATATTGCTGACCTAGTGAGAAAAGCACTATTTTCCCCACTGGAGAGCAGAAGGCCTGTGGTGTCAAATTTCCCTGAGACAGTGCTGTTCTCTGTCTGCTCTTCACAGCTAGAGTGCCTTCACGGAGAACAGAGCGTCCTTGGAGAAACAGAGAGTGTCCTGTGCATTCCAGGCGGCACTCCAGATCACCCACTGCAAAAGGGAAATCTAAACCTCTCTCCACGGTTCAAAGGATCGATCGGATGGCCCATTTACACATCGAGGCGTTCAGCGGTTTTTCCACTGCCTTCTGGAGAAGTACTGCTGGATCTCTAGTATGCTTTTCCTATGGCACCCACGTCCTCACTGTGTCCCAGGGAACAACACTGTGTACAGGATCACCCTTCCTGGCTGACTAAGCAGCACCATGCTACCTAAGACCTCCGGATCACCTCTTTGAAAGCAGAGTGAAAGGCAACCCTCTGCTTTTTCTCCAGAGAGTCGATGGCCCAAACATTCAACGGACTCCCTGAACACAGCACTAGCTGCTCTTTCGTAGGTGTCATGTCAGTGGCTCTCAAGGCAGAGCGTGGGCTGCAAGGAAAACACACTTCCCTCAGTGTGCGTTCCGGGTGCACTTACATGGCAGACCTCTCTCTATGCCACGCACAAACGAGCTAGGCCCTGCAGTTTTCTAAATGTAGATAGATTCGCCTGAACACTACTAGGCTTAGAGAAGCTGCGAGGACACGTCGCAAACTCCCCAAAGCCTTATGTCCCAGAGACCAGCTACACGTTGCACATCACAACTTCCTCGGGTTCGAACTTCATCCGGGAAGTGGCCAGAGGGCCCCCTTCTGTCTGTTTTGGCTCGCTGGAAACTGATCGCTCTCGGGCAGTTTGGAACTTTCAGATTGGCCATGTATGTGCATGGTAGCACGTCCCAGCTGTAAGGAGGACCGCTGCAGCCTCCACGCCGCCTGAAACAGAGTGCTGCTGCCACTCTCACGTCCTGGAATGCCCTACGTAGGAAAAGGGCGTTTCCCTGAGGGCAGTACGGTGCTTCCAGTTCCCTGCAAGAGGCATGGGAAAGGCGCCAATGCCTAAAGGGAAAACGCCACTGCCTGCCAGGCTCATAGTAAGGACCATGTATTGCATTTGGAAGATTGGGCATACGTCATTCGCCAGGAAAACCTAGTCCATGGAGTGCCTTCAGTTAGTGAGCTTCTCTGAACTCTGGGATGACTGCGTCCTCCGCACCTCCCATGAAAGAACACTGAGACCTGAGTATCCCTTCCTGGGCGACTTCACAACCCTCAGGGATCTTTGGCCTCTGGGCATCTCTCCCTTCACGCCGAGTGAAAAGCAGCACACTGCTTTCTTCGTTGGAGAGCTAAGTGTCTGAGCTTTCTAAAGTCCACCCAAACACGGGTCCAGCAGGTCTTTTAAGTGTATGGCCAGTGGCTCACAGCACTGCACCAGGGCCACAATGAGAAAACACGCTCCTCAGTGTTTGTCTTGGGAAGCCTCACTGGCCTTCTCTCTAAGCCAAGCAGCCCGTTGACCTTCGAAGCAACCTGACAAAGGCACGGTTTGCCCCTGAAACACCCAGAGCCCTTTTATAAGGTGTACGGGCGTCGGAGCCTAACCCAAGTCAGTGGGGACGTCACGCCACTCGCCGCGGGCAGAACTGCCCTGCTACGAAGTTTCACCGGGGAAGGACAGGGTGCCGCTTCCGACCCTTTGACTGTGCCAGAAACTACACGTATTAGGCTCACTGCAACTTTGATATTGCTGACCTAGTGAGAAAAGCACTATTTTCCCCACTGGAGAGCAGAAGGCCTGTGGTGTCAAATTTCCCTGAGACAGTGCTGTTCTCTGTCTGCTCTTCACAGCTAGAGTGCCTTCACGGAGAACAGAGCGTCCTTGGAGAAACAGAGAGTGTCCTGTGCATTCCAGGCGGCACTCCAGATCACCCACTGCAAAAGGGAAATCTAAACCTCTCTCCACGGTTCAAAGGATCGATCGGATGGCCCATTCACACATTGAGGCGTTCAGCGGTTTTTCCACTGCCTTCTGGAGAAGTACTGCTGGATCTCTAGTATGCTTTCCCTATGGCACCCACGTCCTCACTGTGGCCCAGGGAACAACACTGTGTACAGGATCACCCTTCCTGGCTGACTGAGCAGCACCATGCTAACTAAGGCCTCCGGATCACCTCTTTGAAAGCCCAGTGAAAGGTAACCCACTGCTTTTTCTCCAGAGAGCTCGATGGCCAAAATATTCAACGGACTCCCTGAACACAGCACTAGCTGGTCTTTCGTAGGTGTCATGTCAGTGGCTCTCAGGGCAGAGTGTGGGCTGCAAGGAAAACACACTTCCCTCAGTGTGCGTTCCGGGTGCACTTACATGGCGGACCTCTCTCTATGCCACGCACAAACGAGAGAGACCCTGCAGTTTTCTAAATGTAGATAGATTTCCTGAACACTACTACGCTTAGAGAAGCTGCGAGGACACGTCGCAACCTCCCCAAAGCCTTATGTCCCAGAGACCAGCCACACGTTGCACATCACAACTTCCTCGGGTTCGAACTTCATCCGGGAAGGGGCCAGAGTGCCCCCTTCTGTCTGTTTTGGCTCGCTGGAAACTGATCGCTCTCAGGCAGTTTGGAACGTTCAGATTGGCCATGTATGTGCATCGTAGCAGGTCCCAGCTGTAAGGAGGACCGCTGCAGCCTCCACGCCGTTTGAAATAGTGTGCTGCTGCCAGTCTCACGTCCTGGAATGCCCTACGTAGGAAAAGGGCGTTTCCCTGAAGGCAATACGGTGCTTCCAGTTCCCTGCCAGCGGCATGGGAAAGGCGCCAATGCCTACAGGGAAAACGACACTGCCTGCCAGGCTCATAGTAAGGTCCATGTATTGCATTTGGAAGATTGGGCATACGTCATTCGCCAGGAAAACCTAGTCCATGGAGTGCCTTCAGTTAGTGAGCTTCTCTGAACTCTGGGATGACTGCGTCCTCCGCACCTCCCATGAAAGAACACTGAGACCTGAGTATCCCTTCCTGGGCGACTTCACAACCCTCAGGGATCTTTGGCCTCCGGGCATCTCTCCCTTCACGCCGAGTGAAAAGCAGCACACTGCTTTCTTCGTTGGGAAGCTAAGTGTCTGAGCTTTCTAAAGTCCACCCAAACAAGGGTCCAGCAGGTCTTTTAAGTTTACGGCCTAACCCAAGTCAGTGGGGACTTCACGCCACTCGCCGCAGGCAGAACTGCCCTGCTACGAAGTTTCGACGGGGAAGGACAGGGTGCCGCTTCCGACCCATTGACTGTGCCAGAAACTACACGTATTAGGCTCACTGCAACTTTGATATTGCTGACCTAGTGAGAAAAGCACTATTTTCCCCACTGGAGAGCAGAAGGCCTGTGGTGTCAAATTTCCCGGAGACAGTGCTGTTCTCTGTCTGCTCTTCACAGCTAGAGTGCCTTCACGGAGAACAGAGCGTCCTTGGAGAAACAGAGAGTGTCCTGTGCATTCCAGGCGGCACTCCAGATCACCCACTGCAAAAGGGAAATCTAAACCTCTCTCCACGGTTCAAAGGATCGATCGGATGGCCCATTTACACATCGAGGCGTTCAGCGGTTTTTCCACTGCCTTCTGGAGAAGTACTGCTGGATCTCTAGTATGCTTTTCCTATGGCACCCACGTCCTCACTGTGTCGCAGGGAACAACACTGTGTACAGGATCACCCTTCCTGGCTGACTAAGCAGCACCATGCTACCTAAGGCCTCCGGATCACCTCTTTGAAAGCAGAGTGAAAGGCAACCCTCTGCTTTTTCTCCAGAGAGTCGATGGCCAAAACATTCAACGGACTCCCTGAACACAGCACTAGCTGCTCTTTCGTAGGTGTCATGTCAGTGGCTCTCAGGGCAGAGCGTGGGCTGCAAGGAAAACACACTTCCCTCAGTGTGCGTTCCGGGTGCAATTACATGGCAGACCTCTCTCTATGCCACGCAGAAACGAGAGAGGCCCTGCAGTTTTCTAAATGTAGATAGATTCGCCTGAACACTACTAGGCTTAGAGAAGCTGCGAGGACACGTCGCAAACTCCCCAAAGCCGTATGTCCCAGAGACCAGCTACACGTTGCACATCACAACTTCCTCGGGTTCGAACTTCATCCGGGAAGTGGCCAGAGGGCCCCCTTCTGTCTGTTTTGGCTCGCTGGAAACTGATCGCTCTCGGGCAGTTTGGAACTTTCAGATTGGCCATGTATGTGCATGGTAGCACGTCCCAGCTGTAAGGAGGACCGCTGCAGCCTCCACGCCGCCTGAAACAGAGTGCTGCTGCCACTCTCACGTCCTGGAATGCCCTACGTAGGAAAAGGGCGTTTCCCTGAGGGCAGTACGGTGCTTCCAGTTCCCTGCAAGAGGCATGGGAAAGGCGCCAATGCCTAAAGGGAAAACGCCACTGCCTGCCAGGCTCATAGTAAGGACCATGTATTGCATTTGGAAGATTGGGCATACGTCATTCGCCAGGAAAACCTAGTCCATGGAGTGCCTTCAGTTAGTGAGCTTCTCTGAACTCTGGGATGACTGCGTCCTCCGCACCTCCCATGAAAGAACACTGAGACCTGAGTATCCCTTCCTGGGCGACTTCACAACCCTCAGGGATCTTTGGCCTCTGGGCATCTCTCCCTTCACGCCGAGTGAAAAGCAGCACACTGCTTTCTTCGTTGGAGAGCTAAGTGTCTGAGCTTTCTAAAGTCCACCCAAACACGGGTCCAGCAGGTCTTTTAAGTGTATGGCCAGTGGCTCACAGCACTGCACCAGGGCCACAATGAGAAAACACGCTCCTCAGTGTTTGTCTTGGGAAGCCTCACTGGCCTTCTCTCTAAGCCAAGCAGCCCGTTGACCTTCGAAGCAACCTGACAAAGGCACGGTTTGCCCCTGAAACACCCAGAGCCCTTTTATAAGGTGTACGGGCGTCGGAGCCTAACCCAAGTCAGTGGGGACGTCACGCCACTCGCCGCGGGCAGAACTGCCCTGCTACGAAGTTTCACCGGGGAAGGACAGGGTGCCGCTTCCGACCCTTTGACTGTGCCAGAAACTACACGTATTAGGCTCACTGCAACTTTGATATTGCTGACCTAGTGAGAAAAGCACTATTTTCCCCACTGGAGAGCAGAAGGCCTGTGGTGTCAAATTTCCCTGAGACAGTGCTGTTCTCTGTCTGCTCTTCACAGCTAGAGTGCCTTCACGGAGAACAGAGCGTCCTTGGAGAAACAGAGAGTGTCCTGTGCATTCCAGGCGGCACTCCAGATCACCCACTGCAAAAGGGAAATCTAAACCTCTCTCCACGGTTCAAAGGATCGATCGGATGGCCCATTCACACATTGAGGCGTTCAGCGGTTTTTCCACTGCCTTCTGGAGAAGTACTGCTGGATCTCTAGTATGCTTTCCCTATGGCACCCACGTCCTCACTGTGGCCCAGGGAACAACACTGTGTACAGGATCACCCTTCCTGGCTGACTGAGCAGCACCATGCTAACTAAGGCCTCCGGATCACCTCTTTGAAAGCCCAGTGAAAGGTAACCCACTGCTTTTTCTCCAGAGAGCTCGATGGCCAAAATATTCAACGGACTCCCTGAACACAGCACTAGCTGGTCTTTCGTAGGTGTCATGTCAGTGGCTCTCAGGGCAGAGTGTGGGCTGCAAGGAAAACACACTTCCCTCAGTGTGCGTTCCGGGTGCACTTACATGGCGGACCTCTCTCTATGCCACGCACAAACGAGAGAGACCCTGCAGTTTTCTAAATGTAGATAGATTTCCTGAACACTACTACGCTTAGAGAAGCTGCGAGGACACGTCGCAACCTCCCCAAAGCCTTATGTCCCAGAGACCAGCCACACGTTGCACATCACAACTTCCTCGGGTTCGAACTTCATCCGGGAAGGGGCCAGAGTGCCCCCTTCTGTCTGTTTTGGCTCGCTGGAAACTGATCGCTCTCAGGCAGTTTGGAACGTTCAGATTGGCCATGTATGTGCATCGTAGCAGGTCCCAGCTGTAAGGAGGACCGCTGCAGCCTCCACGCCGTTTGAAATAGTGTGCTGCTGCCAGTCTCACGTCCTGGAATGCCCTACGTAGGAAAAGGGCGTTTCCCTGAAGGCAATACGGTGCTTCCAGTTCCCTGCCAGCGGCATGGGAAAGGCGCCAATGCCTACAGGGAAAACGACACTGCCTGCCAGGCTCATAGTAAGGTCCATGTATTGCATTTGGAAGATTGGGCATACGTCATTCGCCAGGAAAACCTAGTCCATGGAGTGCCTTCAGTTAGTGAGCTTCTCTGAACTCTGGGATGACTGCGTCCTCCGCACCTCCCATGAAAGAACACTGAGACCTGAGTATCCCTTCCTGGGCGACTTCACAACCCTCAGGGATCTTTGGCCTCCGGGCATCTCTCCCTTCACGCCGAGTGAAAAGCAGCACACTGCTTTCTTCGTTGGGAAGCTAAGTGTCTGAGCTTTCTAAAGTCCACCCAAACAAGGGTCCAGCAGGTCTTTTAAGTTTACGGCCTAACCCAAGTCAGTGGGGACTTCACGCCACTCGCCGCAGGCAGAACTGCCCTGCTACGAAGTTTCAACGGGGAAGGACAGGGTGCCGCTTCCGACCCATTGACTGTGCCAGAAACTACACGTATTAGGCTCACTGCAACTTTGATATTGCTGACCTAGTGAGAAAAGCACTATTTTCCCCACTGGAGAGCAGAAGGCCTGTGGTGTCAAATTTCCCGGAGACAGTGCTGTTCTCTGTCTGCTCTTCACAGCTAGAGTGCCTTCACGGAGAACAGAGCGTCCTTGGAGAAACAGAGAGTGTCCTGTGCATTCCAGGCGGCACTCCAGATCACCCACTGCAAAAGGGAAATCTAAACCTCTCTCCACGGTTCAAAGGATCGATCGGATGGCCCATTTACACATCGAGGCGTTCAGCGGTTTTTCCACTGCCTTCTGGAGAAGTACTGCTGGATCTCTAGTATGCTTTTCCTATGGCACCCACGTCCTCACTGTGTCGCAGGGAACAACACTGTGTACAGGATCACCCTTCCTGGCTGACTAAGCAGCACCATGCTACCTAAGGCCTCCGGATCACCTCTTTGAAAGCAGAGTGAAAGGCAACCCTCTGCTTTTTCTCCAGAGAGTCGATGGCCAAAACATTCAACGGACTCCCTGAACACAGCACTAGCTGCTCTTTCGTAGGTGTCATGTCAGTGGCTCTCAGGGCAGAGCGTGGGCTGCAAGGAAAACACACTTCCCTCAGTGTGCGTTCCGGGTGCAATTACATGGCAGACCTCTCTCTATGCCACGCAGAAACGAGAGAGGCCCTGCAGTTTTCTAAATGTAGATAGATTCGCCTGAACACTACTAGGCTTAGAGAAGCTGCGAGGACACGTCGCAAACTCCCCAAAGCCGTATGTCCCAGAGACCAGCTACACGTTGCACATCACAACTTCCTCGGGTTCGAACTTCATCCGGGAAGTGGCCAGAGGGCCCCCTTCTGTCTGTTTTGGCTCGCTGGAAACTGATCGCTCTCGGGCAGTTTGGAACTTTCAGATTGGCCATGTATGTGCATGGTAGCACGTCCCAGCTGTAAGGAGGACCGCTGCAGCCTCCACGCCGCCTGAAACAGAGTGCTGCTGCCACTCTCACGTCCTGGAATGCCCTACGTAGGAAAAGGGCGTTTCCCTGAGGGCAGTACGGTGCTTCCAGTTCCCTGCAAGAGGCATGGGAAAGGCGCCAATGCCTAAAGGGAAAACGCCACTGCCTGCCAGGCTCATAGTAAGGACCATGTATTGCATTTGGAAGATTGGGCATACGTCATTCGCCAGGAAAACCTAGTCCATGGAGTGCCTTCAGTTAGTGAGCTTCTCTGAACTCTGGGATGACTGCGTCCTCCGCACCTCCCATGAAAGAACACTGAGACCTGAGTATCCCTTCCTGGGCGACTCACAACCCTCAGGGATCTTTGGCCTCCGGGCATCTCTCCCTTAACGCCGAGTGAAAAGCAGCACACTGCTTTCTTCGTTGGAGAGCTAAGTGTCTGAGCTTTCTAAAGTCCACCCAAACACGGGTCCAGCAGGTCTTTTAAGTGTACGGCCAGTGGCTCACAGCACTGCACCAGGGCCACAATGAGAAAACACGCTCCTCAGTGTTTGTCTTGGGAAGCCTCACTGGCCTTCTCTTTAAGCCAAGCAGCCCGTTGACCTTCGAAGCAACCTGACAAAGGCACGGTTTGCCCCTGAAACACCCAGAGCCCTTTTATAAGGTGTACGGGCGTCGGAGCCTAACCCAAGTCAGTGGGGACGTCACGCCACTCGCCGCAGGCAGAACTGCCCTGCTACGAAGTTTCAACGGGGAAGGACAGGGTGCCGCTTCCGACCCTTTGACTGTGCCAGAAACTACACGTATTAGGCTCACTGCAACTTTGATATTGCTGACCTAGTGAGAAAAGCACTATTTTCCCCACTGGAGGGCAGAAGGCCTGTGGTGTCAAATTTCCCGGAGACAGTGCTGTTCTCTGTCTGCTCTTCACAGCAAGAGTGCCTTCACGGAGAACAGAGCGTCCTTGGAGAAACAGAGAGTGTCCTGTGCATTCCAGGCGGCACTCCAGATCACCCACTGCAAAAGGGAAATCTAAACCTCTCTCCACGGTTCAAAGGATAGATCGGATGGCCCATTTACACATCGAGGCGTTCAGCGGTTTTTCCACTGCCTTCTGGAGAAGTACTGCTGGATCTCTAGTATGCTTTTCCTATGGCACCCACGTCCTCACTGTGTCCCAGGGAACAACACTGTGTACAGGATCACCCTTCCTGGCTGACTAAGCAGCACCATGCTACCTAAGGACTCCGGATCACCTCTTTGAAAGCAGAGTGAAAGGCAACCCTCTGCTTTTTCTCCAGAGAGCTCGACGGCCAAAACATTCAACGGACTCCCTGAACACAGCACTAGCTGCTCTTTCGTAGGTGTCATGTCAGTGGCTCTCAGGGCAGAGTGTGGGCTGCAAGGAAAACACACTTCCCTCAGTGTGCGTTCCGGGTGCACTTACATGGCGGACCTCTCTCTATGCCACGCACAAACGAGAGAGACCCTGCAGTTTTCTAAATGTAGATAGATTTCCTGAACACTACTACGCTTAGAGAAGCTGCGAGGACACGTCGCAACCTCCCCAAAGCCTTATGTCCCAGAGACCAGCCACACGTTGCACATCACAACTTCCTCGGGTTCGAACTTCATCCGGGAAGTGGCCAGAGTGCCCCCTTCTGTCTGTTTTGGCTCGCTGGAAACTGATCGCTCTCGGGCAGTTTGGAACGTTCAGATTGGCCATGTATGTGCATCGTAGCAGGTCCCAGCTGTAAGGAGGACCGCTGCAGCCTCCACGCCGTTTGAAATAGTGTGCTGCTGCCAGTCTCACGTCCTGGAATGCCCTACGTAGGAAAAGGGCGTTTCCCTGAAGGCAATACGGTGCTTCCAGTTCCCTGCCAGCGGCATGGGAAAGGCGCCAATGCCTACAGGGAAAACGACACTGCCTGCCAGGCTCATAGTAAGGTCCATGTATTGCATTTGGAAGATTGGGCATACGTCATTCGCCAGGAAAACCTAGTCCATGGAGTGCCTTCAGTTAGTGAGCTTCTCTGAACTCTGGGATGACTGCGTCCTCCGCACCTCCCATGAAAGAACACTGAGACCTGAGTATCCCTTCCTGGGCGACTTCACAACCCTCAGGGATCTTTGGCCTCCGGGCATCTCTCCCTTCACGCCGAGTGAAAAGCAGCACACTGCTTTCTTCGTTGGGAAGCTAAGTGTCTGAGCTTTCTAAAGTCCACCCAAACAAGGGTCCAGCAGGTCTTTTAAGTTTACGGCCTAACCCAAGTCAGTGGGGACTTCACGCCACTCGCCGCAGGCAGAACTGCCCTGCTACGAAGTTTCAACGGGGAAGGACAGGGTGCCGCTTCCGACCCATTGACTGTGCCAGAAACTACACGTATTAGGCTCACTGCAACTTTGATATTGCTGACCTAGTGAGAAAAGCACTATTTTCCCCACTGGAGAGCAGAAGGCCTGTGGTGTCAAATTTCCCTGAGACAGTGCTGTTCTCTGTCTGCTCTTCACAGCTAGAGTGCCTTCACGGAGAACAGAGCGTCCTTGGAGAAACAGAGAGTGTCCTGTGCATTCCAGGCGGCACTCCAGATCACCCACTGCAAAAGGGAAATCTAAACCTCTCTCCACGGTTCAAAGGATCGATCGGATGGCCCATTTACACATCGAGGCGTTCAGCGGTTTTTCCACTGCCTTCTGGAGAAGTACTGCTGGATCTCTAGTATGCTTTTCCTATGGCACCCACGTCCTCACTGTGTCCCAGGGAACAACACTGTGTACAGGATCACCCTTCCTGGCTGACTAAGCAGCACCATGCTACCTAAGGCCTCCGGATCACCTCTTTGAAAGCAGAGTGAAAGGCAACCCTCTGCTTTTTCTCCAGAGAGTCGATGGCCAAAACATTCAACGGACTCCCTGAACACAGCACTAGCTGCTCTTTCGTAGGTGTCATGTCAGTGGCTCTCAGGGCAGAGCGTGGGCTGCAAGGAAAACACACTTCCCTCAGTGTGCGTTCCGGGTGCACTTACATGGTAGACCTCTCTCTATGCCACGCACAAACGAGCTAGGCCCTGCAGTTTTCTAAATGTAGATAGATTCGCCTGAACACTACTAGGCTTAGAGAAGCTGCGAGGACACGTCGCAAACTCCCCAAAGCCTTATGTCCCAGAGACCAGCTACACGTTGCACATCACAACTTCCTCGGGTTCGAACTTCATCCGGGAAGTGGCCAGAGGGCCCCCTTCTGTCTGTTTTGGCTCGCTGGAAACTGATCGCTCTCGGGCAGTTTGGAACTTTCAGATTGGCCATGTATGTGCATGGTAGCACGTCCCAGCTGTAAGGAGGACCGCTGCAGCCTCCACGCCGCCTGAAACAGAGTGCTGCTGCCACTCTCACGTCCTGGAATGCCCTACGTAGGAAAAGGGCGTTTCCCTGAGGGCAGTACGGTGCTTCCAGTTCCCTGCAAGAGGCATGGGAAAGGCGCCAATGCCTAAAGGGAAAACGCCACTGCCTGCCAGGCTCATAGTAAGGACTATGTATTGCATTTGGAAGATTGGGCATACGTCATTCGCCAGGAAAACCTAGTCCATGGAGTGCCTTCAGTTAGTGAGCTTCTCTGAACTCTGGGATGACTGCGTCCTCCGCACCTCCCATGAAAGAACACTGAGACCTGAGTATCCCTTCCTGGGCGACTTCACAACCCTCAGGGATCTTTGGCCTCCGGGCATCTCTCCCTTCACGCCGAGTGAAAAGCAGCACACTGCTTTCTTCGTTGGAGAGCTAAGTGTCTGAGCTTTCTAAAGTCCACCCAAACACGGGTCCAGCAGGTCTTTTAAGTGTACGGCCAGTGGCTCACAGCACTGCACCAGGGCCACAATGAGAAAACACGCTCCTCAGTGTTTGTCTTGGGAAGCCTCACTGGCCTTCTCTCTAAGCCAAGCAGCCCGTTGACCTTCGAAGCAACCTGACAAAGGCACGGTTTGCCCCTGAAACACCCAGAGCCCTTTTATAAGGTGTACGGGCGTCGGAGCCTAACCCAAGTCAGTGGGGACGTCACGCCACTCGCCGCGGGCAGAACTGCCCTGCTACGAAGTTTCACCGGGGAAGGACAGGGTGCCGCTTCCGACCCTTTGACTGTGCCAGAAACTACACGTATTAGGCTCACTGCAACTTTGATATTGCTGACCTAGTGAGAAAAGCACTATTTTCCCCACTGGAGGGCAGAAGGCCTGTGGTGTCAAATTTCCCTGAGACAGTGCTGTTCTCTGTCTGCTCTTCACAGCTAGAGTGCCTTCACGGAGAACAGAGCGTCCTTGGAGAAACAGAGAGTGTCCTGTGCATTCCAGGCGGCACTCCAGATCACCCACTGCAAAAGGGAAATCTAAACCTCTCTCCACGGTTCAAAGGATCGATCGGATGGCCCATTTACACATCGAGGCGTTCAGCGGTTTTTCCACTGCCTTCTGGAGAAGTACTGCTGGATCTCTAGTATGCTTTTCCTAGGGCACCCACGTCCTCACTGTGTCCCAGGGAACAACACTGTGTACAGGATCACCCTTCCTGGCTGACTAAGCAGCACCATGCTACCTAAGGACTCCGGATCACCTCTTTGAAAGCAGAGTGAAAGGCAACCCTCTGCTTTTTCTCCAGAGAGCTCGACGGCCAAAACATTCAACGGACTCCCTGAACACAGCACTAGCTGCTCTTTCGTAGGTGTCATGTCAGTGGCTCTCAGGGCAGAGCGTGGGCTGCAAGGAAAACACACTTCCCTCAGTGTGCATTCCGGGTGCACTTACATGGCAGACCTCTCTCTATGCCACGCACAAACGAGCTAGGCCCTGCAGTTTTCTAAATGTAGATAGATTCGCCTGAACACTACTAGGCTTAGAGGAGCTGCGAGGACACGTCGCAAACTCCCCAAAGCCTTATGTCCCAGAGACCAGCTACACGTTGCACATCACAACTTCCTCGGGTTCGAACTTCATCCGGGAAGTGGCCAGAGGGCCCCCTTCTGTCTGTTTTGGCTCGCTGGAAACTGATCGCTCTCGGGCAGTTTGGAACTTTCAGATTGGCCATGTATGTGCATGGTAGCACGTCCCAGCTGTAAGGAGGACCGCTGCAGCCTCCACGCCGCCTGAAACAGAGTGCTGCTGCCACTCTCACGTCCTGGAATGCCCTACGTAGGAAAAGGGCGTTTCCCTGAGGGCAGTACGGTGCTTCCAGTTCCCTGCAAGAGGCATGGGAAAGGCGCCAATGCCTAAAGGGAAAACGCCACTGCCTGCCAGGCTCATAGTAAGGACCATGTATTGCATTTGGAAGATTGGGCATACGTCATTCGCCAGGAAAACCTAGTCCATGGAGTGCCTTCAGTTAGTGAGCTTCTCTGAACTCTGGGATGACTGCGTCCTCCGCACCTCCCATGAAAGAACACTGAGACCTGAGTATCCCTTCCTGGGCGACTTCACAACCCTCAGGGATCTTTGGCCTCCGGGCATCTCTCCCTTCACGCCGAGTGAAAAGCAGCACACTGCTTTCTTCGTTGGGAAGCTAAGTGTCTGAGCTTTCTAAAGTCCACCCAAACAAGGGTCCAGCAGGTCTTTTAAGTTTACGGCCTAACCCAAGTCAGTGGGAACGTCACGCCACTTGCCGCGGGCAGAACTGCCCTGCTACGAAGTTTCACCGGGGAAGGACAGGGTGCCGCTTCCGACCCTTTGACTGTGCCAGAAACTACACGTATTAGGCTCACTGCAACTTTGATATTGCTGACCTAGTGAGAAAAGCACTATTTTCCCCACTGGAGAGCAGAATGCCTGTGGTGTCAAATTTCCCTGAGACAGTGCTGTTCTCTGTCTGCTCTTCACAGCTAGAGTGCCTTCACGGAGCACAGAGCATCCTTGGAGAAACAGAGAGTGTCCTGTGCATTCCAGGCGGCACTCCAGATCACCCACTGCAAAAGGGAAATCTAAACCTCTCTCCACGGTTCAAAGGATCGATCGGATGGCCCATTTACACATCGAGGCGTTCAGCCGTTTTTCCACTGCCTTCTGGAGAAGTACTGCTGGATCTCTAGTATGCTTTTCCTATGGCACCCACGTCCTCACTGTGTCCCAGGGAACAACACTGTGTACAGGATCACCCTTCCTGGCTGACTAAGCAGCACCATGCTACCTAAGGACTCCGGATCACCTCTTTGAAAGCAGAGTGAAAGGCAACCCTCTGCTTTTTCTCCAGAGAGCTCGACGGCCAAAACATTCAACGGACTCCCTGAACACAGCACTAGCTGCTCTTTCGTAGGTGTCATGTCAGTGGCTCTCAGGGCAGAGCGTGGGCTGCAAGGAAAACACACTTCCCTCAGTGTGCGTTCCGAGTGCACTTACATGGCAGACCTCTCTCTATGCCACGCAGAAACGAGAGAGGCCCTGCAGTTTTCTAAATGTAGATAGATTCGCCTGAACACTACTAGGATTAGAGAAGCTGCGAGGACATGTCGCAACCTCCCCAAAGCCTTATGTCCCAGAGACCAGCCACACGTTGCACATCACAACTTCCTCGGGTTCGAACTTCATCCAGGAAGGGGCCAGAGTGCCCCCTTCTGTCTGTTTTGGCTCGCTGGAAACTGATCGCTCTCGGGCAGTTTGGAACTTTCAGATTGGCCATGTATGTGCATGGTAGCACGTCCCAGCTGTAAGGAGGACCGCTGCAGCCTCCACGCCGCCTGAAACAGAGTGCTGCTGCCACTCTCACGTCCTGGAATGCCCTACGTAGGAAAAGGGCGTTTCCCTGAGGGCAGTACGGTGCTTCCAGTTCCCTGCAAGAGGCATGGGAAAGGCGCCAATGCCTAAAGGGAAAACGCCACTGCCTGCCAGGCTCATAGTAAGGACCATGTATTGCATTTGGAAGATTGGGCATACGTCATTCGCCAGGAAAACCTAGTCCATGGAGTGTCTTCAGTTAGTGAGCTTCTCTGAACTCTGGGATGACTGCGTCTTCCGCACCTCCCATGAAAGAATACTGAGACCTGAGTATCCCTTCCTGGGCGACTTCACAACCCTCAGGGATCTTTGGCCTCCGGGCATCTCTCCCTTAACGCCGAGTGAAAAGCAGCACACTGCTTTCTTCGTTGGAGAGCTAAGTGTCTGAGCTTTCTAAAGTCCACCCAAACACGGGTCCAGCAGGTCTTTTAAGTGTACGGCCAGTGGCTCACAGCACTGCACCAGGGCCACAATGAGAAAACACGCTCCTCAGTGTTTGTCTTGGGAAGCCTCACTGGCCTTCTCTTTAAGCCAAGCAGCCCGTTGACCTTCGAAGCAACCTGACAAAGGCACGGTTTGCCCCTGAAACACCCAGAGCCCTTTTATAAGGTGTACGGGCGTCGGAGCCTAACCCAAGTCAGTGGGGACGTCACGCCACTCGCCGCAGGCAGAACTGCCCTGCTACGAAGTTTCAACGGGGAAGGACAGGGTGCCGCTTCCGACCCTTTGACTGTGCCAGAAACTACATGTACTAGGCACACAGCAACTTTGATATTGCTGACCTAGTGAGAAAAGCACTATTTTCCCCACTGGAGAGCAGAAGGCCTGTGGTGTCAAATTTCCCGGAGACAGTGCTGTTCTCTGTCTGCTCTTCACAGCTAGAGTGCCTTCACGGAGAACAGAGCGTCCTTGGAGAAACAGAGAGTGTCCTGTGCATTCCAGGCGGCACTCCAGATCACCCACTGCAAAAGGGAAGTCGAAACCTCTCTCCAGGGTTCAAAGGATCGATCGGATGGCCCATTCACACATTGAGGCGTTCAGCGGTTTTTCCACTGCCTTCTGGAGAAGTACTGCTGGATCTCTAGTATGCTTTCCCTATGGCACCCACGTCCTCACTGTGGCCCAGGGAACAACACTGTGTACAGGATCACCCTTCCTGGCTGACTGAGCAGCACCATGCTAACTAAGGCCTCCGGATCACCTCTTTGAAAGCCCAGTGAAAGGTAACCCACTGCTTTTTCTCCAGAGAGCTCGATGGCCAAAATATTCAACGGACTCCCTGAACACAGCACTAGCTGGTCTTTCGTAGGTGTCATGTCAGTGGCTCTCAGGGCAGAGTGTGGGCTGCAAGGAAAACACACTTCCCTCAGTGTGCGTTCCGGGTGCACTTACATGGCGGACCTCTCTCTATGCCACGCACAAACGAGAGAGACCCTGCAGTTTTCTAAATGTAGATAGATTTCCTGAACACTACTACGCTTAGAGAAGCTGCGAGGACACGTCGCAACCTCCCCAAAGCCTTATGTCCCAGAGACCAGCCACACGTTGCACATCACAACTTCCTCGGGTTCGAACTTCATCCGGGAAGGGGCCAGAGTGCCCCCTTCTGTCTGTTTTGGCTCGCTGGAAACTGATCGCTCTCAGGCAGTTTGGAACGTTCAGATTGGCCATGTATGTGCATCGTAGCAGGTCCCAGCTGTAAGGAGGACCGCTGCAGCCTCCACGCCGTTTGAAATAGTGTGCTGCTGCCAGTCTCACGTCCTGGAATGCCCTACGTAGGAAAAGGGCGTTTCCCTGAAGGCAATACGGTGCTTCCAGTTCCCTGCCAGCGGCATGGGAAAGGCGCCAATGCCTACAGGGAAAACGACACTGCCTGCCAGGCTCATAGTAAGGTCCATGTATTGCATTTGGAAGATTGGGCATACGTCATTCGCCAGGAAAACCTAGTCCATGGAGTGCCTTCAGTTAGTGAGCTTCTCTGAACTCTGGGATGACTGCGTCCTCCGCACCTCCCATGAAAGAACACTGAGACCTGAGTATCCCTTCCTGGGCGACTTCACAACCCTCAGGGATCTTTGGCCTCCGGGCATCTCTCCCTTCACGCCGAGTGAAAAGCAGCACACTGCTTTCTTCGTTGGGAAGCTAAGTGTCTGAGCTTTCTAAAGTCCACCCAAACAAGGGTCCAGCAGGTCTTTTAAGTTTACGGCCTAACCCAAGTCAGTGGGGACTTCACGCCACTCGCCGCAGGCAGAACTGCCCTGCTACGAAGTTTCAACGGGGAAGGACAGGGTGCCGCTTCCGACCCATTGACTGTGCCAGAAACTACACGTATTAGGCTCACTGCAACTTTGATATTGCTGACCTAGTGAGAAAAGCACTATTTTCCCCACTGGAGAGCAGAAGGCCTGTGGTGTCAAATTTCCCGGAGACAGTGCTGTTCTCTGTCTGCTCTTCACAGCTAGAGTGCCTTCACGGAGAACAGAGCGTCCTTGGAGAAACAGAGAGTGTCCTGTGCATTCCAGGCGGCACTCCAGATCACCCACTGCAAAAGGGAAATCTAAACCTCTCTCCACGGTTCAAAGGATCGATCGGATGGCCCATTTACACATCGAGGCGTTCAGCGGTTTTTCCACTGCCTTCTGGAGAAGTACTGCTGGATCTCTAGTATGCTTTTCCTATGGCACCCACGTCCTCACTGTGTCGCAGGGAACAACACTGTGTACAGGATCACCCTTCCTGGCTGACTAAGCAGCACCATGCTACCTAAGGCCTCCGGATCACCTCTTTGAAAGCAGAGTGAAAGGCAACCCTCTGCTTTTTCTCCAGAGAGTCGATGGCCAAAACATTCAACGGACTCCCTGAACACAGCACTAGCTGCTCTTTCGTAGGTGTCATGTCAGTGGCTCTCAGGGCAGAGCGTGGGCTGCAAGGAAAACACACTTCCCTCAGTGTGCGTTCCGGGTGCAATTACATGGCAGACCTCTCTCTATGCCACGCAGAAACGAGAGAGGCCCTGCAGTTTTCTAAATGTAGATAGATTCGCCTGAACACTACTAGGCTTAGAGAAGCTGCGAGGACACGTCGCAAACTCCCCAAAGCCGTATGTCCCAGAGACCAGCTACACGTTGCACATCACAACTTCCTCGGGTTCGAACTTCATCCGGGAAGTGGCCAGAGGGCCCCCTTCTGTCTGTTTTGGCTCGCTGGAAACTGATCGCTCTCGGGCAGTTTGGAACTTTCAGATTGGCCATGTATGTGCATGGTAGCACGTCCCAGCTGTAAGGAGGACCGCTGCAGCCTCCACGCCGCCTGAAACAGAGTGCTGCTGCCACTCTCACGTCCTGGAATGCCCTACGTAGGAAAAGGGCGTTTCCCTGAGGGCAGTACGGTGCTTCCAGTTCCCTGCAAGAGGCATGGGAAAGGCGCCAATGCCTAAAGGGAAAACGCCACTGCCTGCCAGGCTCATAGTAAGGACCATGTATTGCATTTGGAAGATTGGGCATACGTCATTCGCCAGGAAAACCTAGTCCATGGAGTGCCTTCAGTTAGTGAGCTTCTCTGAACTCTGGGATGACTGCGTCCTCCGCACCTCCCATGAAAGAACACTGAGACCTGAGTATCCCTTCCTGGGCGACTCACAACCCTCAGGGATCTTTGGCCTCCGGGCATCTCTCCCTTAACACCGAGTGAAAAGCAGCACACTGCTTTCTTCGTTGGAGAGCTAAGTGTCTGAGCTTTCTAAAGTCCACCCAAACACGGGTCCAGCAGGTCTTTTAAGTGTACGGCCAGTGGCTCACAGCACTGCACCAGGGCCACAATGAGAAAACACGCTCCTCAGTGTTTGTCTTGGGAAGCCTCACTGGCCTTCTCTTTAAGCCAAGCAGCCCGTTGACCTTCGAAGCAACCTGACAAAGGCACGGTTTGCCCCTGAAACACCCAGAGCCCTTTTATAAGGTGTACGGGCGTCGGAGCCTAACCCAAGTCAGTGGGGACGTCACGCCACTCGCCGCAGGCAGAACTGCCCTGCTACGAAGTTTCAACGGGGAAGGACAGGGTGCCGCTTCCGACCCTTTGACTGTGCCAGAAACTACACGTATTAGGCTCACTGCAACTTTGATATTGCTGACCTAGTGAGAAAAGCACTATTTTCCCCACTGGAGGGCAGAAGGCCTGTGGTGTCAAATTTCCCGGAGACAGTGCTGTTCTCTGTCTGCTCTTCACAGCACGAGTGCCTTCACGGAGAACAGAGCGTCCTTGGAGAAACAGAGAGTGTCCTGTGCATTCCAGGCGGCACTCCAGATCACCCACTGCAAAAGGGAAATCTAAACCTCTCTCCACGGTTCAAAGGATAGATCGGATGGCCCATTTACACATCGAGGCGTTCAGCGGTTTTTCCACTGCCTTCTGGAGAAGTACTGCTGGATCTCTAGTATGCTTTTCCTATGGCACCCACGTCCTCACTGTGTCCCAGGGAACAACACTGTGTACAGGATCACCCTTCCTGGCTGACTAAGCAGCACCATGCTACCTAAAGACTCCGGATCACCTCTTTGAAAGCAGAGTGAAAGGCAACCCTCTGCTTTTTCTCCAGAGAGCTCGACGGCCAAAACATTCAACGGACTCCCTGAACACAGCACTAGCTGCTCTTTCGTAGGTGTCATGTCAGTGGCTCTCAGGGCAGAGTGTGGGCTGCAAGGAAAACACACTTCCCTCAGTGTGCGTTCCGGGTGCACTTACATGGCGGACCTCTCTCTATGCCACGCACAAACGAGAGAGACCCTGCAGTTTTCTAAATGTAGATAGATTTCCTGAACACTACTACGCTTAGAGAAGCTGCGAGGACACGTCGCAACCTCCCCAAAGCCTTATGTCCCAGAGACCAGCCACACGTTGCACATCACAACTTCCTCGGGTTCGAACTTCATCCGGGAAGTGGCCAGAGTGCCCCCTTCTGTCTGTTTTGGCTCGCTGGAAACTGATCGCTCTCGGGCAGTTTGGAACTTTCAGATTGGCCATGTATGTGCATCGTAGCAGGTCCCAGCTGTAAGGAGGACCGCTGCAGCCTCCACGCCGTTTGAAATAGTGTGCTGCTGCCAGTCTCACGTCCTGGAATGCCCTACGTAGGAAAAGGGCGTTTCCCTGAAGGCAATACGGTGCTTCCAGTTCCCTGCCAGCGGCATGGGAAAGGCGCCAATGCCTACAGGGAAAACGACACTGCCTGCCAGGCTCATAGTAAGGTCCATGTATTGCATTTGGAAGATTGGGCATACGTCATTCGCCAGGAAAACCTAGTCCATGGAGTGCCTTCAGTTAGTGAGCTTCTCTGAACTCTGGGATGACTGCGTCCTCCGCACCTCCCATGAAAGAACACTGAGACCTGAGTATCCCTTCCTGGGCGACTTCACAACCCTCAGGGATCTTTGGCCTCCGGGCATCTCTCCCTTCACGCCGAGTGAAAAGCAGCACACTGCTTTCTTCGTTGGGAAGCTAAGTGTCTGAGCTTTCTAAAGTCCACCCAAACAAGGGTCCAGCAGGTCTTTTAAGTTTACGGCCTAACCCAAGTCAGTGGGGACTTCACGCCACTCGCCGCAGGCAGAACTGCCCTGCTACGAAGTTTCAACGGGGAAGGACAGGGTGCCGCTTCCGACCCATTGACTGTGCCAGAAACTACACGTATTAGGCTCACTGCAACTTTGATATTGCTGACCTAGTGAGAAAAGCACTATTTTCCCCACTGGAGAGCAGAAGGCCTGTGGTGTCAAATTTCCTGGAGACAGTGCTGTTCTCTGTCTGCTCTTCACAGCTAGAGTGCCTTCACGGAGAACAGAGCGTCCTTGGAGAAACAGAGAGTGTCCTGTGCATTCCAGGCGGCACTCCAGATCACCCACTGCAAAAGGGAAATCTAAACCTCTCTCCACGGTTCAAAGGATCGATCGGATGGCCCATTTACACATCGAGGCGTTCAGCGGTTTTTCCACTGCCTTCTGGAGAAGTACTGCTGGATCTCTAGTATGCTTTTCCTATGGCACCCACGTCCTCACTGTGTCCCAGGGAACAACACTGTGTACAGGATCACCCTTCCTGGCTGACTAAGCAGCACCATGCTACCTAAGGCCTCCGGATCACCTCTTTGAAAGCAGAGTGAAAGGCAACCCTCTGCTTTTTCTCCAGAGAGTCGATGGCCAAAACATTCAACGGACTCCCTGAACACAGCACTAGCTGCTCTTTCGTAGGTGTCATGTCAGTGGCTCTCAGGGCAGAGCGTGGGCTGCAAGGAAAACACACTTCCCTCAGTGTGCGTTCCGGGTGCACTTACATGGTAGACCTCTCTCTATGCCACGCACAAACGAGCTAGGCCCTGCAGTTTTCTAAATGTAGATAGATTCGCCTGAACACTACTAGGCTTAGAGAAGCTGCGAGGACACGTCGCAAACTCCCCAAAGCCTTATGTCCCAGAGACCAGCTACACGTTGCACATCACAACTTCCTCGGGTTCGAACTTCATCCGGGAAGTGGCCAGAGGGCCCCCTTCTGTCTGTTTTGGCTCGCTGGAAACTGATCGCTCTCGGGCAGTTTGGAACTTTCAGATTGGCCATGTATGTGCATGGTAGCACGTCCCAGCTGTAAGGAGGACCGCTGCAGCCTCCACGCCGCCTGAAACAGAGTGCTGCTGCCACTCTCACGTCCTGGAATGCCCTACGTAGGAAAAGGGCGTTTCCCTGAGGGCAGTACGGTGCTTCCAGTTCCCTGCAAGAGGCATGGGAAAGGCGCCAATGCCTAAAGGGAAAACGCCACTGCCTGCCAGGCTCATAGTAAGGACTATGTATTGCATTTGGAAGATTGGGCATACGTCATTCGCCAGGAAAACCTAGTCCATGGAGTGCCTTCAGTTAGTGAGCTTCTCTGAACTCTGGGATGACTGCGTCCTCCGCACCTCCCATGAAAGAACACTGAGACCTGAGTATCCCTTCCTGGGCGACTTCACAACCCTCAGGGATCTTTGGCCTCCGGGCATCTCTCCCTTCACGCCGAGTGAAAAGCAGCACACTGCTTTCTTCGTTGGAGAGCTAAGTGTCTGAGCTTTCTAAAGTCCACCCAAACACGGGTCCAGCAGGTCTTTTAAGTGTACGGCCAGTGGCTCACAGCACTGCACCAGGGCCACAATGAGAAAACACGCTCCTCAGTGTTTGTCTTGGGAAGCCTCACTGGCCTTCTCTCTAAGCCAAGCAGCCCGTTGACCTTCGAAGCAACCTGACAAAGGCACGGTTTGCCCCTGAAACACCCAGAGCCCTTTTATAAGGTGTACGGGCGTCGGAGCCTAACCCAAGTCAGTGGGGACGTCACGCCACTCGCCGCGGGCAGAACTGCCCTGCTACGAAGTTTCAACGGGGAAGGACAGGGTGCCGCTTCCGACCCTTTGACTGTGCCAGAAACTACACGTATTAGGCTCACTGCAACTTTGATATTGCTGACCTAGTGAGAAAAGCACTATTTTCCCCACTGGAGGGCAGAAGGCCTGTGGTGTCAAATTTCCCTGAGACAGTGCTGTTCTCTGTCTGCTCTTCACAGCTAGAGTGCCTTCACGGAGAACAGAGCGTCCTTGGAGAAACAGAGAGTGTCCTGTGCATTCCAGGCGGCACTCCAGATCACCCACTGCAAAAGGGAAATCTAAACCTCTCTCCACGGTTCAAAGGATCGATCGGATGGCCCATTTACACATCGAGGCGTTCAGCGGTTTTTCCACTGCCTTCTGGAGAAGTACTGCTGGATCTCTAGTATGCTTTTCCTAGGGCACCCACGTCCTCACTGTGTCCCAGGGAACAACACTGTGTACAGGATCACCCTTCCTGGCTGACTAAGCAGCACCATGCTACCTAAGGACTCCGGATCACCTCTTTGAAAGCAGAGTGAAAGGCAACCCTCTGCTTTTTCTCCAGAGAGCTCGACGGCCAAAACATTCAACGGACTCCCTGAACACAGCACTAGCTGCTCTTTCGTAGGTGTCATGTCAGTGGCTCTCAGGGCAGAGCGTGGGCTGCAAGGAAAACACACTTCCCTCAGTGTGCATTCCGGGTGCACTTACATGGCAGACCTCTCTCTATGCCACGCACAAACGAGCTAGGCCCTGCAGTTTTCTAAATGTAGATAGATTCGCCTGAACACTACTAGGCTTAGAGGAGCTGCGAGGACACGTCGCAAACTCCCCAAAGCCTTATGTCCCAGAGACCAGCTACACGTTGCACATCACAACTTCCTCGGGTTCGAACTTCATCCGGGAAGTGGCCAGAGGGCCCCCTTCTGTCTGTTTTGGCTCGCTGGAAACTGATCGCTCTCGGGCAGTTTGGAACTTTCAGATTGGCCATGTATGTGCATGGTAGCACGTCCCAGCTGTAAGGAGGACCGCTGCAGCCTCCACGCCGCCTGAAACAGAGTGCTGCTGCCACTCTCACGTCCTGGAATGCCCTACGTAGGAAAAGGGCGTTTCCCTGAGGGCAGTACGGTGCTTCCAGTTCCCTGCAAGAGGCATGGGAAAGGCGCCAATGCCTAAAGGGAAAACGCCACTGCCTGCCAGGCTCATAGTAAGGACCATGTATTGCATTTGGAAGATTGGGCATACGTCATTCGCCAGGAAAACCTAGTCCATGGAGTGCCTTCAGTTAGTGAGCTTCTCTGAACTCTGGGATGACTGCGTCCTCCGCACCTCCCATGAAAGAACACTGAGACCTGAGTATCCCTTCCTGGGCGACTTCACAACCCTCAGGGATCTTTGGCCTCCGGGCATCTCTCCCTTCACGCCGAGTGAAAAGCAGCACACTGCTTTCTTCGTTGGGAAGCTAAGTGTCTGAGCTTTCTAAAGTCCACCCAAACAAGGGTCCAGCAGGTCTTTTAAGTTTACGGCCTAACCCAAGTCAGTGGGAACGTCACGCCACTTGCCGCGGGCAGAACTGCCCTGCTACGAAGTTTCACCGGGGAAGGACAGGGTGCCGCTTCCGACCCTTTGACTGTGCCAGAAACTACACGTATTAGGCTCACTGCAACTTTGATATTGCTGACCTAGTGAGAAAAGCACTATTTTCCCCACTGGAGAGCAGAATGCCTGTGGTGTCAAATTTCCCTGAGACAGTGCTGTTCTCTGTCTGCTCTTCACAGCTAGAGTGCCTTCACGGAGCACAGAGCATCCTTGGAGAAACAGAGAGTGTCCTGTGCATTCCAGGCGGCACTCCAGATCACCCACTGCAAAAGGGAAATCTAAACCTCTCTCCACGGTTCAAAGGATCGATCGGATGGCCCATTTACACATCGAGGCGTTCAGCCGTTTTTCCACTGCCTTCTGGAGAAGTACTGCTGGATCTCTAGTATGCTTTTCCTATGGCACCCACGTCCTCACTGTGTCCCAGGGAACAACACTGTGTACAGGATCACCCTTCCTGGCTGACTAAGCAGCACCATGCTACCTAAGGACTCCGGATCACCTCTTTGAAAGCAGAGTGAAAGGCAACCCTCTGCTTTTTCTCCAGAGAGCTCGACGGCCAAAACATTCAACGGACTCCCTGAACACAGCACTAGCTGCTCTTTCGTAGGTGTCATGTCAGTGGCTCTCAGGGCAGAGCGTGGGCTGCAAGGAAAACACACTTCCCTCAGTGTGCGTTCCGAGTGCACTTACATGGCAGACCTCTCTCTATGCCACGCAGAAACGAGAGAGGCCCTGCAGTTTTCTAAATGTAGATAGATTCGCCTGAACACTACTAGGATTAGAGAAGCTGCGAGGACATGTCGCAACCTCCCCAAAGCCTTATGTCCCAGAGACCAGCCACACGTTGCACATCACAACTTCCTCGGGTTCGAACTTCATCCAGGAAGGGGCCAGAGTGCCCCCTTCTGTCTGTTTTGGCTCGCTGGAAACTGATCGCTCTCGGGCAGTTTGGAACTTTCAGATTGGCCATGTATGTGCATGGTAGCACGTCCCAGCTGTAAGGAGGACCGCTGCAGCCTCCACGCCGCCTGAAACAGAGTGCTGCTGCCACTCTCACGTCCTGGAATGCCCTACGTAGGAAAAGGGCGTTTCCCTGAGGGCAGTACGGTGCTTCCAGTTCCCTGCAAGAGGCATGGGAAAGGCGCCAATGCCTAAAGGGAAAACGCCACTGCCTGCCAGGCTCATAGTAAGGACCATGTATTGCATTTGGAAGATTGGGCATACGTCATTCGCCAGGAAAACCTAGTCCATGGAGTTTCTTCAGTTAGTGAGCTTCTCTGAACTCTGGGATGACTGCGTCTTCCGCACCTCCCATGAAAGAATACTGAGACCTGAGTATCCCTTCCTGGGCGACTTCACAACCCTCAGGGATCTTTGGCCTCCGGGCATCTCTCCCTTCACGCCGAGTGAAAAGCAGCACACTGCTTTCTTCGTTGGGAAGCTAAGTGTCTGAGCTTTCTAAAGTCCACCCAAACAAGGGTCCAGCAGGTCTTTTAAGTTTACGGCCTAACCCAAGTCAGTGGGGACTTCACGCCACTCGCCGCAGGCAGAACTGCCCTGCTACGAAGTTTCAACGGGGAAGGACAGGGTGCCGCTTCCGACCCATTGACTGTGCCAGAAACTACACGTATTAGGCTCACTGCAACTTTGATATTGCTGACCTAGTGAGAAAAGCACTATTTTCCCCACTGGAGAGCAGAAGGCCTGTGGTGTCAAATTTCCCGGAGACAGTGCTGTTCTCTGTCTGCTCTTCACAGCTAGAGTGCCTTCACGGAGAACAGAGCGTCCTTGGAGAAACAGAGAGTGTCCTGTGCATTCCAGGCGGCACTCCAGATCACCCACTGCAAAAGGGAAATCTAAACCTCTCTCCACGGTTCAAAGGATCGATCGGATGGCCCATTTACACATCGAGGCGTTCAGCGGTTTTTCCACTGCCTTCTGGAGAAGTACTGCTGGATCTCTAGTATGCTTTTCCTATGGCACCCACGTCCTCACTGTGTCGCAGGGAACAACACTGTGTACAGGATCACCCTTCCTGGCTGACTAAGCAGCACCATGCTACCTAAGACCTCCGGATCACCTCTTTGAAAGCAGAGTGAAAGGCAACCCTCTGCTTTTTCTCCAGAGAGTCGATGGCCAAAACATTCAACGGACTCCCTGAACACAGCACTAGCTGCTCTTTCGTAGGTGTCATGTCAGTGGCTCTCAGGGCAGAGCGTGGGCTGCAAGGAAAACACACTTCCCTCAGTGTGCGTTCCGGGTGCACTTACATGGCAGACCTCTCTCTATGCCACGCACAAACGAGCTAGGCCCTGCAGTTTTCTAAATGTAGATAGATTCGCCTGAACACTACTAGGCTTAGAGAAGCTGCGAGGACACGTCGCAAACTCCCCAAAGCCTTATGTCCCAGAGACCAGCTACACGTTGCACATCACAACTTCCTCGGGTTCGAACTTCATCCGGGAAGTGGCCAGAGGGCCCCCTTCTGTCTGTTTTGGCTCGCTGGAAACTGATCGCTCTCGGGCAGTTTGGAACTTTCAGATTGGCCATGTATGTGCATGGTAGCACATCCCAGCTGTAAGGAGGACCGCTGCAGCCTCCACGCCGCCTGAAACAGAGTGCTGCTGCCACTCTCACGTCCTGGAATGCCCTACGTAGGAAAAGGGCGTTTCCCTGAGGGCAGTACGGTGCTTCCAGTTCCCTGCAAGAGGCATGGGAAAGGCGCCAATGCCTAAAGGGAAAACGCCACTGCCTGCCAGGCTCATAGTAAGGACCATGTATTGCATTTGGAAGATTGGGCATACGTCATTCGCCAGGAAAACCTAGTCCATGGAGTGCCTTCAGTTAGTGAGCTTCTCTGAACTCTGGGATGACTGCGTCCTCCGCACCTCCCATGAAAGAACACTGAGACCTGAGTATCCCTTCCTGGGCGACTTCACAACCCTCAGGGATCTTTGGCCTCCGGGCATCTCTCCCTTCACGCCGAGTGAAAAGCAGCACACTGCTTTCTTCGTTGGAGAGCTAAGTGTCTGAGCTTTCTAAAGTCCACCCAAACACGGGTCCAGCAGGTCTTTTAAGTGTAAGGCCAGTGGCTCACAGCACTGCACCAGGGCCACAATGAGAAAACACGCTCCTCAGTGTTTGTCTTGGGAAGCCTCACTGGCCTTCTCTCTAAGCCAAGCAGCCCGTTGACCTGCGAAGCAACCTGACAAAGGCACGGTTTGCCCCTGAAACACCCAGAGCCCTTTTATAAGGTGTACGGGCGTCGGAGCCTAACCCAAGTCAGTGGGGACGTCACGCCACTCGCCGCAGGCAGAACTGCCCTGCTACGAAGTTTCACCGGGGAAGGACAGGGTGCCGCTTCCGACCCTTTGACTGTGCCAGAAACTACACGTATTAGGCTCACTGCAACTTTGATATTGCTGACCTAGTGAGAAAAGCACTATTTTCCCCACTGGAGAGCAGAAGGCCTGTGGTGTCAAATTTCCCTGAGACAGTGCTGTTCTCTGTCTGCTCTTCACAGCTAGAGTGCCTTCACGGAGAACAGAGCGTCCTTGGAGAAACAGAGAGTGTCCTGTGCATTCCAGGCGGCACTCCAGATCACCCACTGCAAAAGGGAAATCTAAACCTCTCTCCACGGTTCAAAGGATCGATCGGATGGCCCATTCACACATCGAGGCGTTCAGCGGTTTTTCCACTGCCTTCTGGAGAAGTACTGCTGGATCTCTAGTATGCTTTCCCTATGGCACCCACGTCCTCACTGTGGCCCAGGGAACAACACTGTGTACAGGATCACCCTTCCTGGCTGACTGAGCAGCACCATGCTAACTAAGGCCTCCGGATCACCTCTTTGAAAGCACAGTGAAAGGTAACCCACTGCTTTTTCTCCAGAGAGCTCGATGGCCAAAATATTCAACGGACTCCCTGAACACAGCACTAGCTGGTCTTTCGTAGGTGTCATGTCAGTGGCTCTCAGGGCAGAGTGTGGGCTGCAAGGAAAACACACTTCCCTCAGTGTGCGTTCCGGGTGCACTTACATGGCGGACCTCTCTCTATGCCACGCACAAACTAGAGAGACCCTGCAGTTTTCTAAATGTAGATAGATTTCCTGAACACTACTACGCTTAGAGAAGCTGCGAGGACACGTCGCAACCTCCCCAAAGCCTTATGTCCCAGAGACCAGCCACACGTTGCACATCACAACTTCCTCGGGTTCGAACTTCATCCGGGAAGGGGCCAGAGTGCCCCCTTCTGTCTGTTTTGGCTCGCTGGAAACTGATCGCTCTCAGGCAGTTTGGAACGTTCAGATTGGCCATGTATGTGCATCGTAGCAGGTCCCAGCTGTAAGGAGGACCGCTGCAGCCTCCACGCCGTTTGAAATAGTGTGCTGCTGCCAGTCTCACGTCCTGGAATGCCCTACGTAGGAAAAGGGCGTTTCCCTGAAGGCAATACGGTGCTTCCAGTTCCCTGCCAGCGGCATGGGAAAGGCGCCAATGCCTACAGGGAAAACGACACTGCCTGCCAGGCTCATAGTAAGGTCCATGTATTGCATTTGGAAGACTGGGCATACGTCATTCGCCAGGAAAACCTAGTCCATGGAGTGCCTTCAGTTAGTGAGCTTCTCTGAACTCTGGGATGACTGCGTCCTCCGCACCTCCCATGAAAGAACACTGAGACCTGAGTATCCCTTCCTGGGCGACTTCACAACCCTCAGGGATCTTTGGCCTCCGGGCATCTCTCCCTTCACGCCGAGTGAAAAGCAGCACACTGCTTTCTTCGTTGGGAAGCTAAGTGTCTGAGCTTTCTAAAGTCCACCCAAACAAGGGTCCAGCAGGTCTTTTAAGTTTACGGCCTAACCCAAGTCAGTGGGGACTTCACGCCACTCGCCGCAGGCAGAACTGCCCTGCTACGAAGTTTCAACGGGGAAGGACAGGGTGCCGCTTCCGACCCATTGTGCCAGAAACTACACGTATTAGGCTCACTGCAACTTTGATATTGCTGACCTAGTGAGAAAAGCACTATTTTCCCCACTGGAGAGCAGAAGGCCTGTGGTGTCAAATTTCCCGGAGACAGTGCTGTTCTCTGTCTGCTCTTCACAGCTAGAGTGCCTTCACGGAGAACAGAGCGTCCTTGGAGAAACAGAGAGTGTCCTGTGCATTCCAGGCGGCACTCCAGATCACCCACTGCAAAAGGGAAATCTAAACCTCTCTCCACGGTTCAAAGGATCGATCGGATGGCCCATTTACACATCGAGGCGTTCAGCGGTTTTTCCACTGCCTTCTGGAGAAGTACTGCTGGATCTCTAGTATGCTTTTCCTATGGCACCCACGTCCTCACTGTGTCGCAGGGAACAACACTGTGTACAGGATCACCCTTCCTGGCTGACTAAGCAGCACCATGCTACCTAAGACCTCCGGATCACCTCTTTGAAAGCAGAGTGAAAGGCAACCCTCTGCTTTTTCTCCAGAGAGTCGATGGCCAAAACATTCAACGGACTCCCTGAACACAGCACTAGCTGCTCTTTCGTAGGTGTCATGTCAGTGGCTCTCAGGGCAGAGCGTGGGCTGCAAGGAAAACACACTTCCCTCAGTGTGCGTTCCGGGTGCACTTACATGGCAGACCTCTCTCTATGCCACGCACAAACGAGCTAGGCCCTGCAGTTTTCTAAATGTAGATAGATTCGCCTGAACACTACTAGGCTTAGAGAAGCTGCGAGGACACGTCGCAAACTCCCCAAAGCCTTATGTCCCAGAGACCAGCTACACGTTGCACATCACAACTTCCTCGGGTTCGAACTTCATCCGGGAAGTGGCCAGAGGGCCCCCTTCTGTCTGTTTTGGCTCGCTGGAAACTGATCGCTCTCGGGCAGTTTGGAACTTTCAGATTGGCCATGTATGTGCATGGTAGCACATCCCAGCTGTAAGGAGGACCGCTGCAGCCTCCACGCTGCCTGAAACAGAGTGCTGCTGCCACTCTCACGTCCTGGAATGCCCTACGTAGGAAAAGGGCGTTTCCCTGAGGGCAGTACGGTGCTTCCAGTTCCCTGCAAGAGGCATGGGAAAGGCGCCAATGCCTACAGGGAAAACGCCACTGCCTGCCAGGCTCATAGTAAGGACCATGTATTGCATTTGGAAGATTGGGCATACGTCATTCGCCAGGAAAACCTAGTCCATGGAGTGCCTTCAGTTAGTGAGCTTCTCTGAACTCTGGGATGACTGCGTCCTCCGCACCTCCCATGAAAGAACACTGAGACCTGAGTATCCCTTCCTGGGCGACTTCACAACCCTCAGGGATCTTTGGCCTCCGGGCATCTCTCCCTTCACGCCGAGTGAAAAGCAGCACACTGCTTTCTTCGTTGGAGAGCTAAGTGTCTGAGCTTTCTAAAATCCACCCAAACACGGGTCCAGCAGGTCTTTTAAGTGTAAGGCCAGTGGCTCACAGCACTGCACCAGGGCCACAATGAGAAAACACGCTCCTCAGTGTTTGTCTTGGGAAGCCTCACTGGCCTTCTCTCTAAGCCAAGCAGCCCGTTGACCTTCGAAGCAACCTGACAAAGGCACGGTTTGCCCCTGAAACACCCAGAGCCCTTTTATAAGGTGTACGGGCGTCGGAGCCTAACCCAAGTCAGTGGGGACGTCACGCCACTCGCCGCGGGCAGAACTGCCCTGCTACGAAGTTTCACCGGGGAAGGACAGGGTGCCGCTTCCGACCCTTTGACTGTGCCAGAAACTACACGTATTAGGCTCACTGCAACTTTGATATTGCTGACCTAGTGAGAAAAGCACTATTTTCCCCACTGGAGAGCAGAAGGCCTGTGGTGTCAAATTTCCCGGAGACAGTGCTGTTCTCTGTCTGCTCTTCACAGCTAGAGTGCCTTCACGGAGAACAGAGCGTCCTTGGAGAAACAGAGAGTGTCCTGTGCATTCCAGGCGGCACTCCAGATCACCCACTGCAAAAGGGAAATCTAAACCTCTCTCCACGGTTCAAAGGATCGATCGGATGGCCCATTTACACATCGAGGCGTTCAGCGGTTTTTCCACTGCCTTCTGGAGAAGTACTGCTGGATCTCTAGTATGCTTTCCCTATGGCACCCACGTCCTCACTGTGGCCCAGGGAACAACACTGTGTACAGGATCACCCTTCCTGGCTGACTGAGCAGCACCATGCTAACTAAGGCCTCCGGATCACCTCTTTGAAAGCACAGTGAAAGGTAACCCACTGCTTTTTCTCCAGAGAGCTCGATGGCCAAAATATTCAACGGACTCCCTGAACACAGCACTAGCTGGTCTTTCGTAGGTGTCATGTCAGTGGCTCTCAGGGCAGAGTGTGGGCTGCAAGGAAAACACACTTCCCTCAGTGTGCGTTCCGGGTGCACTTACATGGCGGACCTCTCTCTATGCCACGCACAAACGAGAGAGACCCTGCAGTTTTCTAAATGTAGATAGATTTCCTGAACACTACTACGCTTAGAGAAGCTGCGAGGACACGTCGCAACCTCCCCAAAGCCTTATGTCCCAGAGACCAGCCACACGTTGCACATCACAACTTCCTCGGGTTCGAACTTCATCCGGGAAGTGGCCAGAGTGCCCCCTTCTGTCTGTTTTGGCTCGCTGGAAACTGATCGCTCTCAGGCAGTTTGGAACGTTCAGATTGGCCATGTATGTGCATCGTAGCAGGTCCCAGCTGTAAGGAGGACCGCTGCAGCCTCCACGCCGTTTGAAATAGTGTGCTGCTGCCAGTCTCACGTCCTGGAATGCCCTACGTAGGAAAAGGGCGTTTCCCTGAAGGCAATACGGTGCTTCCAGTTCCCTGCCAGCGGCATGGGAAAGGCGCCAATGCCTACAGGGAAAACGACACTGCCTGCCAGGCTCATAGTAAGGTCCATGTATTGCATTTGGAAGATTGGGCATACGTCATTCGCCAGGAAAACCTAGTCCATGGAGTGCCTTCAGTTAGTGAGCTTCTCTGAACTCTGGGATGACTGCGTCCTCCGCACCTCCCATGAAAGAACACTGAGACCTGAGTATCCCTTCCTGGGCGACTTCACAACCCTCAGGGATCTTTGGCCTCCGGGCATCTCTCCCTTCACGCCGAGTGAAAAGCAGCACACTGCTTTCTTCGTTGGGAAGCTAAGTGTCTGAGCTTTCTAAAGTCCACCCAAACAAGGGTCCAGCAGGTCTTTTAAGTTTACGGCCTAACCCAAGTCAGTGGGGACTTCACGCCACTCGCCGCAGGCAGAACTGCCCTGCTACGAAGTTTCACCGGGGAAGGACAGGGTGCCGCTTCCGACCCTTTGACTGTGCCAGAAACTACACGTATTAGGCTCACTGCAACTTTGATATTGCTGACCTAGTGAGAAAAGCACTATTTTCCCCACTGGAGAGCAGAAGGCCTGTGGTGTCAAATTTCCCTGAGACAGTGCTGTTCTCTGTCTGCTCTTCACAGCTAGAGTGCCTTCACGGAGAACAGAGCATCCTTGGAGAAACAGAGAGTGTCCTGTGCATTCCAGGCGGCACTCCAGATCACCCACTGCAAAAGGGAAATCTAAACCTCTCTCCACGGTTCAAAGGATCGATCGGATGGCCCATTTACACATCGAGGCGTTCAGCGGTTTTTCCACTGCCTTCTGGAGAAGTACTGCTGGATCTCTAGTATGCTTTTCCTATGGCACCCACGTCCTCACTGTGTCCCAGGGAACAACACTGTGTACAGGATCACCCTTCCTGGCTGACTAAGCAGCACCATGCTACCTAAGGACTCCGGATCACCTCTTTGAAAGCAGAGTGAAAGGCAACCCTCTGCTTTTTCTCCAGAGAGCTCGACGGCCAAAACGTTCAACGGACTCCCTGAACACAGCACTAGCTGCTCTTTCGTAGGTGTCATGTCAGTGGCTCTCAGGGCAGAGCGTGGGCTGCAAGGAAAACACACTTCCCTCAGTGTGCGTTCCGAGTGCACTTACATGGCAGACCTCTCTCTATGCCACGCAGAAACGAGAGAGGCCCTGCAGTTTTCTAAATGTAGATAGATTCGCCTGAACACTACTAGGATTAGAGAAGCTGCGAGGACATGTCGCAACCTCCCCAAAGCCTTATGTCCCAGAGACCAGCCACACGTTGCACATCACAACTTCCTCGGGTTCGAACTTCATCCAGGAAGGGGCCAGAGTGCCCCCTTCTGTCTGTTTTGGCTCGCTGGAAACTGATCGCTCTCGGGCAGTTTGGAACTTTCAGATTGGCCATGTATGTGCATGGTAGCACGTCCCAGCTGTAAGGAGGACCGCTGCAGCCTCCACGCCGCCTGAAACAGAGTGCTGCTGCCACTCTCACGTCCTGGAATGCCCTACGTAGGAAAAGGGCGTTTCCCTGAGGGCAGTACGGTGCTTCCAGTTCCCTGCAAGAGGCATGGGAAAGGCGCCAATGCCTAAAGGGAAAACGCCACTGCCTGCCAGGCTCATAGTAAGGACCATGTATTGCATTTGGAAGATTGGGCATACGTCATTCGCCAGGAAAACCTAGTCCATGGAGTGCCTTCAGTTAGTGAGCTTCTCTGAACTCTGGGATGACTGCGTCCTCCGCACCTCCCATGAAAGAACACTGAGACCTGAGTATCCCTTCCTGGGCGACTTCACAACCCTCAGGGATCTTTGGCCTCCGGGCATCTCTCCCTTAACGCCGAGTGAAATCAGCACACTGCTTTCTTCGTTGGAGAGCTAAGTGTCTGAGCTTTCTAAAGTCCACCCAAACACGGGTCCAGCAGGTCTTTTAAGTGTACGGCCAGTGGCTCACAGCACTGCACCAGGGCCACAATGAGAAAACACGCTCCTCAGTGTTTGTCTTGGGAAGCCTCACTGGCCTTCTCTCTAAGCCAAGCAGCCCGTTGACCTTCGAAGCAACCTGACAAAGGCACGGTTTGCCCCTGAAACACCCAGAGCCCTTTTATAAGGTGTACGGGCGTCGGAGCCTAACCCAAGTCAGTGGGGACGTCACGCCACTCGCCGCGGGCAGAACTGCCCTGCTACGAAGTTTCACCGGGGAAGGACAGGGTGCCGCTTCCGACCCTTTGACTGTGCCAGAAACTACACGTATTAGGCTCACTGCAACTTTGATATTGCTGACCTAGTGAGAAAAGCACTATTTTCCCCACTGGAGAGCAGAAGGCCTGTGGTGTCAAATTTCCCTGAGACAGTGCTGTTCTCTGTCTGCTCTTCACAGCTAGAGTGCCTTCACGGAGAACAGAGCGTCCTTGGAGAAACAGAGAGTGTCCTGTGCATTCCAGGCAGCACTCCAGATCACCCACTGCAAAAGGGAAATCTAAACCTCTCTCCACGGTTCAAAGGATCGATCGGATGGCCCATTTACACATCGAGGCGTTCAGCGGTTTTTCCACTGCCTTCTGGAGAAGTACTGCTGGATCTCTAGTATGCTTTTCCTATGGCACCCACGTCCTCACTGTGTCCCAGGGAACAACACTGTGTACAGGATCACCCTTCCTGGCTGACTAAGCAGCACCATGCTACCTAAGGACTCCGGATCACCTCTTTGAAAGCAGAGTGAAAGGCAACCCTCTGCTTTTTCTCCAGAGAGCTCGACGGCCAAAACGTTCAACGGACTCCCTGAACACAGCACTAGCTGCTCTTTCGTAGGTGTCATGTCAGTGGCTCTCAGGGCAGAGCGTGGGCTGCAAGGAAAATACACTTCCCTCAGTGTGCGTTCCGAGTGCACTTACATGGCAGACCTCTCTCTATGCCACGCAGAAACGAGAGAGGCCCTGCAGTTTTCTAAATGTAGATAGATTCGCCTGAACACTACTAGGATTAGAGAAGCTGCGAGGACATGTCGCAACCTCCCCAAAGCCTTATGTCCCAGAGACCAGCCACACGTTGCACATCACAACTTCCTCGGGTTCGAACTTCATCCAGGAAGGGGCCAGAGTGCCCCCTTCTGTCTGTTTTGGCTCGCTGGAAACTGATCGCTCTCGGGCAGTTTGGAACTTTCAGATTGGCCATGTATGTGCATGGTAGCACGTCCCAGCTGTAAGGAGGACCGCTGCAGCCTCCACGCCGCCTGAAACAGAGTGCTGCTGCCACTCTCACGTCCTGGAATGCCCTACGTAGGAAAAGGGCGTTTCCCTGAGGGCAGTACGGTGCTTCCAGTTCCCTGCAAGAGGCATGGGAAAGGCGCCAATGCCTAAAGGGAAAACGCCACTGCCTGCCAGGCTCATAGTAAGGACCATGTATTGCATTTGGAAGATTGGGCATACGTCATTCGCCAGGAAAACCTAGTCCATGGAGTGCCTTCAGTTAGTGAGCTTCTCTGAACTCTGGGATGACTGCGTCCTCCGCACCTCCCATGAAAGAACACTGAGACCTGAGTATCCCTTCCTGGGCGACTTCACAACCCTCAGGGATCTTTGGCCTCCGGGCATCTCTCCCTTCACGCCGAGTGAAATCAGCACACTGCTTTCTTCGTTGGAGAGCTAAGTGTCTGAGCTTTCTAAAGTCCACCCAAACACGGGTCCAGCAGGTCTTTTAAGTGTAAGGCCAGTGGCTCACAGCACTGCACCAGGGCCACAATGAGAAAACACGCTCCTCAGTGTTTGTCTTGGGAAGCCTCACTGGCCTTCTCTCTAAGCCAAGCAGCCCGTTGACCTTCGAAGCAACCTGACAAAGGCACGGTTTGCCCCTGAAACACCCAGAGCCCTTTTATAAGGTGTACGGGCGTCGGAGCCTAACCCAAGTCAGTGGGGACGTCACGCCACTCGCCGCGGGCAGAACTGCCCTGCTACGAAGTTTCACCGGGGAAGGACAGGGTGCCGCTTCCGACCCTTTGACTGTTCTAGAAACTACACGTATTAGGCTCACTGCAACTTTGATATTGCTGACCTAGTGAGAAAAGCACTATTTTCCCCACTGGAGAGCAGAAGGCCTGTGGTGTCAAATTTCCCTGAGACAGTGCTGTTCTCTGTCTGCTCTTCACAGCTAGAGTGCCTTCACGGAGAACAGAGCGTCCTTGGAGAAACAGAGAGTGTCCTGTGCATTCCAGGCGGCACTCCAGATCACCCACTGCAAAAGGGAAATCTAAACCTCTCTCCACGGTTCAAAGGATCGATCGGATGGCCCATTTACACATCGAGGCGTTCAGCGGTTTTTCCACTGCCTTCTGGAGAAGTACTGCTGGATCTCTAGTATGCTTTTCCTATGGCACCCACGTCCTCACTGTGTCGCAGGGAACAACACTGTGTACAGGATCACCCTTCCTGGCTGACTGAGCAGCACCATGCTAACTAAGGCCTCCGGATCACCTCTTTGAAAGCACAGTGAAAGGTAACCCACTGCTTTTTCTCCAGAGAGCTCGATGGCCAAAATATTCAACGGACTCCCTGAACACAGCACTAGCTGCTCTTTCGTAGGTGTCATGTCAGTGGCTCTCAGGGCAGAGTGTGGGCTGCAAGGAAAACACACTTCCCTCAGTGTGCGTTCCGGGTGCACTTACATGGCGGACCTCTCTCTATGCCACGCACAAACGAGAGAGACCCTGCAGTTTTCTAAATGTAGATAGATTTCCTGAACACTACTACGCTTAGAGAAGCTGCGAGGACACGTCGCAACCTCCCCAAAGCCTTATGTCCCAGAGACCAGCCACACGTTGCACATCACAACTTCCTCGGGTTCGAACTTCATCCGGGAAGGGGCCAGAGTGCCCCCTTCTGTCTGTTTTGGCTCGCTGGAAACTGATCGCTCTCAGGCAGTTTGGAACGTTCAGATTGGCCATGTATGTGCATCGTAGCAGGTCCCAGCTGTAAGGAGGACCGCTGCAGCCTCCACGCCGTTTGAAATAGTGTGCTGCTGCCAGTCTCACGTCCTGGAATGCCCTACGTAGGAAAAGGGCGTTTCCCTGAAGGCAATACGGTGCTTCCAGTTCCCTGCCAGCGGCATGGGAAAGGCGCCAATGCCTACAGGGAAAACGACACTGCCTGCCAGGCTCATAGTAAGGTCCATGTATTGCATTTGGAAGATTGGGCATACGTCATTCGCCAGGAAAACCTAGTCCATGGAGTGCCTTCAGTTAGTGAGCTTCTCTGAACTCTGGGATGACTGCGTCCTCCGCACCTCCCATGAAAGAACACTGAGACCTGAGTATCCCTTCCTGGGCGACTTCACAACCCTCAGGGATCTTTGGCCTCCGGGCATCTCTCCCTTCACGCCGAGTGAAAAGCAGCACACTGCTTTCTTCGTTGGGAAGCTAAGTGTCTGAGCTTTCTAAAGTCCACCCAAACAAGGGTCCAGCAGGTCTTTTAAGTTTACGGCCTAACCCAAGTCAGTGGGGACTTCACGCCACTCGCCGCAGGCAGAACTGCCCTGCTACGAAGTTTCAACGGGGAAGGACAGGGTGCCGCTTCCGACCCTTTGACTGTGCCAGAAACTACACGTATTAGGCTCACTGCAACTTTGATATTGCTGACCTAGTGAGAAAAGCACTATTTTCCCCACTGGAGAGCAGAAGGCCTGTGGTGTCAAATTTCCCTGAGACAGTGCTGTTCTCTGTCTGCTCTTCACAGCTAGAGTGCCTTCACGGAGAACAGAGCGTCCTTGGAGAAACAGAGAGTGTCCTGTGCATTCCAGGCGGCACTCCAGATCACCCACTGCAAAAGGGAAATCTAAACCTCTCTCCACGGTTCAAAGGATCGATCGGATGGCCCATTTACACATCGAGGCGTTCAGCGGTTTTTCCACTGCCTTCTGGAGAAGTACTGCTGGATCTCTAGTATGCTTTTCCTATGGCACCCACGTCCTCACTGTGTCCCAGGGAACAACACTGTGTACAGGATCACCCTTCCTGGCTGACTAAGCAGCACCATGCTACCTAAGGACTCCGGATCACCTCTTTGAAAGCAGAGTGAAAGGCAACCCTCTGCTTTTTCTCCAGAGAGCTCGACGGCCAAAACGTTCAACGGACTCCCTGAACACAGCACTAGCTGCTCTTTCGTAGGTGTCATGTCAGTGGCTCTCAGGGCAGAGCGTGGGCTGCAAGGAAAACACACTTCCCTCAGTGTGCGTTCCGAGTGCACTTACATGGCAGACCTCTCTCTATGCCACGCAGAAACGAGAGAGGCCCTGCAGTTTTCTAAATGTAGATAGATTCGCCTGAACACTACTAGGATTAGAGAAGCTGCGAGGACATGTCGCAACCTCCCCAAAGCCTTATGTCCCAGAGACCAGCCACACGTTGCACATCACAACTTCCTCGGGTTCGAACTTCATCCAGGAAGGGGCCAGAGTGCCCCCTTCTGTCTGTTTTGGCTCGCTGGAAACTGATCGCTCTCGGGCAGTTTGGAACTTTCAGATTGGCCATGTATGTGCATGGTAGCACGTCCCAGCTGTAAGGAGGACCGCTGCAGCCTCCAGGCCGCCTGAAACAGAGTGCTGCTGCCACTCTCACGTCCTGGAATGCCCTACGTAGGAAAAGGGCGTTTCCCTGAGGGCAGTACGGTGCTTCCAGTTCCCTGCAAGAGGCATGGGAAAGGCGCCAATGCCTAAAGGGAAAACGCCACTGCCTGCCAGGCTCATAGTAAGGACCATGTATTGCATTTGGAAGATTGGGCATACGTCATTCGCCAGGAAAACCTAGTCCATGGAGTGCCTTCAGTTAGTGAGCTTCTCTGAACTCTGGGATGACTGCGTCCTCCGCACCTCCCATGAAAGAACACTGAGACCTGAGTATCCCTTCCTGGGCGACTTCACAACCCTCAGGGATCTTTGGCCTCCGGGCATCTCTCCCTTCACGCCGAGTGAAATCAGCACACTGCTTTCTTCGTTGGAGAGCTAAGTGTCTGAGCTTTCTAAAGTCCACCCAAACACGGGTCCAGCAGGTCTTTTAAGTGTACGGCCAGTGGCTCACAGCACTGCACCAGGGCCACAATGAGAAAACACGCTCCTCAGTGTTTGTCTTGGGAAGCCTCACTGGCCTTCTCTCTAAGCCAAGCAGCCCGTTGACCTTCGAAGCAACCTGACAAAGGCACGGTTTGCCCCTGAAACACCCAGAGCCCTTTTATAAGGTGTACGGGCGTCGGAGCCTAACCCAAGTCAGTGGGGACGTCACGCCACTCGCCGCGGGCAGAACTGCCCTGCTACGAAGTTTCACCGGGGAAGGACAGGGTGCCGCTTCCGACCCTTTGACTGTGCCAGAAACTACACGTATTAGGCTCACTGCAACTTTGATATTGCTGACCTAGTGAGAAAAGCACTATTTTCCCCACTGGAGAGCAGAAGGCCTGTGGTGTCAAATTTCCCTGAGACAGTGCTGTTCTCTGTCTGCTCTTCACAGCTAGAGTGCCTTCACGGAGAACAGAGCGTCCTTGGAGAAACAGAGAGTGTCCTGTGCATTCCAGGCGGCACTCCAGATCACCCACTGCAAAAGGGAAATCTAAACCTCTCTCCACGGTTCAAAGGATCGATCGGATGGCCCATTTACACATCGAGGCGTTCAGCGGTTTTTCCACTGCCTTCTGGAGAAGTACTGCTGGATCTCTAGTATGCTTTTCCTATGGCACCCACGTCCTCACTGTGTCGCAGGGAACAACACTGTGTACAGGATCACCCTTCCTGGCTGACTGAGCAGCACCATGCTAACTAAGGCCTCCGGATCACCTCTTTGAAAGCACAGTGAAAGGTAACCCACTGCTTTTTCTCCAGAGAGCTCGATGGCCAAAATATTCAACGGACTCCCTGAACACAGCACTAGCTGCTCTTTCGTAGGTGTCATGTCAGTGGCTCTCAGGGCAGAGTGTGGGCTGCAAGGAAAACACACTTCCCTCAGTGTGCGTTCCGGGTGCACTTACATGGCGGACCTCTCTCTATGCCACGCACAAACGAGAGAGACCCTGCAGTTTTCTAAATGTAGATAGATTTCCTGAACACTACTACGCTTAGAGAAGCTGCGAGGACACGTCGCAACCTCCCCAAAGCCTTATGTCCCAGAGACCAGCCACACGTTGCACATCACAACTTCCTCGGGTTCGAACTTCATCCGGGAAGGGGCCAGAGTGCCCCCTTCTGTCTGTTTTGGCTCGCTGGAAACTGATCGCTCTCAGGCAGTTTGGAACGTTCAGATTGGCCATGTATGTGCATCGTAGCAGGTCCCAGCTGTAAGGAGGACCGCTGCAGCCTCCACGCCGTTTGAAATAGTGTGCTGCTGCCAGTCTCACGTCCTGGAATGCCCTACGTAGGAAAAGGGCGTTTCCCTGAAGGCAATACGGTGCTTCCAGTTCCCTGCCAGCGGCATGGGAAAGGCGCCAATGCCTACAGGGAAAACGACACTGCCTGCCAGGCTCATAGTAAGGTCCATGTATTGCATTTGGAAGATTGGGCATACGTCATTCGCCAGGAAAACCTAGTCCATGGAGTGCCTTCAGTTAGTGAGCTTCTCTGAACTCTGGGATGACTGCGTCCTCCGCACCTCCCATGAAAGAACACTGAGACCTGAGTATCCCTTCCTGGGCGACTTCACAACCCTCAGGGATCTTTGGCCTCCGGGCATCTCTCCCTTCACGCCGAGTGAAAAGCAGCACACTGCTTTCTTCGTTGGGAAGCTAAGTGTCTGAGCTTTCTAAAGTCCACCCAAACAAGGGTCCAGCAGGTCTTTTAAGTTTACGGCCTAACCCAAGTCAGTGGGGACTTCACGCCACTCGCCGCAGGCAGAACTGCCCTGCTACGAAGTTTCAACGGGGAAGGACAGGGTGCCGCTTCCGACCCTTTGACTGTGCCAGAAACTACACGTATTAGGCTCACTGCAACTTTGATATTGCTGACCTAGTGAGAAAAGCACTATTTTCCCCACTGGAGAGCAGAAGGCCTGTGGTGTCAAATTTCCCTGAGACAGTGCTGTTCTCTGTCTGCTCTTCACAGCTAGAGTGCCTTCACGGAGAACAGAGCGTCCTTGGAGAAACAGAGAGTGTCCTGTGCATTCCAGGCGGCACTCCAGATCACCCACTGCAAAAGGGAAATCTAAACCTCTCTCCACGGTTCAAAGGATCGATCGGATGGCCCATTTACACATCGAGGCGTTCAGCGGTTTTTCCACTGCCTTCTGGAGAAGTACTGCTGGATCTCTAGTATGCTTTTCCTATGGCACCCACGTCCTCACTGTGTCCCAGGGAACAACACTGTGTACAGGATCACCCTTCCTGGCTGACTAAGCAGCACCATGCTACCTAAGGACTCCGGATCACCTCTTTGAAAGCAGAGTGAAAGGCAACCCTCTGCTTTTTCTCCAGAGAGCTCGACGGCCAAAACGTTCAACGGACTCCCTGAACACAGCACTAGCTGCTCTTTCGTAGGTGTCATGTCAGTGGCTCTCAGGGCAGAGCGTGGGCTGCAAGGAAAACACACTTCCCTCAGTGTGCGTTCCGAGTGCACTTACATGGCAGACCTCTCTCTATGCCACGCAGAAACGAGAGAGGCCCTGCAGTTTTCTAAATGTAGATAGATTCGCCTGAACACTACTAGGATTAGAGAAGCTGCGAGGACATGTCGCAACCTCCCCAAAGCCTTATGTCCCAGAGACCAGCCACACGTTGCACATCACAACTTCCTCGGGTTCGAACTTCATCCAGGAAGGGGCCAGAGTGCCCCCTTCTGTCTGTTTTGGCTCGCTGGAAACTGATCGCTCTCGGGCAGTTTGGAACTTTCAGATTGGCCATGTATGTGCATGGTAGCACGTCCCAGCTGTAAGGAGGACCGCTGCAGCCTCCAGGCCGCCTGAAACAGAGTGCTGCTGCCACTCTCACGTCCTGGAATGCCCTACGTAGGAAAAGGGCGTTTCCCTGAGGGCAGTACGGTGCTTCCAGTTCCCTGCAAGAGGCATGGGAAAGGCGCCAATGCCTAAAGGGAAAACGCCACTGCCTGCCAGGCTCATAGTAAGGACCATGTATTGCATTTGGAAGATTGGGCATACGTCATTCGCCAGGAAAACCTAGTCCATGGAGTGCCTTCAGTTAGTGAGCTTCTCTGAACTCTGGGATGACTGCGTCCTCCGCACCTCCCATGAAAGAACACTGAGACCTGAGTATCCCTTCCTGGGCGACTTCACAACCCTCAGGGATCTTTGGCCTCCGGGCATCTCTCCCTTCACGCCGAGTGAAATCAGCACACTGCTTTCTTCGTTGGAGAGCTAAGTGTCTGAGCTTTCTAAAGTCCACCCAAACACGGGTCCAGCAGGTCTTTTAAGTGTACGGCCAGTGGCTCACAGCACTGCACCAGGGCCACAATGAGAAAACACGCTCCTCAGTGTTTGTCTTGGGAAGCCTCACTGGCCTTCTCTCTAAGCCAAGCAGCCCGTTGACCTTCGAAGCAACCTGACAAAGGCACGGTTTGCCCCTGAAACACCCAGAGCCCTTTTATAAGGTGTACGGGCGTCGGAGCCTAACCCAAGTCAGTGGGGACGTCACGCCACTCGCCGCGGGCAGAACTGCCCTGCTACGAAGTTTCACCGGGGAAGGACAGGGTGCCGCTTCCGACCCTTTGACTGTGCCAGAAACTACACGTATTAGGCTCACTGCAACTTTGATATTGCTGACCTAGTGAGAAAAGCACTATTTTCCCCACTGGAGAGCAGAAGGCCTGTGGTGTCAAATTTCCCTGAGACAGTGCTGTTCTCTGTCTGCTCTTCACAGCTAGAGTGCCTTCACGGAGAACAGAGCGTCCTTGGAGAAACAGAGAGTGTCCTGTGCATTCCAGGCGGCACTCCAGATCACCCACTGCAAAAGGGAAATCTAAACCTCTCTCCACGGTTCAAAGGATCGATCGGATGGCCCATTTACACATCGAGGCGTTCAGCGGTTTTTCCACTGCCTTCTGGAGAAGTACTGCTGGATCTCTAGTATGCTTTTCCTATGGCACCCACGTCCTCACTGTGTCCCAGGGAACAACACTGTGTACAGGATCACCCTTCCTGGCTGACTAAGCAGCACCATGCTACCTAAGGACTCCGGATCACCTCTTTGAAAGCAGAGTGAAAGGCAACCCTCTGCTTTTTCTCCAGAGAGCTCGACGGCCAAAACGTTCAACGGACTCCCTGAACACAGCACTAGCTGCTCTTTCGTAGGTGTCATGTCAGTGGCTCTCAGGGCAGAGCGTGGGCTGCAAGGAAAACACACTTCCCTCAGTGTGCGTTCCGAGTGCACTTACATGGCAGACCTCTCTCTATGCCACGCAGAAACGAGAGAGGCCCTGCAGTTTTCTAAATGTAGATAGATTCGCCTGAACACTACTAGGATTAGAGAAGCTGCGAGGACATGTCGCAACCTCCCCAAAGCCTTATGTCCCAGAGACCAGCCACACGTTGCACATCACAACTTCCTCGGGTTCGAACTTCATCCAGGAAGGGGCCAGAGTGCCCCCTTCTGTCTGTTTTGGCTCGCTGGAAACTGATCGCTCTCGGGCAGTTTGGAACTTTCAGATTGGCCATGTATGTGCATGGTAGCACGTCCCAGCTGTAAGGAGGACCGCTGCAGCCTCCACGCCGCTTGAAACAGAGTGCTGCTGCCACTCTCACGTCCTGGAATGCCCTACGTAGGAAAAGGGCGTTTCCCTGAGGGCAGTACGGTGCTTCCAGTTCCCTGCAAGAGGCATGGGAAAGGCGCCAATGCCTAAAGGGAAAACGCCACTGCCTGCCAGGCTCATAGTAAGGACCATGTATTGCATTTGGAAGATTGGGCATACGTCATTCGCCAGGAAAACCTAGTCCATGGAGTGTCTTCAGTTAGTGAGCTTCTCTGAACTCTGGGATGACTGCGTCTTCCGCACCTCCCATGAAAGAATACTGAGACCTGAGTATCCCTTCCTGGGCGACTTCACAACCCTCAGGGATCTTTGGCCTCCGGGCATCTCTCCCTTAACGCCGAGTGAAATCAGCACACTGCTTTCTTCGTTGGAGAGCTAAGTGTCTGAGCTTTCTAAAGTCCACCCAAACACGGGTCCAGCAGGTCTTTTAAGTGTACGGCCAGTGGCTCACAGCACTGCACCAGGGCCACAATGAGAAAACACGCTCCTCAGTGTTTGTCTTGGGAAGCCTCACTGGCCTTCTCTTTAAGCCAAGCAGCCCGTTGACCTTCGAAGCAACCTGACAAAGGCACGGTTTGCCCCTGAAACACCCAGAGCCCTTTTATAAGGTGTACGGGCGTCGGAGCCTAACCCAAGTCAGTGGGGACGTCACGCCACTCGCCGCAGGCAGAACTGCCCTGCTACGAAGTTTCAACGGGGAAGGACAGGGTGCCGCTTCCGACCCTTTGACTGTGCCAGAAACTACATGTACTAGGCACACAGCAACTTTGATATTGCTGACCTAGTGAGAAAAGCACTATTTTCCCCACTGGAGAGCAGAAGGCCTGTGGTGTCAAATTTCCCGGAGACAGTGCTGTTCTCTGTCTGCTCTTCACAGCTAGAGTGCCTTCACGGAGAACAGAGCGTCCTTGGAGAAACAGAGAGTGTCCTGTGCATTCCAGGCGGCACTCCAGATCACCCACTGCAAAAGGGAAGTCGAAACCTCTCTCCAGGGTTCAAAGGATCGATCGGATGGCCCATTCACACATTGAGGCGTTCAGCGGTTTTTCCACTGCCTTCTGGAGAAGTACTGCTGGATCTCTAGTATGCTTTCCCTATGGCACCCACGTCCTCACTGTGGCCCAGGGAACAACACTGTGTACAGGATCACCCTTCCTGGCTGACTGAGCAGCACCATGCTAACTAAGGCCTCCGGATCACCTCTTTGAAAGCACAGTGAAAGGTAACCCACTGCTTTTTCTCCAGAGAGCTCGATGGCCAAAATATTCAACGGACTCCCTGAACACAGCACTAGCTGGTCTTTCGTAGGTGTCATGTCAGTGGCTCTCAGGGCAGAGTGTGGGCTGCAAGGAAAACACACTTCCCTCAGTGTGCGTTCCGGGTGCACTTACATGGCGGACCTCTCTCTATGCCACGCACAAACGAGAGAGACCCTGCAGTTTTCTAAATGTAGATAGATTTCCTGAACACTACTACGCTTAGAGAAGCTGCGAGGACACGTCGCAACCTCCCCAAAGCCTTATGTCCCAGAGACCAGCCACACGTTGCACATCACAACTTCCTCGGGTTCGAACTTCATCCGGGAAGGGGCCAGAGTGCCCCCTTCTGTCTGTTTTGGCTCGCTGGAAACTGATCGCTCTCAGGCAGTTTGGAACGTTCAGATTGGCCATGTATGTGCATCGTAGCAGGTCCCAGCTGTAAGGAGGACCGCTGCAGCCTCCACGCCGTTTGAAATAGTGTGCTGCTGCCAGTCTCACGTCCTGGAATGCCCTACGTAGGAAAAGGGCGTTTCCCTGAAGGCAATACGGTGCTTCCAGTTCCCTGCCAGCGGCATGGGAAAGGCGCCAATGCCTACAGGGAAAACGACACTGCCTGCCAGGCTCATAGTAAGGTCCATGTATTGCATTTGGAAGACTGGGCATACGTCATTCGCCAGGAAAACCTAGTCCATGGAGTGCCTTCAGTTAGTGAGCTTCTCTGAACTCTGGGATGACTGCATCCTCCGCACCTCCCATGAAAGAACACTGAGACCTGAGTATCCCTTCCTGGGCGACTTCACAACCCTCAGGGATCTTTGGCCTCCGGGCATCTCTCCCTTCACGCCGAGTGAAAAGCAGCACACTGCTTTCTTCGTTGGGAAGCTAAGTGTCTGAGCTTTCTAAAGTCCACCCAAACAAGGGTCCAGCAGGTCTTTTAAGTTTACGGCCTAACCCAAGTCAGTGGGGACTTCACGCCACTCGCCGCAGGCAGAACTGCCCTGCTACGAAGTTTCAACGGGGAAGGACAGGGTGCCGCTTCCGACCCATTGACTGTGCCAGAAACTACACGTATTAGGCTCACTGCAACTTTGATATTGCTGACCTAGTGAGAAAAGCACTATTTTCCCCACTGGAGAGCAGAAGGCCTGTGGTGTCAAATTTCCCGGAGACAGTGCTGTTCTCTGTCTGCTCTTCACAGCTAGAGTGCCTTCACGGAGAACAGAGCGTCCTTGGAGAAACAGAGAGTGTCCTGTGCATTCCAGGCGGCACTCCAGATCACCCACTGCAAAAGGGAAATCTAAACCTCTCTCCACGGTTCAAAGGATCGATCGGATGGCCCATTTACACATCGAGGCGTTCAGCGGTTTTTCCACTGCCTTCTGGAGAAGTACTGCTGGATCTCTAGTATGCTTTTCCTATGGCACCCACGTCCTCACTGTGTCGCAGGGAACAACACTGTGTACAGGATCACCCTTCCTGGCTGACTAAGCAGCACCATGCTACCTAAGACCTCCGGATCACCTCTTTGAAAGCAGAGTGAAAGGCAACCCTCTGCTTTTTCTCCAGAGAGTCGATGGCCAAAACATTCAACGGACTCCCTGAACACAGCACTAGCTGCTCTTTCGTAGGTGTCATGTCAGTGGCTCTCAGGGCAGAGCGTGGGCTGCAAGGAAAACACACTTCCCTCAGTGTGCGTTCCGGGTGCACTTACATGGCAGACCTCTCTCTATGCCACGCACAAACGAGCTAGGCCCTGCAGTTTTCTAAATGTAGATAGATTCGCCTGAACACTACTAGGCTTAGAGAAGCTGCGAGGACACGTCGCAAACTCCCCAAAGCCTTATGTCCCAGAGACCAGCTACACGTTGCACATCACAACTTCCTCGGGTTCGAACTTCATCCGGGAAGTGGCCAGAGGGCCCCCTTCTGTCTGTTTTGGCTCGCTGGAAACTGATCGCTCTCGGGCAGTTTGGAACTTTCAGATTGGCCATGTATGTGCATGGTAGCACATCCCAGCTGTAAGGAGGACCGCTGCAGCCTCCACGCTGCCTGAAACAGAGTGCTGCTGCCACTCTCACGTCCTGGAATGCCGTACGTAGGAAAAGGGCGTTTCCCTGAGGGCAGTACGGTGCTTCCAGTTCCCTGCAAGAGGCATGGGAAAGGCGCCAATGCCTAAAGGGAAAACGCCACTGCCTGCCAGGCTCATAGTAAGGACCATGTATTGCATTTGGAAGATTGGGCATACGTCATTCGCCAGGAAAACCTAGTCCATGGAGTGCCTTCAGTTAGTGAGCTTCTCTGAACTCTGGGATGACTGCGTCCTCCGCACCTCCCATGAAAGAACACTGAGACCTGAGTATCCCTTCCTGGGCGACTTCACAACCCTCAGGGATCTTTGGCCTCCGGGCATCTCTCCCTTCACGCCGAGTGAAAAGCAGCACACTGCTTTCTTCGTTGGAGAGCTAAGTGTCTGAGCTTTCTAAAGTCCACCCAAACACGGGTCCAGCAGGTCTTTTAAGTGTAAGGCCAGTGGCTCACAGCACTGCACCAGGGCCACAATGAGAAAACACGCTCCTCAGTGTTTGTCTTGGGAAGCCTCACTGGCCTTCTCTCTAAGCCAAGCAGCCCGTTGACCTTCGAAGCAACCTGACAAAGGCACGGTTTGCCCCTGAAACACCCAGAGCCCTTTTATAAGGTGTACGGGCGTCGGAGCCTAACCCAAGTCAGTGGGGACGTCACGCCACTCGCCGCGGGCAGAACTGCCCTGCTACGAAGTTTCACCGGGGAAGGACAGGGTGCCGCTTCCGACCCTTTGACTGTGCCAGAAACTACACGTATTAGGCTCACTGCAACTTTGATATTGCTGACCTAGTGAGAAAAGCACTATTTTCCCCACTGGAGAGCAGAAGGCCTGTGGTGTCAAATTTCCCTGAGACAGTGCTGTTCTCTGTCTGCTCTTCACAGCTAGAGTGCCTTCACGGAGAACAGAGCGTCCTTGGAGAAACAGAGAGTGTCCTGTGCATTCCAGGCGGCACTCCAGATCACCCACTGCAAAAGGGAAATCTAAACCTCTCTCCACGGTTCAAAGGATCGATCGGATGGCCCATTTACACATCGAGGCGTTCAGCGGTTTTTCCACTGCCTTCTGGAGAAGTACTGCTGGATCTCTAGTATGCTTTCCCTATGGCACCCACGTCCTCACTGTGGCCCAGGGAACAACACTGTGTACAGGATCACCCTTCCTGGCTGACTGAGCAGCACCATGCTAACTAAGGCCTCCGGATCACCTCTTTGAAAGCACAGTGAAAGGTAACCCACTGCTTTTTCTCCAGAGAGCTCGATGGCCAAAATATTCAACGGACTCCCTGAACACAGCACTAGCTGGTCTTTCGTAGGTGTCATGTCAGTGGCTCTCAGGGCAGAGTGTGGGCTGCAAGGAAAACACACTTCCCTCAGTGTGCGTTCCGGGTGCACTTACATGGCGGACCTCTCTCTATGCCACGCACAAACGAGAGAGACCCTGCAGTTTTCTAAATGTAGATAGATTTCCTGAACACTACTACGCTTAGAGAAGCTGCGAGGACACGTCGCAACCTCCCCAAAGCCTTATGTCCCAGAGACCAGCCACACGTTGCACATCACAACTTCCTCGGGTTCGAACTTCATCCGGGAAGTGGCCAGAGTGCCCCCTTCTGTCTGTTTTGGCTCGCTGGAAACTGATCGCTCTCAGGCAGTTTGGAACGTTCAGATTGGCCATGTATGTGCATCGTAGCAGGTCCCAGCTGTAAGGAGGACCGCTGCAGCCTCCACGCCGTTTGAAATAGTGTGCTGCTGCCAGTCTCACGTCCTGGAATGCCCTACATAGGAAAAGGGCGTTTCCCTGAAGGCAATACGGTGCTTCCAGTTCCCTGCCAGCGGCATGGGAAAGGCGCCAATGCCTACAGGGAAAACGACACTGCCTGCCAGGCTCATAGTAAGGTCCATGTATTGCATTTGGAAGATTGGGCATACGTCATTCGCCAGGAAAACCTAGTCCATGGAGTGCCTTCAGTTAGTGAGCTTCTCTGAACTCTGGGATGACTGCGTCCTCCGCACCTCCCATGAAAGAACACTGAGACCTGAGTATCCCTTCCTGGGCGACTTCACAACCCTCAGGGATGTTTGGCCTCCGGGCATCTCTCCCTTCACGCCGAGTGAAAAGCAGCACACTGCTTTCTTCGTTGGGAAGCTAAGTGTCTGAGCTTTCTAAAGTCCACCCAAACAAGGGTCCAGCAGGTCTTTTAAGTTTACGGCCTAACCCAAGTCAGTGGGGACTTCACGCCACTCACCGCAGGCAGAACTGCCCTGCTACGAAGTTTCACCGGGGAAGGACAGGGTGCCGCTTCCGACCCTTTGACTGTGCCAGAAACTACACGTATTAGGCTCACTGCAACTTTGATATTGCTGACCTAGTGAGAAAAGCACTATTTTCCCCACTGGAGAGCAGAAGGCCTGTGGTGTCAAATTTCCCTGAGACAGTGCTGTTCTCTGTCTGCTCTTCACAGCTAGAGTGCCTTCACGGAGAACAGAGCGTCCTTGGAGAAACAGAGAGTGTCCTGTGCATTCCAGGCGGCACTCCAGATCACCCACTGCAAAAGGGAAATCTAAACCTCTCTCCACGGTTCAAAGGATCGATCGGATGGCCCATTTACACATCGAGGCGTTCAGCGGTTTTTCCACTGCCTTCTGGAGAAGTACTGCTGGATCTCTAGTATGCTTTTCCTATGGCACCCACGTCCTCACTGTGTCCCAGGGAACAACACTGTGTACAGGATCACCCTTCCTGGCTGACTAAGCAGCACCATGCTACCTAAGGACTCCGGATCACCTCTTTGAAAGCAGAGTGAAAGGCAACCCTCTGCTTTTTCTCCAGAGAGCTCGACGGCCAAAACGTTCAACGGACTCCCTGAACACAGCACTAGCTGCTCTTTCGTAGGTGTCATGTCAGTGGCTCTCAGGGCAGAGCGTGGGCTGCAAGGAAAACACACTTCCCTCAGTGTGCGTTCCGAGTGCACTTACATGGCAGACCTCTCTCTATGCCACGCAGAAACGAGAGAGGCCCTGCAGTTTTCTAAATGTAGATAGATTCGCCTGAACACTACTAGGATTAGAGAAGCTGCGAGGACATGTCGCAACCTCCCCAAAGCCTTATGTCCCAGAGACCAGCCACACGTTGCACATCACAACTTCCTCGGGTTCGAACTTCATCCAGGAAGGGGCCAGAGTGCCCCCTTCTGTCTGTTTTGGCTCGCTGGAAACTGATCGCTCTCGGGCAGTTTGGAACTTTCAGATTGGCCATGTATGTGCATGGTAGCACGTCCCAGCTGTAAGGAGGACCGCTGCAGCCTCCACGCCGCCTGAAACAGAGTGCTGCTGCCACTCTCACGTCCTGGAATGCCCTACGTAGGAAAAGGGCGTTTCCCTGAGGGCAGTACGGTGCTTCCAGTTCCCTGCAAGAGGCATGGGAAAGGCGCCAATGCCTAAAGGGAAAACGCCACTGCCTGCCAGGCTCATAGTAAGGACCATGTATTGCATTTGGAAGATTGGGCATACGTCATTCGCCAGGAAAACCTAGTCCATGGAGTGCCTTCAGTTAGTGAGCTTCTCTGAACTCTGGGATGACTGCGTCCTCCGCACCTCCCATGAAAGAACACTGAGACCTGAGTATCCCTTCCTGGGCGACTTCACAACCCTCAGGGATCTTTGGCCTCCGGGCATCTCTCCCTTAACGCCGAGTGAAATCAGCACACTGCTTTCTTCGTTGGAGAGCTAAGTGTCTGAGCTTTCTAAAGTCCACCCAAACACGGGTCCAGCAGGTCTTTTAAGTGTACGGCCAGTGGCTCACAGCACTGCACCAGGGCCACAATGAGAAAACACGCTCCTCAGTGTTTGTCTTGGGAAGCCTCACTGGCCTTCTCTCTAAGCCAAGCAGCCCGTTGACCTTCGAAGCAACCTGACAAAGGCACGGTTTGCCCCTGAAACACCCAGAGCCCTTTTATAAGGTGTACGGGCGTCGGAGCCTAACCCAAGTCAGTGGGGACGTCACGCCACTCGCCACAGGCAGAACTGCCCTGCTACGAAGTTTCACCGGGGAAGGACAGGGTGCCGCTTCCGACCCTTTGACTGTGCCAGAAACTACACGTATTAGGCTCACTGCAACTTTGATATTGCTGACCTAGTGAGAAAAGCACTATTTTCCCCACTGGAGAGCAGAAGGCCTGTGGTGTCAAATTTCCCTGAGACAGTGCTGTTCTCTGTCTGCTCTTCACAGCTAGAGTGCCTTCACGGAGAACAGAGCGTCCTTGGAGAAACAGAGAGTGTCCTGTGCATTCCAGGCGGCACTCCAGATCACCCACTGCAAAAGGGAAATCTAAACCTCTCTCCACGGTTCAAAGGATCGATCGGATGGCCCATTTACACATCGAGGCGTTCAGCGGTTTTTCCACTGCCTTCTGGAGAAGTACTGCTGGATCTCTAGTATGCTTTTCCTATGGCACCCACGTCCTCACTGTGTCCCAGGGAACAACACTGTGTACAGGATCACCCTTCCTGGCTGACTAAGCAGCACCATGCTACCTAAGGACTCCGGATCACCTCTTTGAAAGCAGAGTGAAAGGCAACCCTCTGCTTTTTCTCCAGAGAGCTCGACGGCCAAAACGTTCAACGGACTCCCTGAACACAGCACTAGCTGCTCTTTCGTAGGTGTCATGTCAGTGGCTCTCAGGGCAGAGCGTGGGCTGCAAGGAAAACACACTTCCCTCAGTGTGCGTTCCGAGTGCACTTACATGGCAGACCTCTCTCTATGCCACGCAGAAACGAGAGAGGCCCTGCAGTTTTCTAAATGTAGATAGATTCGCCTGAACACTACTAGGATTAGAGAAGCTGCGAGGACATGTCGCAACCTCCCCAAAGCCTTATGTCCCAGAGACCAGCCACACGTTGCACATCACAACTTCCTCGGGTTCGAACTTCATCCAGGAAGGGGCCAGAGTGCCCCCTTCTGTCTGTTTTGGCTCGCTGGAAACTGATCGCTCTCGGGCAGTTTGGAACTTTCAGATTGGCCATGTATGTGCATGGTAGCACGTCCCAGCTGTAAGGAGGACCGCTGCAGCCTCCACGCCGCCTGAAACAGAGTGCTGCTGCCACTCTCACGTCCTGGAATGCCCTACGTAGGAAAAGGGCGTTTCCCTGAGGGCAGTACGGTGCTTCCAGTTCCCTGCAAGAGGCATGGGAAAGGCGCCAATGCCTAAAGGGAAAACGCCACTGCCTGCCAGGCTCATAGTAAGGACCATGTATTGCATTTGGAAGATTGGGCATACGTCATTCGCCAGGAAAACCTAGTCCATGGAGTGCCTTCAGTTAGTGAGCTTCTCTGAACTCTGGGATGACTGCGTCCTCCGCACCTCCCATGAAAGAACACTGAGACCTGAGTATCCCTTCCTGGGCGACTTCACAACCCTCAGGGATCTTTGGCCTCCGGGCATCTCTCCCTTAACGCCGAGTGAAATCAGCACACTGCTTTCTTCGTTGGAGAGCTAAGTGTCTGAGCTTTCTAAAGTCCACCCAAACACGGGTCCAGCAGGTCTTTTAAGTGTACGGCCAGTGGCTCACAGCACTGCACCAGGGCCACAATGAGAAAACACGCTCCTCAGTGTTTGTCTTGGGAAGCCTCACTGGCCTTCTCTCTAAGCCAAGCAGCCCGTTGACCTTCGAAGCAACCTGACAAAGGCACGGTTTGCCCCTGAAACACCCAGAGCCCTTTTATAAGGTGTACGGGCGTCGGAGCCTAACCCAAGTCAGTGGGGACGTCACGCCACTCGCCACAGGCAGAACTGCCCTGCTACGAAGTTTCACCGGGGAAGGACAGGGTGCCGCTTCCGACCCTTTGACTGTGCCAGAAACTACACGTATTAGGCTCACTGCAACTTTGATATTGCTGACCTAGTGAGAAAAGCACTATTTTCCCCACTGGAGAGCAGAAGGCCTGTGGTGTCAAATTTCCCTGAGACAGTGCTGTTCTCTGTCTGCTCTTCACAGCTAGAGTGCCTTCACGGAGAACAGAGCGTCCTTGGAGAAACAGAGAGTGTCCTGTGCATTCCAGGCGGCACTCCAGATCACCCACTGCAAAAGGGAAATCTAAACCTCTCTCCACGGTTCAAAGGATCGATCGGATGGCCCATTTACACATCGAGGCGTTCAGCGGTTTTTCCACTGCCTTCTGGAGAAGTACTGCTGGATCTCTAGTATGCTTTTCCTATGGCACCCACGTCCTCACTGTGTCCCAGGGAACAACACTGTGTACAGGATCACCCTTCCTGGCTGACTAAGCAGCACCATGCTACCTAAGGACTCCGGATCACCTCTTTGAAAGCAGAGTGAAAGGCAACCCTCTGCTTTTTCTCCAGAGAGCTCGACGGCCAAAACGTTCAACGGACTCCCTGAACACAGCACTAGCTGCTCTTTCGTAGGTGTCATGTCAGTGGCTCTCAGGGCAGAGCGTGGGCTGCAAGGAAAACACACTTCCCTCAGTGTGCGTTCCGAGTGCACTTACATGGCAGACCTCTCTCTATGCCACGCAGAAACGAGAGAGGCCCTGCAGTTTTCTAAATGTAGATAGATTCGCCTGAACACTACTAGGATTAGAGAAGCTGCGAGGACATGTCGCAACCTCCCCAAAGCCTTATGTCCCAGAGACCAGCCACACGTTGCACATCACAACTTCCTCGGGTTCGAACTTCATCCAGGAAGGGGCCAGAGTGCCCCCTTCTGTCTGTTTTGGCTCGCTGGAAACTGATCGCTCTCGGGCAGTTTGGAACTTTCAGATTGGCCATGTATGTGCATGGTAGCACGTCCCAGCTGTAAGGAGGACCGCTGCAGCCTCCACGCCGCCTGAAACAGAGTGCTGCTGCCACTCTCACGTCCTGGAATGCCCTACGTAGGAAAAGGGCGTTTCCCTGAGGGCAGTACGGTGCTTCCAGTTCCCTGCAAGAGGCATGGGAAAGGCGCCAATGCCTAAAGGGAAAACGCCACTGCCTGCCAGGCTCATAGTAAGGACCATGTATTGCATTTGGAAGATTGGGCATACGTCATTCGCCAGGAAAACCTAGTCCATGGAGTGCCTTCAGTTAGTGAGCTTCTCTGAACTCTGGGATGACTGCGTCCTCCGCACCTCCCATGAAAGAACACTGAGACCTGAGTATCCCTTCCTGGGCGACTTCACAACCCTCAGGGATCTTTGGCCTCCGGGCATCTCTCCCTTAACGCCGAGTGAAATCAGCACACTGCTTTCTTCGTTGGAGAGCTAAGTGTCTGAGCTTTCTAAAGTCCACCCAAACACGGGTCCAGCAGGTCTTTTAAGTGTACGGCCAGTGGCTCACAGCACTGCACCAGGGCCACAATGAGAAAACACGCTCCTCAGTGTTTGTCTTGGGAAGCCTCACTGGCCTTCTCTCTAAGCCAAGCAGCCCGTTGACCTTCGAAGCAACCTGACAAAGGCACGGTTTGCCCCTGAAACACCCAGAGCCCTTTTATAAGGTGTACGGGCGTCGGAGCCTAACCCAAGTCAGTGGGGACGTCACGCCACTCGCCGCGGGCAGAACTGCCCTGCTACGAAGTTTCACCGGGGAAGGACAGGGTGCCGCTTCCGACCCTTTGACTGTGCCAGAAACTACACGTATTAGGCTCACTGCAACTTTGATATTGCTGACCTAGTGAGAAAAGCACTATTTTCCCCACTGGAGAGCAGAAGGCCTGTGGTGTCAAATTTCCCTGAGACAGTGCTGTTCTCTGTCTGCTCTTCACAGCTAGAGTGCCTTCACGGAGAACAGAGCGTCCTTGGAGAAACAGAGAGTGTCCTGTGCATTCCAGGCGGCACTCCAGATCACCCACTGCAAAAGGGAAATCTAAACCTCTCTCCACGGTTCAAAGGATCGATCGGATGGCCCATTTACACATCGAGGCGTTCAGCGGTTTTTCCACTGCCTTCTGGAGAAGTACTGCTGGATCTCTAGTATGCTTTTCCTATGGCACCCACGTCCTCACTGTGTCCCAGGGAACAACACTGTGTACAGGATCACCCTTCCTGGCTGACTAAGCAGCACCATGCTACCTAAGGACTCCGGATCACCTCTTTGAAAGCAGAGTGAAAGGCAACCCTCTGCTTTTTCTCCAGAGAGCTCGACGGCCAAAACGTTCAACGGACTCCCTGAACACAGCACTAGCTGCTCTTTCGTAGGTGTCATGTCAGTGGCTCTCAGGGCAGAGCGTGGGCTGCAAGGAAAACACACTTCCCTCAGTGTGCGTTCCGAGTGCACTTACATGGCAGACCTCTCTCTATGCCACGCAGAAACGAGAGAGGCCCTGCAGTTTTCTAAATGTAGATAGATTCGCCTGAACACTACTAGGATTAGAGAAGCTGCGAGGACATGTCACAACCTCCCCAAAGCCTTATGTCCCAGAGACCAGCCACACGTTGCACATCACAACTTCCTCGGCTTCGAACTTCATCCAGGAAGGGGCCAGAGTGCCCCCTTCTGTCTGTTTTGGCTCGCTGGAAACTGATCGCTCTCGGGCAGTTTGGAACTTTCAGATTGGCCATGTATGTGCATGGTAGCACGTCCCAGCTGTAAGGAGGACCGCTGCAGCCTCCACGCCGCCTGAAACAGAGTGCTGCTGCCACTCTCACGTCCTGGAATGCCCTACGTAGGAAAAGGGCGTTTCCCTGAGGGCAGTACGGTGCTTCCAGTTCCCTGCAAGAGGCATGGGAAAGGCGCCAATGCCTAAAGGGAAAACGCCACTGCCTGCCAGGCTCATAGTAAGGACCATGTATTGCATTTGGAAGATTGGGCATACGTCATTCGCCAGGAAAACCTAGTCCATGGAGTGCCTTCAGTTAGTGAGCTTCTCTGAACTCTGGGATGACTGCGTCCTCCGCACCTCCCATGAAAGAACACTGAGACCTGAGTATCCCTTCCTGGGCGACTTCACAACCCTCAGGGATCTTTGGCCTCCGGGCATCTCTCCCTTCACGCCGAGTGAAATCAGCACACTGCTTTCTTCGTTGGAGAGCTAAGTGTCTGAGCTTTCTAAAGTCCACCCAAACACGGGTCCAGCAGGTCTTTTAAGTGTAAGGCCAGTGGCTCACAACACTGCACCAGGGCCACAATGAGAAAACACGCTCCTCAGTGTTTGTCTTGGGAAGCCTCACTGGCCTTCTCTCTAAGCCAAGCAGCCCGTTGACCTTCGAAGCAACCTGACAAAGGCACGGTTTGCCCCTGAAACACCCAGAGCCCTTTTATAAGGTGTACGGGCGTCGGAGCCTAACCCAAGTCAGTGGGGACGTCACGCCACTCGCCGCGGGCAGAACTGCCCTGCTACGAAGTTTCACCGGGGAAGGACAGGGTGCCGCTTCCGACCCTTTGACTGTTCCAGAAACTACACGTATTAGGCTCACTGCAACTTTGATATTGCTGACCTAGTGAGAAAAGCACTATTTTCCCCACTGGAGAGCAGAAGGCCTGTGGTGTCAAATTTCCCTGAGACAGTGCTGTTCTCTGTCTGCTCTTCACAGCTAGAGTGCCTTCACGGAGAACAGAGCGTCCTTGGAGAAACAGAGAGTGTCCTGTGCATTCCAGGCGGCACTCCAGATCACCCACTGCAAAAGGGAAATCTAAACCTCTCTCCACGGTTCAAAGGATCGATCGGATGGCCCATTTACACATCGAGGCGTTCAGCGGTTTTTCCACTGCCTTCTGGAGAAGTACTGCTGGATCTCTAGTATGCTTTTCCTATGGCACCCACGTCCTCACTGTGTCGCAGGGAACAACACTGTGTACAGGATCACCCTTCCTGGCTGACTGAGCAGCACCATGCTAACTAAGGCCTCCGGATCACCTCTTTGAAAGCACAGTGAAAGGTAACCCACTGCTTTTTCTCCAGAGAGCTCGATGGCCAAAATATTCAACGGACTCCCTGAACACAGCACTAGCTGGTCTTTCGTAGGTGTCATGTCAGTGGCTCTCAGGGCAGAGTGTGGGCTGCAAGGAAAACACACTTCCCTCAGTGTGCGTTCCGGGTGCACTTACATGGCGGACCTCTCTCTATGCCACGCACAAACGAGAGAGACCCTGCAGTTTTCTAAATGTAGATAGATTTCCTGAACACTACTACGCTTAGAGAAGCTGCGAGGACACGTCGCAACCTCCCCAAAGCCTTATGTCCCAGAGACCAGCCACACGTTGCACATCACAACTTCCTCGGGTTCGAACTTCATCCGGGAAGGGGCCAGAGTGCCCCCTTCTGTCTGTTTTGGCTCGCTGGAAACTGATCGCTCTCAGGCAGTTTGGAACGTTCAGATTGGCCATGTATGTGCATCGTAGCAGGTCCCAGCTGTAAGGAGGACCGCTGCAGCCTCCACGCCGTTTGAAATAGTGTGCTGCTGCCAGTCTCACGTCCTGGAATGCCCTACGTAGGAAAAGGGCGTTTCCCTGAAGGCAATACGGTGCTTCCAGTTCCCTGCCAGCGGCATGGGAAAGGCGCCAATGCCTACAGGGAAAACGACACTGCCTGCCAGGCTCATAGTAAGGTCCATGTATTGCATTTGGAAGATTGGGCATACGTCATTCGCCAGGAAAACCTAGTCCATGGAGTGCCTTCAGTTAGTGAGCTTCTCTGAACTCTGGGATGACTGCGTCCTCCGCACCTCCCATGAAAGAACACTGAGACCTGAGTATCCCTTCCTGGGCGACTTCACAACCCTCAGGGATCTTTGGCCTCCGGGCATCTCTCCCTTCACGCCGAGTGAAAAGCAGCACACTGCTTTCTTCGTTGGGAAGCTAAGTGTCTGAGCTTTCTAAAGTCCACCCAAACAAGGGTCCAGCAGGTCTTTTAAGTTTACGGCCTAACCCAAGTCAGTGGGGACTTCACGCCACTCGCCGCAGGCAGAACTGCCCTGCTACGAAGTTTCAACGGGGAAGGACAGGGTGCCGCTTCCGACCCTTTGACTGTGCCAGAAACTACACGTATTAGGCTCACTGCAACTTTGATATTGCTGACCTAGTGAGAAAAGCACTATTTTCCCCACTGGAGAGCAGAAGGCCTGTGGTGTCAAATTTCCCTGAGACAGTGCTGTTCTCTGTCTGCTCTTCACAGCTAGAGTGCCTTCACGGAGAACAGAGCGTCCTTGGAGAAACAGAGAGTGTCCTGTGCATTCCAGGCGGCACTCCAGATCACCCACTGCAAAAGGGAAATCTAAACCTCTCTCCACGGTTCAAAGGATCGATCGGATGGCCCATTTACACATCGAGGCGTTCAGCGGTTTTTCCACTGCCTTCTGGAGAAGTACTGCTGGATCTCTAGTATGCTTTTCCTATGGCACCCACGTCCTCACTGTGTCCCAGGGAACAACACTGTGTACAGGATCACCCTTCCTGGCTGACTAAGCAGCACCATGCTACCTAAGGACTCCGGATCACCTCTTTGAAAGCAGAGTGAAAGGCAACCCTCTGCTTTTTCTCCAGAGAGCTCGACGGCCAAAACGTTCAACGGACTCCCTGAACACAGCACTAGCTGCTCTTTCGTAGGTGTCATGTCAGTGGCTCTCAGGGCAGAGCGTGGGCTGCAAGGAAAACACACTTCCCTCAGTGTGCGTTCCGAGTGCACTTACATGGCAGACCTCTCTCTATGCCACGCAGAAACGAGAGAGGCCCTGCAGTTTTCTAAATGTAGATAGATTCGCCTGAACACTACTAGGATTAGAGAAGCTGCGAGGACATGTCGCAACCTCCCCAAAGCCTTATGTCCCAGAGACCAGCCACACGTTGCACATCACAACTTCCTCGGGTTCGAACTTCATCCAGGAAGGGGCCAGAGTGCCCCCTTCTGTCTGTTTTGGCTCGCTGGAAACTGATCGCTCTCGGGCAGTTTGGAACTTTCAGATTGGCCATGTATGTGCATGGTAGCACGTCCCAGCTGTAAGGAGGACCGCTGCAGCCTCCAGGCCGCCTGAAACAGAGTGCTGCTGCCACTCTCACGTCCTGGAATGCCCTACGTAGGAAAAGGGCGTTTCCCTGAGGGCAGTACGGTGCTTCCAGTTCCCTGCAAGAGGCATGGGAAAGGCGCCAATGCCTAAAGGGAAAACGCCACTGCCTGCCAGGCTCATAGTAAGGACCATGTATTGCATTTGGAAGATTGGGCATACGTCATTCGCCAGGAAAACCTAGTCCATGGAGTGCCTTCAGTTAGTGAGCTTCTCTGAACTCTGGGATGACTGCGTCCTCCGCACCTCCCATGAAAGAACACTGAGACCTGAGTATCCCTTCCTGGGCGACTTCACAACCCTCAGGGATCTTTGGCCTCCGGGCATCTCTCCCTTCACGCCGAGTGAAATCAGCACACTGCTTTCTTCGTTGGAGAGCTAAGTGTCTGAGCTTTCTAAAGTCCACCCAAACACGGGTCCAGCAGGTCTTTTAAGTGTACGGCCAGTGGCTCACAGCACTGCACCAGGGCCACAATGAGAAAACACGCTCCTCAGTGTTTGTCTTGGGAAGCCTCACTGGCCTTCTCTCTAAGCCAAGCAGCCCGTTGACCTTCGAAGCAACCTGACAAAGGCACGGTTTGCCCCTGAAACACCCAGAGCCCTTTTATAAGGTGTACGGGCGTCGGAGCCTAACCCAAGTCAGTGGGGACGTCACGCCACTCGCCGCGGGCAGAACTGCCCTGCTACGAAGTTTCACCGGGGAAGGACAGGGTGCCACTTCCGACCCTTTGACTGTGCCAGAAACTACACGTATTAGGCTCACTGCAACTTTGATATTGCTGACCTAGTGAGAAAAGCACTATTTTCCCCACTGGAGAGCAGAAGGCCTGTGGTGTCAAATTTCCCTGAGACAGTGCTGTTCTCTGTCTGCTCTTCACAGCTAGAGTGCCTTCACGGAGAACAGAGCGTCCTTGGAGAAACAGAGAGTGTCCTGTGCATTCCAGGCGGCACTCCAGATCACCCACTGCAAAAGGGAAATCTAAACCTCTCTCCACGGTTCAAAGGATCGATCGGATGGCCCATTTACACATCGAGGCGTTCAGCGGTTTTTCCACTGCCTTCTGGAGAAGTACTGCTGGATCTCTAGTATGCTTTTCCTATGGCACCCACGTCCTCACTGTGTCCCAGGGAACAACACTGTGTACAGGATCACCCTTCCTGGCTGACTAAGCAGCACCATGCTACCTAAGGACTCCGGATCACCTCTTTGAAAGCAGAGTGAAAGGCAACCCTCTGCTTTTTCTCCAGAGAGCTCGACGGCCAAAACGTTCAACGGACTCCCTGAACACAGCACTAGCTGCTCTTTCGTAGGTGTCATGTCAGTGGCTCTCAGGGCAGAGCGTGGGCTGCAAGGAAAACACACTTCCCTCAGTGTGCGTTCCGAGTGCACTTACATGGCAGACCTCTCTCTATGCCACGCAGAAACGAGAGAGGCCCTGCAGTTTTCTAAATGTAGATAGATTCGCCTGAACACTACTAGGATTAGAGAAGCTGCGAGGACATGTCGCAACCTCCCCAAAGCCTTATGTCCCAGAGACCAGCCACACGTTGCACATCACAACTTCCTCGGGTTCGAACTTCATCCAGGAAGGGGCCAGAGTGCCCCCTTCTGTCTGTTTTGGCTCGCTGGAAACTGATCGCTCTCGGGCAGTTTGGAACTTTCAGATTGGCCATGTATGTGCATGGTAGCACGTCCCAGCTGTAAGGAGGACCGCTGCAGCCTCCACGCCGCCTGAAACAGAGTGCTGCTGCCACTCTCACGTCCTGGAATGCCCTACGTAGGAAAAGGGCGTTTCCCTGAGGGCAGTACGGTGCTTCCAGTTCCCTGCAAGAGGCATGGGAAAGGCGCCAATGCCTAAAGGGAAAACGCCACTGCCTGCCAGGCTCATAGTAAGGACCATGTATTGCATTTGGAAGATTGGGCATACGTCATTCGCCAGGAAAACCTAGTCCATGGAGTGTCTTCAGTTAGTGAGCTTCTCTGAACTCTGGGATGACTGCGTCTTCCGCACCTCCCATGAAAGAATACTGAGACCTGAGTATCCCTTCCTGGGCGACTTCACAACCCTCAGGGATCTTTGGCCTCCGGGCATCTCTCCCTTAACGCCGAGTGAAATCAGCACACTGCTTTCTTCGTTGGAGAGCTAAGTGTCTGAGCTTTCTAAAGTCCACCCAAACACGGGTCCAGCAGGTCTTTTAAGTGTACGGCCAGTGGCTCACAGCACTGCACCAGGGCCACAATGAGAAAACACGCTCCTCAGTGTTTGTCTTGGGAAGCCTCACTGGCCTTCTCTTTAAGCCAAGCAGCCCGTTGACCTTCGAAGCAACCTGACAAAGGCACGGTTTGCCCCTGAAACACCCAGAGCCCTTTTATAAGGTGTACGGGCGTCGGAGCCTAACCCAAGTCAGTGGGGACGTCACGCCACTCGCCGCAGGCAGAACTGCCCTGCTACGAAGTTTCAACGGGGAAGGACAGGGTGCCGCTTCCGACCCTTTGACTGTGCCAGAAACTACATGTACTAGGCACACAGCAACTTTGATATTGCTGACCTAGTGAGAAAAGCACTATTTTCCCCACTGGAGAGCAGAAGGCCTGTGGTGTCAAATTTCCCGGAGACAGTGCTGTTCTCTGTCTGCTCTTCACAGCTAGAGTGCCTTCACGGAGAACAGAGCGTCCTTGGAGAAACAGAGAGTGTCCTGTGCATTCCAGGCGGCACTCCAGATCACCCACTGCAAAAGGGAAGTCGAAACCTCTCTCCAGGGTTCAAAGGATCGATCGGATGGCCCATTCACACATTGAGGCGTTCAGCGGTTTTTCCACTGCCTTCTGGAGAAGTACTGCTGGATCTCTAGTATGCTTTCCCTATGGCACCCACGTCCTCACTGTGGCCCAGGGAACAACACTGTGTACAGGATCACCCTTCCTGGCTGACTGAGCAGCACCATGCTAACTAAGGCCTCCGGATCACCTCTTTGAAAGCACAGTGAAAGGTAACCCACTGCTTTTTCTCCAGAGAGCTCGATGGCCAAAATATTCAACGGACTCCCTGAACACAGCACTAGCTGCTCTTTCGTAGGTGTCATGTCAGTGGCTCTCAGGGCAGAGTGTGGGCTGCAAGGAAAACAGACTTCCCTCAGTGTGCGTTCCGGGTGCACTTACATGGCGGACCTCTCTCTATGCCACGCACAAACGAGAGAGACCCTGCAGTTTTCTAAATGTAGATAGATTTCCTGAACACTACTACGCTTAGAGAAGCTGCGAGGACACGTCGCAACCTCCCCAAAGCCTTATGTCCCAGAGACCAGCCACACGTTGCACATCACAACTTCCTCGGGTTCGAACTTCATCCGGGAAGGGGCCAGAGTGCCCCCTTCTGTCTGTTTTGGCTCGCTGGAAACTGATCGCTCTCAGGCAGTTTGGAACGTTCAGATTGGCCATGTATGTGCATCGTAGCAGGTCCCAGCTGTAAGGAGGACCGCTGCAGCCTCCACGCCGTTTGAAATAGTGTGCTGCTGCCAGTCTCACGTCCTGGAATGCCCTACGTAGGAAAAGGGCGTTTCCCTGAAGGCAATACGGTGCTTCCAGTTCCCTGCCAGCGGCATGGGAAAGGCGCCAATGCCTACAGGGAAAACGACACTGCCTGCCAGGCTCATAGTAAGGTCCATGTATTGCATTTGGAAGACTGGGCATACGTCATTCGCCAGGAAAACCTAGTCCATGGAGTGCCTTCAGTTAGTGAGCTTCTCTGAACTCTGGGATGACTGCATCCTCCGCACCTCCCATGAAAGAACACTGAGACCTGAGTATCCCTTCCTGGGCGACTTCACAACCCTCAGGGATCTTTGGCCTCCGGGCATCTCTCCCTTCACGCCGAGTGAAAAGCAGCACACTGCTTTCTTCGTTGGGAAGCTAAGTGTCTGAGCTTTCTAAAGTCCACCCAAACAAGGGTCCAGCAGGTCTTTTAAGTTTACGGCCTAACCCAAGTCAGTGGGGACTTCACGCCACTCGCCGCAGGCAGAACTGCCCTGCTACGAAGTTTCAACGGGGAAGGACAGGGTGCCGCTTCCGACCCATTGACTGTGCCAGAAACTACACGTATTAGGCTCACTGCAACTTTGATATTGCTGACCTAGTGAGAAAAGCACTATTTTCCCCACTGGAGAGCAGAAGGCCTGTGGTGTCAAATTTCCCGGAGACAGTGCTGTTCTCTGTCTGCTCTTCACAGCTAGAGTGCCTTCACGGAGAACAGAGCGTCCTTGGAGAAACAGAGAGTGTCCTGTGCATTCCAGGCGGCACTCCAGATCACCCACTGCAAAAGGGAAATCTAAACCTCTCTCCACGGTTCAAAGGATCGATCGGATGGCCCATTTACACATCGAGGCGTTCAGCGGTTTTTCCACTGCCTTCTGGAGAAGTACTGCTGGATCTCTAGTATGCTTTTCCTATGGCACCCACGTCCTCACTGTGTCGCAGGGAACAACACTGTGTACAGGATCACCCTTCCTGGCTGACTAAGCAGCACCATGCTACCTAAGACCTCCGGATCACCTCTTTGAAAGCAGAGTGAAAGGCAACCCTCTGCTTTTTCTCCAGAGAGTCGATGGCCAAAACATTCAACGGACTCCCTGAACACAGCACTAGCTGCTCTTTCGTAGGTGTCATGTCAGTGGCTCTCAGGGCAGAGCGTGGGCTGCAAGGAAAACACACTTCCCTCAGTGTGCGTTCCGGGTGCACTTACATGGCAGACCTCTCTCTATGCCACGCACAAACGAGCTAGGCCCTGCAGTTTTCTAAATGTAGATAGATTCGCCTGAACACTACTAGGCTTAGAGAAGCTGCGAGGACACGTCGCAAACTCCCCAAAGCCTTATGTCCCAGAGACCAGCTACACGTTGCACATCACAACTTCCTCGGGTTCGAACTTCATCCGGGAAGTGGCCAGAGGGCCCCCTTCTGTCTGTTTTGGCTCGCTGGAAACTGATCGCTCTCGGGCAGTTTGGAACTTTCAGATTGGCCATGTATGTGCATGGTAGCACATCCCAGCTGTAAGGAGGACCGCTGCAGCCTCCACGCTGCCTGAAACAGAGTGCTGCTGCCACTCTCACGTCCTGGAATGCCGTACGTAGGAAAAGGGCGTTTCCCTGAGGGCAGTACGGTGCTTCCAGTTCCCTGCAAGAGGCATGGGAAAGGCGCCAATGCCTAAAGGGAAAACGCCACTGCCTGCCAGGCTCATAGTAAGGACCATGTATTGCATTTGGAAGATTGGGCATACGTCATTCGCCAGGAAAACCTAGTCCATGGAGTGCCTTCAGTTAGTGAGCTTCTCTGAACTCTGGGATGACTGCGTCCTCCGCACCTCCCATGAAAGAACACTGAGACCTGAGTATCCCTTCCTGGGCGACTTCACAACCCTCAGGGATCTTTGGCCTCCGGGCATCTCTCCCTTCACGCCGAGTGAAAAGCAGCACACTGCTTTCTTCGTTGGAGAGCTAAGTGTCTGAGCTTTCTAAAGTCCACCCAAACACGGGTCCAGCAGGTCTTTTAAGTGTAAGGCCAGTGGCTCACAGCACTGCACCAGGGCCACAATGAGAAAACACGCTCCTCAGTGTTTGTCTTGGGAAGCCTCACTGGCCTTCTCTCTAAGCCAAGCAGCCCGTTGACCTTCGAAGCAACCTGACAAAGGCACGGTTTGCCCCTGAAACACCCAGAGCCCTTTTATAAGGTGTACGGGCGTCGGAGCCTAACCCAAGTCAGTGGGGACGTCACGCCACTCGCCGCGGGCAGAACTGCCCTGCTACGAAGTTTCACCGGGGAAGGACAGGGTGCCGCTTCCGACCCTTTGACTGTGCCAGAAACTACACGTATTAGGCTCACTGCAACTTTGATATTGCTGACCTAGTGAGAAAAGCACTATTTTCCCCACTGGAGAGCAGAAGGCCTGTGGTGTCAAATTTCCCTGAGACAGTGCTGTTCTCTGTCTGCTCTTCACAGCTAGAGTGCCTTCACGGAGAACAGAGCGTCCTTGGAGAAACAGAGAGTGTCCTGTGCATTCCAGGCGGCACTCCAGATCACCCACTGCAAAAGGGAAATCTAAACCTCTCTCCACGGTTCAAAGGATCGATCGGATGGCCCATTTACACATCGAGGCGTTCAGCGGTTTTTCCACTGCCTTCTGGAGAAGTACTGCTGGATCTCTAGTATGCTTTCCCTATGGCACCCACGTCCTCACTGTGGCCCAGGGAACAACACTGTGTACAGGATCACCCTTCCTGGCTGACTGAGCAGCACCATGCTAACTAAGGCCTCCGGATCACCTCTTTGAAAGCACAGTGAAAGGTAACCCACTGCTTTTTCTCCAGAGAGCTCGATGGCCAAAATATTCAACGGACTCCCTGAACACAGCACTAGCTGGTCTTTCGTAGGTGTCATGTCAGTGGCTCTCAGGGCAGAGTGTGGGCTGCAAGGAAAACACACTTCCCTCAGTGTGCGTTCCGGGTGCACTTACATGGCGGACCTCTCTCTATGCCACGCACAAACGAGAGAGACCCTGCAGTTTTCTAAATGTAGATAGATTTCCTGAACACTACTACGCTTAGAGAAGCTGCGAGGACACGTCGCAACCTCCCCAAAGCCTTATGTCCCAGAGACCAGCCACACGTTGCACATCACAACTTCCTCGGGTTCGAACTTCATCCGGGAAGTGGCCAGAGTGCCCCCTTCTGTCTGTTTTGGCTCGCTGGAAACTGATCGCTCTCAGGCAGTTTGGAACGTTCAGATTGGCCATGTATGTGCATCGTAGCAGGTCCCAGCTGTAAGGAGGACCGCTGCAGCCTCCACGCCGTTTGAAATAGTGTGCTGCTGCCAGTCTCACGTCCTGGAATGCCCTACGTAGGAAAAGGGCGTTTCCCTGAAGGCAATACGGTGCTTCCAGTTCCCTGCCAGCGGCATGGGAAAGGCGCCAATGCCTACAGGGAAAACGACACTGCCTGCCAGGCTCATAGTAAGGTCCATGTATTGCATTTGGAAGATTGGGCATACGTCATTCGCCAGGAAAACCTAGTCCATGGAGTGCCTTCAGTTAGTGAGCTTCTCTGAACTCTGGGATGACTGCGTCCTCCGCACCTCCCATGAAAGAACACTGAGACCTGAGTATCCCTTCCTGGGCGACTTCACAACCCTCAGGGATGTTTGGCCTCCGGGCATCTCTCCCTTCACGCCGAGTGAAAAGCAGCACACTGCTTTCTTCGTTGGGAAGCTAAGTGTCTGAGCTTTCTAAAGTCCACCCAAACAAGGGTCCAGCAGGTCTTTTAAGTTTACGGCCTAACCCAAGTCAGTGGGGACTTCACGCCACTCACCGCAGGCAGAACTGCCCTGCTACGAAGTTTCACCGGGGAAGGACAGGGTGCCGCTTCCGACCCTTTGACTGTGCCAGAAACTACACGTATTAGGCTCACTGCAACTTTGATATTGCTGACCTAGTGAGAAAAGCACTATTTTCCCCACTGGAGAGCAGAAGGCCTGTGGTGTCAAATTTCCCTGAGACAGTGCTGTTCTCTGTCTGCTCTTCACAGCTAGAGTGCCTTCACGGAGAACAGAGCGTCCTTGGAGAAACAGAGAGTGTCCTGTGCATTCCAGGCGGCACTCCAGATCACCCACTGCAAAAGGGAAATCTAAACCTCTCTCCACGGTTCAAAGGATCGATCGGATGGCCCATTTACACATCGAGGCGTTCAGCGGTTTTTCCACTGCCTTCTGGAGAAGTACTGCTGGATCTCTAGTATGCTTTTCCTATGGCACCCACGTCCTCACTGTGTCCCAGGGAACAACACTGTGTACAGGATCACCCTTCCTGGCTGACTAAGCAGCACCATGCTACCTAAGGACTCCGGATCACCTCTTTGAAAGCAGAGTGAAAGGCAACCCTCTGCTTTTTCTCCAGAGAGCTCGACGGCCAAAACGTTCAACGGACTCCCTGAACACAGCACTAGCTGCTCTTTCGTAGGTGTCATGTCAGTGGCTCTCAGGGCAGAGCGTGGGCTGCAAGGAAAACACACTTCCCTCAGTGTGCGTTCCGAGTGCACTTACATGGCAGACCTCTCTCTATGCCACGCAGAAACGAGAGAGGCCCTGCAGTTTTCTAAATGTAGATAGATTCGCCTGAACACTACTAGGATTAGAGAAGCTGCGAGGACATGTCGCAACCTCCCCAAAGCCTTATGTCCCAGAGACCAGCCACACGTTGCACATCACAACTTCCTCGGGTTCGAACTTCATCCAGGAAGGGGCCAGAGTGCCCCCTTCTGTCTGTTTTGGCTCGCTGGAAACTGATCGCTCTCGGGCAGTTTGGAACTTTCAGATTGGCCATGTATGTGCATGGTAGCACGTCCCAGCTGTAAGGAGGACCGCTGCAGCCTCCACGCCGCCTGAAACAGAGTGCTGCTGCCACTCTCACGTCCTGGAATGCCCTACGTAGGAAAAGGGCGTTTCCCTGAGGGCAGTACGGTGCTTCCAGTTCCCTGCAAGAGGCATGGGAAAGGCGCCAATGCCTAAAGGGAAAACGCCACTGCCTGCCAGGCTCATAGTAAGGACCATGTATTGCATTTGGAAGATTGGGCATACGTCATTCGCCAGGAAAACCTAGTCCATGGAGTGCCTTCAGTTAGTGAGCTTCTCTGAACTCTGGGATGACTGCGTCCTCCGCACCTCCCATGAAAGAACACTGAGACCTGAGTATCCCTTCCTGGGCGACTTCACAACCCTCAGGGATCTTTGGCCTCCGGGCATCTCTCCCTTAACGCCGAGTGAAATCAGCACACTGCTTTCTTCGTTGGAGAGCTAAGTGTCTGAGCTTTCTAAAGTCCACCCAAACACGGGTCCAGCAGGTCTTTTAAGTGTACGGCCAGTGGCTCACAGCACTGCACCAGGGCCACAATGAGAAAACACGCTCCTCAGTGTTTGTCTTGGGAAGCCTCACTGGCCTTCTCTCTAAGCCAAGCAGCCCGTTGACCTTCGAAGCAACCTGACAAAGGCACGGTTTGCCCCTGAAACACCCAGAGCCCTTTTATAAGGTGTACGGGCGTCGGAGCCTAACCCAAGTCAGTGGGGACGTCACGCCACTCGCCACAGGCAGAACTGCCCTGCTACGAAGTTTCACCGGGGAAGGACAGGGTGCCGCTTCCGACCCTTTGACTGTGCCAGAAACTACACGTATTAGGCTCACTGCAACTTTGATATTGCTGACCTAGTGAGAAAAGCACTATTTTCCCCACTGGAGAGCAGAAGGCCTGTGGTGTCAAATTTCCCTGAGACAGTGCTGTTCTCTGTCTGCTCTTCACAGCTAGAGTGCCTTCACGGAGAACAGAGCGTCCTTGGAGAAACAGAGAGTGTCCTGTGCATTCCAGGCGGCACTCCAGATCACCCACTGCAAAAGGGAAATCTAAACCTCTCTCCACGGTTCAAAGGATCGATCGGATGGCCCATTTACACATCGAGGCGTTCAGCGGTTTTTCCACTGCCTTCTGGAGAAGTACTGCTGGATCTCTAGTATGCTTTTCCTATGGCACCCACGTCCTCACTGTGTCCCAGGGAACAACACTGTGTACAGGATCACCCTTCCTGGCTGACTAAGCAGCACCATGCTACCTAAGGACTCCGGATCACCTCTTTGAAAGCAGAGTGAAAGGCAACCCTCTGCTTTTTCTCCAGAGAGCTCGACGGCCAAAACGTTCAACGGACTCCCTGAACACAGCACTAGCTGCTCTTTCGTAGGTGTCATGTCAGTGGCTCTCAGGGCAGAGCGTGGGCTGCAAGGAAAACACACTTCCCTCAGTGTGCGTTCCGAGTGCACTTACATGGCAGACCTCTCTCTATGCCACGCAGAAACGAGAGAGGCCCTGCAGTTTTCTAAATGTAGATAGATTCGCCTGAACACTACTAGGATTAGAGAAGCTGCGAGGACATGTCGCAACCTCCCCAAAGCCTTATGTCCCAGAGACCAGCCACACGTTGCACATCACAACTTCCTCGGGTTCGAACTTCATCCAGGAAGGGGCCAGAGTGCCCCCTTCTGTCTGTTTTGGCTCGCTGGAAACTGATCGCTCTCGGGCAGTTTGGAACTTTCAGATTGGCCATGTATGTGCATGGTAGCACGTCCCAGCTGTAAGGAGGACCGCTGCAGCCTCCACGCCGCCTGAAACAGAGTGCTGCTGCCACTCTCACGTCCTGGAATGCCCTACGTAGGAAAAGGGCGTTTCCCTGAGGGCAGTACGGTGCTTCCAGTTCCCTGCAAGAGGCATGGGAAAGGCGCCAATGCCTAAAGGGAAAACGCCACTGCCTGCCAGGCTCATAGTAAGGACCATGTATTGCATTTGGAAGATTGGGCATACGTCATTCGCCAGGAAAACCTAGTCCATGGAGTGCCTTCAGTTAGTGAGCTTCTCTGAACTCTGGGATGACTGCGTCCTCCGCACCTCCCATGAAAGAACACTGAGACCTGAGTATCCCTTCCTGGGCGACTTCACAACCCTCAGGGATCTTTGGCCTCCGGGCATCTCTCCCTTAACGCCGAGTGAAATCAGCACACTGCTTTCTTCGTTGGAGAGCTAAGTGTCTGAGCTTTCTAAAGTCCACCCAAACACGGGTCCAGCAGGTCTTTTAAGTGTACGGCCAGTGGCTCACAGCACTGCACCAGGGCCACAATGAGAAAACACGCTCCTCAGTGTTTGTCTTGGGAAGCCTCACTGGCCTTCTCTCTAAGCCAAGCAGCCCGTTGACCTTCGAAGCAACCTGACAAAGGCACGGTTTGCCCCTGAAACACCCAGAGCCCTTTTATAAGGTGTACGGGCGTCGGAGCCTAACCCAAGTCAGTGGGGACGTCACGCCACTCGCCACAGGCAGAACTGCCCTGCTACGAAGTTTCACCGGGGAAGGACAGGGTGCCGCTTCCGACCCTTTGACTGTGCCAGAAACTACACGTATTAGGCTCACTGCAACTTTGATATTGCTGACCTAGTGAGAAAAGCACTATTTTCCCCACTGGAGAGCAGAAGGCCTGTGGTGTCAAATTTCCCTGAGACAGTGCTGTTCTCTGTCTGCTCTTCACAGCTAGAGTGCCTTCACGGAGAACAGAGCGTCCTTGGAGAAACAGAGAGTGTCCTGTGCATTCCAGGCGGCACTCCAGATCACCCACTGCAAAAGGGAAATCTAAACCTCTCTCCACGGTTCAAAGGATCGATCGGATGGCCCATTTACACATCGAGGCGTTCAGCGGTTTTTCCACTGCCTTCTGGAGAAGTACTGCTGGATCTCTAGTATGCTTTTCCTATGGCACCCACGTCCTCACTGTGTCCCAGGGAACAACACTGTGTACAGGATCACCCTTCCTGGCTGACTAAGCAGCACCATGCTACCTAAGGACTCCGGATCACCTCTTTGAAAGCAGAGTGAAAGGCAACCCTCTGCTTTTTCTCCAGAGAGCTCGACGGCCAAAACGTTCAACGGACTCCCTGAACACAGCACTAGCTGCTCTTTCGTAGGTGTCATGTCAGTGGCTCTCAGGGCAGAGCGTGGGCTGCAAGGAAAACACACTTCCCTCAGTGTGCGTTCCGAGTGCACTTACATGGCAGACCTCTCTCTATGCCACGCAGAAACGAGAGAGGCCCTGCAGTTTTCTAAATGTAGATAGATTCGCCTGAACACTACTAGGATTAGAGAAGCTGCGAGGACATGTCACAACCTCCCCAAAGCCTTATGTCCCAGAGACCAGCCACACGTTGCACATCACAACTTCCTCGGCTTCGAACTTCATCCAGGAAGGGGCCAGAGTGCCCCCTTCTGTCTGTTTTGGCTCGCTGGAAACTGATCGCTCTCGGGCAGTTTGGAACTTTCAGATTGGCCATGTATGTGCATGGTAGCACGTCCCAGCTGTAAGGAGGACCGCTGCAGCCTCCACGCCGCCTGAAACAGAGTGCTGCTGCCACTCTCACGTCCTGGAATGCCCTACGTAGGAAAAGGGCGTTTCCCTGAGGGCAGTACGGTGCTTCCAGTTCCCTGCAAGAGGCATGGGAAAGGCGCCAATGCCTAAAGGGAAAACGCCACTGCCTGCCAGGCTCATAGTAAGGACCATGTATTGCATTTGGAAGATTGGGCATACGTCATTCGCCAGGAAAACCTAGTCCATGGAGTGCCTTCAGTTAGTGAGCTTCTCTGAACTCTGGGATGACTGCGTCCTCCGCACCTCCCATGAAAGAACACTGAGACCTGAGTATCCCTTCCTGGGCGACTTCACAACCCTCAGGGATCTTTGGCCTCCGGGCATCTCTCCCTTAACGCCGAGTGAAATCAGCACACTGCTTTCTTCGTTGGAGAGCTAAGTGTCTGAGCTTTCTAAAGTCCACCCAAACACGGGTCCAGCAGGTCTTTTAAGTGTACGGCCAGTGGCTCACAGCACTGCACCAGGGCCACAATGAGAAAACACGCTCCTCAGTGTTTGTCTTGGGAAGCCTCACTGGCCTTCTCTCTAAGCCAAGCAGCCCGTTGACCTTCGAAGCAACCTGACAAAGGCACGGTTTGCCCCTGAAACACCCAGAGCCCTTTTATAAGGTGTACGGGCGTCGGAGCCTAACCCAAGTCAGTGGGGACGTCACGCCACTCGCCGCAGGCAGAACTGCCCTGCTACGAAGTTTCACCGGGGAAGGACAGGGTGCCGCTTCCGACCCTTTGACTGTGCCAGAAACTACACGTATTAGGCTCACTGCAACTTTGATATTGCTGACCTAGTGAGAAAAGCACTATTTTCCCCACTGGAGAGCAGAAGGCCTGTGGTGTCAAATTTCCCTGAGACAGTGCTGTTCTCTGTCTGCTCTTCACAGCTAGAGTGCCTTCACGGAGAACAGAGCGTCCTTGGAGAAACAGAGAGTGCCCTGTGCATTCCAGGCGGCACTCCAGATCACCCACTGCAAAAGGGAAATCTAAACCTCTCTCCACGGTTCAAAGGATCGATCGGATGGCCCATTTACACATCGAGGCGTTCAGCGGTTTTTCCACTGCCTTCTGGAGAAGTACTGCTGGATCTCTAGTATGCTTTTCCTATGGCACCCACGTCCTCACTGTGTCCCAGGGAACAACACTGTGTACAGGATCACCCTTCCTGGCTGACTAAGCAGCACCATGCTACCTAAGGACTCCGGATCACCTCTTTGAAAGCAGAGTGAAAGGCAACCCTCTGCTTTTTCTCCAGAGAGCTCGACGGCCAAAACGTTCAACGGACTCCCTGAACACAGCACTAGCTGCTCTTTCGTAGGTGTCATGTCAGTGGCTCTCAGGGCAGAGCGTGGGCTGCAAGGAAAACACACTTCCCTCAGTGTGCGTTCCGAGTGCACTTACATGGCAGACCTCTCTCTATGCCACGCAGAAACGAGAGAGGCCCTGCAGTTTTCTAAATGTAGATAGATTCGCCTGAACACTACTAGGATTAGAGAAGCTGCGAGGACATGTCACAACCTCCCCAAAGCCTTATGTCCCAGAGACCAGCCACACGTTGCACATCACAACTTCCTCGGCTTCGAACTTCATCCAGGAAGGGGCCAGAGTGCCCCCTTCTGTCTGTTTTGGCTCGCTGGAAACTGATCGCTCTCGGGCAGTTTGGAACTTTCAGATTGGCCATGTATGTGCATGGTAGCACGTCCCAGCTGTAAGGAGGACCGCTGCAGCCTCCACGCCGCCTGAAACAGAGTGCTGCTGCCACTCTCACGTCCTGGAATGCCCTACGTAGGAAAAGGGCGTTTCCCTGAGGGCAGTACGGTGCTTCCAGTTCCCTGCAAGAGGCATGGGAAAGGCGCCAATGCCTAAAGGGAAAACGCCACTGCCTGCCAGGCTCATAGTAAGGACCATGTATTGCATTTGGAAGATTGGGCATACGTCATTCGCCAGGAAAACCTAGTCCATGGAGTGTCTTCAGTTAGTGAGCTTCTCTGAACTCTGGGATGACTGCGTCTTCCGCACCTCCCATGAAAGAATACTGAGACCTGAGTATCCCTTCCTGGGCGACTTCACAACCCTCAGGGATCTTTGGCCTCCGGGCATCTCTCCCTTAACGCCGAGTGAAATCAGCACACTGCTTTCTTCGTTGGAGAGCTAAGTGTCTGAGCTTTCTAAAGTCCACCCAAACACGGGTCCAGCAGGTCTTTTAAGTGTACGGCCAGTGGCTCACAGCACTGCACCAGGGCCACAATGAGAAAACACGCTCCTCAGTGTTTGTCTTGGGAAGCCTCACTGGCCTTCTCTTTAAGCCAAGCAGCCCGTTGACCTTCGAAGCAACCTGACAAAGGCACGGTTTGCCCCTGAAACACCCAGAGCCCTTTTATAAGGTGTACGGGCGTCGGAGCCTAACCCAAGTCAGTGGGGACGTCACGCCACTCGCCGCAGGCAGAACTGCCCTGCTACGAAGTTTCAACGGGGAAGGACAGGGTGCCGCTTCCGACCCTTTGACTGTGCCAGAAACTACATGTACTAGGCACACAGCAACTTTGATATTGCTGACCTAGTGAGAAAAGCACTATTTTCCCCACTGGAGAGCAGAAGGCCTGTGGTGTCAAATTTCCCGGAGACAGTGCTGTTCTCTGTCTGCTCTTCACAGCTAGAGTGCCTTCACGGAGAACAGAGCGTCCTTGGAGAAACAGAGAGTGTCCTGTGCATTCCAGGCGGCACTCCAGATCACCCACTGCAAAAGGGAAGTCGAAACCTCTCTCCAGGGTTCAAAGGATCGATCGGATGGCCCATTCACACATTGAGGCGTTCAGCGGTTTTTCCACTGCCTTCTGGAGAAGTACTGCTGGATCTCTAGTATGCTTTCCCTATGGCACCCACGTCCTCACTGTGGCCCAGGGAACAACACTGTGTACAGGATCACCCTTCCTGGCTGACTGAGCAGCACCATGCTAACTAAGGCCTCCGGATCACCTCTTTGAAAGCACAGTGAAAGGTAACCCACTGCTTTTTCTCCAGAGAGCTCGATGGCCAAAATATTCAACGGACTCCCTGAACACAGCACTAGCTGGTCTTTCGTAGGTGTCATGTCAGTGGCTCTCAGGGCAGAGTGTGGGCTGCAAGGAAAACACACTTCCCTCAGTGTGCGTTCCGGGTGCACTTACATGGCGGACCTCTCTCTATGCCACGCACAAACGAGAGAGACCCTGCAGTTTTCTAAATGTAGATAGATTTCCTGAACACTACTACGCTTAGAGAAGCTGCGAGGACACGTCGCAACCTCCCCAAAGCCTTATGTCCCAGAGACCAGCCACACGTTGCACATCACAACTTCCTCGGGTTCGAACTTCATCCGGGAAGGGGCCAGAGTGCCCCCTTCTGTCTGTTTTGGCTCGCTGGAAACTGATCGCTCTCAGGCAGTTTGGAACGTTCAGATTGGCCATGTATGTGCATCGTAGCAGGTCCCAGCTGTAAGGAGGACCGCTGCAGCCTCCACGCCGTTTGAAATAGTGTGCTGCTGCCAGTCTCACGTCCTGGAATGCCCTACGTAGGAAAAGGGCGTTTCCCTGAAGGCAATACGGTGCTTCCAGTTCCCTGCCAGCGGCATGGGAAAGGCGCCAATGCCTACAGGGAAAACGACACTGCCTGCCAGGCTCATAGTAAGGTCCATGTATTGCATTTGGAAGACTGGGCATACGTCATTCGCCAGGAAAACCTAGTCCATGGAGTGCCTTCAGTTAGTGAGCTTCTCTGAACTCTGGGATGACTGCGTCCTCCGCACCTCCCATGAAAGAACACTGAGACCTGAGTATCCCTTCCTGGGCGACTTCACAACCCTCAGGGATCTTTGGCCTCCGGGCATCTCTCCCTTCACGCCGAGTGAAAAGCAGCACACTGCTTTCTTCGTTGGGAAGCTAAGTGTCTGAGCTTTCTAAAGTCCACCCAAACAAGGGTCCAGCAGGTCTTTTAAGTTTACGGCCTAACCCAAGTCAGTGGGGACTTCACGCCACTCGCCGCAGGCAGAACTGCCCTGCTACGAAGTTTCAACGGGGAAGGACAGGGTGCCGCTTCCGACCCATTGACTATGCCAGAAACTACACGTATTAGGCTCACTGCAACTTTGATATTGCTGACCTAGTGAGAAAAGCACTATTTTCCCCACTGGAGAGCAGAAGGCCTGTGGTGTCAAATTTCCCTGAGACAGTGCTGTTCTCTGTCTGCTCTTCACAGCTAGAGTGCCTTCACGGAGAACAGAGCGTCCTTGGAGAAACAGAGAGTGTCCTGTGCATTCCAGGCGGCACTCCAGATCACCCACTGCAAAAGGGAAATCTAAACCTCTCTCCACGGTTCAAAGGATCGATCGGATGGCCCATTTACACATCGAGGCGTTCAGCGGTTTTTCCACTGCCTTCTGGAGAAGTACTGCTGGATCTCTAGTATGCTTTTCCTATGGCACCCACGTCCTCACTGTGTCGCAGGGAACAACACTGTGTACAGGATCACCCTTCCTGGCTGACTAAGCAGCACCATGCTACCTAAGACCTCCGGATCACCTCTTTGAAAGCAGAGTGAAAGGCAACCCTCTGCTTTTTCTCCAGAGAGTCGATGGCCAAAACGTTCAACGGACTCCCTGAACACAGCACTAGCTGCTCTTTCGTAGGTGTCATGTCAGTGGCTCTCAGGGCAGAGCGTGGGCTGCAAGGAAAACACACTTCCCTCAGTGTGCGTTCCGGGTGCACTTACATGGCAGACCTCTCTCTATGCCACGCACAAACGAGCTAGGCCCTGCAGTTTTCTAAATGTAGATAGATTCGCCTGAACACTACTAGGATTAGAGAAGCTGCGAGGACATGTCGCAACCTCCCCAAAGCCTTATGTCCCAGAGACCAGCTACACGTTGCACATCACAACTTCCTCGGGTTCGAACTTCATCCAGGAAGGGGCCAGAGTGCCCCCTTCTGTCTGTTTTGGCTCGCTGGAAACTGATCGCTCTCGGGCAGTTTGGAACTTTCAGATTGGCCATGTATGTGCATGGTAGCACGTCCCAGCTGTAAGGAGGACCGCTGCAGCCTCCACGCCGCCTGAAACAGAGTGCTGCTGCCACTCTCACGTCCTGGAATGCCCTACGTAGGAAAAGGGCGTTTCCCTGAGGGCAGTACGGTGCTTCCAGTTCCCTGCAAGAGGCATGGGAAAGGCGCCAATGCCTAAAGGGAAAACGCCACTGCCTGCCAGGCTCATAGTAAGGACCATGTATTGCATTTGGAAGATTGGGCATACGTCATTCGCCAGGAAAACCTAGTCCATGGAGTGCCTTCAGTTAGTGAGCTTCTCTGAACTCTGGGATGACTGCGTCCTCCGCACCTCCCATGAAAGAACACTGAGACCTGAGTATCCCTTCCTGGGCGACTTCACAACCCTCAGGGATCTTTGGCCTCCGGGCATCTCTCCCTTAACGCCGAGTGAAATCAGCACACTGCTTTCTTCGTTGGAGAGCTAAGTGTCTGAGCTTTCTAAAGTCCACCCAAACACGGGTCCAGCAGGTCTTTTAAGTGTACGGCCAGTGGCTCACAGCACTGCACCAGGGCCACAATGAGAAAACACGCTCCTCAGTGTTTGTCTTGGGAAGCCTCACTGGCCTTCTCTCTAAGCCAAGCAGCCCGTTGACCTTCGAAGCAACCTGACAAAGGCACGGTTTGCCCCTGAAACACCCAGAGCCCTTTTATAAGGTGTACGGGCGTCGGAGCCTAACCCAAGTCAGTGGGGACGTCACGCCATTCGCCGCAGGCAGAACTGCCCTGCTACGAAGTTTCACCGGGGAAGGACAGGGTGCCGCTTCCGACCCTTTGACTGTGCCAGAAACTACACGTATTAGGCTCACTGCAACTTTGATATTGCTGACCTAGTGAGAAAAGCACTATTTTCCCCACTGGAGAGCAGAAGGCCTGTGGTGTCAAATTTCCCTGAGACAGTGCTGTTCTCTGTCTGCTCTTCACAGCTAGAGTGCCTTCACGGAGAACAGAGCGTCCTTGGAGAAACAGAGAGTGTCCTGTGCATTCCAGGCGGCACTCCAGATCACCCACTGCAAAAGGGAAATCTAAACCTCTCTCCACGGTTCAAAGGATCGATCGGATGGCCCATTTACACATCGAGGCGTTCAGCGGTTTTTCCACTGCCTTCTGGAGAAGTACTGCTGGATCTCTAGTATGCTTTTCCTATGGCACCCACGTCCTCACTGTGTCCCAGGGAACAACACTGTGTACAGGATCACCCTTCCTGGCTGACTAAGCAGCACCATGCTACCTAAGGACTCCGGATCACCTCTTTGAAAGCAGAGTGAAAGGCAACCCTCTGCTTTTTCTCCAGAGAGCTCGACGGCCAAAACGTTCAACGGACTCCCTGAACACAGCACTAGCTGCTCTTTCGTAGGTGTCATGTCAGTGGCTCTCAGGGCAGAGCGTGGGCTGCAAGGAAAACACACTTCCCTCAGTGTGCGTTCCGGGTGCACTTACATGGCAGACCTCTCTCTATGCCACGCAGAAACGAGAGAGGCCCTGCAGTTTTCTAAATGTAGATAGATTCGCCTGAACACTACTAGGATTAGAGAAGCTGCGAGGACATGTCGCAACCTCCCCAAAGCCTTATGTCCCAGAGACCAGCCACACGTTGCACATCACAACTTCCTCGGGTTCGAACTTCATCCAGGAAGGGGCCAGAGTGCCCCCTTCTGTCTGTTTTGGCTCGCTGGAAACTGATCGCTCTCGGGCAGTTTGGAACTTTCAGATTGGCCATGTATGTGCATGGTAGCACGTCCCAGCTGTAAGGAGGACCGCTGCAGCCTCCACGCCGCCTGAAACAGAGTGCTGCTGCCACTCTCACGTCCTGGAATGCCCTACGTAGGAAAAGGGCGTTTCCCTGAGGGCAGTACGGTGCTTCCAGTTCCCTGCAAGAGGCATGGGAAAGGCGCCAATGCCTAAAGGGAAAACGCCACTGCCTGCCAGGCTCATAGTAAGGACCATGTATTGCATTTGGAAGATTGGGCATACGTCATTCGCCAGGAAAACCTAGTCCATGGAGTGTCTTCAGTTAGTGAGCTTCTCTGAACTCTGGGATGACTGCGTCTTCCGCACCTCCCATGAAAGAATACTGAGACCTGAGTATCCCTTCCTGGGCGACTTCACAACCCTCAGGGATCTTTGGCCTCCGGGCATCTCTCCCTTAACGCCGAGTGAAATCAGCACACTGCTTTCTTCGTTGGAGAGCTAAGTGTCTGAGCTTTCTAAAGTCCACCCAAACACGGGTCCAGCAGGTCTTTTAAGTGTACGGCCAGTGGCTCACAGCACTGCACCAGGGCCACAATGAGAAAACACGCTCCTCAGTGTTTGTCTTGGGAAGCCTCACTGGCCTTCTCTCTAAGCCAAGCAGCCCGTTGACCTTCGAAGCAACCTGACAAAGGCACGGTTTGCCCCTGAAACACCCAGAGCCCTTTTATAAGGTGTACGGGCGTCGGAGCCTAACCCAAGTCAGTGGGGACGTCACGCCACTCGCCGCGGGCAGAACTGCCCTGCTACGAAGTTTCACCGGGGAAGGACAGGGTGCCGCTTCCGACCCTTTGACTGTGCCAGAAACTACACGTATTAGGCTCACTGCAACTTTGATATTGCTGACCTAGTGAGAAAAGCACTATTTTCCCCACTGGAGAGCAGAAGGCCTGTGGTGTCAAATTTCCCTGAGACAGTGCTGTTCTCTGTCTGCTCTTCACAGCTAGAGTGCCTTCACGGAGAACAGAGCGTCCTTGGAGAAACAGAGAGTGTCCTGTGCATTCCAGGCGGCACTCCAGATCACCCACTGCAAAAGGGAAATCTAAACCTCTCTCCACGGTTCAAAGGATCGATCGGATGGCCCATTTACACATCGAGGCGTTCAGCGGTTTTTCCACTGCCTTCTGGAGAAGTACTGCTGGATCTCTAGTATGCTTTTCCTATGGCACCCACGTCCTCACTGTGTCCCAGGGAACAACACTGTGTACAGGATCACCCTTCCTGGCTGACTAAGCAGCACCATGCTACCTAAGGACTCCGGATCACCTCTTTGAAAGCAGAGTGAAAGGCAACCCTCTGCTTTTTCTCCAGAGAGCTCGACGGCCAAAACGTTCAACGGACTCCCTGAACACAGCACTAGCTGCTCTTTCGTAGGTGTCATGTCAGTGGCTCTCAGGGCAGAGCGTGGGCTGCAAGGAAAACACACTTCCCTCAGTGTGCGTTCCGAGTGCACTTACATGGCAGACCTCTCTCTATGCCACGCACAAACGAGAGAGGCCCTGCAGTTTTCTAAATGTAGATAGATTCGCCTGAACACTACTAGGATTAGAGAAGCTGCGAGGACATGTCGCAACCTCCCCAAAGCCTTATGTCCCAGAGACCAGCCACACGTTGCACATCACAACTTCCTCGGGTTCGAACTTCATCCAGGAAGGGGCCAGAGTGCCCCCTTCTGTCTGTTTTGGCTCGCTGGAAACTGATCGCTCTCGGGCAGTTTGGAACTTTCAGATTGGCCATGTATGTGCATGGTAGCACGTCCCAGCTGTAAGGAGGACCGCTGCAGCCTCCACGCCGCCTGAAACAGAGTGCTGCTGCCACTCTCACGTCCTGGAATGCCCTACGTAGGAAAAGGGCGTTTCCCTGAGGGCAGTACGGTGCTTCCAGTTCCCTGCAAGAGGCATGGGAAAGGCGCCAATGCCTAAAGGGAAAACGCCACTGCCTGCCAGGCTCATAGTAAGGACCATGTATTGCATTTGGAAGATTGGGCATACGTCATTCGCCAGGAAAACCTAGTCCATGGAGTGCCTTCAGTTAGTGAGCTTCTCTGAACTCTGGGATGACTGCGTCCTCCGCACCTCCCATGAAAGAACACTGAGACCTGAGTATCCCTTCCTGGGCGACTTCACAACCCTCAGGGATCTTTGGCCTCCGGGCATCTCTCCCTTAACGCCGAGTGAAATCAGCACACTGCTTTCTTCGTTGGAGAGCTAAGTGTCTGAGCTTTCTAAAGTCCACCCAAACATGGGTCCAGCAGGTCTTTTAAGTGTACGGCCAGTGGCTCACAGCACTGCACCAGGGCCACAATGAGAAAACACGCTCCTCAGTGTTTGTCTTGGGAAGCCTCACTGGCCTTCTCTCTAAGCCAAGCAGCCCGTTGACCTTCGAAGCAACCTGACAAAGGCACGGTTTGCCCCTGAAACACCCAGAGCCCTTTTATAAGGTGTACGGGCGTCGGAGCCTAACCCAAGTCAGTGGGGACGTCACGCCACTCGCCGCGGGCAGAACTGCCCTGCTACGAAGTTTCACCGGGGAAGGACAGGGTGCCGCTTCCGACCCTTTGACTGTGCCAGAAACTACACGTATTAGGCTCACTGCAACTTTGATATTGCTGACCTAGTGAGAAAAGCACTATTTTCCCCACTGGAGAGCAGAAGGCCTGTGGTGTCAAATTTCCCTGAGACAGTGCTGTTCTCTGTCTGCTCTTCACAGCTAGAGTGCCTTCACGGAGAACAGAGCGTCCTTGGAGAAACAGAGAGTGTCCTGTGCATTCCAGGCGGCACTCCAGATCACCCACTGCAAAAGGGAAATCTAAACCTCTCTCCACGGTTCAAAGGATCGATCGGATGGCCCATTTACACATCGAGGCGTTCAGCGGTTTTTCCACTGCCTTCTGGAGAAGTACTGCTGGATCTCTAGTATGCTTTTCCTATGGCACCCACGTCCTCACTGTGTCCCAGGGAACAACACTGTGTACAGGATCACCCTTCCTGGCTGACTAAGCAGCACCATGCTACCTAAGGACTCCGGATCACCTCTTTGAAAGCAGAGTGAAAGGCAACCCTCTGCTTTTTCTCCAGAGAGCTCGACGGCCAAAACGTTCAACGGACTCCCTGAACACAGCACTAGCTGCTCTTTCGTAGGTGTCATGTCAGTGGCTCTCAGGGCAGAGCGTGGGCTGCAAGGAAAACACACTTCCCTCAGTGTGCGTTCCGAGTGCACTTACATGGCAGACCTCTCTCTATGCCACGCAGAAACGAGAGAGGCCCTGCAGTTTTCTAAATGTAGATAGATTCGCCTGAACACTACTAGGATTAGAGAAGCTGCGAGGACATGTCGCAACCTCCCCAAAGCCTTATGTCCCAGAGACCAGCCACACGTTGCACATCACAACTTCCTCGGGTTCGAACTTCATCCAGGAAGGGGCCAGAGTGCCCCCTTCTGTCTGTTTTGGCTCGCTGGAAACTGATCGCTCTCGGGCAGTTTGGAACTTTCAGATTGGCCATGTATGTGCATGGTAGCACGTCCCAGCTGTAAGGAGGACCGCTGCAGCCTCCACGCCGCCTGAAACAGAGTGCTGCTGCCACTCTCACGTCCTGGAATGCCCTACGTAGGAAAAGGGCGTTTCCCTGAGGGCAGTACGGTGCTTCCAGTTCCCTGCAAGAGGCATGGGAAAGGCGCCAATGCCTAAAGGGAAAACGCCACTGCCTGCCAGGCTCATAGTAAGGACCATGTATTGCATTTGGAAGATTGGGCATACGTCATTCGCCAGGAAAACCTAGTCCATGGAGTGCCTTCAGTTAGTGAGCTTCTCTGAACTCTGGGATGACTGCGTCCTCCGCACCTCCCATGAAAGAACACTGAGACCTGAGTATCCCTTCCTGGGCGACTTCACAACCCTCAGGGATCTTTGGCCTCCGGGCATCTCTCCCTTAACGCCGAGTGAAATCAGCACACTGCTTTCTTCGTTGGAGAGCTAAGTGTCTGAGCTTTCTAAAGTCCACCCAAACACGGGTCCAGCAGGTCTTTTAAGTGTACGGCCAGTGGCTCACAGCACTGCACCAGGGCCACAATGAGAAAACACGCTCCTCAGTGTTTGTCTTGGGAAGCCTCACTGGCCTTCTCTCTAAGCCAAGCAGCCCGTTGACCTTCGAAGCAACCTGACAAAGGCACGGTTTGCCCCTGAAACACCCAGAGCCCTTTTATAAGGTGTACGGGCGTCGGAGCCTAACCCAAGTCAGTGGGGACGTCACGCCACTCGCCGCGGGCAGAACTGCCCTGCTACGAAGTTTCACCGGGGAAGGACAGGGTGCCGCTTCCGACCCTTTGACTGTGCCAGAAACTACACGTATTAGGCTCACTGCAACTTTGATATTGCTGACCTAGTGAGAAAAGCACTATTTTCCCCACTGGAGAGCAGAAGGCCTGTGGTGTCAAATTTCCCTGAGACAGTGCTGTTCTCTGTCTGCTCTTCACAGCTAGAGTGCCTTCACGGAGAACAGAGCGTCCTTGGAGAAACAGAGAGTGTCCTGTGCATTCCAGGCGGCACTCCAGATCACCCACTGCAAAAGGGAAATCTAAACCTCTCTCCACGGTTCAAAGGATCGATCGGATGGCCCATTTACACATCGAGGCGTTCAGCGGTTTTTCCACTGCCTTCTGGAGAAGTACTGCTGGATCTCTAGTATGCTTTTCCTATGGCACCCACGTCCTCACTGTGTCCCAGGGAACAACACTGTGTACAGGATCACCCTTCCTGGCTGACTAAGCAGCACCATGCTACCTAAGGACTCCGGATCACCTCTTTGAAAGCAGAGTGAAAGGCAACCCTCTGCTTTTTCTCCAGAGAGCTCGACGGCCAAAACGTTCAACGGACTCCCTGAACACAGCACTAGCTGCTCTTTCGTAGGTGTCATGTCAGTGGCTCTCAGGGCAGAGCGTGGGCTGCAAGGAAAACACACTTCCCTCAGTGTGCGTTCCGAGTGCACTTACATGGCAGACCTCTCTCTATGCCACGCAGAAACGAGAGAGGCCCTGCAGTTTTCTAAATGTAGATAGATTCGCCTGAACACTACTAGGATTAGAGAAGCTGCGAGGACATGTCGCAACCTCCCCAAAGCCTTATGTCCCAGAGACCAGCCACACGTTGCACATCACAACTTCCTCGGGTTCGAACTTCATCCAGGAAGGGGCCAGAGTGCCCCCTTCTGTCTGTTTTGGCTCGCTGGAAACTGATCGCTCTCGGGCAGTTTGGAACTTTCAGATTGGCCATGTATGTGCATGGTAGCACGTCCCAGCTGTAAGGAGGACCGCTGCAGCCTCCACGCCGCCTGAAACAGAGTGCTGCTGCCACTCTCACGTCCTGGAATGCCCTACGTAGGAAAAGGGCGTTTCCCTGAGGGCAGTACGGTGCTTCCAGTTCCCTGCAAGAGGCATGGGAAAGGCGCCAATGCCTAAAGGGAAAACGCCACTGCCTGCCAGGCTCATAGTAAGGACCATGTATTGCATTTGGAAGATTGGGCATACGTCATTCGCCAGGAAAACCTAGTCCATGGAGTGCCTTCAGTTAGTGAGCTTCTCTGAACTCTGGGATGACTGCGTCCTCCGCACCTCCCATGAAAGAACACTGAGACCTGAGTATCCCTTCCTGGGCGACTTCACAACCCTCAGGGATCTTTGGCCTCCGGGCATCTCTCCCTTAACGCCGAGTGAAATCAGCACACTGCTTTCTTCGTTGGAGAGCTAAGTGTCTGAGCTTTCTAAAGTCCACCCAAACACGGGTCCAGCAGGTCTTTTAAGTGTACGGCCAGTGGCTCACAGCACTGCACCAGGGCCACAATGAGAAAACACGCTCCTCAGTGTTTGTCTTGGGAAGCCTCACTGGCCTTCTCTCTAAGCCAAGCAGCCCGTTGACCTTCGAAGCAACCTGACAAAGGCACGGTTTGCCCCTGAAACACCCAGAGCCCTTTTATAAGGTGTACGGGCGTCGGAGCCTAACCCAAGTCAGTGGGGACGTCACGCCACTCGCCGCGGGCAGAACTGCCCTGCTACGAAGTTTCACCGGGGAAGGACAGGGTGCCGCTTCCGACCCTTTGACTGTGCCAGAAACTACACGTATTAGGCTCACTGCAACTTTGATATTGCTGACCTAGTGAGAAAAGCACTATTTTCCCCACTGGAGAGCAGAAGGCCTGTGGTGTCAAATTTCCCTGAGACAGTGCTGTTCTCTGTCTGCTCTTCACAGCTAGAGTGCCTTCACGGAGAACAGAGCGTCCTTGGAGAAACAGAGAGTGTCCTGTGCATTCCAGGCGGCACTCCAGATCACCCACTGCAAAAGGGAAATCTAAACCTCTCTCCACGGTTCAAAGGATCGATCGGATGGCCCATTTACACATCGAGGCGTTCAGCGGTTTTTCCACTGCCTTCTGGAGAAGTACTGCTGGATCTCTAGTATGCTTTTCCTATGGCACCCACGTCCTCACTGTGTCGCAGGGAACAACACTGTGTACAGGATCACCCTTCCTGGCTGACTAAGCAGCACCATGCTACCTAAGGACTCCGGATCACCTCTTTGAAAGCAGAGTGAAAGGCAACCCTCTGCTTTTTCTCCAGAGAGCTCGACGGCCAAAACGTTCAACGGACTCCCTGAACACAGCACTAGCTGCTCTTTCGTAGGTGTCATGTCAGTGGCTCTCAGGGCAGAGCGTGGGCTGCAAGGAAAACACACTTCCCTCAGTGTGCGTTCCGAGTGCACTTACATGGCAGACCTCTCTCTATGCCACGCAGAAACGAGAGAGGCCCTGCAGTTTTCTAAATGTAGATAGATTCGCCTGAACACTACTAGGATTAGAGAAGCTGCGAGGACATGTCGCAACCTCCCCAAAGCCTTATGTCCCAGAGACCAGCCACACGTTGCACATCACAACTTCCTCGGGTTCGAACTTCATCCAGGAAGGGGCCAGAGTGCCCCCTTCTGTCTGTTTTGGCTCGCTGGAAACTGATCGCTCTCGGGCAGTTTGGAACTTTCAGATTGGCCATGTATGTGCATGGTAGCACGTCCCAGCTGTAAGGAGGACCGCTGCAGCCTCCACGCCGCCTGAAACAGAGTGCTGCTGCCACTCTCACGTCCTGGAATGCCCTACGTAGGAAAAGGGCGTTTCCCTGAGGGCAGTACGGTGCTTCCAGTTCCCTGCAAGAGGCATGGGAAAGGCGCCAATGCCTAAAGGGAAAACGCCACTGCCTGCCAGGCTCATAGTAAGGACCATGTATTGCATTTGGAAGATTGGGCATACGTCATTCGCCAGGAAAACCTAGTCCATGGAGTGCCTTCAGTTAGTGAGCTTCTCTGAACTCTGGGATGACTGCGTCCTCCGCACCTCCCATGAAAGAACACTGAGACCTGAGTATCCCTTCCTGGGCGACTTCACAACCCTCAGGGATCTTTGGCCTCCGGGCATCTCTCCCTTAACGCCGAGTGAAATCAGCACACTGCTTTCTTCGTTGGAGAGCTAAGTGTCTGAGCTTTCTAAAGTCCACCCAAACACGGGTCCAGCAGGTCTTTTAAGTGTACGGCCAGTGGCTCACAGCACTGCACCAGGGCCACAATGAGAAAACACGCTCCTCAGTGTTTGTCTTGGGAAGCCTCACTGGCCTTCTCTCTAAGCCAAGCAGCCCGTTGACCTTCGAAGCAACCTGACAAAGGCACGGTTTGCCCCTGAAACACCCAGAGCCCTTTTATAAGGTGTACGGGCGTCGGAGCCTAACCCAAGTCAGTGGGGACGTCACGCCACTCGCCGCGGGCAGAACTGCCCTGCTACGAAGTTTCACCGGGGAAGGACAGGGTGCCGCTTCCGACCCTTTGACTGTGCCAGAAACTACACGTATTAGGCTCACTGCAACTTTGATATTGCTGACCTAGTGAGAAAAGCACTATTTTCCCCACTGGAGGGCAGAAGGCCTGTGGTGTCAAATTTCCCGGAGACAGTGCTGTTCTCTGTCTGCTCTTCACAGCTAGAGTGCCTTCACGGAGAACAGAGCGTCCTTGGAGAAACAGAGAGTGTCCTGTGCATTCCAGGCGGCACTCCAGATCACCCACTGCAAAAGGGAAATCTAAACCTCTCTCCACGGTTCAAAGGATCGATCGGATGGCCCATTTACACATCGAGGCGTTCAGCGGTTTTTCCACTGCCTTCTGGAGAAGTACTGCTGGATCTCTAGTATGCTTTTCCTATGGCACCCACGTCCTCACTGTGTCCCAGGGAACAACACTGTGTACAGGATCACCCTTCCTGGCTGACTAAGCAGCACCATGCTACCTAAGGACTCCGGATCACCTCTTTGAAAGCAGAGTGAAAGGCAACCCTCTGCTTTTTCTCCAGAGAGCTCGACGGCCAAAACGTTCAACGGACTCCCTGAACACAGCACTAGCTGCTCTTTCGTAGGTGTCATGTCAGTGGCTCTCAGGGCAGAGCGTGGGCTGCAAGGAAAACACACTTCCCTCAGTGTGCGTTCCGAGTGCACTTACATGGCAGACCTCTCTCTATGCCACGCAGAAACGAGAGAGGCCCTGCAGTTTTCTAAATGTAGATAGATTCGCCTGAACACTACTAGGATTAGAGAAGCTGCGAGGACATGTCGCAACCTCCCCAAAGCCTTATGTCCCAGAGACCAGCCACACGTTGCACATCACAACTTCCTCGGGTTCGAACTTCATCCAGGAAGGGGCCAGAGTGCCCCCTTCTGTCTGTTTTGGCTCGCTGGAAACTGATCGCTCTCGGGCAGTTTGGAACTTTCAGATTGGCCATGTATGTGCATGGTAGCACGTCCCAGCTGTAAGGAGGACCGCTGCAGCCTCCACGCCGCCTGAAACAGAGTGCTGCTGCCACTCTCACGTCCTGGAATGCCCTACGTAGGAAAAGGGCGTTTCCCTGAGGGCAGTACGGTGCTTCCAGTTCCCTGCAAGAGGCATGGGAAAGGCGCCAATGCCTAAAGGGAAAACGCCACTGCCTGCCAGGCTCATAGTAAGGACCATGTATTGCATTTGGAAGATTGGGCATACGTCATTCGCCAGGAAAACCTAGTCCATGGAGTGCCTTCAGTTAGTGAGCTTCTCTGAACTCTGGGATGACTGCGTCCTCCGCACCTCCCATGAAAGAACACTGAGACCTGAGTATCCCTTCCTGGGCGACTTCACAACCCTCAGGGATCTTTGGCCTCCGGGCATCTCTCCCTTCACGCCGAGTGGAAAGCAGCACACTGCTTTCTTCGTTGGGAAGCTAAGTGTCTGAGCTTTCTAAAGTCCACCCAAACAAGGGTCCAGCAGGTCTTTTAAGTTTACGGCCTAACCCAAGTCAGTGGGGACTTCACGCCACTCGCCGCAGGCAGAACTGCCCTGCTACGAAGTTTCAACGGGGAAGGACAGGGTGCCGCTTCCGACCCTTTGACTGTGCCAGAAACTACACGTATTAGGCTCAGTGCAACTTTGATATTGCTGACCTAGTGAGAAAAGCACTATTTTCCCCACTGGAGGGCAGAAGGCCTGTGGTGTCAAATTTCCCGGAGACAGTGCTGTTCTCTGTCTGCTCTTCACAGCTAGAGTGCCTTCACGGAGAACAGAGCGTCCTTGGAGAAACAGAGAGTGTCCTGTGCATTCCAGGCGGCACTCCAGATCACCCACTGCAAAAGGGAAATCTAAACCTCTCTCCACGGTTCAAAGGATCGATCGGATGGCCCATTTACACATCGAGGCGTTCAGCGGTTTTTCCACTGCCTTCTGGAGAAGTACTGCTGGATCTCTAGTATGCTTTCCCTATGGCACCCACGTCCTCACTGTGGCCCAGGGAACAACACTGTGTACAGGATCACCCTTCCTGGCTGACTGAGCAGCACCATGCTAACTAAGGCCTCCGGATCACCTCTTTGAAAGCACAGTGAAAGGTAACCCACTGCTTTTTCTCCAGAGAGCTCGATGGCCAAAATATTCAACGGACTCCCTGAACACAGCACTAGCTGGTCTTTCGTAGGTGTCATGTCAGTGGCTCTCAGGGCAGAGTGTGGGCTGCAAGGAAAACACACTTCCCTCAGTGTGCGTTCCGGGTGCACTTACATGGCGGACCTCTCTCTATGCCACGCACAAACGAGAGAGACCCTGCAGTTTTCTAAATGTAGATAGATTTCCTGAACACTACTACGCTTAGAGAAGCTGCGAGGACACGTCGCAACCTCCCCAAAGCCTTATGTCCCAGAGACCAGCCACACGTTGCACATCACAACTTCCTCGGGTTCGAACTTCATCCGGGAAGTGGCCAGAGTGCCCCCTTCTGTCTGTTTTGGCTCGCTGGAAACTGATCGCTCTCAGGCAGTTTGGAACGTTCAGATTGGCCATGTATGTGCATCGTAGCAGGTCCCAGCTGTAAGGAGGACCGCTGCAGCCTCCACGCCGTTTGAAATAGTGTGCTGCTGCCAGTCTCACGTCCTGGAATGCCCTACGTAGGAAAAGGGCGTTTCCCTGAAGGCAATACGGTGCTTCCAGTTCCCTGCCAGCGGCATGGGAAAGGCGCCAATGCCTACAGGGAAAACGACACTGCCTGCCAGGCTCATAGTAAGGTCCATGTATTGCATTTGGAAGACTGGGCATACGTCATTCGCCAGGAAAACCTAGTCCATGGAGTGCCTTCAGTTAGTGAGCTTCTCTGAACTCTGGGATGACTGCATCCTCCGCACCTCCCATGAAAGAACACTGAGACCTGAGTATCCCTTCCTGGGCGACTTCACAACCCTCAGGGATCTTTGGCCTCCGGGCATCTCTCCCTTCACGCCGAGTGAAAAGCAGCACACTGCTTTCTTCGTTGGGAAGCTAAGTGTCTGAGCTTTCTAAAGTCCACCCAAACAAGGGTCCAGCAGGTCTTTTAAGTTTACGGCCTAACCCAAGTCAGTGGGGACTTCACGCCACTCGCCGCAGGCAGAACTGCCCTGCTACGAAGTTTCAACGGGGAAGGACAGGGTGCCGCTTCCGACCCATTGACTGTGCCAGAAACTACACGTATTAGGCTCACTGCAACTTTGATATTGCTGACCTAGTGAGAAAAGCACTATTTTCCCCACTGGAGAGCAGAAGGCCTGTGGTGTCAAATTTCCCGGAGACAGTGCTGTTCTCTGTCTGCTCTTCACAGCTAGAGTGCCTTCACGGAGAACAGAGCGTCCTTGGAGAAACAGAGAGTGTCCTGTGCATTCCAGGCGGCACTCCAGATCACCCACTGCAAAAGGGAAATCTAAACCTCTCTCCACGGTTCAAAGGATCGATCGGATGGCCCATTTACACATCGAGGCGTTCAGCGGTTTTTCCACTGCCTTCTGGAGAAGTACTGCTGGATCTCTAGTATGCTTTTCCTATGGCACCCACGTCCTCACTGTGTCGCAGGGAACAACACTGTGTACAGGATCACCCTTCCTGGCTGACTAAGCAGCACCATGCTACCTAAGACCTCCGGATCACCTCTTTGAAAGCAGAGTGAAAGGCAACCCTCTGCTTTTTCTCCAGAGAGTCGATGGCCAAAACATTCAACGGACTCCCTGAACACAGCACTAGCTGCTCTTTCGTAGGTGTCATGTCAGTGGCTCTCAGGGCAGAGCGTGGGCTGCAAGGAAAACACACTTCCCTCAGTGTGCGTTCCGGGTGCACTTACATGGCAGACCTCTCTCTATGCCACGCACAAACGAGCTAGGCCCTGCAGTTTTCTAAATGTAGATAGATTCGCCTGAACACTACTAGGCTTAGAGAAGCTGCGAGGACACGTCGCAAACTCCCCAAAGCCTTATGTCCCAGAGACCAGCTACACGTTGCACATCACAACTTCCTCGGGTTCGAACTTCATCCGGGAAGTGGCCAGAGGGCCCCCTTCTGTCTGTTTTGGCTCGCTGGAAACTGATCGCTCTCGGGCAGTTTGGAACTTTCAGATTGGCCATGTATGTGCATGGTAGCACATCCCAGCTGTAAGGAGGACCGCTGCAGCCTCCACGCCGCCTGAAACAGAGTGCTGCTGCCACTCTCACGTCCTGGAATGCCGTACGTAGGAAAAGGGCGTTTCCCTGAGGGCAGTACGGTGCTTCCAGTTCCCTGCAAGAGGCATGGGAAAGGCGCCAATGCCTAAAGGGAAAACGCCACTGCCTGCCAGGCTCATAGTAAGGACCATGTATTGCATTTGGAAGATTGGGCATACGTCATTCGCCAGGAAAACCTAGTCCATGGAGTGCCTTCAGTTAGTGAGCTTCTCTGAACTCTGGGATGACTGCGTCCTCCGCACCTCCCATGAAAGAACACTGAGACCTGAGTATCCCTTCCTGGGCGACTTCACAACCCTCAGGGATCTTTGGCCTCCGGGCATCTCTCCCTTCACGCCGAGTGAAAAGCAGCACACTGCTTTCTTCGTTGGAGAGCTAAGTGTCTGAGCTTTCTAAAGTCCACCCAAACACGGGTCCAGCAGGTCTTTTAAGTGTAAGGCCAGTGGCTCACAGCACTGCACCAGGGCCACAATGAGAAAACACGCTCCTCAGTGTTTGTCTTGGGAAGCCTCACTGGCCTTCTCTCTAAGCCAAGCAGCCCGTTGACCTTCGAAGCAACCTGACAAAGGCACGGTTTGCCCCTGAAACACCCAGAGCCCTTTTATAAGGTGTACGGGCGTCGGAGCCTAACCCAAGTCAGTGGGGACGTCACGCCACTCGCCGCGGGCAGAACTGCCCTGCTACGAAGTTTCACCGGGGAAGGACAGGGTGCCGCTTCCGACCCTTTGACTGTGCCAGAAACTACACGTATTAGGCTCACTGCAACTTTGATATTGCTGACCTAGTGAGAAAAGCACTATTTTCCCCACTGGAGAGCAGAAGGCCTGTGGTGTCAAATTTCCCTGAGACAGTGCTGTTCTCTGTCTGCTCTTCACAGCTAGAGTGCCTTCACGGAGAACAGAGCGTCCTTGGAGAAACAGAGAGTGTCCTGTGCATTCCAGGCGGCACTCCAGATCACCCACTGCAAAAGGGAAATCTAAACCTCTCTCCACGGTTCAAAGGATCGATCGGATGGCCCATTTACACATCGAGGCGTTCAGCGGTTTTTCCACTGCCTTCTGGAGAAGTACTGCTGGATCTCTAGTATGCTTTCCCTATGGCACCCACGTCCTCACTGTGGCCCAGGGAACAACACTGTGTACAGGATCACCCTTCCTGGCTGACTGAGCAGCACCATGCTAACTAAGGCCTCCGGATCACCTCTTTGAAAGCACAGTGAAAGGTAACCCACTGCTTTTTCTCCAGAGAGCTCGATGGCCAAAATATTCAACGGACTCCCTGAACACAGCACTAGCTGGTCTTTCGTAGGTGTCATGTCAGTGGCTCTCAGGGCAGAGTGTGGGCTGCAAGGAAAACACACTTCCCTCAGTGTGCGTTCCGGGTGCACTTACATGGCGGACCTCTCTCTATGCCACGCACAAACGAGAGAGACCCTGCAGTTTTCTAAATGTAGATAGATTTCCTGAACACTACTACGCTTAGAGAAGCTGCGAGGACACGTCGCAACCTACCCAAAGCCTTATGTCCCAGAGACCAGCCACACGTTGCACATCACAACTTCCTCGGGTTCGAACTTCATCCGGGAAGTGGCCAGAGTGCCCCCTTCTGTCTGTTTTGGCTCGCTGGAAACTGATCGCTCTCAGGCAGTTTGGAACGTTCAGATTGGCCATGTATGTGCATCGTAGCAGGTCCCAGCTGTAAGGAGGACCGCTGCAGCCTCCACGCCGTTTGAAATAGTGTGCTGCTGCCAGTCTCACGTCCTGGAATGCCCTACGTAGGAAAAGGGCGTTTCCCTGAAGGCAATACGGTGCTTCCAGTTCCCTGCCAGCGACATGGGAAAGGCGCCAATGCCTACAGGGAAAACGACACTGCCTGCCAGGCTCATAGTAAGGTCCATGTATTGCATTTGGAAGATTGGGCATACGTCATTCGCCAGGAAAACCTAGTCCATGGAGTGCCTTCAGTTAGTGAGCTTCTCTGAACTCTGGGATGACTGCGTCCTCCGCACCTCCCATGAAAGAACACTGAGACCTGAGTATCCCTTCCTGGGCGACTTCACAACCCTCAGGGATGTTTGGCCTCCGGGCATCTCTCCCTTCACGCCGAGTGAAAAGCAGCACACTGCTTTCTTCGTTGGGAAGCTAAGTGTCTGAGCTTTCTAAAGTCCACCCAAACAAGGGTCCAGCAGGTCTTTTAAGTTTACGGCCTAACCCAAGTCAGTGGGGACTTCACGCCACTCACCGCAGGCAGAACTGCCCTGCTACGAAGTTTCACCGGGGAAGGACAGGGTGCCGCTTCCGACCCTTTGACTGTGCCAGAAACTACACGTATTAGGCTCACTGCAACTTTGATATTGCTGACCTAGTGAGAAAAGCACTATTTTCCCCACTGGAGAGCAGAAGGCCTGTGGTGTCAAATTTCCCTGAGACAGTGCTGTTCTCTGTCTGCTCTTCACAGCTAGAGTGCCTTCACGGAGAACAGAGCGTCCTTGGAGAAACAGAGAGTGTCCTGTGCATTCCAGGCGGCACTCCAGATCACCCACTGCAAAAGGGAAATCTAAACCTCTCTCCACGGTTCAAAGGATCGATCGGATGGCCCATTTACACATCGAGGCGTTCAGCGGTTTTTCCACTGCCTTCTGGAGAAGTACTGCTGGATCTCTAGTATGCTTTTCCTATGGCACCCACGTCCTCACTGTGTCCCAGGGAACAACACTGTGTACAGGATCACCCTTCCTGGCTGACTAAGCAGCACCATGCTACCTAAGGACTCCGGATCACCTCTTTGAAAGCAGAGTGAAAGGCAACCCTCTGCTTTTTCTCCAGAGAGCTCGACGGCCAAAACGTTCAACGGACTCCCTGAACACAGCACTAGCTGCTCTTTCGTAGGTGTCATGTCAGTGGCTCTCAGGGCAGAGCGTGGGCTGCAAGGAAAACACACTTCCCTCAGTGTGCGTTCCGAGTGCACTTACATGGCAGACCTCTCTCTATGCCACGCAGAAACGAGAGAGGCCCTGCAGTTTTCTAAATGTAGATAGATTCGCCTGAACACTACTAGGATTAGAGAAGCTGCGAGGACATGTCGCAACCTCCCCAAAGCCTTATGTCCCAGAGACCAGCCACACGTTGCACATCACAACTTCCTCGGGTTCGAACTTCATCCAGGAAGGGGCCAGAGTGCCCCCTTCTGTCTGTTTTGGCTCGCTGGAAACTGATCGCTCTCGGGCAGTTTGGAACTTTCAGATTGGCCATGTATGTGCATGGTAGCACGTCCCAGCTGTAAGGAGGACCGCTGCAGCCTCCACGCCGCCTGAAACAGAGTGCTGCTGCCACTCTCACGTCCTGGAATGCCCTACGTAGGAAAAGGGCGTTTCCCTGAGGGCAGTACGGTGCTTCCAGTTCCCTGCAAGAGGCATGGGAAAGGCGCCAATGCCTAAAGGGAAAACGCCACTGCCTGCCAGGCTCATAGTAAGGACCATGTATTGCATTTGGAAGATTGGGCATACGTCATTCGCCAGGAAAACCTAGTCCATGGAGTGCCTTCAGTTAGTGAGCTTCTCTGAACTCTGGGATGACTGCGTCCTCCGCACCTCCCATGAAAGAACACTGAGACCTGAGTATCCCTTCCTGGGCGACTTCACAACCCTCAGGGATCTTTGGCCTCCGGGCATCTCTCCCTTAACGCCGAGTGAAATCAGCACACTGCTTTCTTCGTTGGAGAGCTAAGTGTCTGAGCTTTCTAAAGTCCACCCAAACACGGGTCCAGCAGGTCTTTTAAGTGTACGGCCAGTGGCTCACAGCACTGCACCAGGGCCACAATGAGAAAACACGCTCCTCAGTGTTTGTCTTGGGAAGCCTCACTGGCCTTCTCTCTAAGCCAAGCAGCCCGTTGACCTTCGAAGCAACCTGACAAAGGCACGGTTTGCCCCTGAAACACCCAGAGCCCTTTTATAAGGTGTACGGGCGTCGGAGCCTAACCCAAGTCAGTGGGGACGTCACGCCACTCGCCACAGGCAGAACTGCCCTGCTACGAAGTTTCACCGGGGAAGGACAGGGTGCCGCTTCCGACCCTTTGACTGTGCCAGAAACTACACGTATTAGGCTCACTGCAACTTTGATATTGCTGACCTAGTGAGAAAAGCACTATTTTCCCCACTGGAGAGCAGAAGGCCTGTGGTGTCAAATTTCCCTGAGACAGTGCTGTTCTCTGTCTGCTCTTCACAGCTAGAGTGCCTTCACGGAGAACAGAGCGTCCTTGGAGAAACAGAGAGTGTCCTGTGCATTCCAGGCGGCACTCCAGATCACCCACTGCAAAAGGGAAATCTAAACCTCTCTCCACGGTTCAAAGGATCGATCGGATGGCCCATTTACACATCGAGGCGTTCAGCGGTTTTTCCACTGCCTTCTGGAGAAGTACTGCTGGATCTCTAGTATGCTTTTCCTATGGCACCCACGTCCTCACTGTGTCCCAGGGAACAACACTGTGTACAGGATCACCCTTCCTGGCTGACTAAGCAGCACCATGCTACCTAAGGACTCCGGATCACCTCTTTGAAAGCAGAGTGAAAGGCAACCCTCTGCTTTTTCTCCAGAGAGCTCGACGGCCAAAACGTTCAACGGACTCCCTGAACACAGCACTAGCTGCTCTTTCGTAGGTGTCATGTCAGTGGCTCTCAGGGCAGAGCGTGGGCTGCAAGGAAAACACACTTCCCTCAGTGTGCGTTCCGAGTGCACTTACATGGCAGACCTCTCTCTATGCCACGCAGAAACGAGAGAGGCCCTGCAGTTTTCTAAATGTAGATAGATTCGCCTGAACACTACTAGGATTAGAGAAGCTGCGAGGACATGTCACAACCTCCCCAAAGCCTTATGTCCCAGAGACCAGCCACACGTTGCACATCACAACTTCCTCGGCTTCGAACTTCATCCAGGAAGGGGCCAGAGTGCCCCCTTCTGTCTGTTTTGGCTCGCTGGAAACTGATCGCTCTCGGGCAGTTTGGAACTTTCAGATTGGCCATGTATGTGCATGGTAGCACGTCCCAGCTGTAAGGAGGACCGCTGCAGCCTCCACGCCGCCTGAAACAGAGTGCTGCTGCCACTCTCACGTCCTGGAATGCCCTACGTAGGAAAAGGGCGTTTCCCTGAGGGCAGTACGGTGCTTCCAGTTCCCTGCAAGAGGCATGGGAAAGGCGCCAATGCCTAAAGGGAAAACGCCACTGCCTGCCAGGCTCATAGTAAGGACCATGTATTGCATTTGGAAGATTGGGCATACGTCATTCGCCAGGAAAACCTAGTCCATGGAGTGTCTTCAGTTAGTGAGCTTCTCTGAACTCTGGGATGACTGCGTCTTCCGCACCTCCCATGAAAGAATACTGAGACCTGAGTATCCCTTCCTGGGCGACTTCACAACCCTCAGGGATCTTTGGCCTCCGGGCATCTCTCCCTTAACGCCGAGTGAAATCAGCACACTGCTTTCTTCGTTGGAGAGCTAAGTGTCTGAGCTTTCTAAAGTCCACCCAAACACGGGTCCAGCAGGTCTTTTAAGTGTACGGCCAGTGGCTCACAGCACTGCACCAGGGCCACAATGAGAAAACACGCTCCTCAGTGTTTGTCTTGGGAAGCCTCACTGGCCTTCTCTTTAAGCCAAGCAGCCCGTTGACCTTCGAAGCAACCTGACAAAGGCACGGTTTGCCCCTGAAACACCCAGAGCCCTTTTATAAGGTGTACGGGCGTCGGAGCCTAACCCAAGTCAGTGGGGACGTCACGCCACTCGCCGCAGGCAGAACTGCCCTGCTACGAAGTTTCAACGGGGAAGGACAGGGTGCCGCTTCCGACCCTTTGACTGTGCCAGAAACTACATGTACTAGGCACACAGCAACTTTGATATTGCTGACCTAGTGAGAAAAGCACTATTTTCCCCACTGGAGAGCAGAAGGCCTGTGGTGTCAAATTTCCCGGAGACAGTGCTGTTCTCTGTCTGCTCTTCACAGCTAGAGTGCCTTCACGGAGAACAGAGCGTCCTTGGAGAAACAGAGAGTGTCCTGTGCATTCCAGGCGGCACTCCAGATCACCCACTGCAAAAGGGAAGTCGAAACCTCTCTCCAGGGTTCAAAGGATCGATCGGATGGCCCATTCACACATTGAGGCGTTCAGCGGTTTTTCCACTGCCTTCTGGAGAAGTACTGCTGGATCTCTAGTATGCTTTCCCTATGGCACCCACGTCCTCACTGTGGCCCAGGGAACAACACTGTGTACAGGATCACCCTTCCTGGCTGACTGAGCAGCACCATGCTAACTAAGGCCTCCGGATCACCTCTTTGAAAGCACAGTGAAAGGTAACCCACTGCTTTTTCTCCAGAGAGCTCGATGGCCAAAATATTCAACGGACTCCCTGAACACAGCACTAGCTGGTCTTTCGTAGGTGTCATGTCAGTGGCTCTCAGGGCAGAGTGTGGGCTGCAAGGAAAACACACTTCCCTCAGTGTGCGTTCCGGGTGCACTTACATGGCGGACCTCTCTCTATGCCACGCACAAACGAGAGAGACCCTGCAGTTTTCTAAATGTAGATAGATTTCCTGAACACTACTACGCTTAGAGAAGCTGCGAGGACACGTCGCAACCTCCCCAAAGCCTTATGTCCCAGAGACCAGCCACACGTTGCACATCACAACTTCCTCGGGTTCGAACTTCATCCGGGAAGGGGCCAGAGTGCCCCCTTCTGTCTGTTTTGGCTCGCTGGAAACTGATCGCTCTCAGGCAGTTTGGAACGTTCAGATTGGCCATGTATGTGCATCGTAGCAGGTCCCAGCTGTAAGGAGGACCGCTGCAGCCTCCACGCCGTTTGAAATAGTGTGCTGCTGCCAGTCTCACGTCCTGGAATGCCCTACGTAGGAAAAGGGCGTTTCCCTGAAGGCAATACGGTGCTTCCAGTTCCCTGCCAGCGGCATGGGAAAGGCGCCAATGCCTACAGGGAAAACGACACTGCCTGCCAGGCTCATAGTAAGGTCCATGTATTGCATTTGGAAGACTGGGCATACGTCATTCGCCAGGAAAACCTAGTCCATGGAGTGCCTTCAGTTAGTGAGCTTCTCTGAACTCTGGGATGACTGCGTCCTCCGCACCTCCCATGAAAGAACACTGAGACCTGAGTATCCCTTCCTGGGCGACTTCACAACCCTCAGGGATCTTTGGCCTCCGGGCATCTCTCCCTTCACGCCGAGTGAAAAGCAGCACACTGCTTTCTTCGTTGGGAAGCTAAGTGTCTGAGCTTTCTAAAGTCCACCCAAACAAGGGTCCAGCAGGTCTTTTAAGTTTACGGCCTAACCCAAGTCAGTGGGGACTTCACGCCACTCGCCGCAGGCAGAACTGCCCTGCTACGAAGTTTCAACGGGGAAGGACAGGGTGCCGCTTCCGACCCATTGACTATGCCAGAAACTACACGTATTAGGCTCACTGCAACTTTGATATTGCTGACCTAGTGAGAAAAGCACTATTTTCCCCACTGGAGAGCAGAAGGCCTGTGGTGTCAAATTTCCCTGAGACAGTGCTGTTCTCTGTCTGCTCTTCACAGCTAGAGTGCCTTCACGGAGAACAGAGCGTCCTTGGAGAAACAGAGAGTGTCCTGTGCATTCCAGGCGGCACTCCAGATCACCCACTGCAAAAGGGAAATCTAAACCTCTCTCCACGGTTCAAAGGATCGATCGGATGGCCCATTTACACATCGAGGCGTTCAGCGGTTTTTCCACTGCCTTCTGGAGAAGTACTGCTGGATCTCTAGTATGCTTTTCCTATGGCACCCACGTCCTCACTGTGTCGCAGGGAACAACACTGTGTACAGGATCACCCTTCCTGGCTGACTAAGCAGCACCATGCTACCTAAGACCTCCGGATCACCTCTTTGAAAGCAGAGTGAAAGGCAACCCTCTGCTTTTTCTCCAGAGATTCGATGGCCAAAACGTTCAACGGACTCCCTGAACACAGCACTAGCTGCTCTTTCGTAGGTGTCATGTCAGTGGCTCTCAGGGCAGAGCGTGGGCTGCAAGGAAAACACACTTCCCTCAGTGTGCGTTCCGGGTGCACTTACATGGCAGACCTCTCTCTATGCCACGCACAAACGAGCTAGGCCCTGCAGTTTTCTAAATGTAGATAGATTCGCCTGAACACTACTAGGATTAGAGAAGCTGCGAGGACATGTCGCAACCTCCCCAAAGCCTTATGTCCCAGAGACCAGCCACACGTTGCACATCACAACTTCCTCGGCTTCGAACTTCATCCAGGAAGGGGCCAGAGTGCCCCCTTCTGTCTGTTTTGGCTCGCTGGAAACTGATCGCTCTCGGGCAGTTTGGAACTTTCAGATTGGCCATGTATGTGCATGGTAGCACGTCCCAGCTGTAAGGAGGACCGCTGCAGCCTCCACGCCGCCTGAAACAGAGTGCTGCTGCCACTCTCACGTCCTGGAATGCCCTACGTAGGAAAAGGGCGTTTCCCTGAGGGCAGTACGGTGCTTCCAGTTCCCTGCAAGAGGCATGGGAAAGGCGCCAATGCCTAAAGGGAAAACGCCACTGCCTGCCAGGCTCATAGTAAGGACCATGTATTGCATTTGGAAGATTGGGCATACGTCATTCGCCAGGAAAACCTAGTCCATGGAGTGCCTTCAGTTAGTGAGCTTCTCTGAACTCTGGGATGACTGCGTCCTCCGCACCTCCCATGAAAGAACACTGAGACCTGAGTATCCCTTCCTGGGCGACTTCACAACCCTCAGGGATCTTTGGCCTCCGGGCATCTCTCCCTTAACGCCGAGTGAAATCAGCACACTGCTTTCTTCGTTGGAGAGCTAAGTGTCTGAGCTTTCTAAAGTCCACCCAAACACGGGTCCAGCAGGTCTTTTAAGTGTACGGCCAGTGGCTCACAGCACTGCACCAGGGCCACAATGAGAAAACACGCTCCTCAGTGTTTGTCTTGGGAAGCCTCACTGGCCTTCTCTCTAAGCCAAGCAGCCCGTTGACCTTCGAAGCAACCTGACAAAGGCACGGTTTGCCCCTGAAACACCCAGAGCCCTTTTATAAGGTGTACGGGCGTCGGAGCCTAACCCAAGTCAGTGGGGACGTCACGCCACTCGCCGCAGGCAGAACTGCCCTGCTACGAAGTTTCAACGGGGAAGGACAGGGTGCCGCTTCCGACCCTTTGACTGTGCCAGAAACTACACGTATTAGGCTCACTGCAACTTTGATATTGCTGACCTAGTGAGAAAAGCACTATTTTCCCCACTGGAGAGCAGAAGGCCTGTGGTGTCAAATTTCCCTGAGACAGTGCTGTTCTCTGTCTGCTCTTCACAGCTAGAGTGCCTTCACGGAGAACAGAGCGTCCTTGGAGAAACAGAGAGTGTCCTGTGCATTCCAGGCGGCACTCCAGATCACCCACTGCAAAAGGGAAATCTAAACCTCTCTCCACGGTTCAAAGGATCGATCGGATGGCCCATTTACACATCGAGGCGTTCAGCGGTTTTTCCACTGCCTTCTGGAGAAGTACTGCTGGATCTCTAGTATGCTTTTCCTATGGCACCCACGTCCTCACTGTGTCCCAGGGAACAACACTGTGTACAGGATCACCCTTCCTGGCTGACTAAGCAGCACCATGCTACCTAAGGACTCCGGATCACCTCTTTGAAAGCAGAGTGAAAGGCAACCCTCTGCTTTTTCTCCAGAGAGCTCGACGGCCAAAACGTTCAACGGACTCCCTGAACACAGCACTAGCTGCTCTTTCGTAGGTGTCATGTCAGTGGCTCTCAGGGCAGAGCGTGGGCTGCAAGGAAAACACACTTCCCTCAGTGTGCGTTCCGAGTGCACTTACATGGCAGACCTCTCTCTATGCCACGCACAAACGAGAGAGGCCCTGCAGTTTTCTAAATGTAGATAGATTCGCCTGAACACTACTAGGATTAGAGAAGCTGCGAGGACATGTCGCAACCTCCCCAAAGCCTTATGTCCCAGAGACCAGCCACACGTTGCACATCACAACTTCCTCGGGTTCGAACTTCATCCAGGAAGGGGCCAGAGTGCCCCCTTCTGTCTGTTTTGGCTCGCTGGAAACTGATCGCTCTCGGGCAGTTTGGAACTTTCAGATTGGCCATGTATGTGCATGGTAGCACGTCCCAGCTGTAAGGAGGACCGCTGCAGCCTCCACGCCGCCTGAAACAGAGTGCTGCTGCCACTCTCACGTCCTGGAATGCCCTACGTAGGAAAAGGGCGTTTCCCTGAGGGCAGTACGGTGCTTCCAGTTCCCTGCAAGAGGCATGGGAAAGGCGCCAATGCCTAAAGGGAAAACGCCACTGCCTGCCAGGCTCATAGTAAGGACCATGTATTGCATTTGGAAGATTGGGCATACGTCATTCGCCAGGAAAACCTAGTCCATGGAGTGTCTTCAGTTAGTGAGCTTCTCTGAACTCTGGGATGACTGCGTCTTCCGCACCTCCCATGAAAGAATACTGAGACCTGAGTATCCCTTCCTGGGCGAATTCACAACCCTCAGGGATCTTTGGCCTCCGGGCATCTCTCCCTTAACGCCGAGTGAAATCAGCACACTGCTTTCTTCGTTGGAGAGCTAAGTGTCTGAGCTTTCTAAAGTCCACCCAAACACGGGTCCAGCAGGTCTTTTAAGTGTACGGCCAGTGGCTCACAGCACTGCACCAGGGCCACAATGAGAAAACACGCTCCTCAGTGTTTGTCTTGGGAAGCCTCACTGGCCTTCTCTTTAAGCCAAGCAGCCCGTTGACCTTCGAAGCAACCTGACAAAGGCACGGTTTGCCCCTGAAACACCCAGAGCCCTTTTATAAGGTGTACGGGCGTCGGAGCCTAACCCAAGTCAGTGGGGACGTCACGCCACTCGCCGCGGGCAGAACTGCCCTGCTACGAAGTTTCACCGGGGAAGGACAGGGTGCCGCTTCCGACCCTTTGACTGTGCCAGAAACTACACGTATTAGGCTCACTGCAACTTTGATATTGCTGACCTAGTGAGAAAAGCACTATTTTCCCCACTGGAGAGCAGAAGGCCTGTGGTGTCAAATTTCCCTGAGACAGTGCTGTTCTCTGTCTGCTCTTCACAGCTAGAGTGCCTTCACGGAGAACAGAGCGTCCTTGGAGAAACAGAGAGTGTCCTGTGCATTCCAGGCGGCACTCCAGATCACCCACTGCAAAAGGGAAATCTAAACCTCTCTCCACGGTTCAAAGGATCGATCAGATGGCCCATTTACACATCGAGGCGTTCAGCGGTTTTTCCACTGCCTTCTGGAGAAGTACTGCTGGATCTCTAGTATGCTTTTCCTATGGCACCCACGTCCTCACTGTGTCCCAGGGAACAACACTGTGTACAGGATCACCCTTCCTGGCTGACTAAGCAGCACCATGCTACCTAAGGACTCCGGATCACCTCTTTGAAAGCAGAGTGAAAGGCAACCCTCTGCTTTTTCTCCAGAGAGCTCGACGGCCAAAACGTTCAACGGACTCCCTGAACACAGCACTAGCTGCTCTTTCGTAGGTGTCATGTCAGTGGCTCTCAGGGCAGAGCGTGGGCTGCAAGGAAAACACACTTCCCTCAGTGTGCGTTCCGAGTGCACTTACATGGCAGACCTCTCTCTATGCCACGCACAAACGAGAGAGGCCCTGCAGTTTTCTAAATGTAGATAGATTCGCCTGAACACTACTAGGATTAGAGAAGCTGCGAGGACATGTCGCAACCTCCCCAAAGCCTTATGTCCCAGAGACCAGCCACACGTTGCACATCACAACTTCCTCGGGTTCGAACTTCATCCAGGAAGGGGCCAGAGTGCCCCCTTCTGTCTGTTTTGGCTCGCTGGAAACTGATCGCTCTCGGGCAGTTTGGAACTTTCAGATTGGCCATGTATGTGCATGGTAGCACGTCCCAGCTGTAAGGAGGACCGCTGCAGCCTCCACGCCGCCTGAAACAGAGTGCTGCTGCCACTCTCACGTCCTGGAATGCCCTACGTAGGAAAAGGGCGTTTCCCTGAGGGCAGTACGGTGCTTCCAGTTCCCTGCAAGAGGCATGGGAAAGGCGCCAATGCCTAAAGGGAAAACGCCACTGCCTGCCAGGCTCATAGTAAGGACCATGTATTGCATTTGGAAGATTGGGCATACGTCATTCGCCAGGAAAACCTAGTCCATGGAGTGCCTTCAGTTAGTGAGCTTCTCTGAACTCTGGGATGACTGCGTCCTCCGCACCTCCCATGAAAGAACACTGAGACCTGAGTATCCCTTCCTGGGCGACTTCACAACCCTCAGGGATCTTTGGCCTCCGGGCATCTCTCCCTTAACGCCGAGTGAAATCAGCACACTGCTTTCTTCGTTGGAGAGCTAAGTGTCTGAGCTTTCTAAAGTCCACCCAAACACGGGTCCAGCAGGTCTTTTAAGTGTACGGCCAGTGGCTCACAGCACTGCACCAGGGCCACAATGAGAAAACACGCTCCTCAGTGTTTGTCTTGGGAAGCCTCACTGGCCTTCTCTCTAAGCCAAGCAGCCCGTTGACCTTCGAAGCAACCTGACAAAGGCACGGTTTGCCCCTGAAACACCCAGAGCCCTTTTATAAGGTGTACGGGCGTCGGAGCCTAACCCAAGTCAGTGGGGACGTCACGCCACTCGCCGCGGGCAGAACTGCCCTGCTACGAAGTTTCACCGGGGAAGGACAGGGTGCCGCTTCCGACCCTTTGACTGTGCCAGAAACTACACGTATTAGGCTCACTGCAACTTTGATATTGCTGACCTAGTGAGAAAAGCACTATTTTCCCCACTGGAGAGCAGAAGGCCTGTGGTGTCAAATTTCCCTGAGACAGTGCTGTTCTCTGTCTGCTCTTCACAGCTAGAGTGCCTTCACGGAGAACAGAGCGTCCTTGGAGAAACAGAGAGTGTCCTGTGCATTCCAGGCGGCACTCCAGATCACCCACTGCAAAAGGGAAATCTAAACCTCTCTCCACGGTTCAAAGGATCGATCGGATGGCCCATTTACACATCGAGGCGTTCAGCGGTTTTTCCACTGCCTTCTGGAGAAGTACTGCTGGATCTCTAGTATGCTTTTCCTATGGCACCCACGTCCTCACTGTGTCCCAGGGAACAACACTGTGTACAGGATCACCCTTCCTGGCTGACTAAGCAGCACCATGCTACCTAAGGACTCCGGATCACCTCTTTGAAAGCAGAGTGAAAGGCAACCCTCTGCTTTTTCTCCAGAGAGCTCGACGGCCAAAACGTTCAACGGACTCCCTGAACACAGCACTAGCTGCTCTTTCGTAGGTGTCATGTCAGTGGCTCTCAGGGCAGAGCGTGGGCTGCAAGGAAAACACACTTCCCTCAGTGTGCGTTCCGAGTGCACTTACATGGCAGACCTCTCTCTATGCCACGCACAAACGAGAGAGGCCCTGCAGTTTTCTAAATGTAGATAGATTCGCCTGAACACTACTAGGATTAGAGAAGCTGCGAGGACATGTCGCAACCTCCCCAAAGCCTTATGTCCCAGAGACCAGCCACACGTTGCACATCACAACTTCCTCGGGTTCGAACTTCATCCAGGAAGGGGCCAGAGTGCCCCCTTCTGTCTGTTTTGGCTCGCTGGAAACTGATCGCTCTCGGGCAGTTTGGAACTTTCAGATTGGCCATGTATGTGCATGGTAGCACGTCCCAGCTGTAAGGAGGACCGCTGCAGCCTCCACGCCGCCTGAAACAGAGTGCTGCTGCCACTCTCACGTCCTGGAATGCCCTACGTAGGAAAAGGGCGTTTCCCTGAGGGCAGTACGGTGCTTCCAGTTCCCTGCAAGAGGCATGGGAAAGGCGCCAATGCCTAAAGGGAAAACGCCACTGCCTGCCAGGCTCATAGTAAGGACCATGTATTGCATTTGGAAGATTGGGCATACGTCATTCGCCAGGAAAACCTAGTCCATGGAGTGTCTTCAGTTAGTGAGCTTCTCTGAACTCTGGGATGACTGCGTCTTCCGCACCTCCCATGAAAGAATACTGAGACCTGAGTATCCCTTCCTGGGCGAATTCACAACCCTCAGGGATCTTTGGCCTCCGGGCATCTCTCCCTTAACGCCGAGTGAAATCAGCACACTGCTTTCTTCGTTGGAGAGCTAAGTGTCTGAGCTTTCTAAAGTCCACCCAAACACGGGTCCAGCAGGTCTTTTAAGTGTACGGCCAGTGGCTCACAGCACTGCACCAGGGCCACAATGAGAAAACACGCTCCTCAGTGTTTGTCTTGGGAAGCCTCACTGGCCTTCTCTTTAAGCCAAGCAGCCCGTTGACCTTCGAAGCAACCTGACAAAGGCACGGTTTGCCCCTGAAACACCCAGAGCCCTTTTATAAGGTGTACGGGCGTCGGAGCCTAACCCAAGTCAGTGGGGACGTCACGCCACTCGCCGCGGGCAGAACTGCCCTGCTACGAAGTTTCACCGGGGAAGGACAGGGTGCCGCTTCCGACCCTTTGACTGTGCCAGAAACTACACGTATTAGGCTCACTGCAACTTTGATATTGCTGACCTAGTGAGAAAAGCACTATTTTCCCCACTGGAGAGCAGAAGGCCTGTGGTGTCAAATTTCCCTGAGACAGTGCTGTTCTCTGTCTGCTCTTCACAGCTAGAGTGCCTTCACGGAGAACAGAGCGTCCTTGGAGAAACAGAGAGTGTCCTGTGCATTCCAGGCGGCACTCCAGATCACCCACTGCAAAAGGGAAATCTAAACCTCTCTCCACGGTTCAAAGGATCGATCGGATGGCCCATTTACACATCGAGGCGTTCAGCGGTTTTTCCACTGCCTTCTGGAGAAGTACTGCTGGATCTCTAGTATGCTTTCCCTATGGCACCCACGTCCTCACTGTGGCCCAGGGAACAACACTGTGTACAGGATCACCCTTCCTGGCTGACTGAGCAGCACCATGCTAACTAAGGCCTCCGGATCACCTCTTTGAAAGCACAGTGAAAGGTAACCCACTGCTTTTTCTCCAGAGAGCTCGATGGCCAAAATATTCAACGGACTCCCTGAACACAGCACTAGCTGGTCTTTCGTAAGTGTCATGTCAGTGGCTCTCAGGGCAGAGTGTGGGCTGCAAGGAAAACACACTTCCCTCAGTGTGCGTTCCGGGTGCACTTACATGGCGGACCTCTCTCTATGCCACGCACAAACGAGAGAGACCCTGCAGTTTTCTAAATGTAGATAGATTTCCTGAACACTACTACGCTTAGAGAAGCTGCGAGGACACGTCGCAACCTCCCCAAAGCCTTATGTCCCAGAGACCAGCCACACGTTGCACATCACAACTTCCTCGGGTTCGAACTTCATCCGGGAAGGGGCCAGAGTGCCCCCTTCTGTCTGTTTTGGCTCGCTGGAAACTGATCGCTCTCAGGCAGTTTGGAACGTTCAGATTGGCCATGTATGTGCATCGTAGCAGGTCCCAGCTGTAAGGAGGACCGCTGCAGCCTCCACGCCGTTTGAAATAGTGTGCTGCTGCCAGTCTCACGTCCTGGAATGCCCTACGTAGGAAAAGGGCGTTTCCCTGAAGGCAATACGGTGCTTCCAGTTCCCTGCCAGCGGCATGGGAAAGGCGCCAATGCCTACAGGGAAAACGACACTGCCTGCCAGGCTCATAGTAAGGTCCATGTATTGCATTTGGAAGACTGGGCATACGTCATTCGCCAGGAAAACCTAGTCCATGGAGTGCCTTCAGTTAGTGAGCTTCTCTGAACTCTGGGATGACTGCGTCCTCCGCACCTCCCATGAAAGAACACTGAGACCTGAGTATCCCTTCCTGGGCGACTTCACAACCCTCAGGGATCTTTGGCCTCCGGGCATCTCTCCCTTCACGCCGAGTGAAAAGCAGCACACTGCTTTCTTCGTTGGGAAGCTAAGTGTCTGAGCTTTCTAAAGTCCACCCAAACAAGGGTCCAGCAGGTCTTTTAAGTTTACGGCCTAACCCAAGTCAGTGGGGACTTCACGCCACTCGCCGCAGGCAGAACTGCCCTGCTACGAAGTTTCAACGGGGAAGGACAGGGTGCCGCTTCCGACCCATTGACTGTGCCAGAAACTACACGTATTAGGCTCACTGCAACTTTGATATTGCTGACCTAGTGAGAAAAGCACTATTTTCCCCACTGGAGAGCAGAAGGCCTGTGGTGTCAAATTTCCCGGAGACAGTGCTGTTCTCTGTCTGCTCTTCACAGCTAGAGTGCCTTCACGGAGAACAGAGCGTCCTTGGAGAAACAGAGAGTGTCCTGTGCATTCCAGGCGGCACTCCAGATCACCCACTGCAAAAGGGAAATCTAAACCTCTCTCCACGGTTCAAAGGATCGATCGGATGGCCCATTTACACATCGAGGCGTTCAGCGGTTTTTCCACTGCCTTCTGGAGAAGTACTGCTGGATCTCTAGTATGCTTTTCCTATGGCACCCACGTCCTCACTGTGTCGCAGGGAACAACACTGTGTACAGGATCACCCTTCCTGGCTGACTAAGCAGCACCATGCTACCTAAGACCTCCGGATCACCTCTTTGAAAGCAGAGTGAAAGGCAACCCTCTGCTTTTTCTCCAGAGAGTCGATGGCCAAAACATTCAACGGACTCCCTGAACACAGCACTAGCTGCTCTTTCGTAGGTGTCATGTCAGTGGCTCTCAGGGCAGAGCGTGGGCTGCAAGGAAAACACACTTCCCTCAGTGTGCGTTCCGGGTGCACTTACATGGCAGACCTCTCTCTATGCCACGCACAAACGAGCTAGGCCCTGCAGTTTTCTAAATGTAGATAGATTCGCCTGAACACTACTAGGCTTAGAGAAGCTGCGAGGACACGTCGCAAACTCCCCAAAGCCTTATGTCCCAGAGACCAGCTACACGTTGCACATCACAACTTCCTCGGGTTCGAACTTCATCCGGGAAGTGGCCAGAGGGCCCCCTTCTGTCTGTTTTGGCTCGCTGGAAACTGATCGCTCTCGGGCAGTTTGGAACTTTCAGATTGGCCATGTATGTGCATGGTAGCACATCCCAGCTGTAAGGAGGACCGCTGCAGCCTCCACGCCGCCTGAAACAGAGTGCTGCTGCCACTCTCACGTCCTGGAATGCCCTACGTAGGAAAAGGGCGTTTCCCTGAGGGCATTACGGTGCTTCCAGTTCCCTGCAAGAGGCATGGGAAAGGCGCCAATGCCTAAAGGGAAAACGCCACTGCCTGCCAGGCTCATAGTAAGGACCATGTATTGCATTTGGAAGATTGGGCATACGTCATTCGCCAGGAAAACCTAGTCCATGGAGTGCCTTCAGTTAGTGAGCTTCTCTGAACTCTGGGATGACTGCGTCCTCCGCACCTCCCATGAAAGAACACTGAGACCTGAGTATCCCTTCCTGGGCGACTTCACAACCCTCAGGGATCTTTGGCCTCCGGGCATCTCTCCCTTCACGCCGAGTGAAAAGCAGCACACTGCTTTCTTCGTTGGAGAGCTAAGTGTCTGAGCTTTCTAAAGTCCACCCAAACACGGGTCCAGCAGGTCTTTTAAGTGTAAGGCCAGTGGCTCACAGCACTGCACCAGGGCCACAATGAGAAAACACGCTCCTCAGTGTTTGTCTTGGGAAGCCTCACTGGCCTTCTCTCTAAGCCAAGCAGCCCGTTGACCTTCGAAGCAACCTGACAAAGGCACGGTTTGCCCCTGAAACACCCAGAGCCCTTTTATAAGGTGTACGGGCGTCGGAGCCTAACCCAAGTCAGTGGGGACGTCACGCCACTCGCCGCGGGCAGAACTGCCCTGCTACGAAGTTTCACCGGGGAAGGACAGGGTGCCGCTTCCGACCCTTTGACTGTGCCAGAAACTACACGTATTAGGCTCACTGCAACTTTGATATTGCTGACCTAGTGAGAAAAGCACTATTTTCCCCACTGGAGAGCAGAAGGCCTGTGGTGTCAAATTTCCCTGAGACAGTGCTGTTCTCTGTCTGCTCTTCACAGCTAGAGTGCCTTCACGGAGAACAGAGCGTCCTTGGAGAAACAGAGAGTGTCCTGTGCATTCCAGGCGGCACTCCAGATCACCCACTGCAAAAGGGAAATCTAAACCTCTCTCCACGGTTCAAAGGATCGATCGGATGGCCCATTTACACATCGAGGCGTTCAGCGGTTTTTCCACTGCCTTCTGGAGAAGTACTGCTGGATCTCTAGTATGCTTTCCCTATGGCACCCACGTCCTCACTGTGGCCCAGGGAACAACACTGTGTACAGGATCACCCTTCCTGGCTGACTGAGCAGCACCATGCTAACTAAGGCCTCCGGATCACCTCTTTGAAAGCACAGTGAAAGGTAACCCACTGCTTTTTCTCCAGAGAGCTCGATGGCCAAAATATTCAACGGACTCCCTGAACACAGCACTAGCTGGTCTTTCGTAGGTGTCATGTCAGTGGCTCTCAGGGCAGAGTGTGGGCTGCAAGGAAAACACACTTCCCTCAGTGTGCGTTCCGGGTGCACTTACATGGCGGACCTCTCTCTATGCCACGCACAAACGAGAGAGACCCTGCAGTTTTCTAAATGTAGATAGATTTCCTGAACACTACTACGCTTAGAGAAGCTGCGAGGACACGTCGCAACCTCCCCAAAGCCTTATGTCCCAGAGACCAGCCACACGTTGCACATCACAACTTCCTCGGGTTCGAACTTCATCCGGGAAGTGGCCAGAGTGCCCCCTTCTGTCTGTTTTGGCTCGCTGGAAACTGATCGCTCTCAGGCAGTTTGGAACGTTCAGATTGGCCATGTATGTGCATCGTAGCAGGTCCCAGCTGTAAGGAGGACCGCTGCAGCCTCCACGCCGTTTGAAATAGTGTGCTGCTGCCAGTCTCACGTCCTGGAATGCCCTACGTAGGAAAAGGGCGTTTCCCTGAAGGCAATACGGTGCTTCCAGTTCCCTGCCAGCGGCATGGGAAAGGCGCCAATGCCTACAGGGAAAACGACACTGCCTGCCAGGCTCATAGTAAGGTCCATGTATTGCATTTGGAAGATTGGGCATACGTCATTCGCCAGGAAAACCTAGTCCATGGAGTGCCTTCAGTTAGTGAGCTTCTCTGAACTCTGGGATGACTGCGTCCTCCGCACCTCCCATGAAAGAACACTGAGACCTGAGTATCCCTTCCTGGGCGACTTCACAACCCTCAGGGATCTTTGGCCTCCGGGCATCTCTCCCTTCACGCCGAGTGAAAAGCAGCACACTGCTTTCTTCGTTGGGAAGCTAAGTGTCTGAGCTTTCTAAAGTCCACCCAAACAAGGGTCCAGCAGGTCTTTTAAGTTTACGGCCTAACCCAAGTCAGTGGGGACTTCACGCCACTCGCCGCAGGCAGAACTGCCCTGCTACGAAGTTTCACCGGGGAAGGACAGGGTGCCGCTTCCGACCCATTGACTGTGCCAGAAACTACACGTATTAGGCTCACTGCAACTTTGATATTGCTGACCTAGTGAGAAAAGCACTATTTTCCCCACTGGAGAGCAGAAGGCCTGTGGTGTCAAATTTCCCGGAGACAGTGCTGTTCTCTGTCTGCTCTTCACAGCTAGAGTGCCTTCACGGAGAACAGAGCGTCCTTGGAGAAACAGAGAGTGTCCTGTGCATTCCAGGCGGCACTCCAGATCACCCACTGCAAAAGGGAAATCTAAACCTCTCTCCACGGTTCAAAGGATCGATCGGATGGCCCATTTACACATCGAGGCGTTCAGCGGTTTTACCACTGCCTTCTGGAGAAGTACTGCTGGATCTCTAGTATGCTTTTCCTATGGCACCCACGTCCTCACTGTGTCCCAGGGAACAACACTGTGTACAGGATCACCCTTCCTGGCTGACTAAGCAGCACCATGCTACCTAAGACCTCCGGATCACCTCTTTGAAAGCAGAGTGAAAGGCAACCCTCTGCTTTTTCTCCAGAGAGTCGATGGCCAAAACATTCAACGGACTCCCTGAACACAGCACTAGCTGCTCTTTCGTAGGTGTCATGTCAGTGGCTCTCAGGGCAGAGCGTGGGCTGCAAGGAAAACACACTTCCCTCAGTGTGCGTTCCGGGTGCACTTACATGGCAGACCTCTCTCTATGCCACGCACAAACGAGCTAGGCCCTGCAGTTTTCTAAATGTAGATAGATTCGCCTGAACACTACTAGGCTTAGAGAAGCTGCGAGGACACGTCGCAAACTCCCCAAAGCCTTATGTCCCAGAGACCAGCTACACGTTGCACATCACAACTTCCTTGGGTTCGAACTTCATCCGGGAAGTGGCCAGAGGGCCCCCCTCTGTCTGTTTTGGCTCGCTGGAAACTGATCGCTCTCGGGCAGTTTGGAACTTTCAGATTGGCCATGTATGTGCATGGTAGCACATCCCAGCTGTAAGGAGGACCGCTGCAGCCTCCACGCCGCCTGAAACAGAGTGCTGCTGCCACTCTCACGTCCTGGAATGCCCTACGTAGGAAAAGGGCGTTTCCCTGAGGGCAGTACGGTGCTTCCAGTTCCCTGCAAGAGGCATGGGAAAGGCGCCAATGCCTAAAGGGAAAACGCCACTGCCTGCCAGGCTCATAGTAAGGACCATGTATTGCATTTGGAAGATTGGGCATACGTCATTCGCCAGGAAAACCTAGTCCATGGAGTGCCTTCAGTTAGTGAGCTTCTCTGAACTCTGGGATGACTGCGTCCTCCGCACCTCCCATGAAAGAACACTGAGACCTGAGTATCCCTTCCTGGGCGACTTCACAACCCTCAGGGATCTTTGGCCTCCGGGCATCTCTCCCTTCACGCCGAGTGAAAAGCAGCACACTGCTTTCTTCGTTGGAGAGCTAAGTGTCTGAGCTTTCTAAAGTCCACCCAAACACGGGTCCAGCAGGTCTTTTAAGTGTAAGGCCAGTGGCTCACAGCACTGCACCAGGGCCACAATGAGAAAACACGCTCCTCAGTGTTTGTCTTGGGAAGCCTCACTGGCCTTCTCTCTAAGCCAAGCAGCCCGTTGACCTTCGAAGCAACCTGACAAAGGCACGGTTTGCCCCTGAAACACCCAGAGCCCTTTTATAAGGTGTACGGGCGTCGGAGCCTAACCCAAGTCAGTGGGGACGTCACGCCACTCGCCGCGGGCAGAACTGCCCTGCTACGAAGTTTCACCGGGGAAGGACAGGGTGCCGCTTCCGACCCTTTGACTGTGCCAGAAACTACACGTATTAGGCTCACTGCAACTTTGATATTGCTGACCTAGTGAGAAAAGCACTATTTTCCCCACTGGAGAGCAGAAGGCCTGTGGTGTCAAATTTCCCTGAGACAGTGCTGTTCTCTGTCTGCTCTTCACAGCTAGAGTGCCTTCACGGAGAACAGAGCGTCCTTGGAGAAACAGAGAGTGTCCTGTGCATTCCAGGCGGCACTCCAGATCACCCACTGCAAAAGGGAAATCTAAACCTCTCTCCACGGTTCAAAGGATCGATCGGATGGCCCATTTACACATCGAGGCGTTCAGCGGTTTTTCCACTGCCTTCTGGAGAAGTACTGCTGGATCTCTAGTATGCTTTTCCTATGGCACCCACGTCCTCACTGTGTCGCAGGGAACAACACTGTGTACAGGATCACCCTTCCTGGCTGACTAAGCAGCACCATGCTACCTAAGCACTCCGGATCACCTCTTTGAAAGCAGAGTGAAAGGCAACCCTCTGCTTTTTCTCCAGAGAGCTCGACGGCCAAAACGTTCAACGGACTCCCTGAACACAGCACTAGCTGCTCTTTCGTAGGTGTCATGTCAGTGGCTCTCAGGGCAGAGCGTGGGCTGCAAGGAAAACACACTTCCCTCAGTGTGCGTTCCGAGTGCACTTACATGGCAGACCTCTCTCTATGCCACGCAGAAACGAGAGAGGCCCTGCAGTTTTCTAAATGTAGATAGATTCGCCTGAACACTACTAGGATTAGAGAAGCTGCGAGGACATGTCGCAACCTCCCCAAAGCCTTATGTCCCAGAGACCAGCCACACGTTGCACATCACAACTTCCTCGGGTTCGAACTTCATCCAGGAAGGGGCCAGAGTGCCCCCTTCTGTCTGTTTTGGCTCGCTGGAAACTGATCGCTCTCGGGCAGTTTGGAACTTTCAGATTGGCCATGTATGTGCATGGTAGCACGTCCCAGCTGTAAGGAGGACCGCTGCAGCCTCCACGCCGCCTGAAACAGAGTGCTGCTGCCACTCTCACGTCCTGGAATGCCCTACGTAGGAAAAGGGCGTTTCCCTGAGGGCAGTACGGTGCTTCCAGTTCCCTGCAAGAGGCATGGGAAAGGCGCCAATGCCTAAAGGGAAAACGCCACTGCCTGCCAGGCTCATAGTAAGGACCATGTATTGCATTTGGAAGATTGGGCATACGTCATTCGCCAGGAAAACCTAGTCCATGGAGTGCCTTCAGTTAGTGAGCTTCTCTGAACTCTGGGATGACTGCGTCCTCCGCACCTCCCATGAAAGAACACTGAGACCTGAGTATCCCTTCCTGGGCGACTTCACAACCCTCAGGGATCTTTGGCCTCCGGGCATCTCTCCCTTCACGCCGAGTGAAAAGCAGCACACTGCTTTCTTCGTTGGGAAGCTAAGTGTCTGAGCTTTCTAAAGTCCACCCAAACAAGGGTCCAGCAGGTCTTTTAAGTTTACGGCCTAACCCAAGTCAGTGGGGACTTCACGCCACTCGCCGCAGGCAGAACTGCCCTGCTACGAAGTTTCAACGGGGAAGGACAGGGTGCCGCTTCCGACCCATTGACTGTGCCAGAAACTACACGTATTAGGCTCACTGCAACTTTGATATTGCTGACCTAGTGAGAAAAGCACTATTTTCCCCACTGGAGAGCAGAAGGCCTGTGGTGTCAAATTTCCCTGAGACAGTGCTGTTCTCTGTCTGCTCTTCACAGCTAGAGTGCCTTCACGGAGAACAGAGCGTCCTTGGAGAAACAGAGAGTGTCCTGTGCATTCCAGGCGGCACTCCAGATCACCCACTGCAAAAGGGAAATCTAAACCTCTCTCCACGGTTCAAAGGATCGATCGGATGGCCCATTTACACATCGAGGCGTTCAGCGGTTTTTCCACTGCCTTCTGGAGAAGTACTGCTGGATCTCTAGTATGCTTTTCCTATGGCACCCACGTCCTCACTGTGTCGCAGGGAACAACACTGTGTACAGGATCACCCTTCCTGGCTGACTAAGCAGCACCATGCTACCTAAGACCTCCGGATCACCTCTTTGAAAGCAGAGTGAAAGGCAACCCTCTGCTTTTTCTCCAGAGAGTCGATGGCCAAAACATTCAACGGACTCCCTGAACACAGCACTAGCTGCTCTTTCGTAGGTGTCATGTCAGTGGCTCTCAGGGCAGAGCGTGGGCTGCAAGGAAAACAGACTTCCCTCAGTGTGCGTTCCGGGTGCACTTACATGGCAGACCTCTCTCTATGCCACGCACAAACGAGCTAGGCCCTGCAGTTTTCTAAATGTAGATAGATTCGCCTGAACACTACTAGGCTTAGAGAAGCTGCGAGGACACGTCGCAAACTCCCCAAAGCCTTATGTCCCAGAGACCAGCTACACGTTGCACATCACAACTTCCTCGGGTTCGAACTTCATCCGGGAAGTGGCCAGAGGGCCCCCTTCTGTCTGTTTTGGCTCGCTGGAAACTGATCGCTCTCGGGCAGTTTGGAACTTTCAGATTGGCCATGTATGTGCATGGTAGCACATCCCAGCTGTAAGGAGGACCGCTGCAGCCTCCACGCCGCCTGAAACAGAGTGCTGCTGCCACTCTCACGTCCTGGAATGCCCTACGTAGGAAAAGGGCGTTTCCCTGAGGGCATTACGGTGCTTCCAGTTCCCTGCAAGAGGCATGGGAAAGGCGCCAATGCCTAAAGGGAAAACGCCACTGCCTGCCAGGCTCATAGTAAGGACCATGTATTGCATTTGGAAGATTGGGCATACGTCATTCGCCAGGAAAACCTAGTCCATGGAGTGCCTTCAGTTAGTGAGCTTCTCTGAACTCTGGGATGACTGCGTCCTCCGCACCTCCCATGAAAGAACACTGAGACCTGAGTATCCCTTCCTGGGCGACTTCACAACCCTCAGGGATCTTTGGCCTCCGGGCATCTCTCCCTTCACGCCGAGTGAAAAGCAGCACACTGCTTTCTTCGTTGGAGAGCTAAGTGTCTGAGCTTTCTAAAGTCCACCCAAACACGGGTCCAGCAGGTCTTTTAAGTGTAAGGCCAGTGGCTCACAGCACTGCACCAGGGCCACAATGAGAAAACACGCTCCTCAGTGTTTGTCTTGGGAAGCCTCACTGGCCTTCTCTCTAAGCCAAGCAGCCCGTTGACCTTCGAAGCAACCTGACAAAGGCACGGTTTGCCCCTGAAACACCCAGAGCCCTTTTATAAGGTGTACGGGCGTCGGAGCCTAACCCAAGTCAGTGGGGACGTCACGCCACTCGCCGCGGGCAGAACTGCCCTGCTACGAAGTTTCACCGGGGAAGGACAGGGTGCCGCTTCCGACCCATTGACTGTGCCAGAAACTACACGTATTAGGCTCACTGCAACTTTGATATTGCTGACCTAGTGAGAAAAGCACTATTTTCCCCACTGGAGAGCAGAAGGCCTGTGGTGTCAAATTTCCCGGAGACAGTGCTGTTCTCTGTCTGCTCTTCACAGCTAGAGTGCCTTCACGGAGAACAGAGCGTCCTTGGAGAAACAGAGAGTGTCCTGTGCATTCCAGGCGGCACTCCAGATCACCCACTGCAAAAGGGAAATCTAAACCTCTCTCCACGGTTCAAAGGATCGATCGGATGGCCCATTTACACATCGAGGCGTTCAGCGGTTTTTCCACTGCCTTCTGGAGAAGTACTGCTGGATCTCTAGTATGCTTTCCCTATGGCACCCACGTCCTCACTGTGGCCCAGGGAACAACACTGTGTACAGGATCACCCTTCCTGGCTGACTGAGCAGCACCATGCTAACTAAGGCCTCCGGATCACCTCTTTGAAAGCACAGTGAAAGGTAACCCACTGCTTTTTCTCCAGAGAGCTCGATGGCCAAAATATTCAACGGACTCCCTGAACACAGCACTAGCTGCTCTTTCGTAGGTGTCATGTCAGTGGCTCTCAGGGCAGAGTGTGGGCTGCAAGGAAAACACACTTCCCTCAGTGTGCGTTCCGGGTGCACTTACATGGCGGACCTCTCTCTATGCCACGCACAAACGAGAGAGACCCTGCAGTTTTCTAAATGTAGATAGATTTCCTGAACACTACTACGCTTAGAGAAGCTGCGAGGACACGTCGCAACCTCCCCAAAGCCTTATGTCCCAGAGACCAGCCACACGTTGCACATCACAACTTCCTCGGGTTCGAACTTCATCCGGGAAGTGGCCAGAGTGCCCCCTTCTGTCTGTTTTGGCTCGCTGGAAACTGATCGCTCTCAGGCAGTTTGGAACGTTCAGATTGGCCATGTATGTGCATCGTAGCAGGTCCCAGCTGTAAGGAGGACCGCTGCAGCCTCCACGCCGTTTGAAATAGTGTGCTGCTGCCAGTCTCACGTCCTGGAATGCCCTACGTAGGAAAAGGGCGTTTCCCTGAAGGCAATACGGTGCTTCCAGTTCCCTGCCAGCGGCATGGGAAAGGCGCCAATGCCTACAGGGAAAACGACACTGCCTGCCAGGCTCATAGTAAGGTCCATGTATTGCATTTGGAAGATTGGGCATACGTCATTCGCCAGGAAAACCTAGTCCATGGAGTGCCTTCAGTTAGTGAGCTTCTCTGAACTCTGGGATGACTGCGTCCTCCGCACCTCCCATGAAAGAACACTGAGACCTGAGTATCCCTTCCTGGGCGACTTCACAACCCTCAGGGATCTTTGGCCTCCGGGCATCTCTCCCTTCACGCCGAGTGAAAAGCAGCACACTGCTTTCTTCGTTGGGAAGCTAAGTGTCTGAGCTTTCTAAAGTCCACCCAAACAAGGGTCCAGCAGGTCTTTTAAGTTTACGGCCTAACCCAAGTCAGTGGGGACTTCACGCCACTCGCCGCAGGCAGAACTGCCCTGCTACGAAGTTTCACCGGGGAAGGACAGGGTGCCGCTTCCGACCCATTGACTGTGCCAGAAACTACACGTATTAGGCTCACTGCAACTTTGATATTGCTGACCTAGTGAGAAAAGCACTATTTTCCCCACTGGAGAGCAGAAGGCCTGTGGTGTCAAATTTCCCGGAGACAGTGCTGTTCTCTGTCTGCTCTTCACAGCTAGAGTGCCTTCACGGAGAACAGAGCGTCCTTGGAGAAACAGAGAGTGTCCTGTGCATTCCAGGCGGCACTCCAGATCACCCACTGCAAAAGGGAAATCTAAACCTCTCTCCACGGTTCAAAGGATCGATCGGATGGCCCATTTACACATCGAGGCGTTCAGCGGTTTTACCACTGCCTTCTGGAGAAGTACTGCTGGATCTCTAGTATGCTTTTCCTATGGCACCCACGTCCTCACTGTGTCCCAGGGAACAACACTGTGTACAGGATCACCCTTCCTGGCTGACTAAGCAGCACCATGCTACCTAAGACCTCCGGATCACCTCTTTGAAAGCAGAGTGAAAGGCAACCCTCTGCTTTTTCTCCAGAGAGTCGATGGCCAAAACATTCAACGGACTCCCTGAACACAGCACTAGCTGCTCTTTCGTAGGTGTCATGTCAGTGGCTCTCAGGGCAGAGCGTGGGCTGCAAGGAAAACACACTTCCCTCAGTGTGCGTTCCGGGTGCACTTACATGGCAGACCTCTCTCTATGCCACGCACAAACGAGCTAGGCCCTGCAGTTTTCTAAATGTAGATAGATTCGCCTGAACACTACTAGGCTTAGAGAAGCTGCGAGGACACGTCGCAAACTCCCCAAAGCCTTATGTCCCAGAGACCAGCTACACGTTGCACATCACAACTTCCTTGGGTTCGAACTTCATCCGGGAAGTGGCCAGAGGGCCCCCCTCTGTCTGTTTTGGCTCGCTGGAAACTGATCGCTCTCGGGCAGTTTGGAACTTTCAGATTGGCCATGTATGTGCATGGTAGCACATCCCAGCTGTAAGGAGGACCGCTGCAGCCTCCACGCCGCCTGAAACAGAGTGCTGCTGCCACTCTCACGTCCTGGAATGCCCTACGTAGGAAAAGGGCGTTTCCCTGAGGGCAGTACGGTGCTTCCAGTTCCCTGCAAGAGGCATGGGAAAGGCGCCAATGCCTAAAGGGAAAACGCCACTGCCTGCCAGGCTCATAGTAAGGACCATGTATTGCATTTGGAAGATTGGGCATACGTCATTCGCCAGGAAAACCTAGTCCATGGAGTGCCTTCAGTTAGTGAGCTTCTCTGAACTCTGGGATGACTGCGTCCTCCGCACCTCCCATGAAAGAACACTGAGACCTGAGTATCCCTTCCTGGGCGACTTCACAACCCTCAGGGATCTTTGGCCTCCGGGCATCTCTCCCTTCACGCCGAGTGAAAAGCAGCACACTGCTTTCTTCGTTGGAGAGCTAAGTGTCTGAGCTTTCTAAAGTCCACCCAAACACGGGTCCAGCAGGTCTTTTAAGTGTAAGGCCAGTGGCTCACAGCACTGCACCAGGGCCACAATGAGAAAACACGCTCCTCAGTGTTTGTCTTGGGAAGCCTCACTGGCCTTCTCTCTAAGCCAAGCAGCCCGTTGACCTTCGAAGCAACCTGACAAAGGCACGGTTTGCCCCTGAAACACCCAGAGCCCTTTTATAAGGTGTACGGGCGTCGGAGCCTAACCCAAGTCAGTGGGGACGTCACGCCACTCGCCGCGGGCAGAACTGCCCTGCTACGAAGTTTCACCGGGGAAGGACAGGGTGCCGCTTCCGACCCTTTGACTGTGCCAGAAACTACACGTATTAGGCTCACTGCAACTTTGATATTGCTGACCTAGTGAGAAAAGCACTATTTTCCCCACTGGAGAGCAGAAGGCCTGTGGTGTCAAATTTCCCGGAGACAGTGCTGTTCTCTGTCTGCTCTTCACAGCTAGAGTGCCTTCACGGAGAACAGAGCGTCCTTGGAGAAACAGAGAGTGTCCTGTGCATTCCAGGCGGCACTCCAGATCACCCACTGCAAAAGGGAAATCTAAACCTCTCTCCACGGTTCAAAGGATCGATCGGATGGCCCATTTACACATCGAGGCGTTCAGCGGTTTTTCCACTGCCTTCTGGAGAAGTACTGCTGGATCTCTAGTATGCTTTTCCTATGGCACCCACGTCCTCACTGTGTCGCAGGGAACAACACTGTGTACAGGATCACCCTTCCTGGCTGACTAAGCAGCACCATGCTACCTAAGGACTCCGGATCACCTCTTTGAAAGCAGAGTGAAAGGCAACCCTCTGCTTTTTCTCCAGAGAGCTCGACGGCCAAAACGTTCAACGGACTCCCTGAACACAGCACTAGCTGCTCTTTCGTAGGTGTCATGTCAGTGGCTCTCAGGGCAGAGCGTGGGCTGCAAGGAAAACACACTTCCCTCAGTGTGCGTTCCGAGTGCACTTACATGGCAGACCTCTCTCTATGCCACGCAGAAACGAGAGAGGCCCTGCAGTTTTCTAAATGTAGATAGATTCGCCTGAACACTACTAGGATTAGAGAAGCTGCGAGGACATGTCGCAACCTCCCCAAAGCCTTATGTCCCAGAGACCAGCCACACGTTGCACATCACAACTTCCTCGGGTTCGAACTTCATCCAGGAAGGGGCCAGAGTGCCCCCTTCTGTCTGTTTTGGCTCGCTGGAAACTGATCGCTCTCGGGCAGTTTGGAACTTTCAGATTGGCCATGTATGTGCATGGTAGCACGTCCCAGCTGTAAGGAGGACCGCTGCAGCCTCCACGCCGCCTGAAACAGAGTGCTGCTGCCACTCTCACGTCCTGGAATGCCCTACGTAGGAAAAGGGCGTTTCCCTGAGGGCAGTACGGTGCTTCCAGTTCCCTGCAAGAGGCATGGGAAAGGCGCCAATGCCTAAAGGGAAAACGCCACTGCCTGCCAGGCTCATAGTAAGGACCATGTATTGCATTTGGAAGATTGGGCATACGTCATTCGCCAGGAAAACCTAGTCCATGGAGTGCCTTCAGTTAGTGAGCTTCTCTGAACTCTGGGATGACTGCGTCCTCCGCACCTCCCATGAAAGAACACTGAGACCTGAGTATCCCTTCCTGGGCGACTTCACAACCCTCAGGGATCTTTGGCCTCCGGGCATCTCTCCCTTCACGCCGAGTGAAAAGCAGCACACTGCTTTCTTCGTTGGGAAGCTAAGTGTCTGAGCTTTCTAAAGTCCACCCAAACAAGGGTCCAGCAGGTCTTTTAAGTTTACGGCCTAACCCAAGTCAGTGGGGACTTCACGCCACTCGCCGCAGGCAGAACTGCCCTGCTACGAAGTTTCAACGGGGAAGGACAGGGTGCCGCTTCCGACCCATTGACTGTGCCAGAAACTACACGTATTAGGCTCACTGCAACTTTGATATTGCTGACCTAGTGAGAAAAGCACTATTTTCCCCACTGGAGAGCAGAAGGCCTGTGGTGTCAAATTTCCCGGAGACAGTGCTGTTCTCTGTCTGCTCTTCACAGCTAGAGTGCCTTCACGGAGAACAGAGCGTGCTTGGAGAAACAGAGAGTGTCCTGTGCATTCCAGGCGGCACTCCAGATCACCCACTGCAAAAGGGAAATCTAAACCTCTCTCCACGGTTCAAAGGATCGATCGGATGGCCCATTTACACATCGAGGCGTTCAGCGGTTTTTCCACTGCCTTCTGGAGAAGTACTGCTGGATCTCTAGTATGCTTTTCCTATGGCACCCACGTCCTCACTGTGTCCCAGGGAACAACACTGTGTACAGGATCACCCTTCCTGGCTGACTAAGCAGCACCATGCTACCTAAGACCTCCGGATCACCTCTTTGAAAGCAGAGTGAAAGGCAACCCTCTGCTTTTTCTCCAGAGAGTCGATGTCCCAAACATTCAACGGACTCCCTGAACACAGCACTAGCTGCTCTTTCGTAGGTGTCATGTCAGTGGCTCTCAGGGCAGAGCGTGGGCTGCAAGGAAAACACACTTCCCTCAGTGTGCGTTCCGGGTGCACTTACATGGCAGACCTCTCTCTATGCCACGCACAAACGAGCTAGGCCCTGCAGTTTTCTAAATGTAGATAGATTCGCCTGAACACTACTAGGCTTAGAGAAGCTGCGAGGACACGTCGCAAACTCCCCAAAGCCTTATGTCCCGGAGACCAGCTACACGTTGCACATCACAACTTCCTCGGGTTCGAACTTCATCCGGGAAGTGGCCAGAGGGCCCCCTTCTGTCTGTTTTGGCTCGCTGGAAACTGATCGCTCTCGGGCAGTTTGGAACTTTCAGATTGGCCATGTATGTGCATGGTAGCACGTCCCAGCTGTAAGGAGGACCGCTGCAGCCTCCACGCCGCCTGAAACAGAGTGCTGCTGCCACTCTCACGTCCTGGAATGCCCTACGTAGGAAAAGGGCGTTTCCCTGAGGGCAGTACGGTGCTTCCAGTTCCCTGCAAGAGGCATGGGAAAGGCGCCAATGCCTAAAGGGAAAACGCCACTGCCTGCCAGGCTCATAGTAAGGACCATGTATTGCATTTGGAAGATTGGGCATACGTCATTCGCCAGGAAAACCTAGTCCATGGAGTGCCTTCAGTTAGTGAGCTTCTCTGAACTCTGGGATGACTGCGTCCTCCGCACCTCCCATGAAAGAACACTGAGACCTGAGTATCCCTTCCTGGGCGACTTCACAACCCTCAGGGATCTTTGGCCTCTGGGCATCTCTCCCTTCACGCCGAGTGAAAAGCAGCACACTGCTTTCTTCGTTGGAGAGCTAAGTGTCTGAGCTTTCTAAAGTCCACCCAAACACGGGTCCAGCAGGTCTTTTAAGTGTATGGCCAGTGGCTCACAGCACTGCACCAGGGCCACAATGAGAAAACACGCTCCTCAGTGTTTGTCTTGGGAAGCCTCACTGGCCTTCTCTCTAAGCCAAGCAGCCCGTTGACCTTCGAAGCAACCTGACAAAGGCACGGTTTGCCCCTGAAACACCCAGAGCCCTTTTATAAGGTGTACGGGCGTCGGAGCCTAACCCAAGTCAGTGGGGACGTCACGCCACTCGCCGCGGGCAGAACTGCCCTGCTACGAAGTTTCACCGGGGAAGGACAGGGTGCCGCTTCCGACCCTTTGACTGTGCCAGAAACTACACGTATTAGGCTCACTGCAACTTTGATATTGCTGACCTAGTGAGAAAAGCACTATTTTCCCCACTGGAGAGCAGAAGGCCTGTGGTGTCAAATTTCCCTGAGACAGTGCTGTTCTCTGTCTGCTCTTCACAGCTAGAGTGCCTTCACGGAGAACAGAGCGTCCTTGGAGAAACAGAGAGTGTCCTGTGCATTCCAGGCGGCACTCCAGATCACCCACTGCAAAAGGGAAATCTAAACCTCTCTCCACGGTTCAAAGGATCGATCGGATGGCCCATTTACACATCGAGGCGTTCAGCGGTTTTTCCACTGCCTTCTGGAGAAGTACTGCTGGATCTCTAGTATGCTTTCCCTATGGCACCCACGTCCTCACTGTGGCCCAGGGAACAACACTGTGTACAGGATCACCCTTCCTGGCTGACTGAGCAGCACCATGCTAACTAAGGCCTCCGGATCACCTCTTTGAAAGCACAGTGAAAGGTAACCCACTGCTTTTTCTCCAGAGAGCTCGATGGCCAAAATATTCAACGGACTCCCTGAACACAGCACTAGCTGGTCTTTCGTAGGTGTCATGTCAGTGGCTCTCAGGGCAGAGTGTGGGCTGCAAGGAAAACACACTTCCCTCAGTGTGCGTTCCGGGTGCACTTACATGGCGGACCTCTCTCTATGCCACGCACAAACGAGAGAGACCCTGCAGTTTTCTAAATGTAGATAGATTTCCTGAACACTACTACGCTTAGAGAAGCTGCGAGGACACGTCGCAACCTCCCCAAAGCCTTATGTCCCAGAGACCAGCCACACGTTGCACATCACAACTTCCTCGGGTTCGAACTTCATCCGGGAAGTGGCCAGAGTGCCCCCTTCTGTCTGTTTTGGCTCGCTGGAAACTGATCGCTCTCAGGCAGTTTGGAACGTTCAGATTGGCCATGTATGTGCATCGTAGCAGGTCCCAGCTGTAAGGAGGACCGCTGCAGCCTCCACGCCGTTTGAAATAGTGTGCTGCTGCCAGTCTCACGTCCTGGAATGCCCTACGTAGGAAAAGGGCGTTTCCCTGAAGGCAATACGGTGCTTCCAGTTCCCTGCCAGCGGCATGGGAAAGGCGCCAATGCCTACAGGGAAAACGACACTGCCTGCCAGGCTCATAGTAAGGTCCATGTATTGCATTTGGAAGATTGGGCATACGTCATTCGCCAGGAAAACCTAGTCCATGGAGTGCCTTCAGTTAGTGAGCTTCTCTGAACTCTGGGATGACTGCGTCCTCCGCACCTCCCATGAAAGAACACTGAGACCTGAGTATCCCTTCCTGGGCGACTTCACAACCCTCAGGGATCTTTGGCCTCCGGGCATCTCTCCCTTCACGCCGAGTGAAAAGCAGCACACTGCTTTCTTCGTTGGGAAGCTAAGTGTCTGAGCTTTCTAAAGTCCACCCAAACAAGGGTCCAGCAGGTCTTTTAAGTTTACGGCCTAACCCAAGTCAGTGGGGACTTCACGCCACTCGCCGCAGGCAGAACTGCCCTGCTACGAAGTTTCAACGGGGAAGGACAGGGTGCCGCTTCCGACCCATTGACTGTGCCAGAAACTACACGTATTAGGCTCACTGCAACTTTGATATTGCTGACCTAGTGAGAAAAGCACTATTTTCCCCACTGGAGAGCAGAAGGCCTGTGGTGTCAAATTTCCCGGAGACAGTGCTGTTCTCTGTCTGCTCTTCACAGCTAGAGTGCCTTCACGGAGAACAGAGCGTCCTTGGAGAAACAGAGAGTGTCCTGTGCATTCCAGGCGGCACTCCAGATCACCCACTGCAAAAGGGAAATCTAAACCTCTCTCCACGGTTCAAAGGATCGATCGGATGGCCCATTTACACATCGAGGCGTTCAGCGGTTTTACCACTGCCTTCTGGAGAAGTACTGCTGGATCTCTAGTATGCTTTTCCTATGGCACCCACGTCCTCACTGTGTCCCAGGGAACAACACTGTGTACAGGATCACCCTTCCTGGCTGACTAAGCAGCACCATGCTACCTAAGACCTCCGGATCACCTCTTTGAAAGCAGAGTGAAAGGCAACCCTCTGCTTTTTCTCCAGAGAGTCGATGGCCAAAACATTCAACGGACTCCCTGAACACAGCACTAGCTGCTCTTTCGTAGGTGTCATGTCAGTGGCTCTCAGGGCAGAGCGTGGGCTGCAAGGAAAACACACTTCCCTCAGTGTGCGTTCCGGGTGCACTTACATGGCAGACCTCTCTCTATGCCACGCACAAACGAGCTAGGCCCTGCAGTTTTCTAAATGTAGATAGATTCGCCTGAACACTACTAGGCTTAGAGAAGCTGCGAGGACACGTCGCAAACTCCCCAAAGCCTTATGTCCCAGAGACCAGCTACACGTTGCACATCACAACTTCCTTGGGTTCGAACTTCATCCGGGAAGTGGCCAGAGGGCCCCCCTCTGTCTGTTTTGGCTCGCTGGAAACTGATCGCTCTCGGGCAGTTTGGAACTTTCAGATTGGCCATGTATGTGCATGGTAGCACATCCCAGCTGTAAGGAGGACCGCTGCAGCCTCCACGCCGCCTGAAACAGAGTGCTGCTGCCACTCTCACGTCCTGGAATGCCCTACGTAGGAAAAGGGCGTTTCCCTGAGGGCAGTACGGTGCTTCCAGTTCCCTGCAAGAGGCATGGGAAAGGCGCCAATGCCTAAAGGGAAAACGCCACTGCCTGCCAGGCTCATAGTAAGGACCATGTATTGCATTTGGAAGATTGGGCATACGTCATTCGCCAGGAAAACCTAGTCCATGGAGTGCCTTCAGTTAGTGAGCTTCTCTGAACTCTGGGATGACTGCGTCCTCCGCACCTCCCATGAAAGAACACTGAGACCTGAGTATCCCTTCCTGGGCGACTTCACAACCCTCAGGGATCTTTGGCCTCCGGGCATCTCTCCCTTCACGCCGACTGAAAAGCAGCACACTGCTTTCTTCGTTGGAGAGCTAAGTGTCTGAGCTTTCTAAAGTCCACCCAAACACGGGTCCAGCAGGTCTTTTAAGTGTAAGGCCAGTGGCTCACAGCACTGCACCAGGGCCACAATGAGAAAACACGCTCCTCAGTGTTTGTCTTGGGAAGCCTCACTGGCCTTCTCTCTAAGCCAAGCAGCCCGTTGACCTTCGAAGCAACCTGACAAAGGCACGGTTTGCCCCTGAAACACCCAGAGCCCTTTTATAAGGTGTACGGGCGTCGGAGCCTAACCCAAGTCAGTGGGGACGTCACGCCACTCGCCGCGGGCAGAACTGCCCTGCTACGAAGTTTCACCGGGGAAGGACAGGGTGCCGCTTCCGACCCTTTGACTGTGCCAGAAACTACACGTATTAGGCTCACTGCAACTTTGATATTGCTGACCTAGTGAGAAAAGCACTATTTTCCCCACTGGAGAGCAGAAGGCCTGTGGTGTCAAATTTCCCGGAGACAGTGCTGTTCTCTGTCTGCTCTTCACAGCTAGAGTGCCTTCACGGAGAACAGAGCGTCCTTGGAGAAACAGAGAGTGTCCTGTGCATTCCAGGCGGCACTCCAGATCACCCACTGCAAAAGGGAAATCTAAACCTCTCTCCACGGTTCAAAGGATCGATCGGATGGCCCATTTACACATCGAGGCGTTCAGCGGTTTTTCCACTGCCTTCTGGAGAAGTACTGCTGGATCTCTAGTATGCTTTTCCTATGGCACCCACGTCCTCACTGTGTCGCAGGGAACAACACTGTGTACAGGATCACCCTTCCTGGCTGACTAAGCAGCACCATGCTACCTAAGGACTCCGGATCACCTCTTTGAAAGCAGAGTGAAAGGCAACCCTCTGCTTTTTCTCCAGAGAGCTCGACGGCCAAAACGTTCAACGGACTCCCTGAACACAGCACTAGCTGCTCTTTCGTAGGTGTCATGTCAGTGGCTCTCAGGGCAGAGCGTGGGCTGCAAGGAAAACACACTTCCCTCAGTGTGCGTTCCGAGTGCACTTACATGGCAGACCTCTCTCTATGCCACGCAGAAACGAGAGAGGCCCTGCAGTTTTCTAAATGTAGATAGATTCGCCTGAACACTACTAGGATTAGAGAAGCTGCGAGGACATGTCGCAACCTCCCCAAAGCCTTATGTCCCAGAGACCAGCCACACGTTGCACATCACAACTTCCTCGGGTTCGAACTTCATCCAGGAAGGGGCCAGAGTGCCCCCTTCTGTCTGTTTTGGCTCGCTGGAAACTGATCGCTCTCGGGCAGTTTGGAACTTTCAGATTGGCCATGTATGTGCATGGTAGCACGTCCCAGCTGTAAGGAGGACCGCTGCAGCCTCCACGCCGCCTGAAACAGAGTGCTGCTGCCACTCTCACGTCCTGGAATGCCCTACGTAGGAAAAGGGCGTTTCCCTGAGGGCAGTACGGTGCTTCCAGTTCCCTGCAAGAGGCATGGGAAAGGCGCCAATGCCTAAAGGGAAAACGCCACTGCCTGCCAGGCTCATAGTAAGGACCATGTATTGCATTTGGAAGATTGGGCATACGTCATTCGCCAGGAAAACCTAGTCCATGGAGTGCCTTCAGTTAGTGAGCTTCTCTGAACTCTGGGATGACTGCGTCCTCCGCACCTCCCATGAAAGAACACTGAGACCTGAGTATCCCTTCCTGGGCGACTTCACAACCCTCAGGGATCTTTGGCCTCCGGGCATCTCTCCCTTCACGCCGAGTGAAAAGCAGCACACTGCTTTCTTCGTTGGGAAGCTAAGTGTCTGAGCTTTCTAAAGTCCACCCAAACAAGGGTCCAGCAGGTCTTTTAAGTTTACGGCCTAACCCAAGTCAGTGGGGACTTCACGCCACTCGCCGCAGGCAGAACTGCCCTGCTACGAAGTTTCAACGGGGAAGGACAGGGTGCCGCTTCCGACCCATTGACTGTGCCAGAAACTACACGTATTAGGCTCACTGCAACTTTGATATTGCTGACCTAGTGAGAAAAGCACTATTTTCCCCACTGGAGAGCAGAAGGCCTGTGGTGTCAAATTTCCCTGAGACAGTGCTGTTCTCTGTCTGCTCTTCACAGCTAGAGTGCCTTCACGGAGAACAGAGCGTGCTTGGAGAAACAGAGAGTGTCCTGTGCATTCCAGGCGGCACTCCAGATCACCCACTGCAAAAGGGAAATCTAAACCTCTCTCCACGGTTCAAAGGATCGATCGGATGGCCCATTTACACATCGAGGCGTTCAGCGGTTTTTCCACTGCCTTCTGGAGAAGTACTGCTGGATCTCTAGTATGCTTTTCCTATGGCACCCACGTCCTCACTGTGTCCCAGGGAACAACACTGTGTACAGGATCACCCTTCCTGGCTGACTAAGCAGCACCATGCTACCTAAGACCTCCGGATCACCTCTTTGAAAGCAGAGTGAAAGGCAACCCTCTGCTTTTTCTCCAGAGAGTCGATGTCCCAAACATTCAACGGACTCCCTGAACACAGCACTAGCTGCTCTTTCGTAGGTGTCATGTCAGTGGCTCTCAGGGCAGAGCGTGGGCTGCAAGGAAAACACACTTCCCTCAGTGTGCGTTCCGGGTGCACTTACATGGCAGACCTCTCTCTATGCCACGCACAAACGAGCTAGGCCCTGCAGTTTTCTAAATGTAGATAGATTCGCCTGAACACTACTAGGCTTAGAGAAGCTGCGAGGACACGTCGCAAACTCCCCAAAGCCTTATGTCCCGGAGACCAGCTACACGTTGCACATCACAACTTCCTCGGGTTCGAACTTCATCCGGGAAGTGGCCAGAGGGCCCCCTTCTGTCTGTTTTGGCTCGCTGGAAACTGATCGCTCTCGGGCAGTTTGGAACTTTCAGATTGGCCATGTATGTGCATGGTAGCACGTCCCAGCTGTAAGGAGGACCGCTGCAGCCTCCACGCCGCCTGAAACAGAGTGCTGCTGCCACTCTCACGTCCTGGAATGCCCTACGTAGGAAAAGGGCGTTTCCCTGAGGGCAGTACGGTGCTTCCAGTTCCCTGCAAGAGGCATGGGAAAGGCGCCAATGCCTAAAGGGAAAACGCCACTGCCTGCCAGGCTCATAGTAAGGACCATGTATTGCATTTGGAAGATTGGGCATACGTCATTCGCCAGGAAAACCTAGTCCATGGAGTGCCTTCAGTTAGTGAGCTTCTCTGAACTCTGGGATGACTGCGTCCTCCGCACCTCCCATGAAAGAACACTGAGACCTGAGTATCCCTTCCTGGGCGACTTCACAACCCTCAGGGATCTTTGGCCTCTGGGCATCTCTCCCTTCACGCCGAGTGAAAAGCAGCACACTGCTTTCTTCGTTGGAGAGCTAAGTGTCTGAGCTTTCTAAAGTCCACCCAAACACGGGTCCAGCAGGTCTTTTAAGTGTATGGCCAGTGGCTCACAGCACTGCACCAGGGCCACAATGAGAAAACACGCTCCTCAGTGTTTGTCTTGGGAAGCCTCACTGGCCTTCTCTCTAAGCCAAGCAGCCCGTTGACCTTCGAAGCAACCTGACAAAGGCACGGTTTGCCCCTGAAACACCCAGAGCCCTTTTATAAGGTGTACGGGCGTCGGAGCCTAACCCAAGTCAGTGGGGACGTCACGCCACTCGCCGCGGGCAGAACTGCCCTGCTACGAAGTTTCACCGGGGAAGGACAGGGTGCCGCTTCCGACCCTTTGACTGTGCCAGAAACTACACGTATTAGGCTCACTGCAACTTTGATATTGCTGACCTAGTGAGAAAAGCACTATTTTCCCCACTGGAGAGCAGAAGGCCTGTGGTGTCAAATTTCCCTGAGACAGTGCTGTTCTCTGTCTGCTCTTCACAGCTAGAGTGCCTTCACGGAGAACAGAGCGTCCTTGGAGAAACAGAGAGTGTCCTGTGCATTCCAGGCGGCACTCCAGATCACCCACTGCAAAAGGGAAATCTAAACCTCTCTCCACGGTTCAAAGGATCGATCGGATGGCCCATTTACACATCGAGGCGTTCAGCGGTTTTTCCACTGCCTTCTGGAGAAGTACTGCTGGATCTCTAGTATGCTTTCCCTATGGCACCCACGTCCTCACTGTGGCCCAGGGAACAACACTGTGTACAGGATCACCCTTCCTGGCTGACTGAGCAGCACCATGCTAACTAAGGCCTCCGGATCACCTCTTTGAAAGCACAGTGAAAGGTAACCCACTGCTTTTTCTCCAGAGAGCTCGATGGCCAAAATATTCAACGGACTCCCTGAACACAGCACTAGCTGGTCTTTCGTAGGTGTCATGTCAGTGGCTCTCAGGGCAGAGTGTGGGCTGCAAGGAAAACACACTTCCCTCAGTGTGCGTTCCGGGTGCACTTACATGGCGGACCTCTCTCTATGCCACGCACAAACGAGAGAGACCCTGCAGTTTTCTAAATGTAGATAGATTTCCTGAACACTACTACGCTTAGAGAAGCTGCGAGGACACGTCGCAACCTCCCCAAAGCCTTATGTCCCAGAGACCAGCCACACGTTGCACATCACAACTTCCTCGGGTTCGAACTTCATCCGGGAAGTGGCCAGAGTGCCCCCTTCTGTCTGTTTTGGCTCGCTGGAAACTGATCGCTCTCAGGCAGTTTGGAACGTTCAGATTGGCCATGTATGTGCATCGTAGCAGGTCCCAGCTGTAAGGAGGACCGCTGCAGCCTCCACGCCGTTTGAAATAGTGTGCTGCTGCCAGTCTCACGTCCTGGAATGCCCTACGTAGGAAAAGGGCGTTTCCCTGAAGGCAATACGGTGCTTCCAGTTCCCTGCCAGCGGCATGGGAAAGGCGCCAATGCCTACAGGGAAAACGACACTGCCTGCCAGGCTCATAGTAAGGTCCATGTATTGCATTTGGAAGATTGGGCATACGTCATTCGCCAGGAAAACCTAGTCCATGGAGTGCCTTCAGTTAGTGAGCTTCTCTGAACTCTGGGATGACTGCGTCCTCCGCACCTCCCATGAAAGAACACTGAGACCTGAGTATCCCTTCCTGGGCGACTTCACAACCCTCAGGGATCTTTGGCCTCCGGGCATCTCTCTCTTCACGCCGAGTGAAAAGCAGCACACTGCTTTCTTCGTTGGGAAGCTAAGTGTCTGAGCTTTCTAAAGTCCACCCAAACAAGGGTCCAGCAGGTCTTTTAAGTTTACGGCCTAACCCAAGTCAGTGGGGACTTCACGCCACTCGCCGCAGGCAGAACTGCCCTGCTACGAAGTTTCACCGGGGAAGGACAGGGTGCCGCTTCCGACCCATTGACTGTGCCAGAAACTACACGTATTAGGCTCACTGCAACTTTGATATTGCTGACCTAGTGAGAAAAGCACTATTTTCCCCACTGGAGAGCAGAAGGCCTGTGGTGTCAAATTTCCCTGAGACAGTGCTGTTCTCTGTCTGCTCTTCACAGCTAGAGTGCCTTCACGGAGAACAGAGCGTCCTTGGAGAAACAGAGAGTGTCCTGTGCATTCCAGGCGGCACTCCAGATCACCCACTGCAAAAGGGAAATCTAAACCTCTCTCCACGGTTCAAAGGATCGATCGGATGGCCCATTTACACATCGAGGCGTTCAGCGGTTTTTCCACTGCCTTCTGGAGAAGTACTGCTGGATCTCTAGTATGCTTTTCCTATGGCACCCACGTCCTCACTGTGTCGCAGGGAACAACACTGTGTACAGGATCACCCTTCCTGGCTGACTAAGCAGCACCATGCTACCTAAGGCCTCCGGATCACCTCTTTGAAATCAGAGTGAAAGGCAACCCTCTGCTTTTTCTCCAGAGAGTCGATGGCCAAAACATTCAACGGACTCCCTGAACACAGCACTAGCTGCTCTTTCGTAGGTGTCATGTCAGTGGCTCTCAGGGCAGAGCGTGGGCTGCAAGGAAAACACACTTCCCTCAGTGTGCGTTCCGGGTGCACTTACATGGCAGACCTCTCTCTATGCCACGCACAAACGAGCTAGGCCCTGCAGTTTTCTAAATGTAGATAGATTCGCCTGAACACTACTAGGCTTAGAGAAGCTGCAAGGACACGTCGCAAACTCCCCAAAGCCTTATGTCCCAGAGACCAGCTACACGTTGCACATCACAACTTCCTCGGGTTCGAACTTCATCCGGGAAGTGGCCAGAGGGCCCCCTTCTGTCTGTTTTGGCTCGCTGGAAACTGATCGCTCTCGGGCAGTTTGGAACTTTCAGATTGGCCATGTATGTGCATGGTAGCACGTCCCAGCTGTAAGGAGGACCGCTGCAGCCTCCACGCCGCCTGAAACAGAGTGCTGCTGCCACTCTCACGTCCTGGAATGCCCTACGTAGGAAAAGGGCGTTTCCCTGAGGGCAGTACGGTGCTTCCAGTTCCCTGCAAGAGGCATGGGAAAGGCGCCAATGCCTAAAGGGAAAACGCCACTGCCTGCCAGGCTCATAGTAAGGACCATGTATTGCATTTGGAAGATTGGGCATACGTCATTCGCCAGGAAAACCTAGTCCATGGAGTGCCTTCAGTTAGTGAGCTTCTCTGAACTCTGGGATGACTGCGTCTTCCGCACCTCCCATGAAAGAACACTGAGACCTGAGTATCCCTTCCTGGGCGACTTCACAACCCTCAGGGATCTTTGGCCTCTGGGCATCTCTCCCTTCACGCCGAGTGAAAAGCAGCACACTGCTTTCTTCGTTGGAGAGCTAAGTGTCTGAGCTTTCTAAAGTCCACCCAAACACGGGTCCAGCAGGTCTTTTAAGTGTACGGCCAGTGGCTCACAGCACTGCACCAGGGCCACAATGAGAAAACACGCTCCTCAGTGTTTGTCTTGGGAAGCCTCACTGGCCTTCTCTCTAAGCCAAGCAGCCCGTTGACCTTCGAAGCAACCTGACAAAGGCACGGTTTGCCCCTGAAACACCCAGAGCCCTTTTATAAGGTGTACGGGCGTCGGAGCCTAACCCAAGTCAGTGGGGACGTCACGCCACTCGCCGCGGGCAGAACTGCCCTGCTACGAAGTTTCACCGGGGAAGGACAGGGTGCCGCTTCCGACCCTTTGACTGTGCCAGAAACTACACGTATTAGGCTCACTGCAACTTTGATATTGCTGACCTAGTGAGAAAAGCACTATTTTCCCCACTGGAGAGCAGAAGGCCTGTGGTGTCAAATTTCCCTGAGACAGTGCTGTTCTCTGTCTGCTCTTCACAGCTAGAGTGCCTTCACGGAGAACAGAGCGTCCTTGGAGAAACAGAGAGTGTCCTGTGCATTCCAGGCGGCACTCCAGATCACCCACTGCAAAAGGGAAATCTAAACCTCTCTCCACGGTTCAAAGGATCGATCGGATGGCCCATTTACACATCGAGGCGTTCAGCGGTTTTTCCACTGCCTTCTGGAGAAGTACTGCTGGATCTCTAGTATGCTTTTCCTATGGCACCCACGTCCTCACTGTGTCGCAGGGAACAACACTGTGTACAGGATCACCCTTCCTGGCTGACTAAGCAGCACCATGCTACCTAAGGACTCCGGATCACCTCTTTGAAAGCAGAGTGAAAGGCAACCCTCTGCTTTTTCTCCAGAGAGCTCGACGGCCAAAACGTTCAACGGACTCCCTGAACACAGCACTAGCTGCTCTTTCGTAGGTGTCATGTCAGTGGCTCTCAGGGCAGAGCGTGGGCTGCAAGGAAAACACACTTCCCTCAGTGTGCGTTCCGAGTGCACTTACATGGCAGACCTCTCTCTATGCCACGCACAAACGAGAGAGGCCCTGCAGTTTTCTAAATGTAGATAGATTCGCCTGAACACTACTAGGATTAGAGAAGCTGCGAGGACATGTCGCAACCTCCCCAAAGCCTTATGTCCCAGAGACCAGCCACACGTTGCACATCACAACTTCCTCGGGTTCGAACTTCATCCAGGAAGGGGCCAGAGTGCCCCCTTCTGTCTGTTTTGGCTCGCTGGAAACTGATCGCTCTCGGGCAGTTTGGAACTTTCAGATTGGCCATGTATGTGCATGGTAGCACGTCCCAGCTGTAAGGAGGACCGCTGCAGCCTCCACGCCGCCTGAAACAGAGTGCTGCTGCCACTCTCACGTCCTGGAATGCCCTACGTAGGAAAAGGGCGTTTCCCTGAGGGCAGTACGGTGCTTCCAGTTCCCTGCAAGAGGCATGGGAAAGGCGCCAATGCCTAAAGGGAAAACGCCACTGCCTGCCAGGCTCATAGTAAGGACCATGTATTGCATTTGGAAGATTGGGCATACGTCATTCGCCAGGAAAACCTAGTCCATGGAGTGCCTTCAGTTAGTGAGCTTCTCTGAACTCTGGGATGACTGCGTCCTCCGCACCTCCCATGAAAGAACACTGAGACCTGAGTATCCCTTCCTGGGCGACTTCACAACCCTCAGGGATCTTTGGCCTCCGGGCATCTCTCCCTTAACGCCGAGTGAAATCAGCACACTGCTTTCTTCGTTGGAGAGCTAAGTGTCTGAGCTTTCTAAAGTCCACCCAAACACGGGTCCAGCAGGTCTTTTAAGTGTACGGCCAGTGGCTCACAGCACTGCACCAGGGCCACAATGAGAAAACACGCTCCTCAGTGTTTGTCTTGGGAAGCCTCACTGGCCTTCTCTCTAAGCCAAGCAGCCCGTTGACCTTCGAAGCAACCTGACAAAGGCACGGTTTGCCCCTGAAACACCCAGAGCCCTTTTATAAGGTGTACGGGCGTCGGAGCCTAACCCAAGTCAGTGGGGACGTCACGCCACTCGCCGCGGGCAGAACTGCCCTGCTACGAAGTTTCACCGGGGAAGGACAGGGTGCCGCTTCCGACCCTTTGACTGTGCCAGAAACTACACGTATTAGGCTCACTGCAACTTTGATATTGCTGACCTAGTGAGAAAAGCACTATTTTCCCCACTGGAGAGCAGAAGGCCTGTGGTGTCAAATTTCCCTGAGACAGTGCTGTTCTCTGTCTGCTCTTCACAGCTAGAGTGCCTTCACGGAGAACAGAGCGTCCTTGGAGAAACAGAGAGTGTCCTGTGCATTCCAGGCGGCACTCCAGATCACCCACTGCAAAAGGGAAATCTAAACCTCTCTCCACGGTTCAAAGGATCGATCGGATGGCCCATTTACACATCGAGGCGTTCAGCGGTTTTTCCACTGCCTTCTGGAGAAGTACTGCTGGATCTCTAGTATGCTTTTCCTATGGCACCCACGTCCTCACTGTGTCCCAGGGAACAACACTGTGTACAGGATCACCCTTCCTGGCTGACTAAGCAGCACCATGCTACCTAAGGACTCCGGATCACCTCTTTGAAAGCAGAGTGAAAGGCAACCCTCTGCTTTTTCTCCAGAGAGCTCGACGGCCAAAACGTTCAACGGACTCCCTGAACACAGCACTAGCTGCTCTTTCGTAGGTGTCATGTCAGTGGCTCTCAGGGCAGAGCGTGGGCTGCAAGGAAAACACACTTCCCTCAGTGTGCGTTCCGAGTGCACTTACATGGCAGACCTCTCTCTATGCCACGCACAAACGAGAGAGGCCCTGCAGTTTTCTAAATGTAGATAGATTCGCCTGAACACTACTAGGATTAGAGAAGCTGCGAGGACATGTCGCAACCTCCCCAAAGCCTTATGTCCCAGAGACCAGCCACACGTTGCACATCACAACTTCCTCGGGTTCGAACTTCATCCAGGAAGGGGCCAGAGTGCCCCCTTCTGTCTGTTTTGGCTCGCTGGAAACTGATCGCTCTCGGGCAGTTTGGAACTTTCAGATTGGCCATGTATGTGCATGGTAGCACGTCCCAGCTGTAAGGAGGACCGCTGCAGCCTCCACGCCGCCTGAAACAGAGTGCTGCTGCCACTCTCACGTCCTGGAATGCCCTACGTAGGAAAAGGGCGTTTCCCTGAGGGCAGTACGGTGCTTCCAGTTCCCTGCAAGAGGCATGGGAAAGGCGCCAATGCCTAAAGGGAAAACGCCACTGCCTGCCAGGCTCATAGTAAGGACCATGTATTGCATTTGGAAGATTGGGCATACGTCATTCGCCAGGAAAACCTAGTCCATGGAGTGTCTTCAGTTAGTGAGCTTCTCTGAACTCTGGGATGACTGCGTCTTCCGCACCTCCCATGAAAGAATACTGAGACCTGAGTATCCCTTCCTGGGCGACTTCACAACCCTCAGGGATCTTTGGCCTCCGGGCATCTCTCCCTTAACGCCGAGTGAAATCAGCACACTGCTTTCTTCGTTGGAGAGCTAAGTGTCTGAGCTTTCTAAAGTCCACCCAAACACGGGTCCAGCAGGTCTTTTAAGTGTACGGCCAGTGGCTCACAGCACTGCACCAGGGCCACAATGAGAAAACACGCTCCTCAGTGTTTGTCTTGGGAAGCCTCACTGGCCTTCTCTTTAAGCCAAGCAGCCCGTTGACCTTCGAAGCAACCTGACAAAGGCATGGTTTGCCCCTGAAACACCCAGAGCCCTTTTATAAGGTGTACGGGCGTCGGAGCCTAACCCAAGTCAGTGGGGACGTCACGCCACTCGCCGCAGGCAGAACTGCCCTGCTACGAAGTTTCAACGGGGAAGGACAGGGTGCCGCTTCCGACCCTTTGACTGTGCCAGAAACTACATGTACTAGGCACACAGCAACTTTGATATTGCTGACCTAGTGAGAAAAGCACTATTTTCCCCACTGGAGAGCAGAAGGCCTGTGGTGTCAAATTTCCCGGAGACAGTGCTGTTCTCTGTCTGCTCTTCACAGCTAGAGTGCCTTCACGGAGAACAGAGCGTCCTTGGAGAAACAGAGAGTGTCCTGTGCATTCCAGGCGGCACTCCAGATCACCCACTGCAAAAGGGAAGTCGAAACCTCTCTCCAGGGTTCAAAGGATCGATCGGATGGCCCATTCACACATCGAGGCGTTCAGCGGTTTTTCCACTGCCTTCTGGAGAAGTACTGCTGGATCTCTAGTATGCTTTCCCTATGGCACCCACGTCCTCACTGTGGCCCAGGGAACAACACTGTGTACAGGATCACCCTTCCTGGCTGACTGAGCAGCACCATGCTAACTAAGGCCTCCGGATCACCTCTTTGAAAGCACAGTGAAAGGTAACCCACTGCTTTTTCTCCAGAGAGCTCGATGGCCAAAATATTCAACGGACTCCCTGAACACAGCACTAGCTGGTCTTTCGTAGGTGTCATGTCAGTGGCTCTCAGGGCAGAGTGTGGGCTGCAAGGAAAACACACTTCCCTCAGTGTGCGTTCCGGGTGCACTTACATGGCGGACCTCTCTCTATGCCACGCACAAACGAGAGAGACCCTGCAGTTTTCTAAATGTAGATAGATATCCTGAACACTACTGCGCTTAGAGAAGCTGCGAGGACACGTCGCAACCTCCCCAAAGCCTTATGTCCCAGAGACCAGCCACACGTTGCACATCACAACTTCCTCGGGTTCGAACTTCATCCGGGAAGGGGCCAGAGTGCCCCCTTCTGTCTGTTTTGGCTCGCTGGAAACTGATCGCTCTCAGGCAGTTTGGAACGTTCAGATTGGCCATGTATGTGCATCGTAGCAGGTCCCAGCTGTAAGGAAGACCGCTGCAGCCTCCACGCCGTTTGAAATAGTGTGCTGCTGCCAGTCTCACGTCCTGGAATGCCCTACGTAGGAAAAGGGCGTTTCCCTGAAGGCAATACGGTGCTTCCAGTTCCCTGCCAGCGGCATGGGAAAGGCGCCAATGCCTACAGGGAAAACGACACTGCCTGCCAGGCTCATAGTAAGGTCCATGTATTGCATTTGGAAGATTGGGCATACGTCATTCGCCAGGAAAACCTAGTCCATGGAGTGCCTTCAGTTAGTGAGCTTCTCTGAACTCTGGGATGACTGCGTCCTCCGCACCTCCCATGAAAGAACACTGAGACCTGAGTATCCCTTCCTGGGCGACTTCACAACCCTCAGGGATCTTTGGCCTCCGGGCATCTCTCCCTTCACGCCGAGTGAAAAGCAGCACACTGCTTTCTTCGTTGGGAAGCTAAGTGTCTGAGCTTTCTAAAGTCCACCCAAACAAGGGTCCAGCAGGTCTTTTAAGTTTACGGCCTAACCCAAGTCAGTGGGGACTTCACGCCACTCGCCGCAGGCAGAACTGCCCTGCTACGAAGTTTCAACGGGGAAGGACAGGGTGCCGCTTCCGACCCTTTGACTGTGCCAGAAACTACACGTATTAGGCTCACTGCAACTTTGATATTGCTGACCTAGTGAGAAAAGCACTATTTTCCCCACTGGAGAGCAGAAGGCCTGTGGTGTCAAATTTCCCGGAGACAGTGCTGTTCTCTGTCTGCTCTTCACAGCTAGAGTGCCTTCACGGAGAACAGAGCGTCCTTGGAGAAACAGAGAGTGTCCTGTGCATTCCAGGCGGCACTCCAGATCACCCACTGCAAAAGGGAAATCTAAACCTCTCTCCACGGTTCAAAGGATCGATCGGATGGCCCATTTACACATCGAGGCGTTCAGCGGTTTTTCCACTGCCTTCTGGAGAAGTACTGCTGGATCTCTAGTATGCTTTTCCTATGGCACCCACGTCCTCACTGTGTCGCAGGGAACAACACTGTGTACAGGATCACCCTTCCTGGCTGACTAAGCAGCACCATGCTACCTAAGACCTCCGGATCACCTCTTTGAAAGCAGAGTGAAAGGCAACCCTCTGCTTTTTCTCCAGAGAGTCGATGGCCAAAACATTCAACGGACTCCCTGAACACAGCACTAGCTGCTCTTTCGTAGGTGTCATGTCAGTGGCTCTCAGGGCAGAGCGTGGGCTGCAAGGAAAACACACTTCCCTCAGTGTGCGTTCCGGGTGCACTTACATGGCAGACCTCTCTCTATGCCACGCACAAACGAGCTAGGCCCTGCAGTTTTCTAAATGTAGATAGATTCGCCTGAACACTACTAGGATTAGAGAAGCTGCGAGGACACGTCGCAAACTCCCCAAAGCCTTATGTCCCAGAGACCAGCTACACGTTGCACATCACAACTTCCTCGGGTTCGAACTTCATCCGGGAAGTGGCCAGAGGGCCCCCTTCTGTCTGTTTTGGCTCGCTGGAAACTGATCGCTCTCGGGCAGTTTGGAACTTTCAGATTGGCCATGTATGTGCATGGTAGCACATCCCAGCTGTAAGGAGGACCGCTGCAGCCTCCACGCCGCCTGAAACAGAGTGCTGCTGCCACTCTCACGTCCTGGAATGCCCTACGTAGGAAAAGGGCGTTTCCCTGAGGGCAGTACGGTGCTTCCAGTTCCCTGCAAGAGGCATGGGAAAGGCGCCAATGCCTAAAGGGAAAACGCCACTGCCTGCCAGGCTCATAGTAAGGACCATGTATTGCATTTGGAAGATTGGGCATACGTCATTCGCCAGGAAAACCTAGTCCATGGAGTGCCTTCAGTTAGTGAGCTTCTCTGAACTCTGGGATGACTGCGTCCTCCGCACCTCCCATGAAAGAACACTGAGACCTGAGTATCCCTTCCTGGGCGACTTCACAACCCTCAGGGATCTTTGGCCTCCGGGCATCTCTCCCTTCACGCTGAGTGAAAAGCAGCACACTGCTTTCTTCGTTGGAGAGCTAAGTGTCTGAGCTTTCTAAAGTCCACCCAAACACGGGTCCAGCAGGTCTTTTAAGTGTAAGGCCAGTGGCTCACAGCACTGCACCAGGGCCACAATGAGAAAACACGCTCCTCAGTGTTTGTCTTGGGAAGCCTCACTGGCCTTCTCTCTAAGCCAAGCAGCCCGTTGACCTTCGAAGCAACCTGACAAAGGCACGGTTTGCCCCTGAAACACCCAGAGCCCTTTTATAAGGTGTACGGGCGTCGGAGCCTAACCCAAGTCAGTGGGGACGTCACGCCACTCGCCGCGGGCAGAACTGCCCTGCTACGAAGTTTCACCGGGGAAGGACAGGGTGCCGCTTCCGACCCATTGACTGTGCCAGAAACTACACGTATTAGGCTCACTGCAACTTTGATATTGCTGACCTAGTGAGAAAAGCACTATTTTCCCCACTGGAGAGCAGAAGGCCTGTGGTGTCAAATTTCCCGGAGACAGTGCTGTTCTCTGTCTGCTCTTCACAGCTAGAGTGCCTTCACGGAGAACAGAGCGTCCTTGGAGAAACAGAGAGTGTCCTGTGCATTCCAGGCGGCACTCCAGATCACCCACTGCAAAAGGGAAATCTAAACCTCTCTCCACGGTTCAAAGGATCGATCGGATGGCCCATTTACACATCGAGGCGTTCAGCGGTTTTTCCACTGCCTTCTGGAGAAGTACTGCTGGATCTCTAGTATGCTTTTCCTATGGCACCCACGTCCTCACTGTGTCGCAGGGAACAACACTGTGTACAGGATCACCCTTCCTGGCTGACTAAGCAGCACCATGCTACCTAAGACCTCCGGATCACCTCTTTGAAAGCAGAGTGAAAGGCAACCCTCTGCTTTTTCTCCAGAGAGTCGATGGCCAAAACATTCAACGGACTCCCTGAACACAGCACTAGCTGCTCTTTCGTAGGTGTCATGTCAGTGGCTCTCAGGGCAGAGCGTGGGCTGCAAGGAAAACACACTTCCCTCAGTGTGCGTTCCGGGTGCACTTACATGGCAGACCTCTCTCTATGCCACGCACAAACGAGCTAGGCCCTGCAGTTTTCTAAATGTAGATAGATTCGCCTGAACACTACTAGGCTTAGAGAAGCTGCGAGGACACGTCGCAAACTCCCCAAAGCCTTATGTCCCAGAGACCAGCTACACGTTGCACATCACAACTTCCTCGGGTTCGAACTTCATCCGGGAAGTGGCCAGAGGGCCCCCTTCTGTCTGTTTTGGCTCGCTGGAAACTGATCGCTCTCGGGCAGTTTGGAACTTTCAGATTGGCCATGTATGTGCATGGTAGCACATCCCAGCTGTAAGGAGGACCGCTGCAGCCTCCACGCCGCCTGAAACAGAGTGCTGCTGCCACTCTCACGTCCTGGAATGCCCTACGTAGGAAAAGGGCGTTTCCCTGAGGGCAGTACGGTGCTTCCAGTTCCCTGCAAGAGGCATGGGAAAGGCGCCAATGCCTAAAGGGAAAACGCCACTGCCTGCCAGGCTCATAGTAAGGACCATGTATTGCATTTGGAAGATTGGGCATACGTCATTCGCCAGGAAAACCTAGTCCATGGAGTGCCTTCAGTTAGTGAGCTTCTCTGAACTCTGGGATGACTGCGTCCTCCACACCTCCCATGAAAGAACACTGAGACCTGAGTATCCCTTCCTGGGCGACTTCACAACCCTCAGGGATCTTTGGCCTCCGGGCATCTCTCCCTTCACGCCGAGTGAAAAGCAGCACACTGCTTTCTTCGTTGGAGAGCTAAGTGTCTGAGCTTTCTAAAGTCCACCCAAACACGGGTCCAGCAGGTCTTTTAAGTGTAAGGCCAGTGGCTCACAGCACTGCACCAGGGCCACAATGAGAAAACACGCTCCTCAGTGTTTGTCTTGGGAAGCCTCACTGGCCTTCTCTCTAAGCCAAGCAGCCCGTTGACCTTCGAAGCAACCTGACAAAGGCACGGTTTGCCCCTGAAACACCCAGAGCCCTTTTATAAGGTGTACGGGCGTCGGAGCCTAACCCAAGTCAGTGGGGACGTCACGCCACTCGCCGCGGGCAGAACTGCCCTGCTACGAAGTTTCACCGGGGAAGGACAGGGTGCCGCTTCCGACCCTTTGACTGTTCCAGAAACTACACGTATTAGGCTCACTGCAACTTTGATATTGCTGACCTAGTGAGAAAAGCACTATTTTCCCCACTGGAGAGCAGAAGGCCTGTGGTGTCAAATTTCCCTGAGACAGTGCTGTTCTCTGTCTGCTCTTCACAGCTAGAGTGCCTTCACGGAGAACAGAGCGTCCTTGGAGAAACAGAGAGTGTCCTGTGCATTCCAGGCGGCACTCCAGATCACCCACTGCAAAAGGGAAATCTAAACCTCTCTCCACGGTTCAAAGGATCGATCGGATGGCCCATTTACACATCGAGGCGTTCAGCGGTTTTTCCACTGCCTTCTGGAGAAGTACTGCTGGATCTCTAGTATGCTTTCCCTATGGCACCCACGTCCTCACTGTGGCCCAGGGAACAACACTGTGTACAGGATCACCCTTCCTGGCTGACTGAGCAGCACCATGCTAACTAAGGCCTCCGGATCACCTCTTTGAAAGCACAGTGAAAGGTAACCCACTGCTTTTTCTCCAGAGAGCTCGATGGCCAAAATATTCAACGGACTCCCTGAACACAGCACTAGCTGGTCTTTCGTAGGTGTCATGTCAGTGGCTCTCAGGGCAGAGTGTGGGCTGCAAGGAAAACACACTTCCCTCAGTGTGCGTTCCGGGTGCACTTACATGGCGGACCTCTCTCTATGCCACGCACAAACGAGAGAGACCCTGCAGTTTTCTAAATGTAGATAGATTTCCTGAACACTACTACGCTTAGAGAAGCTGCGAGGACACGTCGCAACCTCCCCAAAGCCTTATGTCCCAGAGACCAGCCACACGTTGCACATCACAACTTCCTCGGGTTCGAACTTCATCCGGGAAGTGGCCAGAGTGCCCCCTTCTGTCTGTTTTGGCTCGCTGGAAACTGATCGCTCTCAGGCAGTTTGGAACGTTCAGATTGGCCATGTATGTGCATCGTAGCAGGTCCCAGCTGTAAGGAGGACCGCTGCAGCCTCCACGCCGTTTGAAATAGTGTGCTGCTGCCAGTCTCACGTCCTGGAATGCCCTACGTAGGAAAAGGGCGTTTCCCTGAAGGCAATACGGTGCTTCCAGTTCCCTGCCAGCGGCATGGGAAAGGCGCCAATGCCTACAGGGAAAACGACACTGCCTGCCAGGCTCATAGTAAGGTCCATGTATTGCATTTGGAAGATTGGGCATACGTCATTCGCCAGGAAAACCTAGTCCATGGAGTGCCTTCAGTTAGTGAGCTTCTCTGAACTCTGGGATGACTGCGTCCTCCGCACCTCCCATGAAAGAACACTGAGACCTGAGTATCCCTTCCTGGGCGACTTCACAACCCTCAGGGATCTTTGGCCTCCGGGCATCTCTCCCTTCACGCCGAGTGAAAAGCAGCACACTGCTTTCTTCGTTGGGAAGCTAAGTGTCTGAGCTTTCTAAAGTCCACCCAAACAAGGGTCCAGCAGGTCTTTTAAGTTTACGGCCTAACCCAAGTCAGTGGGGACTTCACGCCACTCGCCGCAGGCAGAACTGCCCTGCTACGAAGTTTCACCGGGGAAGGACAGGGTGCCGCTTCCGACCCTTTGACTGTGCCAGAAACTACACGTATTAGGCTCACTGCAACTTTGATATTGCTGACCTAGTGAGAAAAGCACTATTTTCCCCACTGGAGAGCAGAAGGCCTGTGGTGTCAAATTTCCCTGAGACAGTGCTGTTCTCTGTCTGCTCTTCACAGCTAGAGTGCCTTCACGGAGAACAGAGCATCCTTGGAGAAACAGAGAGTGTCCTGTGCATTCCAGGCGGCACTCCAGATCACCCACTGCAAAAGGGAAATCTAAACCTCTCTCCACGGTTCAAAGGATCGATCGGATGGCCCATTTACACATCGAGGCGTTCAGCGGTTTTTCCACTGCCTTCTGGAGAAGTACTGCTGGATCTCTAGTATGCTTTTCCTATGGCACCCACGTCCTCACTGTGTCGCAGGGAACAACACTGTGTACAGGATCACCCTTCCTGGCTGACTAAGCAGCACCATGCTACCTAAGGCCTCCGGATCACCTCTTTGAAAGCAGAGTGAAAGGCAACCCTCTGCTTTTTCTCCAGAGAGTCGATGGCCAAAACATTCAACGGACTCCCTGAACACAGCACTAGCTGCTCTTTCGTAGGTGTCATGTCAGTGGCTCTCAGGGCAGAGCGTGGGCTGCAAGGAAAACACACTTCCCTCAGTGTGCGTTCCGGGTGCACTTACATGGCAGACCTCTCTCTATGCCACGCACAAACGAGCTAGGCCCTGCAGTTTTCTAAATGTAGATAGATTCGCCTGAACACTACTAGGATTAGAGAAGCTGCGAGGACACGTCGCAAACTCCCCAAAGCCTTATGTCCCAGAGACCAGCTACACGTTGCACATCACAACTTCCTCGGGTTCGAACTTCATCCGGGAAGTGGCCAGAGGGCCCCCTTCTGTCTGTTTTGGCTCGCTGGAAACTGATCGCTCTCGGGCAGTTTGGAACTTTCAGATTGGCCATGTATGTGCATGGTAGCACATCCCAGCTGTAAGGAGGACCGCTGCAGCCTCCACGCCGCCTGAAACAGAGTGCTGCTGCCACTCTCACGTCCTGGAATGCCCTACGTAGGAAAAGGGCGTTTCCCTGAGGGCAGTACGGTGCTTCCAGTTCCCTGCAAGAGGCATGGGAAAGGCGCCAATGCCTAAAGGGAAAACGCCACTGCCTGCCAGGCTCATAGTAAGGACCATGTATTGCATTTGGAAGATTGGGCATACGTCATTCGCCAGGAAAACCTAGTCCATGGAGTGCCTTCAGTTAGTGAGCTTCTCTGAACTCTGGGATGACTGCGTCCTCCGCACCTCCCATGAAAGAACACTGAGACCTGAGTATCCCTTCCTGGGCGACTTCACAACCCTCAGGGATCTTTGGCCTCCGGGCATCTCTCCCTTCACGCCGAGTGAAAAGCAGCACACTGCTTTCTTCGTTGGAGAGCTAAGTGTCTGAGCTTTCTAAAGTCCACCCAAACACGGGTCCAGCAGGTCTTTTAAGTGTAAGGCCAGTGGCTCACAGCACTGCACCAGGGCCACAATGAGAAAACACGCTCCTCAGTGTTTGTCTTGGGAAGCCTCACTGGCCTTCTCTCTAAGCCAAGCAGCCCGTTGACCTTCGAAGCAACCTGACAAAGGCACGGTTTGCCCCTGAAACACCCAGAGCCCTTTTATAAGGTGTACGGGCGTCGGAGCCTAACCCAAGTCAGTGGGGACGTCACGCCACTCGCAGCGGGCAGAACTGCCCTGCTACGAAGTTTCAACGGGGAACGACAGGGTGCCGCTTCAGACCCTTTGACTGTGCCAGAAACTACACGTATTAGGCTCACTGCAACTTTGATATTGCTGACCTAGTGAGAAAAGCACTATTTTCCCCACTGGAGAGCAGAAGGCCTGTGGTGTCAAATTTCCCGGAGACAGTGCTGTTCTCTGTCTGCTCTTCACAGCTAGAGTGCCTTCACGGAGAACAGAGCGTCCTTGGAGAAACAGAGAGTGTCCTGTGCATTCCAGGCGGCACTCCAGATCACCCACTGCAAAAGGGAAATCTAAACCTCTCTCCACGGTTCAAAGGATCGATCGGATGGCCCATTTACACATCGAGGCGTTCAGCGGTTTTTCCACTGCCTTCTGGAGAAGTACTGCTGGATCTCTAGTATGCTTTTCCTATGGCACCCACGTCCTCACTGTGTCGCAGGGAACAACACTGTGTACAGGATCACCCTTCCTGGCTGACTAAGCAGCACCATGCTACCTAAGGACTCCGGATCACCTCTTTGAAAGCAGAGTGAAAGGCAACCCTCTGCTTTTTCTCCAGAGAGCTCGACGGCCAAAACGTTCAACGGACTCCCTGAACACAGCACTAGCTGCTCTTTCGTAGGTGTCATGTCAGTGGCTCTCAGGGCAGAGCGTGGGCTGCAAGGAAAACACACTTCCCTCAGTGTGCGTTCCGAGTGCACTTACATGGCAGACCTCTCTCTATGCCACGCACAAACGAGAGAGGCCCTGCAGTTTTCTAAATGTAGATAGATTCGCCTGAACACTACTAGGATTAGAGAAGCTGCGAGGACATGTCGCAACCTCCCCAAAGCCTTATGTCCCAGAGACCAGCCACACGTTGCACATCACAACTTCCTCGGGTTCGAACTTCATCCAGGAAGGGGCCAGAGTGCCCCCTTCTGTCTGTTTTGGCTCGCTGGAAACTGATCGCTCTCGGGCAGTTTGGAACTTTCAGATTGGCCATGTATGTGCATGGTAGCACGTCCCAGCTGTAAGGAGGACCGCTGCAGCCTCCACGCCGCCTGAAACAGAGTGCTGCTGCCACTCTCACGTCCTGGAATGCCCTACGTAGGAAAAGGGCGTTTCCCTGAGGGCAGTACGGTGCTTCCAGTTCCCTGCAAGAGGCATGGGAAAGGCGCCAATGCCTAAAGGGAAAAAGCCACTGCCTGCCAGGCTCATAGTAAGGACCATGTATTGCATTTGGAAGATTGGGCATACGTCATTCGCCAGGAAAACCTAGTCCATGGAGTGCCTTCAGTTAGTGAGCTTCTCTGAACTCTGGGATGACTGCGTCCTCCGCACCTCCCATGAAAGAACACTGAGACCTGAGTATCCCTTCCTGGGCGACTTCACAACCCTCAGGGATCTTTGGCCTCCGGGCATCTCTCCCTTAACGCCGAGTGAAATCAGCACACTGCTTTCTTCGTTGGAGAGCTAAGTGTCTGAGCTTTCTAAAGTCCACCCAAACACGGGTCCAGCAGGTCTTTTAAGTGTACGGCCAGTGGCTCACAGCACTGCACCAGGGCCACAATGAGAAAACACGCTCCTCAGTGTTTGTCTTGGGAAGCCTCACTGGCCTTCTCTCTAAGCCAAGCAGCCCGTTGACCTTCGAAGCAACCTGACAAAGGCACGGTTTGCCCCTGAAACACCCAGAGCCCTTTTATAAGGTGTACGGGCGTCGGAGCCTAACCCAAGTCAGTGGGGACGTCACGCCACTCGCCGCGGGCAGAACTGCCCTGCTACGAAGTTTCACCGGGGAAGGACAGGGTGCCGCTTCCGACCCTTTGACTGTGCCAGAAACTACACGTATTAGGCTCACTGCAACTTTGATATTGCTGACCTAGTGAGAAAAGCACTATTTTCCCCACTGGAGAGCAGAAGGCCTGTGGTGTCAAATTTCCCTGAGACAGTGCTGTTCTCTGTCTGCTCTTCACAGCTAGAGTGCCTTCACGGAGAACAGAGCGTCCTTGGAGAAACAGAGAGTGTCCTGTGCATTCCAGGCGGCACTCCAGATCACCCACTGCAAAAGGGAAATCTAAACCTCTCTCCACGGTTCAAAGGATCGATCGGATGGCCCATTTACACATCGAGGCGTTCAGCGGTTTTTCCACTGCCTTCTGGAGAAGTACTGCTGGATCTCTAGTATGCTTTTCCTATGGCACCCACGTCCTCACTGTGTCGCAGGGAACAACACTGTGTACAGGATCACCCTTCCTGGCTGACTAAGCAGCACCATGCTACCTAAGGACTCCGGATCACCTCTTTGAAAGCAGAGTGAAAGGCAACCCTCTGCTTTTTCTCCAGAGAGCTCGACGGCCAAAACGTTCAACGGACTCCCTGAACACAGCACTAGCTGCTCTTTCGTAGGTGTCATGTCAGTGGCTCTCAGGGCAGAGCGTGGGCTGCAAGGAAAACACACTTCCCTCAGTGTGCGTTCCGAGTGCACTTACATGGCAGACCTCTCTCTATGCCACGCAGAAACGAGAGAGGCCCTGCAGTTTTCTAAATGTAGATAGATTCGCCTGAACACTACTAGGATTAGAGAAGCTGCGAGGACATGTCGCAACCTCCCCAAAGCCTTATGTCCCAGAGACCAGCCACACGTTGCACATCACAACTTCCTCGGGTTCGAACTTCATCCAGGAAGGGGCCAGAGTGCCCCCTTCTGTCTGTTTTGGCTCGCTGGAAACTGATCGCTCTCGGGCAGTTTGGAACTTTCAGATTGGCCATGTATGTGCATGGTAGCACGTCCCAGCTGTAAGGAGGACCGCTGCAGCCTCCACGCCGCCTGAAACAGAGTGCTGCTGCCACTCTCACGTCCTGGAATGCCCTACGTAGGAAAAGGGCGTTTCCCTGAGGGCAGTACGGTGCTTCCAGTTCCCTGCAAGAGGCATGGGAAAGGCGCCAATGCCTAAAGGGAAAACGCCACTGCCTGCCAGGCTCATAGTAAGGACCATGTATTGCATTTGGAAGATTGGGCATACGTCATTCGCCAGGAAAACCTAGTCCATGGAGTGCCTTCAGTTAGTGAGCTTCTCTGAACTCTGGGATGACTGCGTCCTCCGCACCTCCCATGAAAGAACACTGAGACCTGAGTATCCCTTCCTGGGCGACTTCACAACCCTCAGGGATCTTTGGCCTCCGGGCATCTCTCCCTTAACGCCGAGTGAAATCAGCACACTGCTTTCTTCGTTGGAGAGCTAAGTGTCTGAGCTTTCTAAAGTCCACCCAAACACGGGTCCAGCAGGTCTTTTAAGTGTACGGCCAGTGGCTCACAGCACTGCACCAGGGCCACAATGAGAAAACACGCTCCTCAGTGTTTGTCTTGGGAAGCCTCACTGGCCTTCTCTCTAAGCCAAGCAGCCCGTTGACCTTCGAAGCAACCTGACAAAGGCACGGTTTGCCCCTGAAACACCCAGAGCCCTTTTATAAGGTGTACGGGCGTCGGAGCCTAACCCAAGTCAGTGGGGACGTCACGCCACTCGCCGCGGGCAGAACTGCCCTGCTACGAAGTTTCACCGGGGAAGGACAGGGTGCCGCTTCCGACCCTTTGACTGTGCCAGAAACTACACGTATTAGGCTCACTGCAACTTTGATATTGCTGACCTAGTGAGAAAAGCACTATTTTCCCCACTGGAGAGCAGAAGGCCTGTGGTGTCAAATTTCCCTGAGACAGTGCTGTTCTCTGTCTGCTCTTCACAGCTAGAGTGCCTTCACGGAGAACAGAGCGTCCTTGGAGAAACAGAGAGTGTCCTGTGCATTCCAGGCGGCACTCCAGATCACCCACTGCAAAAGGGAAATCTAAACCTCTCTCCACGGTTCAAAGGATCGATCGGATGGCCCATTTACACATCGAGGCGTTCAGCGGTTTTTCCACTGCCTTCTGGAGAAGTACTGCTGGATCTCTAGTATGCTTTTCCTATGGCACCCACGTCCTCACTGTGTCGCAGGGAACAACACTGTTTACAGGATCACCCTTCCTGGCTGACTAAGCAGCACCATGCTACCTAAGGACTCCGGATCACCTCTTTGAAAGCAGAGTGAAAGGCAACCCTCTGCTTTTTCTCCAGAGAGCTCGACGGCCAAAACGTTCAACGGACTCCCTGAACACAGCACTAGCTGCTCTTTCGTAGGTGTCATGTCAGTGGCTCTCAGGGCAGAGCGTGGGCTGCAAGGAAAACACACTTCCCTCAGTGTGCGTTCCGAGTGCACTTACATGGCAGACCTCTCTCTATGCCACGCACAAACGAGAGAGGCCCTGCAGTTTTCTAAATGTAGATAGATTCGCCTGAACACTACTAGGATTAGAGAAGCTGCGAGGACATGTCGCAACCTCCCCAAAGCCTTATGTCCCAGAGACCAGCCACACGTTGCACATCACAACTTCCTCGGGTTCGAACTTCATCCAGGAAGGGGCCAGAGTGCCCCCTTCTGTCTGTTTTGGCTCGCTGGAAACTGATCGCTCTCGGGCAGTTTGGAACTTTCAGATTGGCCATGTATGTGCATGGTAGCACGTCCCAGCTGTAAGGAGGACCGCTGCAGCCTCCACGCCGCCTGAAACAGAGTGCTGCTGCCACTCTCACGTCCTGGAATGCCCTACGTAGGAAAAGGGCGTTTCCCTGAGGGCAGTACGGTGCTTCCAGTTCCCTGCAAGAGGCATGGGAAAGGCGCCAATGCCTAAAGGGAAAACGCCACTGCCTGCCAGGCTCATAGTAAGGACCATGTATTGCATTTGGAAGATTGGGCATACGTCATTCGCCAGGAAAACCTAGTCCATGGAGTGTCTTCAGTTAGTGAGCTTCTCTGAACTCTGGGATGACTGCGTCTTCCGCACCTCCCATGAAAGAATACTGAGACCTGAGTATCCCTTCCTGGGCGACTTCACAACCCTCAGGGATCTTTGGCCTCCGGGCATCTCTCCCTTAACGCCGAGTGAAATCAGCACACTGCTTTCTTCGTTGGAGAGCTAAGTGTCTGAGCTTTCTAAAGTCCACCCAAACACGGGTCCAGCAGGTCTTTTAAGTGTACGGCCAGTGGCTCACAGCACTGCACCAGGGCCACAATGAGAAAACACGCTCCTCAGTGTTTGTCTTGGGAAGCCTCACTGGCCTTCTCTTTAAGCCAAGCAGCCCGTTGACCTTCGAAGCAACCTGACAAAGGCACGGTTTGCACCTGAAACACCCAGAGCCCTTTTATAAGGTGTACGGGCGTCGGAGCCTAACCCAAGTCAGTGGGGAAGTCACGCCACTCGCCGCAGGCAGAACTGCCCTGCTACGAAGTTTCAACGGGGAAGGACAGGGTGCCGCTTCCGACCCTTTGACTGTGCCAGAAACTACATGTACTAGGCACACAGCAACTTTGATATTGCTGACCTAGTGAGAAAAGCACTATTTTCCCCACTGGAGAGCAGAAGGCCTGTGGTGTCAAATTTCCCGGAGACAGTGCTGTTCTCTGTCTGCTCTTCACAGCTAGAGTGCCTTCACGGAGAACAGAGCGTCCTTGGAGAAACAGAGAGTGTCCTGTGCATTCCAGGCGGCACTCCAGATCACCCACTGCAAAAGGGAAGTCGAAACCTCTCTCCAGGGTTCAAAGGATCGATCGGATGGCCCATTCACACATTGAGGCGTTCAGCGGTTTTTCCACTGCCTTCTGGAGAAGTACTGCTGGATCTCTAGTATGCTTTCCCTATGGCACCCACGTCCTCACTGTGGCCCAGGGAACAACACTGTGTACAGGATCACCCTTCCTGGCTGACTGAGCAGCACCATGCTAACTAAGGCCTCCGGATCACCTCTTTGAAAGCACAGTGAAAGGTAACCCACTGCTTTTTCTCCAGAGAGCTCGATGGCCAAAATATTCAACGGACTCCCTGAACACAGCACTAGCTGGTCTTTCGTAGGTGTCATGTCAGTGGCTCTCAGGGCAGAGTGTGGGCTGCAAGGAAAACACACTTCCCTCAGTGTGCGTTCCGGGTGCACTTACATGGCGGACCTCTCTCTATGCCACGCACAAACGAGAGAGACCCTGCAGTTTTCTAAATGTAGATAGATTTCCTGAACACTACTACGCTTAGAGAAGCTGCGAGGACACGTCGCAAACTCCCCAAAGCCTTATGTCCCAGAGACCAGCCACACGTTGCACATCACAACTTCCTCGGGTTCGAACTTCATCCGGGAAGGGGCCAGAGTGCCCCCTTCTGTCTGTTTTGGCTCGCTGGAAACTGATCGCTCTCAGGCAGTTTGGAACGTTCAGATTGGCCATGTATGTGCATCGTAGCAGGTCCCAGCTGTAAGGAGGACCGCTGCAGCCTCCACGCCGTTTGAAATAGTGTGCTGCTGCCAGTCTCACGTCCTGGAATGCCCTACGTAGGAAAAGGGCGTTTCCCTGAAGGCAATACGGTGCTTCCAGTTCCCTGCCAGCGGCATGGGAAAGGCGCCAATGCCTACAGGGAAAACGACACTGCCTGCCAGGCTCATAGTAAGGTCCATGTATTGCATTTGGAAGACTGGGCATACGTCATTCGCCAGGAAAACCTAGTCCATGGAGTGCCTTCAGTTAGTGAGCTTCTCTGAACTCTGGGATGACTGCGTCCTCCGCACCTCCCATGAAAGAACACTGAGACCTGAGTATCCCTTCCTGGGCGACTTCACAACCCTCAGGGATCTTTGGCCTCCGGGCATCTCTCCCTTCACGCCGAGTGAAAAGCAGCACACTGCTTTCTTCGTTGGGAAGCTAAGTGTCTGAGCTTTCTAAAGTCCACCCAAACAAGGGTCCAGCAGGTCTTTTAAGTTTACGGCCTAACCCAAGTCAGTGGGGACTTCACGCCACTCGCCGCAGGCAGAACTGCCCTGCTACGAAGTTTCAACGGGGAAGGACAGGGTGCCGCTTCCGACCCATTGACTGTGCCAGAAACTACACGTATTAGGCTCACTGCAACTTTGATATTGCTGACCTAGTGAGAAAAGCACTATTTTCCCCACTGGAGAGCAGAAGGCCTGTGGTGTCAAATTTCCCGGAGACAGTGCTGTTCTCTGTCTGCTCTTCACAGCTAGAGTGCCTTCACGGAGAACAGAGCGTCCTTGGAGAAACAGAGAGTGTCCTGTGCATTCCAGGCGGCACTCCAGATCACCCACTGCAAAAGGGAAATCTAAACCTCTCTCCACGGTTCAAAGGATCGATCGGATGGCCCATTTACACATCGAGGCGTTCAGCGGTTTTTCCACTGCCTTCTGGAGAAGTACTGCTGGATCTCTAGTATGCTTTTCCTATGGCACCCACGTCCTCACTGTGTCGCAGGGAACAACACTGTGTACAGGATCACCCTTCCTGGCTGACTAAGCAGCACCATGCTACCTAAGACCTCCGGATCACCTCTTTGAAAGCAGAGTGAAAGGCAACCCTCTGCTTTTTCTCCAGAGAGTCGATGGCCAAAACATTCAACGGACTCCCTGAACACAGCACTAGCTGCTCTTTCGTAGGTGTCATGTCAGTGGCTCTCAGGGCAGAGCGTGGGCTGCAAGGAAAACACACTTCCCTCAGTGTGCGTTCCGGGTGCACTTACATGGCAGACCTCTCTCTATGCCACGCACAAACGAGCTAGGCCCTGCAGTTTTCTAAATGTAGATAGATTCGCCTGAACACTACTAGGCTTAGAGAAGCTGCGAGGACACGTCGCAAACTCCCCAAAGCCTTATGTCCCAGAGACCAGCTACACGTTGCACATCACAACTTCCTCGGGTTCGAACTTCATCCGGGAAGTGGCCAGAGGGCCCCCTTCTGTCTGTTTTGGCTCGCTGGAAACTGATCGCTCTCGGGCAGTTTGGAACTTTCAGATTGGCCATGTATGTGCATGGTAGCACATCCCAGCTGTAAGGAGGACCGCTGCAGCCTCCACGCCGCCTGAAACAGAGTGCTGCTGCCACTCTCACGTCCTGGAATGCCCTACGTAGGAAAAGGGCGTTTCCCTGAGGGCAGTACGGTGCTTCCAGTTCCCTGCAAGAGGCATGGGAAAGGCGCCAATGCCTAAAGGGAAAACGCCACTGCCTGCCAGGCTCATAGTAAGGACCATGTATTGCATTTGGAAGATTGGGCATACGTCATTCGCCAGGAAAACCTAGTCCATGGAGTGCCTTCAGTTAGTGAGCTTCTCTGAACTCTGGGATGACTGCGTCCTCCGCACCTCCCATGAAAGAACACTGAGACCTGAGTATCCCTTCCTGGGCGACTTCACAACCCTCAGGGATCTTTGGCCTCCGGGCATCTCTCCCTTCACGCCGAGTGAAAAGCAGCACACTGCTTTCTTCGTTGGAGAGCTAAGTGTCTGAGCTTTCTAAAGTCCACCCAAACACGGGTCCAGCAGGTCTTTTAAGTGTAAGGCCAGTGGCTCACAGCACTGCACCAGGGCCACAATGAGAAAACACGCTCCTCAGTGTTTGTCTTGGGAAGCCTCACTGGCCTTCTCTCTAAGCCAAGCAGCCCGTTGACCTTCGAAGCAACCTGACAAAGGCACGGTTTGCCCCTGAAACACCCAGAGCCCTTTTATAAGGTGTACGGGCGTCGGAGCCTAACCCAAGTCAGTGGGGACGTCACGCCACTCGCCGCGGGCAGAACTGCCCTGCTACGAAGTTTCACCGGGGAAGGACAGGGTGCCGCTTCCGACCCTTTGACTGTTCCAGAAACTACACGTATTAGGCTCACTGCAACTTTGATATTGCTGACCTAGTGAGAAAAGCACTATTTTCCCCACTGGAGAGCAGAAGGCCTGTGGTGTCAAATTTCCCTGAGACAGTGCTGTTCTCTGTCTGCTCTTCACAGCTAGAGTGCCTTCACGGAGAACAGAGCGTCCTTGGAGAAACAGAGAGTGTCCTGTGCATTCCAGGCGGCACTCCAGATCACCCACTGCAAAAGGGAAATCTAAACCTCTCTCCACGGTTCAAAGGATCGATCGGATGGCCCATTTACACATCGAGGCGTTCAGCGGTTTTTCCACTGCCTTCTGGAGAAGTACTGCTGGATCTCTAGTATGCTTTCCCTATGGCACCCACGTCCTCACTGTGGCCCAGGGAACAACACTGTGTACAGGATCACCCTTCCTGGCTGACTGAGCAGCACCATGCTAACTAAGGCCTCCGGATCACCTCTTTGAAAGCACAGTGAAAGGTAACCCACTGCTTTTTCTCCAGAGAGCTCGATGGCCAAAATATTCAACGGACTCCCTGAACACAGCACTAGCTGGTCTTTCGTAGGTGTCATGTCAGTGGCTCTCAGGGCAGAGTGTGGGCTGCAAGGAAAACACACTTCCCTCAGTGTGCGTTCCGGGTGCACTTACATGGCGGACCTCTCTCTATGCCACGCACAAACGAGAGAGACCCTGCAGTTTTCTAAATGTAGATAGATTTCCTGAACACTACTACGCTTAGAGAAGCTGCGAGGACACGTCGCAACCTCCCCAAAGCCTTATGTCCCAGAGACCAGCCACACGTTGCACATCACAACTTCCTCGGGTTCGAACTTCATCCGGGAAGTGGCCAGAGTGCCCCCTTCTGTCTGTTTTGGCTCGCTGGAAACTGATCGCTCTCAGGCAGTTTGGAACGTTCAGATTGGCCATGTATGTGCATCGTAGCAGGTCCCAGCTGTAAGGAGGACCGCTGCAGCCTCCACGCCGTTTGAAATAGTGTGCTGCTGCCAGTCTCACGTCCTGGAATGCCCTACGTAGGAAAAGGGCGTTTCCCTGAAGGCAATACGGTGCTTCCAGTTCCCTGCCAGCGGCATGGGAAAGGCGCCAATGCCTACAGGGAAAACGACACTGCCTGCCAGGCTCATAGTAAGGTCCATGTATTGCATTTGGAAGATTGGGCATACGTCATTCGCCAGGAAAACCTAGTCCATGGAGTGCCTTCAGTTAGTGAGCTTCTCTGAACTCTGGGATGACTGCGTCCTCCGCACCTCCCATGAAAGAACACTGAGACCTGAGTATCCCTTCCTGGGCGACTTCACAACCCTCAGGGATCTTTGGCCTCCGGGCATCTCTCCCTTCACGCCGAGTGAAAAGCAGCACACTGCTTTCTTCGTTGGGAAGCTAAGTGTCTGAGCTTTCTAAAGTCCACCCAAACAAGGGTCCAGCAGGTCTTTTAAGTTTACGGCCTAACCCAAGTCAGTGGGGACTTCACGCCACTCGCCGCAGGCAGAACTGCCCTGCTACGAAGTTTCACCGGGGAAGGACAGGGTGCCGCTTCCGACCCATTGACTGTGCCAGAAACTACACGTATTAGGCTCACTGCAACTTTGATATTGCTGACCTAGTGAGAAAAGCACTATTTTCCCCACTGGAGAGCAGAAGGCCTGTGGTGTCAAATTTCCCTGAGACAGTGCTGTTCTCTGTCTGCTCTTCAGAGCTAGAGTGCCTTCACGGAGAACAGAGCATCCTTGGAGAAACAGAGAGTGTCCTGTGCATTCCAGGCGGCACTCCAGATCACCCACTGCAAAAGGGAAATCTAAACCTCTCTCCACGGTTCAAAGGATCGATCGGATGGCCCATTTACACATCGAGGCGTTCAGCGGTTTTTCCACTGCCTTCTGGAGAAGTACTGCTGGATCTCTAGTATGCTTTTCCTATGGCACCCACGTCCTCACTGTGTCGCAGGGAACAACACTGTGTACAGGATCACCCTTCCTGGCTGACTAAGCAGCACCATGCTACCTAAGGACTCCGGATCACCTCTTTGAAAGCAGAGTGAAAGGCAACCCTCTGCTTTTTCTCCAGAGAGCTCGATGGCCAAAACATTCAACGGACTCCCGGAACACAGCACTAGCTGCTCTTTCGTAGGTGTCATGTCAGTGGCTCTCAGGGCAGAGCGTGGGCTGCAAGGAAAACACACTTCCCTCAGTGTGCGTTCCGAGTGCACTTACATGGCAGACCTCTCTCTATGCCACGCAGAAACGAGAGAGGCCCTGCAGTTTTCTAAATGTAGATAGATTCGCCTGAACACTACTAGGATTAGAGAAGCTGCGAGGACATGTCGCAACCTCCCCAAAGCCTTATGTCCCAGAGACCAGCCACACGTTGCACATCACAACTTCCTCGGGTTCGAACTTCATCCAGGAAGGGGCCAGAGTGCCCCCTTCTGTCTGTTTTGGCTCGCTGGAAACTGATCGCTCTCGGGCAGTTTGGAACTTTCAGATTGGCCATGTATGTGCATGGTAGCACGTCCCAGCTGTAAGGAGGACCGCTGCAGCCTCCACGCCGCCTGAAACAGAGTGCTGCTGCCACTCTCACGTCCTGGAATGCCCTACGTAGGAAAAGGGCGTTTCCCTGAGGGCAGTACGGTGCTTCCAGTTCCCTGCAAGAGGCATGGGAAAGGCGCCAATGCCTAAAGGGAAAACGCCACTGCCTGCCAGGCTCATAGTAAGGACCATGTATTGCATTTGGAAGATTGGGCATACGTCATTCGCCAGGAAAACCTAGTCCATGGAGTGCCTTCAGTTAGTGAGCTTCTCTGAACTCTGGGATGACTGCGTCCTCCGCACCTCCCATGAAAGAACACTGAGACCTGAGTATCCCTTCCTGGGCGACTTCACAACCCTCAGGGATCTTTGGCCTCCGGGCATCTCTCCCTTAACGCCGAGTGAAATCAGCACACTGCTTTCTTCGTTGGAGAGCTAAGTGTCTGAGCTTTCTAAAGTCCACCCAAACACGGGTCCAGCAGGTCTTTTAAGTGTACGGCCAGTGGCTCACAGCACTGCACCAGGGCCACAATGAGAAAACACGCTCCTCAGTGTTTGTCTTGGGAAGCCTCACTGGCCTTCTCTCTAAGCCAAGCAGCCCGTTGACCTTCGAAGCAACCTGACAAAGGCACGGTTTGCCCCTGAAACACCCAGAGCCCTTTTATAAGGTGTACGGGCGTCGGAGCCTAACCCAAGTCAGTGGGGACGTCACGCCACTCGCCGCGGGCAGAACTGCCCTGCTACGAAGTTTCACCGGGGAAGGACAGGGTGCCGCTTCCGACCCTTTGACTGTGCCAGAAACTACACGTATTAGGCTCACTGCAACTTTGATATTGCTGACCTAGTGAGAAAAGCACTATTTTCCCCACTGGAGAGCAGAAGGCCTGTGGTGTCAAATTTCCCTGAGACAGTGCTGTTCTCTGTCTGCTCTTCACAGCTAGAGTGCCTTCACGGAGAACAGAGCGTCCTTGGAGAAACAGAGAGTGTCCTGTGCATTCCAGGCGGCACTCCAGATCACCCACTGCAAAAGGGAAATCTAAACCTCTCTCCACGGTTCAAAGGATCGATCGGATGGCCCATTTACACATCGAGGCGTTCAGCGGTTTTTCCACTGCCTTCTGGAGAAGTACTGCTGGATCTCTAGTATGCTTTTCCTATGGCACCCACGTCCTCACTGTGTCCCAGGGAACAACACTGTGTACAGGATCACCCTTCCTGGCTGACTAAGCAGCACCATGCTACCTAAGGACTCCGGATCACCTCTTTGAAAGCAGAGTGAAAGGCAACCCTCTGCTTTTTCTCCAGAGAGCTCGACGGCCAAAACGTTCAACGGACTCCCTGAACACAGCACTAGCTGCTCTTTCGTAGGTGTCATGTCAGTGGCTCTCAGGGCAGAGCGTGGGCTGCAAGGAAAACACACTTCCCTCAGTGTGCGTTCCGAGTGCACTTACATGGCAGACCTCTCTCTATGCCACGCACAAACGAGAGAGGCCCTGCAGTTTTCTAAATGTAGATAGATTCGCCTGAACACTACTAGGATTAGAGAAGCTGCGAGGACATGTCGCAACCTCCCCAAAGCCTTATGTCCCAGAGACCAGCCACACGTTGCACATCACAACTTCCTCGGGTTCGAACTTCATCCAGGAAGGGGCCAGAGTGCCCCCTTCTGTCTGTTTTGGCTCGCTGGAAACTGATCGCTCTCGGGCAGTTTGGAACTTTCAGATTGGCCATGTATGTGCATGGTAGCACGTCCCAGCTGTAAGGAGGACCGCTGCAGCCTCCACGCCGCCTGAAACAGAGTGCTGCTGCCACTCTCACGTCCTGGAATGCCCTACGTAGGAAAAGGGCGTTTCCCTGAGGGCAGTACGGTGCTTCCAGTTCCCTGCAAGAGGCATGGGAAAGGCGCCAATGCCTAAAGGGAAAACGCCACTGCCTGCCAGGCTCATAGTAAGGACCATGTATTGCATTTGGAAGATTGGGCATACGTCATTCGCCAGGAAAACCTAGTCCATGGAGTGTCTTCAGTTAGTGAGCTTCTCTGAACTCTGGGATGACTGCGTCTTCCGCACCTCCCATGAAAGAATACTGAGACCTGAGTATCCCTTCCTGGGCGACTTCACAACCCTCAGGGATCTTTGGCCTCCGGGCATCTCTCCCTTAACGCCGAGTGAAATCAGCACACTGCTTTCTTCGTTGGAGAGCTAAGTGTCTGAGCTTTCTAAAGTCCACCCAAACACGGGTCCAGCAGGTCTTTTAAGTGTACGGCCAGTGGCTCACAGCACTGCACCAGGGCCACAATGAGAAAACACGCTCCTCAGTGTTTGTCTTGGGAAGCCTCACTGGCCTTCTCTTTAAGCCAAGCAGCCCGTTGACCTTCGAAGCAACCTGACAAAGGCACGGTTTGCCCCTGAAACACCCAGAGCCCTTTTATAAGGTGTACGGGCGTCGGAGCCTAACCCAAGTCAGTGGGGACGTCACGCCACTCGCCGCAGGCAGAACTGCCCTGCTACGAAGTTTCAACGGGGAAGGACAGGGTGCCGCTTCCGACCCTTTGACTGTGCCAGAAACTACATGTACTAGGCACACAGCAACTTTGATATTGCTGACCTAGTGAGAAAAGCACTATTTTCCCCACTGGAGAGCAGAAGGCCTGTGGTGTCAAATTTCCCGGAGACAGTGCTGTTCTCTGTCTGCTCTTCACAGCTAGAGTGCCTTCACGGAGAACAGAGCGTCCTTGGAGAAACAGAGAGTGTCCTGTGCATTCCAGGCGGCACTCCAGATCACCCACTGCAAAAGGGAAGTCGAAACCTCTCTCCAGGGTTCAAAGGATCGATCGGATGGCCCATTCACACATTGAGGCGTTCAGCGGTTTTTCCACTGCCTTCTGGAGAAGTACTGCTGGATCTCTAGTATGCTTTCCCTATGGCACCCACGTCCTCACTGTGGCCCAGGGAACAACACTGTGTACAGGATCACCCTTCCTGGCTGACTGAGCAGCACCATGCTAACTAAGGCCTCCGGATCACCTCTTTGAAAGCACAGTGAAAGGTAACCCACTGCTTTTTCTCCAGAGAGCTCGATGGCCAAAATATTCAACGGACTCCCTGAACACAGCACTAGCTGGTCTTTCGTAGGTGTCATGTCAGTGGCTCTCAGGGCAGAGTGTGGGCTGCAAGGAAAACACACTTCCCTCAGTGTGCGTTCCGGGTGCACTTACATGGCGGACCTCTCTCTATGCCACGCACAAACGAGAGAGACCCTGCAGTTTTCTAAATGTAGATAGATTTCCTGAACACTACTACGCTTAGAGAAGCTGCGAGGACACGTCGCAACCTCCCCAAAGCCTTATGTCCCAGAGACCAGCCACACGTTGCACATCACAACTTCCTCGGGTTCGAACTTCATCCGGGAAGGGGCCAGAGTGCCCCCTTCTGTCTGTTTTGGCTCGCTGGAAACTGATCGCTCTCAGGCAGTTTGGAACGTTCAGATTGGCCATGTATGTGCATCGTAGCAGGTCCCAGCTGTAAGGAGGACCGCTGCAGCCTCCACGCCGTTTGAAATAGTGTGCTGCTGCCAGTCTCACGTCCTGGAATGCCCTACGTAGGAAAAGGGCGTTTCCCTGAAGGCAATACGGTGCTTCCAGTTCCCTGCCAGCGGCATGGGAAAGGCGCCAATGCCTACAGGGAAAACGACACTGCCTGCCAGGCTCATAGTAAGGTCCATGTATTGCATTTGGAAGACTGGGCATACGTCATTCGCCAGGAAAACCTAGTCCATGGAGTGCCTTCAGTTAGTGAGCTTCTCTGAACTCTGGGATGACTGCGTCCTCCGCACCTCCCATGAAAGAACACTGAGACCTGAGTATCCCTTCCTGGGCGACTTCACAACCCTCAGGGATCTTTGGCCTCCGGGCATCTCTCCCTTCACGCCGAGTGAAAAGCAGCACACTGCTTTCTTCGTTGGGAAGCTAAGTGTCTGAGCTTTCTAAAGTCCACCCAAACAAGGGTCCAGCAGGTCTTTTAAGTTTACGGCCTAACCCAAGTCAGTGGGGACTTCACGCCACTCGCCGCAGGCAGAACTGCCCTGCTACGAAGTTTCAACGGGGAAGGACAGGGTGCCGCTTCCGACCCATTGACTGTGCCAGAAACTACACGTATTAGGCTCACTGCAACTTTGATATTGCTGACCTAGTGAGAAAAGCACTATTTTCCCCACTGGAGAGCAGAAGGCCTGTGGTGTCAAATTTCCCGGAGACAGTGCTGTTCTCTGTCTGCTCTTCACAGCTAGAGTGCCTTCACGGAGAACAGAGCGTCCTTGGAGAAACAGAGAGTGTCCTGTGCATTCCAGGCGGCACTCCAGATCACCCACTGCAAAAGGGAAATCTAAACCTCTCTCCACGGTTCAAAGGATCGATCGGATGGCCCATTTACACATCGAGGCGTTCAGCGGTTTTTCCACTGCCTTCTGGAGAAGTACTGCTGGATCTCTAGTATGCTTTTCCTATGGCACCCACGTCCTCACTGTGTCGCAGGGAACAACACTGTGTACAGGATCACCCTTCCTGGCTGACTAAGCAGCACCATGCTACCTAAGACCTCCGGATCACCTCTTTGAAAGCAGAGTGAAAGGCAACCCTCTGCTTTTTCTCCAGAGAGTCGATGGCCAAAACATTCAACGGACTCCCTGAACACAGCACTAGCTGCTCTTTCGTAGGTGTCATGTCAGTGGCTCTCAGGGCAGAGCGTGGGCTGCAAGGAAAACACACTTCCCTCAGTGTGCGTTCCGGGTGCACTTACATGGCAGACCTCTCTCTATGCCACGCACAAACGAGCTAGGCCCTGCAGTTTTCTAAATGTAGATAGATTCGCCTGAACACTACTAGGATTAGAGAAGCTGCGAGGACACGTCGCAAACTCCCCAAAGCCTTATGTCCCAGAGACCAGCTACACGTTGCACATCACAACTTCCTCGGGTTCGAACTTCATCCGGGAACTGGCCAGAGGGCCCCCTTCTGTCTGTTTTGGCTCGCTGGAAACTGATCGCTCTCGGGCAGTTTGGAACTTTCAGATTGGCCATGTATGTGCATGGTAGCACATCCCAGCTGTAAGGAGGACCGCTGCAGCCTCCACGCCGCCTGAAACAGAGTGCTGCTGCCACTCTCACGTCCTGGAATGCCCTACGTAGGAAAAGGGCGTTTCCCTGAGGGCAGTACGGTGCTTCCAGTTCCCTGCAAGAGGCATGGGAAAGGCGCCAATGCCTAAAGGGAAAACGCCACTGCCTGCCAGGCTCATAGTAAGGACCATGTATTGCATTTGGAAGATTGGGCATACGTCATTCGCCAGGAAAACCTAGTCCATGGAGTGCCTTCAGTTAGTGAGCTTCTCTGAACTCTGGGATGACTGCGTCCTCCGCACCTCCCATGAAAGAACACTGAGACCTGAGTATCCCTTCCTGGGCGACTTCACAACCCTCAGGGATCTTTGGCCTCCGGGCATCTCTCCCTTCACGCCGAGTGAAAAGCAGCACACTGCTTTCTTCGTTGGAGAGCTAAGTGTCTGAGCTTTCTAAAGTCCACCCAAACACGGGTCCAGCAGGTCTTTTAAGTGTAAGGCCAGTGGCTCACAGCACTGCACCAGGGCCACAATGAGAAAACACGCTCCTCAGTGTTTGTCTTGGGAAGCCTCACTGGCCTTCTCTCTAAGCCAAGCAGCCCGTTGACCTTCGAAGCAACCTGACAAAGGCACGGTTTGCCCCTGAAACACCCAGAGCCCTTTTATAAGGTGTACGGGCGTCGGAGCCTAACCCAAGTCAGTGGGGACGTCACGCCACTCGCCGCGGGCAGAACTGCCCTGCTACGAAGTTTCACCGGGGAAGGACAGGGTGCCGCTTCCGACCCTTTGACTGTGCCAGAAACTACACGTATTAGGCTCACTGCAACTTTGATATTGCTGACCTAGTGAGAAAAGCACTATTTTCCCCACTGGAGAGCAGAAGGCCTGTGGTGTCAAATTTCCCTGAGACAGTGCTGTTCTCTGTCTGCTCTTCACAGCTAGAGTGCCTTCACGGAGAACAGAGCGTCCTTGGAGAAACAGAGAGTGTCCTGTGCATTCCAGGCGGCACTCCAGATCACCCACTGCAAAAGGGAAATCTAAACCTCTCTCCACGGTTCAAAGGATCGATCGGATGGCCCATTTACACATCGAGGCGTTCAGCGGTTTTTCCACTGCCTTCTGGAGAAGTACTGCTGGATCTCTAGTATGCTTTTCCTATGGCACCCACGTCCTCACTGTGTCCCAGGGAACAACACTGTGTACAGGATCACCCTTCCTGGCTGACTAAGCAGCACCATGCTACCTAAGGACTCCGGATCACCTCTTTGAAAGCAGAGTGAAAGGCAACCCTCTGCTTTTTCTCCAGAGAGCTCGACGGCCAAAACGTTCAACGGACTCCCTGAACACAGCACTAGCTGCTCTTTCGTAGGTGTCATGTCAGTGGCTCTCAGGGCAGAGCGTGGGCTGCAAGGAAAACACACTTCCCTCAGTGTGCGTTCCGAGTGCACTTACATGGCAGACCTCTCTCTATGCCACGCACAAACGAGAGAGGCCCTGCAGTTTTCTAAATGTAGATAGATTCGCCTGAACACTACTAGGATTAGAGAAGCTGCGAGGACATGTCGCAACCTCCCCAAAGCCTTATGTCCCAGAGACCAGCCACACGTTGCACATCACAACTTCCTCGGGTTCGAACTTCATCCAGGAAGGGGCCAGAGTGCCCCCTTCTGTCTGTTTTGGCTCGCTGGAAACTGATCGCTCTCGGGCAGTTTGGAACTTTCAGATTGGCCATGTATGTGCATGGTAGCACGTCCCAGCTGTAAGGAGGACCGCTGCAGCCTCCACGCCGCCTGAAACAGAGTGCTGCTGCCACTCTCACGTCCTGGAATGCCCTACGTAGGAAAAGGGCGTTTCCCTGAGGGCAGTACGGTGCTTCCAGTTCCCTGCAAGAGGCATGGGAAAGGCGCCAATGCCTAAAGGGAAAACGCCACTGCCTGCCAGGCTCATAGTAAGGACCATGTATTGCATTTGGAAGATTGGGCATACGTCATTCGCCAGGAAAACCTAGTCCATGGAGTGCCTTCAGTTAGTGAGCTTCTCTGAACTCTGGGATGACTGCGTCCTCCGCACCTCCCATGAAAGAACACTGAGACCTGAGTATCCCTTCCTGGGCGACTTCACAACCCTCAGGGATCTTTGGCCTCCGGGCATCTCTCCCTTCACGCCGAGTGAAAAGCAGCACACTGCTTTCTTCGTTGGGAAGCTAAGTGTCTGAGCTTTCTAAAGTCCACCCAAACAAGGGTCCAGCAGGTCTTTTAAGTTTACGGCCTAACCCAAGTCAGTGGGGACTTCACGCCACTCGCCGCAGGCAGAACTGCCCTGCTACGAAGTTTCAACGGGGAAGGACAGGGTGCCGCTTCCGACCCATTGACTGTGCCAGAAACTACACGTATTAGGCTCACTGCAACTTTGATATTGCTGACCTAGTGAGAAAAGCACTATTTTCCCCACTGGAGAGCAGAAGGCCTGTGGTGTCAAATTTCCCTGAGACAGTGCTGTTCTCTGTCTGCTCTTCACAGCTAGAGTGCCTTCACGGAGAACAGAGCGTCCTTGGAGAAACAGAGAGTGTCCTGTGCATTCCAGGCGGCACTCCAGATCACCCACTGCAAAAGGGAAATCTAAACCTCTCTCCACGGTTCAAAGGATCGATCGGATGGCCCATTTACACATCGAGGCGTTCAGCGGTTTTTCCACTGCCTTCTGGAGAAGTACTGCTGGATCTCTAGTATGCTTTTCCTATGGCACCCACGTCCTCACTGTGTCCCAGGGAACAACACTGTGTACAGGATCACCCTTCCTGGCTGACTAAGCAGCACCATGCTACCTAAGACCTCCGGATCACCTCTTTGAAAGCAGAGTGAAAGGCAACCCTCTGCTTTTTCTCCAGAGAGTCGATGTCCCAAACATTCAACGGACTCCCTGAACACAGCACTAGCTGCTCTTTCGTAGGTGTCATGTCAGTGGCTCTCAGGGCAGAGCGTGGGCTGCAAGGAAAACACACTTCCCTCAGTGTGCGTTCCGGGTGCACTTACATGGCAGACCTCTCTCTATGCCACGCACAAACGAGCTAGGCCCTGCAGTTTTCTAAATGTAGATAGATTCGCCTGAACACTACTAGGCTTAGAGAAGCTGCGAGGACACGTCGCAAACTCCCCAAAGCCTTATGTCCCGGAGACCAGCTACACGTTGCACATCACAACTTCCTCGGGTTCGAACTTCATCCGGGAAGTGGCCAGAGGGCCCCCTTCTGTCTGTTTTGGCTCGCTGGAAACTGATCGCTCTCGGGCAGTTTGGAACTTTCAGATTGGCCATGTATGTGCATGGTAGCACGTCCCAGCTGTAAGGAGGACCGCTGCAGCCTCCACGCCGCCTGAAACAGAGTGCTGCTGCCACTCTCACGTCCTGGAATGCCCTACGTAGGAAAAGGGCGTTTCCCTGAGGGCAGTACGGTGCTTCCAGTTCCCTGCAAGAGGCATGGGAAAGGCGCCAATGCCTAAAGGGAAAACGCCACTGCCTGCCAGGCTCATAGTAAGGACCATGTATTGCATTTGGAAGATTGGGCATACGTCATTCGCCAGGAAAACCTAGTCCATGGAGTGCCTTCAGTTAGTGAGCTTCTCTGAACTCTGGGATGACTGCGTCCTCCGCACCTCCCATGAAAGAACACTGAGACCTGAGTATCCCTTCCTGGGCGACTTCACAACCCTCAGGGATCTTTGGCCTCTGGGCATCTCTCCCTTCACGCCGAGTGAAAAGCAGCACACTGCTTTCTTCGTTGGAGAGCTAAGTGTCTGAGCTTTCTAAAGTCCACCCAAACACGGGTCCAGCAGGTCTTTTAAGTGTATGGCCAGTGGCTCACAGCACTGCACCAGGGCCACAATGAGAAAACACGCTCCTCAGTGTTTGTCTTGGGAAGCCTCACTGGCCTTCTCTCTAAGCCAAGCAGCCCGTTGACCTTCGAAGCAACCTGACAAAGGCACGGTTTGCCCCTGAAACACCCAGAGCCCTTTTATAAGGTGTACGGGCGTCGGAGCCTAACCCAAGTCAGTGGGGACGTCACGCCACTCGCCGCGGGCAGAACTGCCCTGCTACGAAGTTTCACCGGGGAAGGACAGGGTGCCGCTTCCGACCCTTTGACTGTGCCAGAAACTACACGTATTAGGCTCACTGCAACTTTGATATTGCTGACCTAGTGAGAAAAGCACTATTTTCCCCACTGGAGAGCAGAAGGCCTGTGGTGTCAAATTTCCCTGAGACAGTGCTGTTCTCTGTCTGCTCTTCACAGCTAGAGTGCCTTCACGGAGAACAGAGCGTCCTTGGAGAAACAGAGAGTGTCCTGTGCATTCCAGGCGGCACTCCAGATCACCCACTGCAAAAGGGAAATCTAAACCTCTCTCCACGGTTCAAAGGATCGATCGGATGGCCCATTTACACATCGAGGCGTTCAGCGGTTTTTCCACTGCCTTCTGGAGAAGTACTGCTGGATCTCTAGTATGCTTTCCCTATGGCACCCACGTCCTCACTGTGGCCCAGGGAACAACACTGTGTACAGGATCACCCTTCCTGGCTGACTGAGCAGCACCATGCTAACTAAGGCCTCCGGATCACCTCTTTGAAAGCACAGTGAAAGGTAACCCACTGCTTTTTCTCCAGAGAGCTCGATGGCCAAAATATTCAACGGACTCCCTGAACACAGCACTAGCTGGTCTTTCGTAGGTGTCATGTCAGTGGCTCTCAGGGCAGAGTGTGGGCTGCAAGGAAAACACACTTCCCTCAGTGTGCGTTCCGGGTGCACTTACATGGCGGACCTCTCTCTATGCCACGCACAAACGAGAGAGACCCTGCAGTTTTCTAAATGTAGATAGATTTCCTGAACACTACTACGCTTAGAGAAGCTGCGAGGACACGTCGCAACCTCCCCAAAGCCTTATGTCCCAGAGACCAGCCACACGTTGCACATCACAACTTCCTCGGGTTCGAACTTCATCCGGGAAGGGGCCAGAGTGCCCCCTTCTGTCTGTTTTGGCTCGCTGGAAACTGATCGCTCTCAGGCAGTTTGGAACGTTCAGATTGGCCATGTATGTGCATCGTAGCAGGTCCCAGCTGTAAGGAGGACCGCTGCAGCCTCCACGCCGTTTGAAATAGTGTGCTGCTGCCAGTCTCACGTCCTGGAATGCCCTACGTAGGAAAAGGGCGTTTCCCTGAAGGCAATACGGTGCTTCCAGTTCCCTGCCAGCGGCATGGGAAAGGCGCCAATGCCTACAGGGAAAACGACACTGCCTGCCAGGCTCATAGTAAGGTCCATGTATTGCATTTGGAAGATTGGGCATACGTCATTCGCCAGGAAAACCTAGTCCATGGAGTGCCTTCAGTTAGTGAGCTTCTCTGAACTCTGGGATGACTGCGTCCTCCGCACCTCCCATGAAAGAACACTGAGACCTGAGTATCCCTTCCTGGGCGACTTCACAACCCTCAGGGATCTTTGGCCTCCGGGCATCTCTCCCTTCACGCCGAGTGAAAAGCAGCACACTGCTTTCTTCGTTGGGAAGCTAAGTGTCTGAGCTTTCTAAAGTCCACCCAAACAAGGGTCCAGCAGGTCTTTTAAGTTTACGGCCTAACCCAAGTCAGTGGGGACTTCACGCCACTCGCCGCAGGCAGAACTGCCCTGCTACGAAGTTTCAACGGGGAAGGACAGGGTGCCGCTTCCGACCCATTGACTGTGCCAGAAACTACACGTATTAGGCTCACTGCAACTTTGATATTGCTGACCTAGTGAGAAAAGCACTATTTTCCCCACTGGAGAGCAGAAGGCCTGTGGTGTCAAATTTCCCTGAGACAGTGCTGTTCTCTGTCTGCTCTTCACAGCTAGAGTGCCTTCACGGAGAACAGAGCGTCCTTGGAGAAACAGAGAGTGTCCTGTGCATTCCAGGCGGCACTCCAGATCACCCACTGCAAAAGGGAAATCTAAACCTCTCTCCACGGTTCAAAGGATCGATCGGATGGCCCATTTACACATCGAGGCGTTCAGCGGTTTTTCCACTGCCTTCTGGAGAAGTACTGCTGGATCTCTAGTATGCTTTTCCTATGGCACCCACGTCCTCACTGTGTCGCAGGGAACAACACTGTGTACAGGATCACCCTTCCTGGCTGACTAAGCAGCACCATGCTACCTAAGGCCTCCGGATCACCTCTTTGAAAGCAGAGTGAAAGGCAACCCTCTGCTTTTTCTCCAGAGAGTCGATGGCCAAAACATTCAACGGACTCCCTGAACACAGCACTAGCTGCTCTTTCGTAGGTGTCATGTCAGTGGCTCTCAGGGCAGAGCGTGGGCTGCAAGGAAAACACACTTCCCTCAGTGTGCGTTCCGGGTGCACTTACATGGCAGACCTCTCTCTATGCCACGCACAAACGAGCTAGGCCCTGCAGTTTTCTAAATGTAGATAGATTCGCCTGAACACTACTAGGCTTAGAGAAGCTGCAAGGACACGTCGCAAACTCCCCAAAGCCTTATGTCCCAGAGACCAGCTACACGTTGCACATCACAACTTCCTCGGGTTCGAACTTCATCCGGGAAGTGGCCAGAGGGCCCCCTTCTGTCTGTTTTGGCTCGCTGGAAACTGATCGCTCTCGGGCAGTTTGGAACTTTCAGATTGGCCATGTATGTGCATGGTAGCACGTCCCAGCTGTAAGGAGGACCGCTGCAGCCTCCACGCCGCCTGAAACAGAGTGCTGCTGCCACTCTCACGTCCTGGAATGCCCTACGTAGGAAAAGGGCGTTTCCCTGAGGGCAGTACGGTGCTTCCAGTTCCCTGCAAGAGGCATGGGAAAGGCGCCAATGCCTAAAGGGAAAACGCCACTGCCTGCCAGGCTCATAGTAAGGACCATGTATTGCATTTGGAAGATTGGGCATACGTCATTCGCCAGGAAAACCTAGTCCATGGAGTGCCTTCAGTTAGTGAGCTTCTCTGAACTCTGGGATGACTGCGTCTTCCGCACCTCCCATGAAAGAACACTGAGACCTGAGTATCCCTTCCTGGGCGACTTCACAACCCTCAGGGATCTTTGGCCTCTGGGCATCTCTCCCTTCACGCCGAGTGAAAAGCAGCACACTGCTTTCTTCGTTGGAGAGCTAAGTGTCTGAGCTTTCTAAAGTCCACCCAAACACGGGTCCAGCAGGTCTTTTAAGTGTACGGCCAGTGGCTCACAGCACTGCACCAGGGCCACAATGAGAAAACACGCTCCTCAGTGTTTGTCTTGGGAAGCCTCACTGGCCTTCTCTCTAAGCCAAGCAGCCCGTTGACCTTCGAAGCAACCTGACAAAGGCACGGTTTGCCCCTGAAACACCCAGAGCCCTTTTATAAGGTGTACGGGCGTCGGAGCCTAACCCAAGTCAGTGGGGACGTCACGCCACTCGCCGCGGGCAGAACTGCCCTGCTACGAAGTTTCACCGGGGAAGGACAGGGTGCCGCTTCCGACCCTTTGACTGTGCCAGAAACTACACGTATTAGGCTCACTGCAACTTTGATATTGCTGACCTAGTGAGAAAAGCACTATTTTCCCCACTGGAGAGCAGAAGGCCTGTGGTGTCAAATTTCCCTGAGACAGTGCTGTTCTCTGTCTGCTCTTCACAGCTAGAGTGCCTTCACGGAGAACAGAGCGTCCTTGGAGAAACAGAGAGTGTCCTGTGCATTCCAGGCGGCACTCCAGATCACCCACTGCAAAAGGGAAATCTAAACCTCTCTCCACGGTTCAAAGGATCGATCGGATGGCCCATTTACACATCGAGGCGTTCAGCGGTTTTTCCACTGCCTTCTGGAGAAGTACTGCTGGATCTCTAGTATGCTTTTCCTATGGCACCCACGTCCTCACTGTGTCCCAGGGAACAACACTGTGTACAGGATCACCCTTCCTGGCTGACTAAGCAGCACCATGCTACCTAAGGACTCCGGATCACCTCTTTGAAAGCAGAGTGAAAGGCAACCCTCTGCTTTTTCTCCAGAGAGCTCGACGGCCAAAACGTTCAACGGACTCCCTGAACACAGCACTAGCTGCTCTTTCGTAGGTGTCATGTCAGTGGCTCTCAGGGCAGAGCGTGGGCTGCAAGGAAAACACACTTCCCTCAGTGTGCGTTCCGAGTGCACTTACATGGCAGACCTCTCTCTATGCCACGCACAAACGAGAGAGGCCCTGCAGTTTTCTAAATGTAGATAGATTCGCCTGAACACTACTAGGATTAGAGAAGCTGCGAGGACATGTCGCAACCTCCCCAAAGCCTTATGTCCCAGAGACCAGCCACACGTTGCACATCACAACTTCCTCGGGTTCGAACTTCATCCAGGAAGGGGCCAGAGTGCCCCCTTCTGTCTGTTTTGGCTCGCTGGAAACTGATCGCTCTCGGGCAGTTTGGAACTTTCAGATTGGCCATGTATGTGCATGGTAGCACGTCCCAGCTGTAAGGAGGACCGCTGCAGCCTCCACGCCGCCTGAAACAGAGTGCTGCTGCCACTCTCACGTCCTGGAATGCCCTACGTAGGAAAAGGGCGTTTCCCTGAGGGCAGTACGGTGCTTCCAGTTCCCTGCAAGAGGCATGGGAAAGGCGCCAATGCCTAAAGGGAAAACGCCACTGCCTGCCAGGCTCATAGTAAGGACCATGTATTGCATTTGGAAGATTGGGCATACGTCATTCGCCAGGAAAACCTAGTCCATGGAGTGCCTTCAGTTAGTGAGCTTCTCTGAACTCTGGGATGACTGCGTCCTCCGCACCTCCCATGAAAGAACACTGAGACCTGAGTATCCCTTCCTGGGCGACTTCACAACCCTCAGGGATCTTTGGCCTCCGGGCATCTCTCCCTTAACGCCGAGTGAAATCAGCACACTGCTTTCTTCGTTGGAGAGCTAAGTGTCTGAGCTTTCTAAAGTCCACCCAAACACGGGTCCAGCAGGTCTTTTAAGTGTACGGCCAGTGGCTCACAGCACTGCACCAGGGCCACAATGAGAAAACACGCTCCTCAGTGTTTGTCTTGGGAAGCCTCACTGGCCTTCTCTCTAAGCCAAGCAGCCCGTTGACCTTCGAAGCAACCTGACAAAGGCACGGTTTGCCCCTGAAACACCCAGAGCCCTTTTATAAGGTGTACGGGCGTCGGAGCCTAACCCAAGTCAGTGGGGACGTCACGCCACTCGCCGCGGGCAGAACTGCCCTGCTACGAAGTTTCACCGGGGAAGGACAGGGTGCCGCTTCCGACCCATTGACTGTGCCAGAAACTACACGTATTAGGCTCACTGCAACTTTGATATTGCTGACCTAGTGAGAAAAGCACTATTTTCCCCACTGGAGAGCAGAAGGCCTGTGGTGTCAAATTTCCCTGAGACAGTGCTGTTCTCTGTCTGCTCTTCACAGCTAGAGTGCCTTCACGGAGAACAGAGCGTCCTTGGAGAAACAGAGAGTGTCCTGTGCATTCCAGGCGGCACTCCAGATCACCCACTGCAAAAGGGAAATCTAAACCTCTCTCCACGGTTCAAAGGATCGATCGGATGGCCCATTTACACATCGAGGCGTTCAGCGGTTTTTCCACTGCCTTCTGGAGAAGTACTGCTGGATCTCTAGTATGCTTTTCCTATGGCACCCACGTCCTCACTGTGTCCCAGGGAACAACACTGTGTACAGGATCACCCTTCCTGGCTGACTAAGCAGCACCATGCTACCTAAGGACTCCGGATCACCTCTTTGAAAGCAGAGTGAAAGGCAACCCTCTGCTTTTTCTCCAGAGAGCTCGACGGCCAAAACGTTCAACGGACTCCCTGAACACAGCACTAGCTGCTCTTTCGTAGGTGTCATGTCAGTGGCTCTCAGGGCAGAGCGTGGGCTGCAAGGAAAACACACTTCCCTCAGTGTGCGTTCCGAGTGCACTTACATGGCAGACCTCTCTCTATGCCACGCACAAACGAGAGAGGCCCTGCAGTTTTCTAAATGTAGATAGATTCGCCTGAACACTACTAGGATTAGAGAAGCTGCGAGGACATGTCGCAACCTCCCCAAAGCCTTATGTCCCAGAGACCAGCCACACGTTGCACATCACAACTTCCTCGGGTTCGAACTTCATCCAGGAAGGGGCCAGAGTGCCCCCTTCTGTCTGTTTTGGCTCGCTGGAAACTGATCGCTCTCGGGCAGTTTGGAACTTTCAGATTGGCCATGTATGTGCATGGTAGCACGTCCCAGCTGTAAGGAGGACCGCTGCAGCCTCCACGCCGCCTGAAACAGAGTGCTGCTGCCACTCTCACGTCCTGGAATGCCCTACGTAGGAAAAGGGCGTTTCCCTGAGGGCAGTACGGTGCTTCCAGTTCCCTGCAAGAGGCATGGGAAAGGCGCCAATGCCTAAAGGGAAAACGCCACTGCCTGCCAGGCTCATAGTAAGGACCATGTATTGCATTTGGAAGATTGGGCATACGTCATTCGCCAGGAAAACCTAGTCCATGGAGTGTCTTCAGTTAGTGAGCTTCTCTGAACTCTGGGATGACTGCGTCTTCCGCACCTCCCATGAAAGAATACTGAGACCTGAGTATCCCTTCCTGGGCGACTTCACAACCCTCAGGGATCTTTGGCCTCCGGGCATCTCTCCCTTAACGCCGAGTGAAATCAGCACACTGCTTTCTTCGTTGGAGAGCTAAGTGTCTGAGCTTTCTAAAGTCCACCCAAACACGGGTCCAGCAGGTCTTTTAAGTGTACGGCCAGTGGCTCACAGCACTGCACCAGGGCCACAATGAGAAAACACGCTCCTCAGTGTTTGTCTTGGGAAGCCTCACTGGCCTTCTCTTTAAGCCAAGCAGCCCGTTGACCTTCGAAGCAACCTGACAAAGGCATGGTTTGCCCCTGAAACACCCAGAGCCCTTTTATAAGGTGTACGGGCGTCGGAGCCTAACCCAAGTCAGTGGGGACGTCACGCCACTCGCCGCAGGCAGAACTGCCCTGCTACGAAGTTTCAACGGGGAAGGACAGGGTGCCGCTTCCGACCCTTTGACTGTGCCAGAAACTACATGTACTAGGCACACAGCAACTTTGATATTGCTGACCTAGTGAGAAAAGCACTATTTTCCCCACTGGAGAGCAGAAGGCCTGTGGTGTCAAATTTCCCTGAGACAGTGCTGTTCTCTGTCTGCTCTTCACAGCTAGAGTGCCTTCACGGAGAACAGAGCGTCCTTGGAGAAACAGAGAGTGTCCTGTGCATTCCAGGCGGCACTCCAGATCACCCACTGCAAAAGGGAAGTCGAAACCTCTCTCCAGGGTTCAAAGGATCGATCGGATGGCCCATTCACACATTGAGGCGTTCAGCGGTTTTTCCACTGCCTTCTGGAGAAGTACTGCTGGATCTCTAGTATGCTTTCCCTATGGCACCCACGTCCTCACTGTGGCCCAGGGAACAACACTGTGTACAGGATCACCCTTCCTGGCTGACTGAGCAGCACCATGCTAACTAAGGCCTCCGGATCACCTCTTTGAAAGCACAGTGAAAGGTAACCCACTGCTTTTTCTCCAGAGAGCTCGATGGCCAAAATATTCAACGGACTCCCTGAACACAGCACTAGCTGGTCTTTCGTAGGTGTCATGTCAGTGGCTCTCAGGGCAGAGTGTGGGCTGCAAGGAAAACACACTTCCCTCAGTGTGCGTTCCGGGTGCACTTACATGGCGGACCTCTCTCTATGCCACGCACAAACGAGAGAGACCCTGCAGTTTTCTAAATGTAGATAGATTTCCTGAACACTACTACGCTTAGAGAAGCTGCGAGGACACGTCGCAACCTCCCCAAAGCCTTATGTCCCAGAGACCAGCCACACGTTGCACATCACAACTTCCTCGGGTTCGAACTTCATCCGGGAAGGGGCCAGAGTGCCCCCTTCTGTCTGTTTTGGCTCGCTGGAAACTGATCGCTCTCAGGCAGTTTGGAACGTTCAGATTGGCCATGTATGTGCATCGTAGCAGGTCCCAGCTGTAAGGAGGACCGCTGCAGCCTCCACGCCGTTTGAAATAGTGTGCTGCTGCCAGTCTCACGTCCTGGAATGCCCTACGTAGGAAAAGGGCGTTTCCCTGAAGGCAATACGGTGCTTCCAGTTCCCTGCCAGCGGCATGGGAAAGGCGCCAATGCCTACAGGGAAAACGACACTGCCTGCCAGGCTCATAGTAAGGTCCATGTATTGCATTTGGAAGATTGGGCATACGTCATTCGCCAGGAAAACCTAGTCCATGGAGTGCCTTCAGTTAGTGAGCTTCTCTGAACTCTGGGATGACTGCGTCCTCCGCACCTCCCATGAAAGAACACTGAGACCTGAGTATCCCTTCCTGGGCGACTTCACAACCCTCAGGGATCTTTGGCCTCCGGGCATCTCTCCCTTCACGCCGAGTGAAAAGCAGCACACTGCTTTCTTCGTTGGGAAGCTAAGTGTCTGAGCTTTCTAAAGTCCACCCAAACAAGGGTCCAGCAGGTCTTTTAAGTTTACGGCCTAACCCAAGTCAGTGGGGACTTCACGCCACTCGCCGCAGGCAGAACTGCCCTGCTACGAAGTTTCAACGGGGAAGGACAGGGTGCCGCTTCCGACCCATTGACTGTGCCAGAAACTACACGTATTAGGCTCACTGCAACTTTGATATTGCTGACCTAGTGAGAAAAGCACTATTTTCCCCACTGGAGAGCAGAAGGCCTGTGGTGTCAAATTTCCCGGAGACAGTGCTGTTCTCTGTCTGCTCTTCACAGCTAGAGTGCCTTCACGGAGAACAGAGCGTCCTTGGAGAAACAGAGAGTGTCCTGTGCATTCCAGGCGGCACTCCAGATCACCCACTGCAAAAGGGAAATCTAAACCTCTCTCCACGGTTCAAAGGATCGATCGGATGGCCCATTTACACATCGAGGCGTTCAGCGGTTTTTCCACTGCCTTCTGGAGAAGTACTGCTGGATCTCTAGTATGCTTTTCCTATGGCACCCACGTCCTCACTGTGTCGCAGGGAACAACACTGTGTACAGGATCACCCTTCCTGGCTGACTAAGCAGCACCATGCTACCTAAGACCTCCGGATCACCTCTTTGAAAGCAGAGTGAAAGGCAACCCTCTGCTTTTTCTCCAGAGAGTCGATGTCCCAAACATTCAACGGACTCCCTGAACACAGCACTAGCTGCTCTTTCGTAGGTGTCATGTCAGTGGCTCTCAGGGCAGAGCGTGGGCTGCAAGGAAAACACACTTCCCTCAGTGTGCGTTCCGGGTGCACTTACATGGCAGACCTCTCTCTATGCCACGCACAAACGAGCTAGGCCCTGCAGTTTTCTAAATGTAGATAGATTCGCCTGAACACTACTAGGCTTAGAGAAGCTGCGAGGACACGTCGCAAACTCCCCAAAGCCTTATGTCCCAGAGACCAGCTACACGTTGCACATCACAACTTCCTCGGGTTCGAACTTCATCCGGGAAGTGGCCAGAGGGCCCCCTTCTGTCTGTTTTGGCTCGCTGGAAACTGATCGCTCTCGGGCAGTTTGGAACTTTCAGATTGGCCATGTATGTGCATGGTAGCACATCCCAGCTGTAAGGAGGACCGCTGCAGCCTCCACGCCGCCTGAAACAGAGTGCTGCTGCCACTCTCACGTCCTGGAATGCCCTACGTAGGAAAAGGGCGTTTCCCTGAGGGCAGTACGGTGCTTCCAGTTCCCTGCAAGAGGCATGGGAAAGGCGCCAATGCCTAAAGGGAAAACGCCACTGCCTGCCAGGCTCATAGTAAGGACCATGTATTGCATTTGGAAGATTGGGCATACGTCATTCGCCAGGAAAACCTAGTCCATGGAGTGCCTTCAGTTAGTGAGCTTCTCTGAACTCTGGGATGACTGCGTCCTCCGCACCTCCCATGAAAGAACACTGAGACCTGAGTATCCCTTCCTGGGCGACTTCACAACCCTCAGGGATCTTTGGCCTCCGGGCATCTCTCCCTTCACGCCGAGTGAAAAGCAGCACACTGCTTTCTTCGTTGGAGAGCTAAGTGTCTGAGCTTTCTAAAGTCCACCCAAACACGGGTCCAGCAGGTCTTTTAAGTGTAAGGCCAGTGGCTCACAGCACTGCACCAGGGCCACAATGAGAAAACACGCTCCTCAGTGTTTGTCTTGGGAAGCCTCACTGGCCTTCTCTCTAAGCCAAGCAGCCCGTTGACCTTCGAAGCAACCTGACAAAGGCACGGTTTGCCCCTGAAACACCCAGAGCCCTTTTATAAGGTGTACGGGCGTCGGAGCCTAACCCAAGTCAGTGGGGACGTCACGCCACTCGCCGCGGGCAGAACTGCCCTGCTACGAAGTTTCACTGGGGAAGGACAGGGTGCCGCTTCCGACCCTTTGACTGTGCCAGAAACTACACGTATTAGGCTCACTGCAACTTTGATATTGCTGACCTAGTGAGAAAAGCACTATTTTCCCCACTGGAGAGCAGAAGGCCTGTGGTGTCAAATTTCCCTGAGACAGTGCTGTTCTCTGTCTGCTCTTCACAGCTAGAGTGCCTTCACGGAGAACAGAGCGTCCTTGGAGAAACAGAGAGTGTCCTGTGCATTCCAGGCGGCACTCCAGATCACCCACTGCAAAAGGGAAGTCGAAACCTCTCTCCAGGGTTCAAAGGATCGATCGGATGGCCCATTCACACATTGAGGCGTTCAGCGGTTTTTCCACTGCCTTCTGGAGAAGTACTGCTGGATCTCTAGTATGCTTTCCCTATGGCACCCACGTCCTCACTGTGGCCCAGGGAACAACACTGTGTACAGGATCACCCTTCCTGGCTGACTGAGCAGCACCATGCTAACTAAGGCCTCCGGATCACCTCTTTGAAAGCACAGTGAAAGGTAACCCACTGCTTTTTCTCCAGAGAGCTCGATGGCCAAAATATTCAACGGACTCCCTGAACACAGCACTAGCTGGTCTTTCGTAGGTGTCATGTCAGTGGCTCTCAGGGCAGAGTGTGGGCTGCAAGGAAAACACACTTCCCTCAGTGTGCGTTCCGGGTGCACTTACATGGCGGACCTCTCTCTATGCCACGCACAAACGAGAGAGACCCTGCAGTTTTCTAAATGTAGATAGATTTCCTGAACACTACTACGCTTAGAGAAGCTGCGAGGACACGTCGCAACCTCCCCAAAGCCTTATGTCCCAGAGACCAGCCACACGTTGCACATCACAACTTCCTCGGGTTCGAACTTCATCCGGGAAGGGGCCAGAGTGCCCCCTTCTGTCTGTTTTGGCTCGCTGGAAACTGATCGCTCTCAGGCAGTTTGGAACGTTCAGATTGGCCATGTATGTGCATCGTAGCAGGTCCCAGCTGTAAGGAGGACCGCTGCAGCCTCCACGCCGTTTGAAATAGTGTGCTGCTGCCAGTCTCACGTCCTGGAATGCCCTACGTAGGAAAAGGGCGTTTCCCTGAAGGCAATACGGTGCTTCCAGTTCCCTGCCAGCGGCATGGGAAAGGCGCCAATGCCTACAGGGAAAACGACACTGCCTGCCAGGCTCATAGTAAGGTCCATGTATTGCATTTGGAAGATTGGGCATACGTCATTCGCCAGGAAAACCTAGTCCATGGAGTGCCTTCAGTTAGTGAGCTTCTCTGAACTCTGGGATGACTGCGTCCTCCGCACCTCCCATGAAAGAACACTGAGACCTGAGTATCCCTTCCTGGGCGACTTCACAACCCTCAGGGATCTTTGGCCTCCGGGCATCTCTCCCTTCACGCCGAGTGAAAAGCAGCACACTGCTTTCTTCGTTGGGAAGCTAAGTGTCTGAGCTTTCTAAAGTCCACCCAAACAAGGGTCCAGCAGGTCTTTTAAGTTTACGGCCTAACCCAAGTCAGTGGGGACTTCACGCCACTCGCCGCAGGCAGAACTGCCCTGCTACGAAGTTTCAACGGGGAAGGACAGGGTGCCGCTTCCGACCCATTGACTGTGCCAGAAACTACACGTATTAGGCTCACTGCAACTTTGATATTGCTGACCTAGTGAGAAAAGCACTATTTTCCCCACTGGAGAGCAGAAGGCCTGTGGTGTCAAATTTCCCGGAGACAGTGCTGTTCTCTGTCTGCTCTTCACAGCTAGAGTGCCTTCACGGAGAACAGAGCGTCCTTGGAGAAACAGAGAGTGTCCTGTGCATTCCAGGCGGCACTCCAGATCACCCACTGCAAAAGGGAAATCTAAACCTCTCTCCACGGTTCAAAGGATCGATCGGATGGCCCATTTACACATCGAGGCGTTCAGCGGTTTTTCCACTGCCTTCTGGAGAAGTACTGCTGGATCTCTAGTATGCTTTTCCTATGGCACCCACGTCCTCACTGTGTCGCAGGGAACAACACTGTGTACAGGATCACCCTTCCTGGCTGACTAAGCAGCACCATGCTACCTAAGACCTCCGGATCACCTCTTTGAAAGCAGAGTGAAAGGCAACCCTCTGCTTTTTCTCCAGAGAGTCGATGTCCCAAACATTCAACGGACTCCCTGAACACAGCACTAGCTGCTCTTTCGTAGGTGTCATGTCAGTGGCTCTCAGGGCAGAGCGTGGGCTGCAAGGAAAACACACTTCCCTCAGTGTGCGTTCCGGGTGCACTTACATGGCAGACCTCTCTCTATGCCACGCACAAACGAGCTAGGCCCTGCAGTTTTCTAAATGTAGATAGATTCGCCTGAACACTACTAGGCTTAGAGAAGCTGCGAGGACACGTCGCAAACTCCCCAAAGCCTTATGTCCCAGAGACCAGCTACACGTTGCACATCACAACTTCCTCGGGTTCGAACTTCATCCGGGAAGTGGCCAGAGGGCCCCCTTCTGTCTGTTTTGGCTCGCTGGAAACTGATCGCTCTCGGGCAGTTTGGAACTTTCAGATTGGCCATGTATGTGCATGGTAGCACATCCCAGCTGTAAGGAGGACCGCTGCAGCCTCCACGCCGCCTGAAACAGAGTGCTGCTGCCACTCTCACGTCCTGGAATGCCCTACGTAGGAAAAGGGCGTTTCCCTGAGGGCAGTACGGTGCTTCCAGTTCCCTGCAAGAGGCATGGGAAAGGCGCCAATGCCTAAAGGGAAAACGCCACTGCCTGCCAGGCTCATAGTAAGGACCATGTATTGCATTTGGAAGATTGGGCATACGTCATTCGCCAGGAAAACCTAGTCCATGGAGTGCCTTCAGTTAGTGAGCTTCTCTGAACTCTGGGATGACTGCGTCCTCCGCACCTCCCATGAAAGAACACTGAGACCTGAGTATCCCTTCCTGGGCGACTTCACAACCCTCAGGGATCTTTGGCCTCCGGGCATCTCTCCCTTCACGCCGAGTGAAAAGCAGCACACTGCTTTCTTCGTTGGAGAGCTAAGTGTCTGAGCTTTCTAAAGTCCACCCAAACACGGGTCCAGCAGGTCTTTTAAGTGTAAGGCCAGTGGCTCACAGCACTGCACCAGGGCCACAATGAGAAAACACGCTCCTCAGTGTTTGTCTTGGGAAGCCTCACTGGCCTTCTCTCTAAGCCAAGCAGCCCGTTGACCTTCGAAGCAACCTGACAAAGGCACGGTTTGCCCCTGAAACACCCAGAGCCCTTTTATAAGGTGTACGGGCGTCGGAGCCTAACCCAAGTCAGTGGGGACGTCACGCCACTCGCCGCGGGCAGAACTGCCCTGCTACGAAGTTTCACTGGGGAAGGACAGGGTGCCGCTTCCGACCCTTTGACTGTGCCAGAAACTACACGTATTAGGCTCACTGCAACTTTGATATTGCTGACCTAGTGAGAAAAGCACTATTTTCCCCACTGGAGAGCAGAAGGCCTGTGGTGTCAAATTTCCCTGAGACAGTGCTGTTCTCTGTCTGCTCTTCACAGCTAGAGTGCCTTCACGGAGAACAGAGCGTCCTTGGAGAAACAGAGAGTGTCCTGTGCATTCCAGGCGGCACTCCAGATCACCCACTGCAAAAGGGAAATCTAAACCTCTCTCCACGGTTCAAAGGATCGATCGGATGGCCCATTTACACATCGAGGCGTTCAGCGGTTTTTCCACTGCCTTCTGGAGAAGTACTGCTGGATCTCTAGTATGCTTTCCCTATGGCACCCACGTCCTCACTGTGGCCCAGGGAACAACACTGTGTACAGGATCACCCTTCCTGGCTGACTGAGCAGCACCATGCTAACTAAGGCCTCCGGATCACCTCTTTGAAAGCACAGTGAAAGGTAACCCACTGCTTTTTCTCCAGAGAGCTCGATGGCCAAAATATTCAACGGACTCCCTGAACACAGCACTAGCTGGTCTTTCGTAGGTGTCATGTCAGTGGCTCTCAGGGCAGAGTGTGGGCTGCAAGGAAAACACACTTCCCTCAGTGTGCGTTCCGGGTGCACTTACATGGCGGACCTCTCTCTATGCCACGCACAAACGAGAGAGACCCTGCAGTTTTCTAAATGTAGATAGATTTCCTGAACACTACTACGCTTAGAGAAGCTGCGAGGACACGTCGCAACCTCCCCAAAGCCTTATGTCCCAGAGACCAGCCACACGTTGCACATCACAACTTCCTCGGGTTCGAACTTCATCCGGGAAGTGGCCAGAGTGCCCCCTTCTGTCTGTTTTGGCTCGCTGGAAACTGATCGCTCTCAGGCAGTTTGGAACGTTCAGATTGGCCATGTATGTGCATCGTAGCAGGTCCCAGCTGTAAGGAGGACCGCTGCAGCCTCCACGCCGTTTGAAATAGTGTGCTGCTGCCAGTCTCACGTCCTGGAATGCCCTACGTAGGAAAAGGGCGTTTCCCTGAAGGCAATACGGTGCTTCCAGTTCCCTGCCAGCGGCATGGGAAAGGCGCCAATGCCTACAGGGAAAACGACACTGCCTGCCAGGCTCATAGTAAGGTCCATGTATTGCATTTGGAAGATTGGGCATACGTCATTCGCCAGGAAAACCTAGTCCATGGAGTGCCTTCAGTTAGTGAGCTTCTCTGAACTCTGGGATGACTGCGTCCTCCGCACCTCCCATGAAAGAACACTGAGACCTGAGTATCCCTTCCTGGGCGACTTCACAACCCTCAGGGATCTTTGGCCTCCGGGCATCTCTCCCTTCACGCCGAGTGAAAAGCAGCACACTGCTTTCTTCGTTGGGAAGCTAAGTGTCTGAGCTTTCTAAAGTCCACCCAAACAAGGGTCCAGCAGGTCTTTTAAGTTTACGGCCTAACCCAAGTCAGTGGGGACTTCACGCCACTCGCCGCAGGCAGAACTGCCCTGCTACGAAGTTTCAACGGGGAAGGACAGGGTGCCGCTTCCGACCCTTTGACTGTGCCAGAAACTACACGTATTAGGCTCACTGCAACTTTGATATTGCTGACCTAGTGAGAAAAGCACTATTTTCCCCACTGGAGAGCAGAAGGCCTGTGGTGTCAAATTTCCCTGAGACAGTGCTGTTCTCTGTCTGCTCTTCACAGCTAGAGTGCCTTCACGGAGAACAGAGCATCCTTGGAGAAACAGAGAGTGTCCTGTGCATTCCAGGCGGCACTCCAGATCACCCACTGCAAAAGGGAAATCTAAACCTCTCTCCACGGTTCAAAGGATCGATCGGATGGCCCATTTACACATCGAGGCGTTCAGCGGTTTTTCCACTGCCTTCTGGAGAAGTACTGCTGGATCTCTAGTATGCTTTTCCTATGGCACCCACGTCCTCACTGTGTCCCAGGGAACAACACTGTGTACAGGATCACCCTTCCTGGCTGACTATGCAGCACCATGCTACCTAAGGACTCCGGATCACCTCTTTGAAAGCAGAGTGAAAGGCAACCCTCTGCTTTTTCTCCAGAGAGCTCGACGGCCAAAACGTTCAACGGACTCCCTGAACACAGCACTAGCTGCTCTTTCGTAGGTGTCATGTCAGTGGCTCTCAGGGCAGAGCGTGGGCTGCAAGGAAAACACACTTCCCTCAGTGTGCGTTCCGAGTGCACTTACATGGCAGACCTCTCTCTATGCCACGCAGAAACGAGAGAGGCCCTGCAGTTTTCTAAATGTAGATAGATTCGCCTGAACACTACTAGGATTAGAGAAGCTGCGAGGACATGTCGCAACCTCCCCAAAGCCTTATGTCCCAGAGACCAGCCACACGTTGCACATCACAACTTCCTCGGGTTCGAACTTCATCCAGGAAGGGGCCAGAGTGCCCCCTTCTGTCTGTTTTGGCTCGCTGGAAACTGATCGCTCTCGGGCAGTTTGGAACTTTCAGATTGGCCATGTATGTGCATGGTAGCACGTCCCAGCTGTAAGGAGGACCGCTGCAGCCTCCACGCCGCCTGAAACAGAGTGCTGCTGCCACTCTCACGTCCTGGAATGCCCTACGTAGGAAAAGGGCGTTTCCCTGAGGGCAGTACGGTGCTTCCAGTTCCCTGCAAGAGGCATGGGAAAGGCGCCAATGCCTAAAGGGAAAACGCCACTGCCTGCCAGGCTCATAGTAAGGACCATGTATTGCATTTGGAAGATTGGGCATACGTCATTCGCCAGGAAAACCTAGTCCATGGAGTGCCTTCAGTTAGTGAGCTTCTCTGAACTCTGGGATGACTGCGTCCTCCGCACCTCCCATGAAAGAACACTGAGACCTGAGTATCCCTTCCTGGGCGACTTCACAACCCTCAGGGATCTTTGGCCTCCGGGCATCTCTCCCTTAACGCCGAGTGAAATCAGCACACTGCTTTCTTCGTTGGAGAGCTAAGTGTCTGAGCTTTCTAAAGTCCACCCAAACACGGGTCCAGCAGGTCTTTTAAGTGTACGGCCAGTGGCTCACAGCACTGCACCAGGGCCACAATGAGAAAACACGCTCCTCAGTGTTTGTCTTGGGAAGCCTCACTGGCCTTCTCTCTAAGCCAAGCAGCCCGTTGACCTTCGAAGCAACCTGACAAAGGCACGGTTTGCCCCTGAAACACCCAGAGCCCTTTTATAAGGTGTACGGGCGTCGGAGCCTAACCCAAGTCAGTGGGGACGTCACGCCACTCGCCGCGGGCAGAACTGCCCTGCTACGAAGTTTCACCGGGGAAGGACAGGGTGCCGCTTCCGACCCATTGACTGTGCCAGAAACTACACGTATTAGGCTCACTGCAACTTTGATATTGCTGACCTAGTGAGAAAAGCACTATTTTCCCCACTGGAGAGCAGAAGGCCTGTGGTGTCAAATTTCCCTGAGACAGTGCTGTTCTCTGTCTGCTCTTCACAGCTAGAGTGCCTTCACGGAGAACAGAGCGTCCTTGGAGAAACAGAGAGTGTCCTGTGCATTCCAGGCGGCACTCCAGATCACCCACTGCAAAAGGGAAATCTAAACCTCTCTCCACGGTTCAAAGGATCGATCGGATGGCCCATTTACACATCGAGGCGTTCAGCGGTTTTTCCACTGCCTTCTGGAGAAGTACTGCTGGATCTCTAGTATGCTTTTCCTATGGCACCCACGTCCTCACTGTGTCCCAGGGAACAACACTGTGTACAGGATCACCCTTCCTGGCTGACTAAGCAGCACCATGCTACCTAAGGACTCCGGATCACCTCTTTGAAAGCAGAGTGAAAGGCAACCCTCTGCTTTTTCTCCAGAGAGCTCGACGGCCAAAACGTTCAACGGACTCCCTGAACACAGCACTAGCTGCTCTTTCGTAGGTGTCATGTCAGTGGCTCTCAGGGCAGAGCGTGGGCTGCAAGGAAAACACACTTCCCTCAGTGTGCGTTCCGAGTGCACTTACATGGCAGACCTCTCTCTATGCCACGCAGAAACGAGAGAGGCCCTGCAGTTTTCTAAATGTAGATAGATTCGCCTGAACACTACTAGGATTAGAGAAGCTGCGAGGACATGTCGCAACCTCCCCAAAGCCTTATGTCCCAGAGACCAGCCACACGTTGCACATCACAACTTCCTCGGGTTCGAACTTCATCCAGGAAGGGGCCAGAGTGCCCCCTTCTGTCTGTTTTGGCTCGCTGGAAACTGATCGCTCTCGGGCAGTTTGGAACTTTCAGATTGGCCATGTATGTGCATGGTAGCACGTCCCAGCTGTAAGGAGGACCGCTGCAGCCTCCACGCCGCCTGAAACAGAGTGCTGCTGCCACTCTCACGTCCTGGAATGCCCTACGTAGGAAAAGGGCGTTTCCCTGAGGGCAGTACGGTGCTTCCAGTTCCCTGCAAGAGGCATGGGAAAGGCGCCAATGCCTAAAGGGAAAACGCCACTGCCTGCCAGGCTCATAGTAAGGACCATGTATTGCATTTGGAAGATTGGGCATACGTCATTCGCCAGGAAAACCTAGTCCATGGAGTGTCTTCAGTTAGTGAGCTTCTCTGAACTCTGGGATGACTGCGTCTTCCGCACCTCCCATGAAAGAATACTGAGACCTGAGTATCCCTTCCTGGGCGACTTCACAACCCTCAGGGATCTTTGGCCTCCGGGCATCTCTCCCTTAACGCCGAGTGAAATCAGCACACTGCTTTCTTCGTTGGAGAGCTAAGTGTCTGAGCTTTCTAAAGTCCACCCAAACACGGGTCCAGCAGGTCTTTTAAGTGTACGGCCAGTGGCTCACAGCACTGCACCAGGGCCACAATGAGAAAACACGCTCCTCAGTGTTTGTCTTGGGAAGCCTCACTGGCCTTCTCTTTAAGCCAAGCAGCCCGTTGACCTTCGAAGCAACCTGACAAAGGCACGGTTTGCCCCTGAAACACCCAGAGCCCTTTTATAAGGTGTACGGGCGTCGGAGCCTAACCCAAGTCAGTGGGGACGTCACGCCACTCGCCGCAGGCAGAACTGCCCTGCTACGAAGTTTCAACGGGGAAGGACAGGGTGCCGCTTCCGACCCTTTGACTGTGCCAGAAACTACATGTACTAGGCACACAGCAACTTTGATATTGCTGACCTAGTGAGAAAAGCACTATTTTCCCCACTGGAGAGCAGAAGGCCTGTGGTGTCAAATTTCCCGGAGACAGTGCTGTTCTCTGTCTGCTCTTCACAGCTAGAGTGCCTTCACGGAGAACAGAGCGTCCTTGGAGAAACAGAGAGTGTCCTGTGCATTCCAGGCGGCACTCCAGATCACCCACTGCAAAAGGGAAGTCGAAACCTCTCTCCAGGGTTCAAAGGATCGATCGGATGGCCCATTCACACATTGAGGCGTTCAGCGGTTTTTCCACTGCCTTCTGGAGAAGTACTGCTGGATCTCTAGTATGCTTTCCCTATGGCACCCACGTCCTCACTGTGGCCCAGGGAACAACACTGTGTACAGGATCACCCTTCCTGGCTGACTGAGCAGCACCATGCTAACTAAGGCCTCCGGATCACCTCTTTGAAAGCACAGTGAAAGGTAACCCACTGCCTTTTCTCCAGAGAGCTCGATGGCCAAAATATTCAACGGACTCCCTGAACACAGCACTAGCTGGTCTTTCGTAGGTGTCATGTCAGTGGCTCTCAGGGCAGAGTGTGGGCTGCAAGGAAAACACACTTCCCTCAGTGTGCGTTCCGGGTGCACTTACATGGCGGACCTCTCTCTATGCCACGCACAAACGAGAGAGACCCTGCAGTTTTCTAAATGTAGATAGATTTCCTGAACACTACTACGCTTAGAGAAGCTGCGAGGACACGTCGCAACCTCCCCAAAGCCTTATGTCCCAGAGACCAGCCACACGTTGCACATCACAACTTCCTCGGGTTCGAACTTCATCCGGGAAGGGGCCAGAGTGCCCCCTTCTGTCTGTTTTGGCTCGCTGGAAACTGATCGCTCTCAGGCAGTTTGGAACGTTCAGATTGGCCATGTATGTGCATCGTAGCAGGTCCCAGCTGTAAGGAGGACCGCTGCAGCCTCCACGCCGTTTGAAATAGTGTGCTGCTGCCAGTCTCACGTCCTGGAATGCCCTACGTAGGAAAAGGGCGTTTCCCTGAAGGCAATACGGTGCTTCCAGTTCCCTGCCAGCGGCATGGGAAAGGCGCCAATGCCTACAGGGAAAACGACACTGCCTGCCAGGCTCATAGTAAGGTCCATGTATTGCATTTGGAAGATTGGGCATACGTCATTCGCCAGGAAAACCTAGTCCATGGAGTGCCTTCAGTTAGTGAGCTTCTCTGAACTCTGGGATGACTGCGTCCTCCGCACCTCCCATGAAAGAACACTGAGACCTGAGTATCCCTTCCTGGGCGACTTCACAACCCTCAGGGATCTTTGGCCTCCGGGCATCTCTCCCTTCACGCCGAGTGAAAAGCAGCACACTGCTTTCTTCGTTGGGAAGCTAAGTGTCTGAGCTTTCTAAAGTCCACCCAAACAAGGGTCCAGCAGGTCTTTTAAGTTTACGGCCTAACCCAAGTCAGTGGGGACTTCACGCCACTCGCCGCAGGCAGAACTGCCCTGCTACGAAGTTTCAACGGGGAAGGACAGGGTGCCGCTTCCGACCCATTGACTGTGCCAGAAACTACACGTATTAGGCTCACTGCAACTTTGATATTGCTGACCTAGTGAGAAAAGCACTATTTTCCCCACTGGAGAGCAGAAGGCCTGTGGTGTCAAATTTCCCGGAGACAGTGCTGTTCTCTGTCTGCTCTTCACAGCTAGAGTGCCTTCACGGAGAACAGAGCGTCCTTGGAGAAACAGAGAGTGTCCTGTGCATTCCAGGCGGCACTCCAGATCACCCACTGCAAAAGGGAAATCTAAACCTCTCTCCACGGTTCAAAGGATCGATCGGATGGCCCATTTACACATCGAGGCGTTCAGCGGTTTTTCCACTGCCTTCTGGAGAAGTACTGCTGGATCTCTAGTATGCTTTTCCTATGGCACCCACGTCCTCACTGTGTCGCAGGGAACAACACTGTGTACAGGATCACCCTTCCTGGCTGACTAAGCAGCACCATGCTACCTAAGACCTCCGGATCACCTCTTTGAAAGCAGAGTGAAAGGCAACCCTCTGCTTTTTCTCCAGAGAGTCGATGGCCAAAACATTCAACGGACTCCCTGAACACAGCACTAGCTGCTCTTTCGTAGGTGTCATGTCAGTGGCTCTCAGGGCAGAGCGTGGGCTGCAAGGAAAACACACTTCCCTCAGTGTGCGTTCCGGGTGCACTTACATGGCAGACCTCTCTCTATGCCACGCACAAACGAGCTAGGCCCTGCAGTTTTCTAAATGTAGATAGATTCGCCTGAACACTACTAGGCTTAGAGAAGCTGCGAGGACACGTCGCAAACTCCCCAAAGCCTTATGTCCCAGAGACCAGCTACACGTTGCACATCACAACTTCCTCGGGTTCGAACTTCATCCGGGAAGTGGCCAGAGGGCCCCCTTCTGTCTGTTTTGGCTCGCTGGAAACTGATCGCTCTCGGGCAGTTTGGAACTTTCAGATTGGCCATGTATGTGCATGGTAGCACATCCCAGCTGTAAGGAGGACCGCTGCAGCCTCCACGCCGCCTGAAACAGAGTGCTGCTGCCACTCTCACGTCCTGGAATGCCCTACGTAGGAAAAGGGCGTTTCCCTGAGGGCAGTACGGTGCTTCCAGTTCCCTGCAAGAGGCATGGGAAAGGCGCCAATGCCTAAAGGGAAAACGCCACTGCCTGCCAGGCTCATAGTAAGGACCATGTATTGCATTTGGAAGATTGGGCATACGTCATTCGCCAGGAAAACCTAGTCCATGGAGTGCCTTCAGTTAGTGAGCTTCTCTGAACTCTGGGATGACTGCGTCCTCCGCACCTCCCATGAAAGAACACTGAGACCTGAGTATCCCTTCCTGGGCGACTTCACAATCCTCAGGGATCTTTGGCCTCCGGGCATCTCTCCCTTCACGCCGAGTGAAAAGCAGCACACTGCTTTCTTCGTTGGAGAGCTAAGTGTCTGAGCTTTCTAAAGTCCACCCAAACACGGGTCCAGCAGGTCTTTTAAGTGTAAGGCCAGTGGCTCACAGCACTGCACCAGGGCCACAATGAGAAAACACGCTCCTCAGTGTTTGTCTTGGGAAGCCTCACTGGCCTTCTCTCTAAGCCAAGCAGCCCGTTGACCTTCGAAGCAACCTGACAAAGGCACGGTTTGCCCCTGAAACACCCAGAGCCCTTTTATAAGGTGTACGGGCGTCGGAGCCTAACCCAAGTCAGTGGGGACGTCACGCCACTCGCCGCGGGCAGAACTGCCCTGCTACGAAGTTTCACCGGGGAAGGACAGGGTGCCGCTTCCGACCCTTTGACTGTGCCAGAAACTACACGTATTAGGCTCACTGCAACTTTGATATTGCTGACCTAGTGAGAAAAGCACTATTTTCCCCACTGGAGAGCAGAAGGCCTGTGGTGTCAAATTTCCCTGAGACAGTGCTGTTCTCTGTCTGCTCTTCACAGCTAGAGTGCCTTCACGGAGAACAGAGCGTCCTTGGAGAAACAGAGAGTGTCCTGTGCATTCCAGGCGGCACTCCAGATCACCCACTGCAAAAGGGAAATCTAAACCTCTCTCCACGGTTCAAAGGATCGATCGGATGGCCCATTTACACATCGAGGCGTTCAGCGGTTTTTCCACTGCCTTCTGGAGAAGTACTGCTGGATCTCTAGTATGCTTTCCCTATGGCACCCACGTCCTCACTGTGGCCCAGGGAACAACACTGTGTACAGGATCACCCTTCCTGGCTGACTGAGCAGCACCATGCTAACTAAGGCCTCCGGATCACCTCTTTGAAAGCACAGTGAAAGGTAACCCACTGCTTTTTCTCCAGAGAGCTCGATGGCCAAAATATTCAACGGACTCCCTGAACACAGCACTAGCTGGTCTTTCGTAGGTGTCATGTCAGTGGCTCTCAGGGCAGAGTGTGGGCTGCAAGGAAAACACACTTCCCTCAGTGTGCGTTCCGGGTGCACTTACATGGCGGACCTCTCTCTATGCCACGCACAAACGAGAGAGACCCTGCAGTTTTCTAAATGTAGATAGATTTCCTGAACACTACTACGCTTAGAGAAGCTGCGAGGACACGTCGCAACCTCCCCAAAGCCTTATGTCCCAGAGACCAGCCACACGTTGCACATCACAACTTCCTCGGGTTCGAACTTCATCCGGGAAGTGGCCAGAGTGCCCCCTTCTGTCTGTTTTGGCTCGCTGGAAACTGATCGCTCTCAGGCAGTTTGGAACGTTCAGATTGGCCATGTATGTGCATCGTAGCAGGTCCCAGCTGTAAGGAGGACCGCTGCAGCCTCCACGCCGTTTGAAATAGTGTGCTGCTGCCAGTCTCACGTCCTGGAATGCCCTACGTAGGAAAAGGGCGTTTCCCTGAAGGCAATACGGTGCTTCCAGTTCCCTGCCAGCGGCATGGGAAAGGCGCCAATGCCTACAGGGAAAACGACACTGCCTGCCAGGCTCATAGTAAGGTCCATGTATTGCATTTGGAAGATTGGGCATACGTCATTCGCCAGGAAAACCTAGTCCATGGAGTGCCTTCAGTTAGTGAGCTTCTCTGAACTCTGGGATGACTGCGTCCTCCGCACCTCCCATGAAAGAACACTGAGACCTGAGTATCCCTTCCTGGGCGACTTCACAACCCTCAGGGATCTTTGGCCTCCGGGCATCTCTCCCTTCACGCCGAGTGAAAAGCAGCACACTGCTTTCTTCGTTGGGAAGCTAAGTGTCTGAGCTTTCTAAAGTCCACCCAAACAAGGGTCCAGCAGGTCTTTTAAGTTTACGGCCTAACCCAAGTCAGTGGGGACTTCACGCCACTCGCCGCAGGCAGAACTGCCCTGCTACGAAGTTTCAACGGGGAAGGACAGGGTGCCGCTTCCGACCCTTTGACTGTGCCAGAAACTACACGTATTAGGCTCACTGCAACTTTGATATTGCTGACCTAGTGAGAAAAGCACTATTTTCCCCACTGGAGAGCAGAAGGCCTGTGGTGTCAAATTTCCCTGAGACAGTGCTGTTCTCTGTCTGCTCTTCACAGCTAGAGTGCCTTCACGGAGAACAGAGCATCCTTGGAGAAACAGAGAGTGTCCTGTGCATTCCAGGCGGCACTCCAGATCACCCACTGCAAAAGGGAAATCTAAACCTCTCTCCACGGTTCAAAGGATCGATCGGATGGCCCATTTACACATCGAGGCGTTCAGCGGTTTTTCCACTGCCTTCTGGAGAAGTACTGCTGGATCTCTAGTATGCTTTTCCTATGGCACCCACGTCCTCACTGTGTCCCAGGGAACAACACTGTGTACAGGATCACCCTTCCTGGCTGACTATGCAGCACCATGCTACCTAAGGACTCCGGATCACCTCTTTGAAAGCAGAGTGAAAGGCAACCCTCTGCTTTTTCTCCAGAGAGCTCGACGGCCAAAACGTTCAACGGACTCCCTGAACACAGCACTAGCTGCTCTTTCGTAGGTGTCATGTCAGTGGCTCTCAGGGCAGAGCGTGGGCTGCAAGGAAAACACACTTCCCTCAGTGTGCGTTCCGAGTGCACTTACATGGCAGACCTCTCTCTATGCCACGCAGAAACGAGAGAGGCCCTGCAGTTTTCTAAATGTAGATAGATTCGCCTGAACACTACTAGGATTAGAGAAGCTGCGAGGACATGTCGCAACCTCCCCAAAGCCTTATGTCCCAGAGACCAGCCACACGTTGCACATCACAACTTCCTCGGGTTCGAACTTCATCCAGGAAGGGGCCAGAGTGCCCCCTTCTGTCTGTTTTGGCTCGCTGGAAACTGATCGCTCTCGGGCAGTTTGGAACTTTCAGATTGGCCATGTATGTGCATGGTAGCACGTCCCAGCTGTAAGGAGGACCGCTGCAGCCTCCACGCCGCCTGAAACAGAGTGCTGCTGCCACTCTCACGTCCTGGAATGCCCTACGTAGGAAAAGGGCGTTTCCCTGAGGGCAGTACGGTGCTTCCAGTTCCCTGCAAGAGGCATGGGAAAGGCGCCAATGCCTAAAGGGAAAACGCCACTGCCTGCCAGGCTCATAGTAAGGACCATGTATTGCATTTGGAAGATTGGGCATACGTCATTCGCCAGGAAAACCTAGTCCATGGAGTGCCTTCAGTTAGTGAGCTTCTCTGAACTCTGGGATGACTGCGTCCTCCGCACCTCCCATGAAAGAACACTGAGACCTGAGTATCCCTTCCTGGGCGACTTCACAACCCTCAGGGATCTTTGGCCTCCGGGCATCTCTCCCTTAACGCCGAGTGAAATCAGCACACTGCTTTCTTCGTTGGAGAGCTAAGTGTCTGAGCTTTCTAAAGTCCACCCAAACACGGGTCCAGCAGGTCTTTTAAGTGTACGGCCAGTGGCTCACAGCACTGCACCAGGGCCACAATGAGAAAACACGCTCCTCAGTGTTTGTCTTGGGAAGCCTCACTGGCCTTCTCTCTAAGCCAAGCAGCCCGTTGACCTTCGAAGCAACCTGACAAAGGCACGGTTTGCCCCTGAAACACCCAGAGCCCTTTTATAAGGTGTACGGGCGTCGGAGCCTAACCCAAGTCAGTGGGGACGTCACGCCACTCGCCGCGGGCAGAACTGCCCTGCTACGAAGTTTCACCGGGGAAGGACAGGGTGCCGCTTCCGACCCTTTGACTGTGCCAGAAACTACACGTATTAGGCTCACTGCAACTTTGATATTGCTGACCTAGTGAGAAAAGCACTATTTTCCCCACTGGAGAGCAGAAGGCCTGTGGTGTCAAATTTCCCTGAGACAGTGCTGTTCTCTGTCTGCTCTTCACAGCTAGAGTGCCTTCACGGAGAACAGAGCGTCCTTGGAGAAACAGAGAGTGTCCTGTGCATTCCAGGCGGCACTCCAGATCACCCACTGCAAAAGGGAAATCTAAACCTCTCTCCACGGTTCAAAGGATCGATCGGATGGCCCATTTACACATCGAGGCGTTCAGCGGTTTTTCCACTGCCTTCTGGAGAAGTACTGCTGGATCTCTAGTATGCTTTTCCTATGGCACCCACGTCCTCACTGTGTCCCAGGGAACAACACTGTGTACAGGATCACCCTTCCTGGCTGACTAAGCAGCACCATGCTACCTAAGGACTCCGGATCACCTCTTTGAAAGCAGAGTGAAAGGCAACCCTCTGCTTTTTCTCCAGAGAGCTCGACGGCCAAAACGTTCAACGGACTCCCTGAACACAGCACTAGCTGCTCTTTCGTAGGTGTCATGTCAGTGGCTCTCAGGGCAGAGCGTGGGCTGCAAGGAAAACACACTTCCCTCAGTGTGCGTTCCGAGTGCACTTACATGGCAGACCTCTCTCTATGCCACGCACAAACGAGAGAGGCCCTGCAGTTTTCTAAATGTAGATAGATTCGCCTGAACACTACTAGGATTAGAGAAGCTGCGAGGACATGTCGCAACCTCCCCAAAGCCTTATGTCCCAGAGACCAGCCACACGTTGCACATCACAACTTCCTCGGGTTCGAACTTCATCCAGGAAGGGGCCAGAGTGCCCCCTTCTGTCTGTTTTGGCTCGCTGGAAACTGATCGCTCTCGGGCAGTTTGGAACTTTCAGATTGGCCATGTATGTGCATGGTAGCACGTCCCAGCTGTAAGGAGGACCGCTGCAGCCTCCACGCCGCCTGAAACAGAGTGCTGCTGCCACTCTCACGTCCTGGAATGCCCTACGTAGGAAAAGGGCGTTTCCCTGAGGGCAGTACGGTGCTTCCAGTTCCCTGCAAGAGGCATGGGAAAGGCGCCAATGCCTAAAGGGAAAACGCCACTGCCTGCCAGGCTCATAGTAAGGACCATGTATTGCATTTGGAAGATTGGGCATACGTCATTCGCCAGGAAAACCTAGTCCATGGAGTGTCTTCAGTTAGTGAGCTTCTCTGAACTCTGGGATGACTGCGTCTTCCGCACCTCCCATGAAAGAATACTGAGACCTGAGTATCCCTTCCTGGGCGACTTCACAACCCTCAGGGATCTTTGGCCTCCGGGCATCTCTCCCTTAACGCCGAGTGAAATCAGCACACTGCTTTCTTCGTTGGAGAGCTAAGTGTCTGAGCTTTCTAAAGTCCACCCAAACACGGGTCCAGCAGGTCTTTTAAGTGTACGGCCAGTGGCTCACAGCACTGCACCAGGGCCACAATGAGAAAACACGCTCCTCAGTGTTTGTCTTGGGAAGCCTCACTGGCTTTCTCTTTAAGCCAAGCAGCCCGTTGACCTTCGAAGCAACCTGACAAAGGCACGGTTTGCCCCTGAAACACCCAGAGCCCTTTTATAAGGTGTACGGGCGTCGGAGCCTAACCCAAGTCAGTGGGGACGTCACGCCACTCGCCGCAGGCAGAACTGCCCTGCTACGAAGTTTCAACGGGGAAGGACAGGGTGCCGCTTCCGACCCTTTGACTGTGCCAGAAACTACATGTACTAGGCACACAGCAACTTTGATATTGCTGACCTAGTGAGAAAAGCACTATTTTCCCCACTGGAGAGCAGAAGGCCTGTGGTGTCAAATTTCCCGGAGACAGTGCTGTTCTCTGTCTGCTCTTCACAGCTAGAGTGCCTTCACGGAGAACAGAGCGTCCTTGGAGAAACAGAGAGTGTCCTGTGCATTCCAGGCGGCACTCCAGATCACCCACTGCAAAAGGGAAGTCGAAACCTCTCTCCAGGGTTCAAAGGATCGATCGGATGGCCCATTCACACATTGAGGCGTTCAGCGGTTTTTCCACTGCCTTCTGGAGAAGTACTGCTGGATCTCTAGTATGCTTTCCCTATGGCACCCACGTCCTCACTGTGGCCCAGGGAACAACACTGTGTACAGGATCACCCTTCCTGGCTGACTGAGCAGCACCATGCTAACTAAGGCCTCCGGATCACCTCTTTGAAAGCACAGTGAAAGGTAACCCACTGCTTTTTCTCCAGAGAGCTCGATGGCCAAAATATTCAACGGACTCCCTGAACACAGCACTAGCTGGTCTTTCGTAGGTGTCATGTCAGTGGCTCTCAGGGCAGAGTGTGGGCTGCAAGGAAAACAGACTTCCCTCAGTGTGCGTTCCGGGTGCACTTACATGGCGGACCTCTCTCTATGCCACGCACAAACGAGAGAGACCCTGCAGTTTTCTAAATGTAGATAGATTTCCTGAACACTACTACGCTTAGAGAAGCTGCGAGGACACGTCGCAACCTCCCCAAAGCCTTATGTCCCAGAGACCAGCCACACGTTGCACATCACAACTTCCTCGGGTTCGAACTTCATCCGGGAAGGGGCCAGAGTGCCCCCTTCTGTCTGTTTTGGCTCGCTGGAAACTGATCGCTCTCAGGCAGTTTGGAACGTTCAGATTGGCCATGTATGTGCATCGTAGCAGGTCCCAGCTGTAAGGAGGACCGCTGCAGCCTCCACGCCGTTTGAAATAGTGTGCTGCTGCCAGTCTCACGTCCTGGAATGCCCTACGTAGGAAAAGGGCGTTTCCCTGAAGGCAATACGGTGCTTCCAGTTCCCTGCCAGCGGCATGGGAAAGGCGCCAATGCCTACAGGGAAAACGACACTGCCTGCCAGGCTCATAGTAAGGTCCATGTATTGCATTTGGAAGATTGGGCATACGTCATTCGCCAGGAAAACCTAGTCCATGGAGTGCCTTCAGTTAGTGAGCTTCTCTGAACTCTGGGATGACTGCGTCCTCCGCACCTCCCATGAAAGAACACTGAGACCTGAGTATCCCTTCCTGGGCGACTTCACAACCCTCAGGGATCTTTGGCCTCCGGGCATCTCTCCCTTCACGCCGAGTGAAAAGCAGCACACTGCTTTCTTCGTTGGGAAGCTAAGTGTCTGAGCTTTCTAAAGTCCACCCAAACAAGGGTCCAGCAGGTCTTTTAAGTTTACGGCCTAACCCAAGTCAGTGGGGACTTCACGCCACTCGCCGCAGGCAGAACTGCCCTGCTACGAAGTTTCAACGGGGAAGGACAGGGTGCCGCTTCCGACCCATTGACTGTGCCAGAAACTACACGTATTAGGCTCACTGCAACTTTGATATTGCTGACCTAGTGAGAAAAGCACTATTTTCCCCACTGGAGAGCAGAAGGCCTGTGGTGTCAAATTTCCCGGAGACAGTGCTGTTCTCTGTCTGCTCTTCACAGCTAGAGTGCCTTCACGGAGAACAGAGCGTCCTTGGAGAAACAGAGAGTGTCCTGTGCATTCCAGGCGGCACTCCAGATCACCCACTGCAAAAGGGAAATCTAAACCTCTCTCCACGGTTCAAAGGATCGATCGGATGGCCCATTTACACATCGAGGCGTTCAGCGGTTTTTCCACTGCCTTCTGGAGAAGTACTGCTGGATCTCTAGTATGCTTTTCCTATGGCACCCACGTCCTCACTGTGTCGCAGGGAACAACACTGTGTACAGGATCACCCTTCCTGGCTGACTAAGCAGCACCATGCTACCTAAGACCTCCGGATCACCTCTTTGAAAGCAGAGTGAAAGGCAACCCTCTGCTTTTTCTCCAGAGAGTCGATGGCCAAAACATTCAACGGACTCCCTGAACACAGCACTAGCTGCTCTTTCGTAGGTGTCATGTCAGTGGCTCTCAGGGCAGAGCGTGGGCTGCAAGGAAAACACACTTCCCTCAGTGTGCGTTCCGGGTGCACTTACATGGCAGACCTCTCTCTATGCCACGCACAAACGAGCTAGGCCCTGCAGTTTTCTAAATGTAGATAGATTCGCCTGAACACTACTAGGCTTAGAGAAGCTGCGAGGACACGTCGCAAACTCCCCAAAGCCTTATGTCCCAGAGACCAGCTACACGTTGCACATCACAACTTCCTCGGGTTCGAACTTCATCCGGGAAGTGGCCAGAGGGCCCCCTTCTGTCTGTTTTGGCTCGCTGGAAACTGATCGCTCTCGGGCAGTTTGGAACTTTCAGATTGGCCATGTATGTGCATGGTAGCACATCCCAGCTGTAAGGAGGACCGCTGCAGCCTCCACGCCGCCTGAAACAGAGTGCTGCTGCCACTCTCACGTCCTGGAATGCCCTACGTAGGAAAAGGGCGTTTCCCTGAGGGCAGTACGGTGCTTCCAGTTCCCTGCAAGAGGCATGGGAAAGGCGCCAATGCCTAAAGGGAAAACGCCACTGCCTGCCAGGCTCATAGTAAGGACCATGTATTGCATTTGGAAGATTGGGCATACGTCATTCGCCAGGAAAACCTAGTCCATGGAGTGCCTTCAGTTAGTGAGCTTCTCTGAACTCTGGGATGACTGCGTCCTCCGCACCTCCCATGAAAGAACACTGAGACCTGAGTATCCCTTCCTGGGCGACTTCACAACCCTCAGGGATCTTTGGCCTCCGGGCATCTCTCCCTTCACGCCGAGTGAAAAGCAGCACACTGCTTTCTTCGTTGGAGAGCTAAGTGTCTGAGCTTTCTAAAGTCCACCCAAACACGGGTCCAGCAGGTCTTTTAAGTGTACGGCCAGTGGCTCACAGCACTGCACCAGGGCCACAATGAGAAAACACGCTCCTCAGTGTTTGTCTTGGGAAGCCTCACTGGCCTTCTCTCTAAGCCAAGCAGCCCGTTGACCTTCGAAGCAACCTGACAAAGGCACGGTTTGCCCCTGAAACACCCAGAGCCCTTTTATAAGGTGTACGGGCGTCGGAGCCTAACCCAAGTCAGTGGGGACGTCACGCCACTCGCCGCGGGCAGAACTGCCCTGCTACGAAGTTTCACCGGGGAAGGACAGGGTGCCGCTTCCGACCCTTTGACTGTGCCAGAAACTACACGTATTAGGCTCACTGCAACTTTGATATTGCTGACCTAGTGAGAAAAGCACTATTTTCCCCACTGGAGAGCAGAAGGCCTGTGGTGTCAAATTTCCCTGAGACAGTGCTGTTCTCTGTCTGCTCTTCACAGCTAGAGTGCCTTCAGGGAGAACAGAGCGTCCTTGGAGAAACAGAGAGTGTCCTGTGCATTCCAGGCGGCACTCCAGATCACCCACTGCAAAAGGGAAATCTAAACCTCTCTCCACGGTTCAAAGGATCGATCGGATGGCCCATTTACACATCGAGGCGTTCAGCGGTTTTTCCACTGCCTTCTGGAGAAGTACTGCTGGATCTCTAGTATGCTTTCCCTATGGCACCCACGTCCTCACTGTGGCCCAGGGAACAACACTGTGTACAGGATCACCCTTCCTGGCTGACTGAGCAGCACCATGCTAACTAAGGCCTCCGGATCACCTCTTTGAAAGCACAGTGAAAGGTAACCCACTGCTTTTTCTCCAGAGAGCTCGATGGCCAAAATATTCAACGGACTCCCTGAACACAGCACTAGCTGGTCTTTCGTAGGTGTCATGTCAGTGGCTCTCAGGGCAGAGTGTGGGCTGCAAGGAAAACACACTTCCCTCAGTGTGCGTTCCGGGTGCACTTACATGGCGGACCTCTCTCTATGCCACGCACAAACGAGAGAGACCCTGCAGTTTTCTAAATGTAGATAGATTTCCTGAACACTACTACGCTTAGAGAAGCTGCGAGGACACGTCGCAACCTCCCCAAAGCCTTATGTCCCAGAGACCAGCCACACGTTGCACATCACAACTTCCTCGGGTTCGAACTTCATCCGGGAAGTGGCCAGAGTGCCCCCTTCTGTCTGTTTAGGCTCGCTGGAAACTGATCGCTCTCGGGCAGTTTGGAACTTTCAGATTGGCCATGTATGTGCATCGTAGCAGGTCCCAGCTGTAAGGAGGACCGCTGCAGCCTCCACGCCGTTTGAAATAGTGTGCTGCTGCCAGTCTCACGTCCTGGAATGCCCTACGTAGGAAAAGGGCGTTTCCCTGAAGGCAATACGGTGCTTCCAGTTCCCTGCCAGCGGCATGGGAAAGGCGCCAATGCCTACAGGGAAAACGCCACTGCCTGCCAGGCTCATAGTAAGGACCATGTATTGCATTTGGAAGATTGGGCATACGTCATTCGCCAGGAAAACCTAGTCCATGGAGTGCCTTCAGTTAGTGAGCTTCTCTGAACTCTGGGATGACTGCGTCCTCCGCACCTCCCATGAAAGAACACTGAGACCTGAGTATCCCTTCCTGGGCGACTTCACAACCCTCAGGGATCTTTGGCCTCCGGGCATCTCTCCCTTCACGCCGAGTGAAAAGCAGCACACTGCTTTCTTCGTTGGGAAGCTAAGTGTCTGAGCTTTCTAAAGTCCACCCAAACAAGGGTCCAGCAGGTCTTTTAAGTTTACGGCCTAACCCAAGTCAGTGGGGACTTCACGCCACTCGCCGCAGGCAGAACTGCCCTGCTACGAAGTTTCAACGGGGAAGGACAGGGTGCCGCTTCCGACCCTTTGACTGTGCCAGAAACTACACGTATTAGGCTCAGTGCAACTTTGATATTGCTGACCTAGTGAGAAAAGCACTATTTTCCCCACTGGAGAGCAGAAGGCCTGTGGTGTCAAATTTCCCTGAGACAGTGCTGTTCTCTGTCTGCTCTTCACAGCTAGAGTGCCTTCACGGAGAACAGAGCATCCTTGGAGAAACAGAGAGTGTCCTGTGCATTCCAGGCGGCACTCCAGATCACCCACTGCAAAAGGGAAATCTAAACCTCTCTCCACGGTTCAAAGGATCGATCGGATGGCCCATTTACACATCGAGGCGTTCAGCGGTTTTTCCACTGCCTTCTGGAGAAGTACTGCTGGATCTCTACTATGCTTTTCCTATGGCACCCACGTCCTCACTGTGTCCCAGGGAACAACACTGTGTACAGGATCACCCTTCCTGGCTGACTAAGCAGCACCATGCTACCTAAGGACTCCGGATCACCTCTTTGAAAGCAGAGTGAAAGGCAACCCTCTGCTTTTTCTCCAGAGAGCTCGACGGCCAAAACGTTCAACGGACTCCCTGAACACAGCACTAGCTGCTCTTTCGTAGGTGTCATGTCAGTGGCTCTCAGGGCAGAGCGTGGGCTGCAAGGAAAACACACTTCCCTCAGTGTGCGTTCCGAGTGCACTTACATGGCAGACCTCTCTCTATGCCACGCAGAAACGAGAGAGGCCCTGCAGTTTTCTAAATGTAGATAGATTCGCCTGAACACTACTAGGATTAGAGAAGCTGCGAGGACATGTCGCAACCTCCCCAAAGCCTTATGTCCCAGAGACCAGCCACACGTTGCACATCACAACTTCCTCGGGTTCGAACTTCATCCAGGAAGGGGCCAGAGTGCCCCCTTCTGTCTGTTTTGGCTCGCTGGAAACTGATCGCTCTCGGGCAGTTTGGAACTTTCAGATTGGCCATGTATGTGCATGGTAGCACGTCCCAGCTGTAAGGAGGACCGCTGCAGCCTCCACGCCGCCTGAAACAGAGTGCTGCTGCCACTCTCACGTCCTGGAATGCCCTACGTAGGAAAAGGGCGTTTCCCTGAGGGCAGTACGGTGCTTCCAGTTCCCTGCAAGAGGCATGGGAAAGGCGCCAATGCCTAAAGGGAAAACGCCACTGCCTGCCAGGCTCATAGTAAGGACCATGTATTGCATTTGGAAGATTGGGCATACGTCATTCGCCAGGAAAACCTAGTCCATGGAGTGCCTTCAGTTAGTGAGCTTCTCTGAACTCTGGGATGACTGCGTCCTCCGCACCTCCCATGAAAGAACACTGAGACCTGAGTATCCCTTCCTGGGCGACAACCCTCAGGGATCTTTGGCCTCCGGGCATCTCTCCCTTAACGCCGAGTGAAATCAGCACACTGCTTTCTTCGTTGGAGAGCTAAGTGTCTGAGCTTTCTAAAGTCCACCCAAACACGGGTCCAGCAGGTCTTTTAAGTGTACGGCCAGTGGCTCACAGCACTGCACCAGGGCCACAATGAGAAAACACGCTCCTCAGTGTTTGTCTTGGGAAGCCTCACTGGCCTTCTCTCTAAGCCAAGCAGCCCGTTGACCTTCGAAGCAACCTGACAAAGGCACGGTTTGCCCCTGAAACACCCAGAGCCCTTTTATAAGGTGTACGGGCGTCGGAGCCTAACCCAAGTCAGTGGGGACGTCACGCCACTCGCCGCGGGCAGAACTGCCCTGCTACGAAGTTTCACCGGGGAAGGACAGGGTGCCGCTTCCGACCCTTTGACTGTGCCAGAAACTACACGTATTAGGCTCACTGCAACTTTGATATTGCTGACCTAGTGAGAAAAGCACTATTTTCCCCACTGGAGAGCAGAAGGCCTGTGGTGTCAAATTTCCCTGAGACAGTGCTGTTCTCTGTCTGCTCTTCACAGCTAGAGTGCCTTCACGGAGAACAGAGCGTCCTTGGAGAAACAGAGAGTGTCCTGTGCATTCCAGGCGGCACTCCAGATCACCCACTGCAAAAGGGAAATCTAAACCTCTCTCCACGGTTCAAAGGATCGATCGGATGGCCCATTTACACATCGAGGCGTTCAGCGGTTTTTCCACTGCCTTCTGGAGAAGTACTGCTGGATCTCTAGTATGCTTTTCCTATGGCACCCACGTCCTCACTGTGTCCCAGGGAACAACACTGTGTACAGGATCACCCTTCCTGGCTGACTAAGCAGCACCATGCTACCTAAGGACTCCGGATCACCTCTTTGAAAGCAGAGTGAAAGGCAACCCTCTGCTTTTTCTCCAGAGAGCTCGACGGCCAAAACGTTCAACGGACTCCCTGAACACAGCACTAGCTGCTCTTTCGTAGGTGTCATGTCAGTGGCTCTCAGGGCAGAGCGTGGGCTGCAAGGAAAACACACTTCCCTCAGTGTGCGTTCCGAGTGCACTTACATGGCAGACCTCTCTCTATGCCACGCACAAACGAGAGAGGCCCTGCAGTTTTCTAAATGTAGATAGATTCGCCTGAACACTACTAGGATTAGAGAAGCTGCGAGGACATGTCGCAACCTCCCCAAAGCCTTATGTCCCAGAGACCAGCCACACGTTGCACATCACAACTTCCTCGGGTTCGAACTTCATCCAGGAAGGGGCCAGAGTGCCCCCTTTTGTCTGTTTTGGCTCGCTGGAAACTGATCGCTCTCGGGCAGTTTGGAACTTTCAGATTGGCCATGTATGTGCATGGTAGCACGTCCCAGCTGTAAGGAGGACCGCTGCAGCCTCCACGCCGCCTGAAACAGAGTGCTGCTGCCACTCTCACGTCCTGGAATGCCCTACGTAGGAAAAGGGCGTTTCCCTGAGGGCAGTACGGTGCTTCCAGTTCCCTGCAAGAGGCATGGGAAAGGCGCCAATGCCTAAAGGGAAAACGCCACTGCCTGCCAGGCTCATAGTAAGGACCATGTATTGCATTTGGAAGATTGGGCATACGTCATTCGCCAGGAAAACCTAGTCCATGGAGTGTCTTCAGTTAGTGAGCTTCTCTGAACTCTGGGATGACTGCGTCTTCCGCACCTCCCATGAAAGAATACTGAGACCTGAGTATCCCTTCCTGGGCGACTTCACAACCCTCAGGGATCTTTGGCCTCCGGGCATCTCTCCCTTAACGCCGAGTGAAATCAGCACACTGCTTTCTTCGTTGGAGAGCTAAGTGTCTGAGCTTTCTAAAGTCCACCCAAACACGGGTCCAGCAGGTCTTTTAAGTGTACGGCCAGTGGCTCACAGCACTGCACCAGGGCCACAATGAGAAAACACGCTCCTCAGTGTTTGTCTTGGGAAGCCTCACTGTCCTTCTCTTTAAGCCAAGCAGCCCGTTGACCTTCGAAGCAACCTGACAAAGGCACGGTTTGCCCCTGAAACACCCAGAGCCCTTTTATAAGGTGTACGGGCGTCGGAGCCTAACCCAAGTCAGTGGGGACGTCACGCCACTCGCCGCAGGCAGAACTGCCCTGCTACGAAGTTTCAACGGGGAAGGACAGGGTGCCGCTTCCGACCCTTTGACTGTGCCAGAAACTACATGTACTAGGCACACAGCAACTTTGATATTGCTGACCTAGTGAGAAAAGCACTATTTTCCCCACTGGAGAGCAGAAGGCCTGTGGTGTCAAATTTCCCGGAGACAGTGCTGTTCTCTGTCTGCTCTTCACAGCTAGAGTGCCTTCACGGAGAACAGAGCGTCCTTGGAGAAACAGAGAGTGTCCTGTGCATTCCAGGCGGCACTCCAGATCACCCACTGCAAAAGGGAAATCTAAACCTCTCTCCAGGGTTCAAAGGATCGATCGGATGGCCCATTCACACATTGAGGCGTTCAGCGGTTTTTCCACTGCCTTCTGGAGAAGTACTGCTGGATCTCTAGTATGCTTTCCCTATGGCACCCACGTCCTCACTGTGGCCCAGGGAACAACACTGTGTACAGGATCACCCTTCCTGGCTGACTGAGCAGCACCATGCTAACTAAGGCCTCCGGATCACCTCTTTGAAAGCACAGTGAAAGGTAACCCACTGCCTTTTCTCCAGAGAGCTCGATGGCCAAAATATTCAACGGACTCCCTGAACACAGCACTAGCTGGTCTTTCGTAGGTGTCATGTCAGTGGCTCTCAGGGCAGAGTGTGGGCTGCAAGGAAAACACACTTCCCTCAGTGTGCGTTCCGGGTGCACTTACATGGCGGACCTCTCTCTATGCCACGCACAAACGAGAGAGACCCTGCAGTTTTCTAAATGTAGATAGATTTCCTGAACACTACTACGCTTAGAGAAGCTGCGAGGACACGTCGCAACCTCCCCAAAGCCTTATGTCCCAGAGACCAGCCACACGTTGCACATCACAACTTCCTCGGGTTCGAACTTCATCCGGGAAGTGGCCAGAGTGCCCCCTTCTGTCTGTTTTGGCTCGCTGGAAACTGATCGCTCTCAGGCAGTTTGGAACGTTGAGATTGGCCATGTATGTGCATCGTAGCAGGTCCCAGCTGTAAGGAGGACCGCTGCAGCCTCCACGCCGTTTGAAATAGTGGGCTGCTGCCAGTCTCACGTCCTGGAATGCCCTACGTAGGAAAAGGGCGTTTCCCTGAAGGCAATACGGTGCTTCCAGTTCCCTGCCAGCGGCATGGGAAAGGCGCCAATGCCTACAGGGAAAACGACACTGCCTGCCAGGCTCATAGTAAGGTCCATGTATTGCATTTGGAAGATTGGGCATACGTCATTCGCCAGGAAAACCTAGTCCATGGAGTGCCTTCAGTTAGTGAGCTTCTCTGAACTCAGGGATGACTGCGTCCTCCGCACCTCCCATGAAAGAACACTGAGACCTGAGTATCCCTTCCTGGGCGACTTCACAACCCTCAGGGATCTTTGGCCTCCGGGCATCTCTCCCTTCACGCCGAGTGAAAAGCAGCACACTGCTTTCTTCGTTGGGAAGCTAAGTGTCTGAGCTTTCTAAAGTCCACCCAAACAAGGGTCCAGCAGGTCTTTTAAGTTGACGGCCTAACCCAAGTCAGTGGGGACTTCACGCCACTCGCCGCAGGCAGAACTGCCCTGCTACGAAGTTTCAACGGGGAAGGACAGGGTGCCGCTTCCGACCCATTGACTGTGCCAGAAACTACACGTATTAGGCTCACTGCAACTTTGATATTGCTGACCTAGTGAGAAAAGCACTATTTTCCCCACTGGAGAGCAGAAGGCCTGTGGTGTCAAATTTCCCTGAGACAGTGCTGTTCTCTGTCTGCTCTTCACAGCTAGAGTGCCTTCACGGAGAACAGAGCGTCCTTGGAGAAACAGAGAGTGTCCTGTGCATTCCAGGCGGCACTCCAGATCACCCACTGCAAAAGGGAAATCTAAACCTCTCTCCACGGTTCAAAGGATCGATCGGATGGCCCATTTACACATCGAGGCATTCAGCGGTTTTTCCACTGCCTTCTGGAGAAGTACTGCTGGATCTCTAGTATGCTTTCCCTATGGCACCCACGTCCTCACTGTGGCCCAGGGAACAACACTGTGTACAGGATCACCCTTCCTGGCTGACTAAGCAGCACCATGCTACCTAAGGCCTCCGGATCACCTCTTTGAAAGCAGAGTGAAAGGCAACCCTCTGCTTTTTCTCCAGAGAGTCGATGGCCAAAACATTCAACGGACTCCCTGAACACAGCACTAGCTGCTCTTTCGTAGGTGTCATGTCAGTGGCTCTCAGGGCAGAGCGTGGGCTGCAAGGAAAACACACTTCCCTCAGTGTGCGTTCCGGGTGCACTTACATGGCAGACCTCTCTCTATGCCACGCACAAACGAGCTAGGCCCTGCAGTTTTCTAAATGTAGATAGATTCGCCTGAACACTACTAGGCTTAGAGAAGCTGCGAGGACACGTCGCAAACTCCCCAAAGCCTTATGTCCCAGAGACCAGCCACACGTTGCACATCACAACTTCCTCGGGTTCGAACTTCATCCGGGAAGTGGCCAGAGTGCCCCCTTCTGTCTGTTTTGGCTCGCTGGAAACTGATCGCTCTCGGGCAGTTTGGAACTTTCAGATTGGCCATGTATGTGCATGGTAGCACGTCCCAGCTGTAAGGAGGACCGCTGCAGCCTCCACGCCGCCTGAAACAGAGTGCTGCTGCCACTCTCACGTCCTGGAATGCCCTACGTAGGAAAAGGGCGTTTCCCTGAGGGCAGTACGGTGCTTCCAGTTCCCTGCAAGAGGCATGGGAAAGGCGCCAATGCCTAAAGGGAAAACGCCACTGCCTGCCAGGCTCATAGTAAGGACCATGTATTGCATTTGGAAGATTGGGCATACGTCATTCGCCAGGAAAACCTAGTCCATGGAGTGCCTTCAGTTAGTGAGCTTCTCTGAACTCTGGGATGACTGCGTCCTCCGCACCTCCCATGAAAGAACACTGAGACCTGAGTATCCCTTCCTGGGCGACTTCACAACCCTCAGGGATCTTTGGCCTCCGGGCATCTCTCCCTTCACGCCGAGTGAAAAGCAGCACACTGCTTTCTTCGTTGGAGAGCTAAGTGTCTGAGCTTTCTAAAGTCCACCCAAACACGGGTCCAGCAGGTCTTTTAAGTGTACGGCCAGTGGCTCACAGCACTGCACCAGGGCCACAATGAGAAAACACGCTCCTCAGTGTTTGTCTTGGGAAGCCTCACTGGCCTTCTCTCTAAGCCAAGCAGCCCGTTGACCTTCGAAGCAACCTGACAAAGGCACGGTTTGCCCCTGAAACACCCAGAGCCCTTTTATAAGGTGTACGGGCGTCGGAGCCTAACCCAAGTCAGTGGGGACGTCACGCCACTCGCCGCGGGCAGAACTGCCCTGCTACGAAGTTTCACCGGGGAAGGACAGGGTGCCGCTTCCGACCCTTTGACTGTGCCAGAAACTACACGTATTAGGCTCACTGCAACTTTGATATTGCTGACCTAGTGAGAAAAGCACTATTTTCCCCACTGGAGGGCAGAAGGCCTGTGGTGTCAAATTTCCCTGAGACAGTGCTGTTCTCTGTCTGCTCTTCACAGCTAGAGTGCCTTCACGGAGAACAGAGCGTCCTTGGAGAAACAGAGAGTGTCCTGTGCATTCCAGGCGGCACTCCAGATCACCCACTGCAAAAGGGAAATCTAAACCTCTCTCCACGGTTCAAAGGATCGATCGGATGGCCCATTTACACATCGAGGCGTTCAGCGGTTTTTCCACTGCCTTCTGGAGAAGTACTGCTGGATCTCTAGTATGCTTTTCCTATGGCACCCACGTCCTCACTGTGGCCCAGGGAACAACACTGTGTACAGGATCACCCTTCCTGGCTGACTAAGCAGCACCATGCTACCTAAGGCCTCCGGATCACCTCTTTGAAAGCAGAGTGAAAGGCAACCCTCTGCTTTTTCTCCAGAGAGCTCGACGGCCAAAACATTCAACGGACTCCCTGAACACAGCACTAGCTGCTCTTTCGTAGGTGTCATGTCAGTGGCTCTCAGGGCAGAGCGTGGGCTGCAAGGAAAACACACTTCCCTCAGTGTGCGTTCCGAGTGCACTTACATGGCGGACCTCTCTCTATGCCACGCACAAACGAGAGAGACCCTGCAGTTTTCTAAATGTAGATAGATTTCCTGAACACTACTACGCTTAGAGAAGCTGCGAGGACACGTCGCAACCTCCCCAAAGCCTTATGTCCCAGAGACCAGCCACACGTTGCACATCACAACTTCCTCGGGTTCGAACTTCATCCGGGAAGTGGCCAGAGTGCCCCCTTCTGTCTGTTTTGGCTCGCTGGAAACTGATCGCTCTCAGGCAGTTTGGAACGTTCAGATTGGCCATGTATGTGCATCGTAGCAGGTCCCAGCTGTAAGGAGGACCGCTGCAGCCTCCACGCCGTTTGAAATAGTGTGCTGCTGCCAGTCTCACGTCCTGGAATGCCCTACGTAGGAAAAGGGCGTTTCCCTGAAGGCAATACGGTGCTTCCAGTTCCCTGCCAGCGGCATGGGAAAGGCGCCAATGCCTACAGGGAAAACGACACTGCCTGCCAGGCTCATAGTAAGGTCCATGTATTGCATTTGGAAGATTGGGCATACGTCATTCGCCAGGAAAACCTAGTCCATGGAGTGCCTTCAGTTAGTGAGCTTCTCTGAACTCTGGGATGACTGCGTCCTCCGCACCTCCCATGAAAGAACACTGAGACCTGAGTATCCCTTCCTGGGCGACTTCACAACCCTCAGGGATCTTTGGCCTCCGGGCATCTCTCCCTTCACGCCGAGTGAAAAGCAGCACACTGCTTTCTTCGTTGGGAAGCTAAGTGTCTGAGCTTTCTAAAGTCCACCCAAACAAGGGTCCAGCAGGTCTTTTAAGTTTACGGCCTAACCCAAGTCAGTGGGGACTTCACGCCACTCGCCGCAGGCAGAACTGCCCTGCTACGAAGTTTCAACGGGGAAGGACAGGGTGCCGCTTCCGACCCATTGACTGTGCCAGAAACTACACGTATTAGGCTCACTGCAACTTTGATATTGCTGACCTAGTGAGAAAAGCACTATTTTCCCCACTGGAGAGCAGAAGGCCTGTGGTGTCAAATTTCCTGGAGACAGTGCTGTTCTCTGTCTGCTCTTCACAGCTAGAGTGCCTTCACGGAGAACAGAGCGTCCTTGGAGAAACAGAGAGTGTCCTGTGCATTCCAGGCGGCACTCCAGATCACCCACTGCAAAAGGGAAATCTAAACCTCTCTCCACGGTTCAAAGGATCGATCGGATGGCCCATTTACACATCGAGGCGTTCAGCGGTTTTTCCACTGCCTTCTGGAGAAGTACTGCTGGATCTCTAGTATGCTTTTCCTATGGCACCCACGTCCTCACTGTGTCGCAGGGAACAACACTGTGTACAGGATCACCCTTCCTGGCTGACTAAGCAGCACCAAGCTACCTAAGGCCTCCGGATCACCTCTTTGAAAGCAGAGTGAAAGGCAACCCTCTGCTTTTTCTCCAGAGAGTCGATGGCCAAAACATTCAACGGACTCCCTGAACACAGCACTAGCTGCTCTTTCGTAGGTGTCATGTCAGTGGCTCTCAGGGCAGAGCGTGGGCTGCAAGGAAAACACACTTCCCTCAGTGTGCGTTCCGGGTGCACTTACATGGCAGACCTCTCTCTATGCCACGCACAAACGAGAGAGGCCCTGCAGTTTTCTAAATGTAGATAGATTCGCCTGAACAGTACTAGGATTAGAGAAGCTGCGAGGACATGTCGCAACCTCCCCAAAGCCTTATGTCCCAGAGACCAGCCACACGTTGCACATCACAACTTCCTCGCGTTCGAACTTCATCCAGGAAGGGGCCAGAGTGCCCCCTTCTGTCTGTTTTGGCTCGCTGGAAACTGATCGCTCTCGGGCAGTTTGGAACTTTCAGATTGGCCATGTATGTGCATGGTAGCACGTCCCAGCTGTAAGGAGGACCGCTGCAGCCTCCACGCCGCCTGAAACAGAGTGCTGCTGCCACTCTCACGTCCTGGAATGCCCTACGTAGGAAAAGGGCGTTTCCCTGAGGGCAGTACGGTGCTTCCAGTTCCCTGCAAGTGGCATGGGAAAGGCGCCAATGCCTAAAGGGAAAACGCCACTGCCTGCCAGGCTCATAGTAAGGACCATGTATTGCATTTGGAAGATTGGGCATACGTCATTCGCCAGGAAAACCTAGTCCATGGAGTGTCTTCAGTTAGTGAGCTTCTCTGAACTCTGGGATGACTGCGTCTTCCGCACCTCCCATGAAAGAATACTGAGACCTGAGTATCCCTTCCTGGGCGACTTCACAACCCTCAGGGATCTTTGGCCTCCGGGCATCTCTCCCTTAACGCCGAGTGAAATCAGCACACTGCTTTCTTCGTTGGAGAGCTAAGTGTCTGAGCTTTCTAAAGTCCACCCAAACACGGGTCCAGCAGGTCTTTTAAGTGTACGGCCAGTGGCTCACAGCACTGCACCAGGGCCACAATGAGAAAACACGCTCCTCAGTGTTTGTCTTGGGAAGCCTCACTGGCCTTCTCTTTAAGCCAAGCAGCCCGTTGACCTTCGAAGCAACCTGACAAAGGCACGGTTTGCCCCTGAAACACCCAGAGCCCTTTTATAAGGTGTACGGGCGTCGGAGCCTAACCCAAGTCAGTGGGGACGTCACGCCACTCGCCGCAGGCAGAACTGCCCTGCTACGAAGTTTCAACGGGGAAGGACAGGGTGCCGCTTCCGACCCTTTGACTGTGCCAGAAACTACATGTACTAGGCACACAGCAACTTTGATATTGCTGACCTAGTGAGAAAAGCACTATTTTCCCCACTGGAGAGCAGAAGGCCTGTGGTGTCAAATTTCCCGGAGACAGTGCTGTTCTCTGTCTGCTCTTCACAGCTAGAGTGCCTTCACGGAGAACAGAGCGTCCTTGGAGAAACAGAGAGTGTCCTGTGCATTCCAGGCGGCACTCCAGATCACCCACTGCAAAAGGGAAATCTAAACCTCTCTCCAGGGTTCAAAGGATCGATCGGATGGCCCATTCACACATTGAGGCGTTCAGCGGTTTTTCCACTGCCTTCTGGAGAAGTACTGCTGGATCTCTAGTATGCTTTCCCTATGGCACCCACGTCCTCACTGTGTCCCAGGGAACAACACTGTGTACAGGATCACCCTTCCTGGCTGACTAAGCAGCACCATGCTACCTAAGGCCTCTGGATCACTTCTTTGAAAGCACAGTGAAAGGTAACCCACTGCCTTTTCTCCAGAGAGCTCGATGGCCAAAATATTCAACGGACTCCCTGAACACAGCACTAGCTGGTCTTTCGTAGGTGTCATGTCAGTGGCTCTCAGGGCAGAGTGTGGGCTGCAAGGAAAACACACTTCCCTCAGTGTGCGTTCCGGGTGCACTTACATGGCGGACCTCTCTCTATGCCACGCACAAACGAGAGAGACCCTGCAGTTTTCTAAATGTAGATAGATTTCCTGAACACTACTACGCTTAGAGAAGCTGCGAGGACACGTCGCAACCTCCCCAAAGCCTTATGTCCCAGAGACCAGCCACACGTTGCACATCACAACTTCCTCGGGTTCGAACTTCATCCGGGAAGTGGCCAGAGTGCCCCCTTCTGTCTGTTTTGGCTCGCTGGAAACTGATCGCTCTCAGGCAGTTTGGAACGTTCAGATTGGCCATGTATGTGCATCGTAGCAGGTCCCAGCTGTAAGGAGGACCGCTGCAGCCTCCACGCCGTTTGAAATAGTGTGCTGCTGCCAGTCTCACGTCCTGGAATGCCCTACGTAGGAAAAGGGCGTTTCCCTGAAGGCAATACGGTGCTTCCAGTTCCCTGCCAGCGGCATGGGAAAGGCGCCAATGCCTACAGGGAAAACGACACTGCCTGCCAGGCTCATAGTAAGGTCCATGTATTGCATTTGGAAGATTGGGCATACGTCATTCGCCAGGAAAACCTAGTCCATGGAGTGCCTTCAGTTAGTGAGCTTCTCTGAACTCTGGGATGACTGCGTCCTCCGCACCTCCCATGAAAGAACACTGAGACCTGAGTATCCCTTCCTGGGCGACTTCACAACCCTCAGGGATCTTTGGCCTCCGGGCATCTCTCCCTTCACGCCGAGTGAAAAGCAGCACACTGCTTTCTTCGTTGGAGAGCTAAGTGTCTGAGCTTTCTAAAGTCCACCCAAACACGGGTCCAGCAGGTCTTTTAAGTGTACGGCCAGTGGCTCACAGCACTGCACCAGGGCCACAATGAGAAAACACGCTCCTCAGTGTTTGTCTTGGGAAGCCTCACTGGCCTTCTCTCTAAGCCAAGCAGCCCGTTGACCTTCGAAGCAACCTGACAAAGGCACGGTTTGCCCCTGAAACACCCAGAGCCCTTTTATAAGGTGTACGGGCGTCGGAGCCTAACCCAAGTCAGTGGGGACGTCACGCCACTCGCCGCGGGCAGAACTGCCCTGCTACGAAGTTTCACCGGGGAAGGACAGGGTGCCGCTTCCGACCCTTTGACTGTGCCAGAAACTACACGTATTAGGCTCACTGCAACTTTGATATTGCTGACCTAGTGAGAAAAGCACTATTTTCCCCACTGGAGGGCAGAAGGCCTGTGGTGTCAAATTTCCCTGAGACAGTGCTGTTCTCTGTCTGCTCTTCACAGCTAGAGTGCCTTCACGGAGAACAGAGCGTCCTTGGAGAAACAGAGAGTGTCCTGTGCATTCCAGGCGGCACTCCAGATCACCCACTGCAAAAGGGAAATCTAAACCTCTCTCCACGGTTCAAAGGATCGATCGGATGGCCCATTTACACATCGAGGCGTTCAGCGGTTTTTCCACTGCCTTCTGGAGAAGTACTGCTGGATCTCTAGTATGCTTTTCCTATGGCACCCACGTCCTCACTGTGGCCCAGGGAACAACACTGTGTACAGGATCACCCTTCCTGGCTGACTAAGCAGCACCATGCTACCTAAGGCCTCCGGATCACCTCTTTGAAAGCAGAGTGAAAGGCAACCCTCTGCTTTTTCTCCAGAGAGCTCGACGGCCAAAACATTCAACGGACTCCCTGAACACAGCACTAGCTGCTCTTTCGTAGGTGTCATGTCAGTGGCTCTCAGGGCAGAGCGTGGGCTGCAAGGAAAACACACTTCCCTCAGTGTGCGTTCCGAGTGCACTTACATGGCGGACCTCTCTCTATGCCACGCACAAACGAGAGAGACCCTGCAGTTTTCTAAATGTAGATAGATTTCCTGAACACTACTACGCTTAGAGAAGCTGCGAGGACACGTCGCAACCTCCCCAAAGCCTTATGTCCCAGAGACCAGCCACACGTTGCACATCACAACTTCCTCGGGTTCGAACTTCATCCGGGAAGTGGCCAGAGTGCCCCCTTCTGTCTGTTTTGGCTCGCTGGAAACTGATCGCTCTCAGGCAGTTTGGAACGTTCAGATTGGCCATGTATGTGCATCGTAGCAGGTCCCAGCTGTAAGGAGGACCGCTGCAGCCTCCACGCCGTTTGAAATAGTGTGCTGCTGCCAGTCTCACGTCCTGGAATGCCCTACGTAGGAAAAGGGCGTTTCCCTGAAGGCAATACGGTGCTTCCAGTTCCCTGCCAGCGGCATGGGAAAGGCGCCAATGCCTACAGGGAAAACGACACTGCCTGCCAGGCTCATAGTAAGGTCCATGTATTGCATTTGGAAGATTGGGCATACGTCATTCGCCAGGAAAACCTAGTCCATGGAGTGCCTTCAGTTAGTGAGCTTCTCTGAACTCTGGGATGACTGCGTCCTCCGCACCTCCCATGAAAGAACACTGAGACCTGAGTATCCCTTCCTGGGCGACTTCACAACCCTCAGGGATCTTTGGCCTCCGGGCATCTCTCCCTTCACGCCGAGTGAAAAGCAGCACACTGCTTTCTTCGTTGGGAAGCTAAGTGTCTGAGCTTTCTAAAGTCCACCCAAACAAGGGTCCAGCAGGTCTTTTAAGTTTACGGCCTAACCCAAGTCAGTGGGGACTTCACGCCACTCGCCGCAGGCAGAACTGCCCTGCTACGAAGTTTCAACGGGGAAGGACAGGGTGCCGCTTCCGACCCATTGACTGTGCCAGAAACTACACGTATTAGGCTCACTGCAACTTTGATATTGCTGACCTAGTGAGAAAAGCACTATTTTCCCCACTGGAGAGCAGAAGGCCTGTGGTGTCAAATTTCCTGGAGACAGTGCTGTTCTCTGTCTGCTCTTCACAGCTAGAGTGCCTTCACGGAGAACAGAGCGTCCTTGGAGAAACAGAGAGTGTCCTGTGCATTCCAGGCGGCACTCCAGATCACCCACTGCAAAAGGGAAATCTAAACCTCTCTCCACGGTTCAAAGGATCGATCGGATGGCCCATTTACACATCGAGGCGTTCAGCGGTTTTTCCACTGCCTTCTGGAGAAGTACTGCTGGATCTCTAGTATGCTTTTCCTATGGCACCCACGTCCTCACTGTGTCGCAGGGAACAACACTGTGTACAGGATCACCCTTCCTGGCTGACTAAGCAGCACCAAGCTACCTAAGGCCTCCGGATCACCTCTTTGAAAGCAGAGTGAAAGGCAACCCTCTGCTTTTTCTCCAGAGAGTCGATGGCCAAAACATTCAACGGACTCCCTGAACACAGCACTAGCTGCTCTTTCGTAGGTGTCATGTCAGTGGCTCTCAGGGCAGAGCGTGGGCTGCAAGGAAAACACACTTCCCTCAGTGTGCGTTCCGGGTGCACTTACATGGCAGACCTCTCTCTATGCCACGCACAAACGAGAGAGGCCCTGCAGTTTTCTAAATGTAGATAGATTCGCCTGAACAGTACTAGGATTAGAGAAGCTGCGAGGACATGTCGCAACCTCCCCAAAGCCTTATGTCCCAGAGACCAGCCACACGTTGCACATCACAACTTCCTCGCGTTCGAACTTCATCCAGGAAGGGGCCAGAGTGCCCCCTTCTGTCTGTTTTGGCTCGCTGGAAACTGATCGCTCTCGGGCAGTTTGGAACTTTCAGATTGGCCATGTATGTGCATGGTAGCACGTCCCAGCTGTAAGGAGGACCGCTGCAGCCTCCACGCCGCCTGAAACAGAGTGCTGCTGCCACTCTCACGTCCTGGAATGCCCTACGTAGGAAAAGGGCGTTTCCCTGAGGGCAGTACGGTGCTTCCAGTTCCCTGCAAGTGGCATGGGAAAGGCGCCAATGCCTAAAGGGAAAACGCCACTGCCTGCCAGGCTCATAGTAAGGACCATGTATTGCATTTGGAAGATTGGGCATACGTCATTCGCCAGGAAAACCTAGTCCATGGAGTGTCTTCAGTTAGTGAGCTTCTCTGAACTCTGGGATGACTGCGTCTTCCGCACCTCCCATGAAAGAATACTGAGACCTGAGTATCCCTTCCTGGGCGACTTCACAACCCTCAGGGATCTTTGGCCTCCGGGCATCTCTCCCTTAACGCCGAGTGAAATCAGCACACTGCTTTCTTCGTTGGAGAGCTAAGTGTCTGAGCTTTCTAAAGTCCACCCAAACACGGGTCCAGCAGGTCTTTTAAGTGTACGGCCAGTGGCTCACAGCACTGCACCAGGGCCACAATGAGAAAACACGCTCCTCAGTGTTTGTCTTGGGAAGCCTCACTGGCCTTCTCTTTAAGCCAAGCAGCCCGTTGACCTTCGAAGCAACCTGACAAAGGCACGGTTTGCCCCTGAAACACCCAGAGCCCTTTTATAAGGTGTACGGGCGTCGGAGCCTAACCCAAGTCAGTGGGGACGTCACGCCACTCGCCGCAGGCAGAACTGCCCTGCTACGAAGTTTCAACGGGGAAGGACAGGGTGCCGCTTCCGACCCTTTGACTGTGCCAGAAACTACATGTACTAGGCACACAGCAACTTTGATATTGCTGACCTAGTGAGAAAAGCACTATTTTCCCCACTGGAGAGCAGAAGGCCTGTGGTGTCAAATTTCCCGGAGACAGTGCTGTTCTCTGTCTGCTCTTCACAGCTAGAGTGCCTTCACGGAGAACAGAGCGTCCTTGGAGAAACAGAGAGTGTCCTGTGCATTCCAGGCGGCACTCCAGATCACCCACTGCAAAAGGGAAATCTAAACCTCTCTCCAGGGTTCAAAGGATCGATCGGATGGCCCATTCACACATTGAGGCGTTCAGCGGTTTTTCCACTGCCTTCTGGAGAAGTACTGCTGGATCTCTAGTATGCTTTCCCTATGGCACCCACGTCCTCACTGTGTCCCAGGGAACAACACTGTGTACAGGATCACCCTTCCTGGCTGACTAAGCAGCACCATGCTACCTAAGGCCTCTGGATCACTTCTTTGAAAGCACAGTGAAAGGTAACCCACTGCCTTTTCTCCAGAGAGCTCGATGGCCAAAATATTCAACGGACTCCCTGAACACAGCACTAGCTGGTCTTTCGTAGGTGTCATGTCAGTGGCTCTCAGGGCAGAGTGTGGGCTGCAAGGAAAACACACTTCCCTCAGTGTGCGTTCCGGGTGCACTTACATGGCGGACCTCTCTCTATGCCACGCACAAACGAGAGAGACCCTGCAGTTTTCTAAATGTAGATAGATTTCCTGAACACTACTACGCTTAGAGAAGCTGCGAGGACACGTCGCAACCTCCCCAAAGCCTTATGTCCCAGAGACCAGCCACACGTTGCACATCACAACTTCCTCGGGTTCGAACTTCATCCGGGAAGTGGCCAGAGTGCCCCCTTCTGTCTGTTTTGGCTCGCTGGAAACTGATCGCTCTCAGGCAGTTTGGAACGTTCAGATTGGCCATGTATGTGCATCGTAGCAGGTCCCAGCTGTAAGGAGGACCGCTGCAGCCTCCACGCCGTTTGAAATAGTGTGCTGCTGCCAGTCTCACGTCCTGGAATGCCCTACGTAGGAAAAGGGCGTTTCCCTGAAGGCAATACGGTGCTTCCAGTTCCCTGCCAGCGGCATGGGAAAGGCGCCAATGCCTACAGGGAAAACGACACTGCCTGCCAGGCTCATAGTAAGGTCCATGTATTGCATTTGGAAGATTGGGCATACGTCATTCGCCAGGAAAACCTAGTCCATGGAGTGCCTTCAGTTAGTGAGCTTCTCTGAACTCTGGGATGACTGCGTCCTCCGCACCTCCCATGAAAGAACACTGAGACCTGAGTATCCCTTCCTGGGCGACTTCACAACCCTCAGGGATCTTTGGCCTCCGGGCATCTCTCCCTTCACGCCGAGTGAAAAGCAGCACACTGCTTTCTTCGTTGGGAAGCTAAGTGTCTGAGCTTTCTAAAGTCCACCCAAACAAGGGTCCAGCAGGTCTTTTAAGTTGACGGCCTAACCCAAGTCAGTGGGGACTTCACGCCACTCGCCGCAGGCAGAACTGCCCTGCTACGAAGTTTCAATGGGGAAGGACAGGGTGCCGCTTCCGACCCATTGACTGTGCCAGAAACTACACGTATTAGGCTCACTGCAACTTTGATATTGCTGACCTAGTGAGAAAAGCACTATTTTCCCCACTGGAGAGCAGAAGGCCTGTGGTGTCAAATTTCCCGGAGACAGTGCTGTTCTCTGTCTGCTCTTCACAGCTAGAGTGCCTTCACGGAGAACAGAGCGTCCTTGGAGAAACAGAGAGTGTCCTGTGCATTCCAGGCGGCACTCCAGATCACCCACTGCAAAAGGGAAATCTAAACCTCTCTCCACGGTTCAAAGGATCGATCGGATGGCCCATTTACACATCGAGGCGTTCAGCGGTTTTTCCACTGCCTTCTGGAGAAGTACTGCTGGATCTCTAGTATGCTTTTCCTATGGCACCCACGTCCTCACTGTGTCGCAGTGAACAACACTGTGTACAGGATCACCCTTCCTGGCTGACTAAGCAGCACCATGCTACCTAAGGCCTCCGGATCACCTCTTTGAAAGCAGAGTGAAAGGCAACCCTCTGCTTTTTCTCCAGAGAGTCGATGGCCAAAACATTCAACGGACTCCCTGAACACAGCACTAGCTGCTCTTTCGTAGGTGTCATGTCAGTGGCTCTCAGGGCAGAGCGTGGGCTGCAAGGAAAACACACTTCCCTCAGTGTGCGTTCCGGGTGCACTTACATGGCAGACCTCTCTCTATGCCACGCACAAACGAGCTAGGCCCTGCAGTTTTCTAAATGTAGATAGATTCGCCTGAACACTACTAGGCTTAGAGAAGCTGCGAGGACACGTCGCAAACTCCCCAAAGCCTTATGTCCCAGAGACCAGCTACACGTTGCACATCACAACTTCCTCGGGTTCGAACTTCATCCGGGAAGTGGCCAGAGGGCCCCCTTCTGTCTGTTTTGGCTCGCTGGAAACTGATCGCTCTCGGGCAGTTTGGAACTTTCAGATTGGCCATGTATGTGCATGGTAGCACGTCCCAGCTGTAAGGAGGACCGCTGCAGCCTCCACGCCGCCTGAAACAGAGTGCTGCTGCCACTCTCACGTCCTGGAATGCCCTACGTAGGAAAAGGGCGTTTCCCTGAGGGCAGTACGGTGCTTCCAGTTCCCTGCAAGAGGCATGGGAAAGGCGCCAATGCCTAAAGGGAAAACGCCACTGCCTGCCAGGCTCATAGTAAGGACCATGTATTGCATTTGGAAGATTGGGCATACGTCATTCGCCAGGAAAACCTAGTCCATGGAGTGCCTTCAGTTAGTGAGCTTCTCTGAACTCTGGGATGACTGCGTCCTCCGCACCTCCCATGAAAGAACACTGAGACCTGAGTATCCCTTCCTGGGCGACTTCACAACCCTCAGGGATCTTTGGCCTCCGGGCATCTCTCCCTTCACGCCGAGTGAAAAGCAGCACACTGCTTTCTTCGTTGGAGAGCTAAGTGTCTGAGCTTTCTAAAGTCCACCCAAACACGGGTCCAGCAGGTCTTTTAAGTGTACGGCCAGTGGCTCACAGCACTGCACCAGGGCCACAATGAGAAAACACGCTCCTCAGTGTTTGTCTTGGGAAGCCTCACTGGCCTTCTCTCTAAGCCAAGCAGCCCGTTGACCTTCGAAGCAACCTGACAAAGGCACGGTTTGCCCCTGAAACACCCAGAGCCCTTTTATAAGGTGTACGGGCGTCGGAGCCTAACCCAAGTCAGTGGGGACGTCACGCCACTCGCCGCGGGCAGAACTGCCCTGCTACGAAGTTTCACCGGGGAAGGACAGGGTGCCGCTTCCGACCCTTTGACTGTGCCAGAAACTACACGTATTAGGCTCACTGCAACTTTGATATTGCTGACCTAGTGAGAAAAGCACTATTTTCCCCACTGGAGGGCAGAAGGCCTGTGGTGTCAAATTTCCCTGAGACAGTGCTGTTCTCTGTCTGCTCTTCACAGCTAGAGTGCCTTCACGGAGAACAGAGCGTCCTTGGAGAAACAGAGAGTGTCCTGTGCATTCCAGGCGGCACTCCAGATCACCCACTGCAAAAGGGAAATCTAAACCTCTCTCCACGGTTCAAAGGATCGATCGGATGGCCCATTTACACATCGAGGCGTTCAGCGGTTTTTCCACTGCCTTCTGGAGAAGTACTGCTGGATCTCTAGTATGCTTTCCCTATGGCACCCACGTCCTCACTGTGGCCCAGGGAACAACACTGTGTACAGGATCACCCTTCCTGGCTGACTGAGCAGCACCATGCTAACTAAGGCCTCCGGATCACCTCTTTGAAAGCACAGTGAAAGGTAACCCACTGCTTTTTCTCCAGAGAGCTCGATGGCCAAAATATTCAACGGACTCCCTGAACACAGCACTAGCTGGTCTTTCGTAGGTGTCATGTCAGTGGCTCTCAGGGCAGAGTGTGGGCTGCAAGGAAAACACACTTCCCTCAGTGTGCGTTCCGGGTGCACTTACATGGCGGACCTCTCTCTATGCCACGCACAAACGAGAGAGACCCTGCAGTTTTCTAAATGTAGATAGATTTCCTGAACACTACTACGCTTAGAGAAGCTGCGAGGACACGTCGCAACCTCCCCAAAGCCTTATGTCCCAGAGACCAGCCACACGTTGCACATCACAACTTCCTCGGGTTCGAACTTCATCCGGGAAGTGGCCAGAGTGCCCCCTTCTGTCTGTTTTGGCTCGCTGGAAACTGATCGCTCACAGGCAGTTTGGAACGTTCAGATTGGCCATGTATGTGCATCGTAGCAGGTCCCAGCTGTAAGGAGGACCGCTGCAGCCTCCACGCCGTTTGAAATAGTGTGCTGCTGCCAGTCTCACGTCCTGGAATGCCCTACGTAGGAAAAGGGCGTTTCCCTGAAGGCAATACGGTGCTTCCAGTTCCCTGCCAGCGGCATGGGAAAGGCGCCAATGCCTACAGGGAAAACGACACTGCCTGCCAGGCTCATAGTAAGGTGCATGTATTGCATTTGGAAGATTGGGCATACGTCATTCGCCAGGAAAACCTAGTCCATGGAGTGCCTTCAGTTAGTGAGCTTCTCTGAACTCTGGGATGACTGCGTCCTCCGCACCTCCCATGAAAGAACACTGAGACCTGAGTATCCCTTCCTGGGCGACTTCACAACCCTCAGGGATCTTTGGCCTCCGGGCATCTCTCCCTTCACGCCGAGTGAAAAGCAGCACACTGCTTTCTTCGTTGGGAAGCTAAGTGTCTGAGCTTTCTAAAGTCCACCCAAACAAGGGTCCAGCAGGTCTTTTAAGTTTACGGCCTAACCCAAGTCAGTGGGGACTTCACGCCACTCGCCGCAGGCAGAACTGCCCTGCTACGAAGTTTCAACGGGGAAGGACAGGGTGCCGCTTCCGACCCATTGACTGTGCCAGAAACTACACGTATTAGGCTCACTGCAACTTTGATATTGCTGACCTAGTGAGAAAAGCACTATTTTCCCCACTGGAGAGCAGAAGGCCTGTGGTGTCAAATTTCCCGGAGACAGTGCTGTTCTCTGTCTGCTCTTCACAGCTAGAGTGCCTTCACGGAGAACAGAGCGTCCTTGGAGAAACAGAGAGTGTCCTGTGCATTCCAGGCGGCACTCCAGATCACCCACTGCAAAAGGGAAATCTAAACCTCTCTCCACGGTTCAAAGGATCGATCGGATGGCCCATTTACACATCGAGGCGTTCAGCGGTTTTTCCACTGCCTTCTGGAGAAGTACTGCTGGATCTCTAGTATGCTTTTCCTATGGCACCCACGTCCTCACTGTGTCGCAGGGAACAACACTGTGTACAGGATCACCCTTCCTGGCTGACTAAGCAGCACCATGCTACCTAAGGCCTCCGGATCACCTCTTTGAAAGCAGAGTGAAAGGCAACCCTCTGCTTTTTCTCCAGAGAGTCGATGGCCAAAACATTCAACGGACTCCCTGAACACAGCACTAGCTGCTCTTTCGTAGGTGTCATGTCAGTGGCTCTCAGGGCAGAGCGTGGGCTGCAAGGAAAACACACTTCCCTCAGTGTGCGTTCCGGGTGCACTTACATGGCAGACCTCTCTCTATGCCACGCACAAACGAGCTAGGCCCTGCAGTTTTCTAAATGTAGATAGATTCGCCTGAACACTACTAGGCTTAGAGAAGCTGCGAGGACACGTCGCAAACTCCCCAAAGCCTTATGTCCCAGAGACCAGCTACACGTTGCACATCACAACTTCCTCGGGTTCGAACTTCATCCGGGAAGTGGCCAGAGGGCCCCCTTCTGTCTGTTTTGGCTCGCTGGAAACTGATCGCTCTCGGGCAGTTTGGAACTTTCAGATTGGCCATGTATGTGCATGGTAGCACGTCCCAGCTGTAAGGAGGACCGCTGCAGCCTCCACGCCGCCTGAAACAGAGTGCTGCTGCCACTCTCACGTCCTGGAATGCCCTACGTAGGAAAAGGGCGTTTCCCTGAGGGCAGTACGGTGCTTCCAGTTCCCTGCAAGAGGCATGGGAAAGGCGCCAATGCCTAAAGGGAAAACGCCACTGCCTGCCAGGCTCATAGTAAGGACCATGTATTGCATTTGGAAGATTGGGCATACGTCATTCGCCAGGAAAACCTAGTCCATGGAGTGCCTTCAGTTAGTGAGCTTCTCTGAACTCTGGGATGACTGCGTCCTCCGCACCTCCCATGAAAGAACACTGAGACCTGAGTATCCCTTCCTGGGCGACTTCACAACCCTCAGGGATCTTTGGCCTCCGGGCATCTCTCCCTTCACGCCGAGTGAAAAGCAGCACACTGCTTTCTTCGTTGGAGAGCTAAGTGTCTGAGCTTTCTAAAGTCCACCCAAACACGGGTCCAGCAGGTCTTTTAAGTGTACGGCCAGTGGCTCACAGCACTGCACCAGGGCCACAATGAGAAAACACGCTCCTCAGTGTTTGTCTTGGGAAGCCTCACTGGCCTTCTCTCTAAGCCAAGCAGCCCGTTGACCTTCGAAGCAACCTGACAAAGGCACGGTTTGCCCCTGAAACACCCAGAGCCCTTTTATAAGGTGTACGGGCGTCGGAGCCTAACCCAAGTCAGTGGGGACGTCACGCCACTCGCCGCGGGCAGAACTGCCCTGCTACGAAGTTTCACCGGGGAAGGACAGGGTGCCGCTTCCGACCCTTTGACTGTGCCAGAAACTACACGTATTAGGCTCACTGCAACTTTGATATTGCTGACCTAGTGAGAAAAGCACTATTTTCCCCACTGGAGGGCAGAAGGCCTGTGGTGTCAAATTTCCCTGAGACAGTGCTGTTCTCTGTCTGCTCTTCACAGCTAGAGTGCCTTCACGGAGAACAGAGCGTCCTTGGAGAAACAGAGAGTGTCCTGTGCATTCCAGGCGGCACTCCAGATCACCCACTGCAAAAGGGAAATCTAAACCTCTCTCCACGGTTCAAAGGATCGATCGGATGGCCCATTTACACATCGAGGCGTTCAGCGGTTTTTCCACTGCCTTCTGGAGAAGTACTGCTGGATCTCTAGTATGCTTTTCCTATGGCACCCACGTCCTCACTGTGTCGCAGGGAACAACACTGTGTACAGGATCACCCTTCCTGGCTGACTAAGCAGCACCATGCTACCTAAGGCCTCCGGATCACCTCTTTGAAAGCAGAGTGAAAGGCAACCCTCTGCTTTTTCTCCAGAGAGTCGATGGCCAAAACATTCACCGGACTCCCTGAACACAGCACTAGCTGCTCTTTCGTAGGTGTCATGTCAGTGGCTCTCAGGGCAGAGCGTGGGCTGCAAGGAAAACACACTTCCCTCAGTGTGCGTTCCGGGTGCACTTACATGGCAGACCTCTCTCTATGCCACGCACAAACGAGCTAGGCCCTGCAGTTTTCTAAATGTAGATAGATTCGCCTGAACACTACTAGGCTTAGAGAAGCTGCGAGGACACGTCGCAAACTCCCCAAAGCCTTATGTCCCAGAGACCAGCTACACGTTGCACATCACAACTTCCTCGGGTTCGAACTTCATCCGGGAAGTGGCCAGAGGGCCCCCTTCTGTCTGTTTTGGCTCGCTGGAAACTGATCGCTCTCGGGCAGTTTGGAACTTTCAGATTGGCCATGTATGTGCATGGTAGCACGTCCCAGCTGTAAGGAGGACCGCTGCAGCCTCCACGCCGCCTGAAACAGAGTGCTGCTGCCACTCTCACGTCCTGGAATGCCCTACGTAGGAAAAGGGCGTTTCCCTGAGGGCAGTACGGTGCTTCCAGTTCCCTGCAAGAGGCATGGGAAAGGCGCCAATGCCTAAAGGGAAAACGCCACTGCCTGCCAGGCTCATAGTAAGGACCATGTATTGCATTTGGAAGATTGGGCATACGTCATTCGCCAGGAAAACCTAGTCCATGGAGTGCCTTCAGTTAGTGAGCTTCTCTGAACTCTGGGATGACTGCGTCCTCCGCACCTCCCATGAAAGAACACTGAGACCTGAGTATCCCTTCCTGGGCGACTTCACAACCCTCAGGGATCTTTGGCCTCCGGGCATCTCTCCCTTCACGCCGAGTGAAAAGCAGCACACTGCTTTCTTCGTTGGAGAGCTAAGTGTCTGAGCTTTCTAAAGTCCACCCAAACACGGGTCCAGCAGGTCTTTTAAGTGTACGGCCAGTGGCTCACAGCACTGCACCAGGGCCACAATGAGAAAACACGCTCCTCAGTGTTTGTCTTGGGAAGCCTCACTGGCCTTCTCTCTAAGCCAAGCAGCCCGTTGACCTTCGAAGCAACCTGACAAAGGCACGGTTTGCCCCTGAAACACCCAGAGCCCTTTTATAAGGTGTACGGGCGTCGGAGCCTAACCCAAGTCAGTGGGGACGTCACGCCACTCGCCGCGGGCAGAACTGCCCTGCTACGAAGTTTCACCGGGGAAGGACAGGGTGCCGCTTCCGACCCTTTGACTGTGCCAGAAACTACACGTATTAAGCTCACTGCAACTTTGATATTGCTGACCTAGTGAGAAAAGCACTATTTTCCCCACTGGAGGGCAGAAGGCCTGTGGTGTCAAATTTCCCTGAGACAGTGCTGTTCTCTGTCTGCTCTTCACAGCTAGAGTGCCTTCACGGAGAACAGAGCGTCCTTGGAGAAACAGAGAGTGTCCTGTGCATTCCAGGCGGCACTCCAGATCACCCACTGCAAAAGGGAAATCTAAAACTCTCTCCAGGGTTCAAAGGATCGATCGGATGGCCCATTCACACATTGAGGCGTTCAGCGGTTTTTCCACTGCCTTCTGGAGAAGTACTGCTGGATCTCTAGTATGCTTTCCCTATGGCACCCACGTCCTCACTGTGGCCCAGGGAACAACACTGTGTACAGGATCACCCTTCCTGGCTGACTGAGCAGCACCATGCTAACTAAGGCCTCCGGATCACCTCTTTGAAAGCACAGTGAAAGGTAACCCACTGCTTTTTCTCCAGAGAGCTCGATGGCCAAAATATTCAACGGACTCCCTGAACACAGCACTAGCTGGTCTTTCGTAGGTGTCATGTCAGTGGCTCTCAGGGCAGAGTGTGGGCTGCAAGGAAAACACACTTCCCTCAGTGTGCGTTCCGGGTGCACTTACATGGCGGACCTCTCTCTATGCCACGCACAAACGAGAGAGACCCTGCAGTTTTCTAAATGTAGATAGATTTCCTGAACACTACTACGCTTAGAGAAGCTGCGAGGACACGTCGCAACCTCCCCAAAGCCTTATGTCCCAGAGACCAGCCACACGTTGCACATCACAACTTCCTCGGGTTCGAACTTCATCCGGGAAGTGGCCAGAGTGCCCCCTTCTGTCTGTTTTGGCTCGCTGGAAACTGATCGCTCTCAGGCAGTTTGGAACGTTCAGATTGGCCATGTATGTGCATCGTAGCAGGTCCCAGCTGTAAGGAGGACCGCTGCAGCCTCCACGCCGTTTGAAATAGTGTGCTGCTGCCAGTCTCACGTCCTGGAATGCCCTACGTAGGAAAAGGGCGTTTCCCTGAAGGCAATACGGTGCTTCCAGTTCCCTGCCAGCGGCATGGGAAAGGCGCCAATGCCTACAGGGAAAACGACACTGCCTGCCAGGCTCATAGTAAGGTCCATGTATTGCAGTTGGAAGATTGGGCATACGTCATTCGCCAGGAAAACCTAGTCCATGGAGTGCCTTCAGTTAGTGAGCTTCTCTGAACTCTGGGATGACTGCGTCCTCCGCACCTCCCATGAAAGAACACTGAGACCTGAGTATCCCTTCCTGGGCGACTTCACAACCCTCAGGGATCTTTGGCCTCCGGGCATCTCTCCCTTCACGCCGAGTGAAAAGCAGCACACTGCTTTCTTCGTTGGGAAGCTAAGTGTCTGAGCTTTCTAAAGTCCACCCAAACAAGGGTCCAGCAGGTCTTTTAAGTTGACGGCCTAACCCAAGTCAGTGGGGACTTCACGCCACTCGCCGCAGGCAGAACTGCCCTGCTACGAAGTTTCAACGGGGAAGGACAGGGTGCCGCTTCCGACCCATTGACTGTGCCAGAAACTACACGTATTAGGCTCACTGCAACTTTGATATTGCTGACCTAGTGAGAAAAGCACTATTTTCCCCACTGGAGAGCAGAAGGCCTGTGGTGTCAAATTTCCCGGAGACAGTGCTGTTCTCTGTCTGCTCTTCACAGCTAGAGTGCCTTCACGGAGAACAGAGCGTCCTTGGAGAAACAGAGAGTGTCCTGTGCATTCCAGGCGGCACTCCAGATCACCCACTGCAAAAGGGAAATCTAAACCTCTCTCCACGGTTCAAAGGATCGATCGGATGGCCCATTTACACATCGAGGCGTTCAGCGGTTTTTCCACTGCCTTCTGGAGAAGTACTGCTGGATCTCTAGTATGCTTTTCCTATGGCACCCACGTCCTCACTGTGTCGCAGGGAACAACACTGTGTACAGGATCACCCTTCCTGGCTGACTAAGCAGCACCATGCTACCTAAGGCCTCCGGATCACCTCTTTGAAAGCAGAGTGAAAGGCAACCCTCTGCTTTTTCTCCAGAGAGTCGATGGCCAAAACATTCAACGGACTCCCTGAACACAGCACTAGCTGCTCTTTCGTAGGTGTCATGTCAGTGGCTCTCAGGGCAGAGCGTGGGCTGCAAGGAAAACACACTTCCCTCAGTGTGCGTTCCGGGTGCACTTACATGGCAGACCTCTCTCTATGCCACGCACAAACGAGCTAGGCCCTGCAGTTTTCTAAATGTAGATAGATTCGCCTGAACACTACTAGGCTTAGAGAAGCTGCGAGGACACGTCGCAAACTCCCCAAAGCCTTATGTCCCAGAGACCAGCTACACGTTGCACATCACAACTTCCTCGGGTTCGAACTTCATCCGGGAAGTGGCCAGAGGGCCCCCTTCTGTCTGTTTTGGCTCGCTGGAAACTGATCGCTCTCGGGCAGTTTGGAACTTTCAGATTGGCCATGTATGTGCATGGTAGCACGTCCCAGCTGTAAGGAGGACCGCTGAAGCCTCCACGCCGCCTGAAACAGAGTGCTGCTGCCACTCTCACGTCCTGGAATGCCCTACGTAGGAAAAGGGCGTTTCCCTGAGGGCAGTACGGTGCTTCCAGTTCCCTGCAAGAGGCATGGGAAAGGCGCCAATGCCTAAAGGGAAAACGCCACTGCCTGCCAGGCTCATAGTAAGGACCATGTATTGCATTTGGAAGATTGGGCATACGTCATTCGCCAGGAAAACCTAGTCCATGGAGTGCCTTCAGTTAGTGAGCTTCTCTGAACTCTGGGATGACTGCGTCCTCCGCACCTCCCATGAAAGAACACTGAGACCTGAGTATCCCTTCCTGGGCGACTTCACAACCCTCAGGGATCTTTGGCCTCCGGGCATCTCTCCCTTCACGCCGAGTGAAAAGCAGCACACTGCTTTCTTCGTTGGAGAGCTAAGTGTCTGAGCTTTCTAAAGTCCACCCAAACACGGGTCCAGCAGGTCTTTTAAGTGTACGGCCAGTGGCTCACAGCACTGCACCAGGGCCACAATGAGAAAACACGCTCCTCAGTGTTTGTCTTGGGAAGCCTCACTGGCCTTCTCTCTAAGCCAAGCAGCCCGTTGACCTTCGAAGCAACCTGACAAAGGCACGGTTTGCCCCTGAAACACCCAGAGCCCTTTTATAAGGTGTACGGGCGTCGGAGCCTAACCCAAGTCAGTGGGGACGTCACGCCACTCGCCGCGGGCAGAACTGCCCTGCTACGAAGTTTCACCGGGGAAGGACAGGGTGCCGCTTCCGACCCTTTGACTGTGCCAGAAACTACACGTATTAAGCTCACTGCAACTTTGATATTGCTGACCTAGTGAGAAAAGCACTATTTTCCCCACTGGAGGGCAGAAGGCCTGTGGTGTCAAATTTCCCTGAGACAGTGCTGTTCTCTGTCTGCTCTTCACAGCTAGAGTGCCTTCACGGAGAACAGAGCGTCCTTGGAGAAACAGAGAGTGTCCTGTGCATTCCAGGCGGCACTCCAGATCACCCACTGCAAAAGGGAAATCTAAAACTCTCTCCAGGGTTCAAAGGATCGATCGGATGGCCCATTCACACATTGAAGCGTTCAGCGGTTTTTCCACTGCCTTCTGGAGAAGTACTGCTGGATCTCTAGTATGCTTTCCCTATGGCACCCACGTCCTCACTGTGGCCCAGGGAACAACACTGTGTACAGGATCACCCTTCCTGGCTGACTGAGCAGCACCATGCTAACTAAGGCCTCCGGATCACCTCTTTGAAAGCACAGTGAAAGGTAACCCACTGCTTTTTCTCCAGAGAGCTCGATGGCCAAAATATTCAACGGACTCCCTGAACACAGCACTAGCTGGTCTTTCGTAGGTGTCATGTCAGTGGCTCTCAGGGCAGAGTGTGGGCTGCAAGGAAAACACACTTCCCTCAGTGTGCGTTCCGGGTGCACTTACATGGCGGACCTCTCTCTATGCCACGCACAAACGAGAGAGACCCTGCAGTTTTCTAAATGTAGATAGATTTCCTGAACACTACTACGCTTAGAGAAGCTGCGAGGACACGTCGCAACCTCCCCAAAGCCTTATGTCCCAGAGACCAGCCACACGTTGCACATCACAACTTCCTCGGGTTCGAACTTCATCCGGGAAGTGGCCAGAGTGCCCCCTTCTGTCTGTTTTGGCTCGCTGGAAACTGATCGCTCTCAGGCAGTTTGGAACGTTCAGATTGGCCATGTATGTGCATCGTAGCAGGTCCCAGCTGTAAGGAGGACCGCTGCAGCCTCCACGCCGTTTGAAATAGTGTGCTGCTGCCAGTCTCACGTCCTGGAATGCCCTACGTAGGAAAAGGGCGTTTCCCTGAAGGCAATACGGTGCTTCCAGTTCCCTGCCAGCGGCATGGGAAAGGCGCCAATGCCTACAGGGAAAACGACACTGCCTGCCAGGCTCATAGTAAGGTCCATGTATTGCAGTTGGAAGATTGGGCATACGTCATTCGCCAGGAAAACCTAGTCCATGGAGTGCCTTCAGTTAGTGAGCTTCTCTGAACTCTGGGATGACTGCGTCCTCCGCACCTCCCATGAAAGAACACTGAGACCTGAGTATCCCTTCCTGGGCGACTTCACAACCCTCAGGGATCTTTGGCCTCCGGGCATCTCTCCCTTCACGCCGAGTGAAAAGCAGCACACTGCTTTCTTCGTTGGGAAGCTAAGTGTCTGAGCTTTCTAAAGTCCACCCAAACAAGGGTCCAGCAGGTCTTTTAAGTTGACGGCCTAACCCAAGTCAGTGGGGACTTCACGCCACTCGCCGCAGGCAGAACTGCCCTGCTACGAAGTTTCAACGGGGAAGGACAGGGTGCCGCTTCCGACCCATTGACTGTGCCAGAAACTACACGTATTAGGCTCACTGCAACTTTGATATTGCTGACCTAGTGAGAAAAGCACTATTTTCCCCACTGGAGAGCAGAAGGCCTGTGGTGTCAAATTTCCCGGAGACAGTGCTGTTCTCTGTCTGCTCTTCACAGCTAGAGTGCCTTCACGGAGAACAGAGCGTCCTTGGAGAAACAGAGAGTGTCCTGTGCATTCCAGGCGGCACTCCAGATCACCCACTGCAAAAGGGAAATCTAAACCTCTCTCCACGGTTCAAAGGATCGATCGGATGGCCCATTTACACATCGAGGCGTTCAGCGGTTTTTCCACTGCCTTCTGGAGAAGTACTGCTGGATCTCTAGTATGCTTTTCCTATGGCACCCACGTCCTCACTGTGTCGCAGGGAACAACACTGTGTACAGGATCACCCTTCCTGGCTGACTAAGCAGCACCATGCTACCTAAGGCCTCCGGATCACCTCTTTGAAAGCAGAGTGAAAGGCAACCCTCTGCTTTTTCTCCAGAGAGTCGATGGCCAAAACATTCAACGGACTCCCTGAACACAGCACTAGCTGCTCTTTCGTAGGTGTCATGTCAGTGGCTCTCAGGGCAGAGCGTGGGCTGCAAGGAAAACACACTTCCCTCAGTGTGCGTTCCGGGTGCACTTACATGGCAGACCTCTCTCTATGCCACGCACAAACGAGCTAGGCCCTGCAGTTTTCTAAATGTAGATAGATTCGCCTGAACACTACTAGGCTTAGAGAAGCTGCGAGGACACGTCGCAAACTCCCCAAAGCCTTATGTCCCAGAGACCAGCTACACGTTGCACATCACAACTTCCTCGGGTTCGAACTTCATCCGGGAAGTGGCCAGAGGGCCCCCTTCTGTCTGTTTTGGCTCGCTGGAAACTGATCGCTCTCGGGCAGTTTGGAACTTTCAGATTGGCCATGTATGTGCATGGTAGCACGTCCCAGCTGTAAGGAGGACCGCTGAAGCCTCCACGCCGCCTGAAACAGAGTGCTGCTGCCACTCTCACGTCCTGGAATGCCCTACGTAGGAAAAGGGCGTTTCCCTGAGGGCAGTACGGTGCTTCCAGTTCCCTGCAAGAGGCATGGGAAAGGCGCCAATGCCTAAAGGGAAAACGCCACTGCCTGCCAGGCTCATAGTAAGGACCATGTATTGCATTTGGAAGATTGGGCATACGTCATTCGCCAGGAAAACCTAGTCCATGGAGTGTCTTCAGTTAGTGAGCTTCTCTGAACTCTGGGATGACTGCGTCCTCCGCACCTCCCATGAAAGAACACTGAGACCTGAGTATCCCTTCCTGGGCGACTTCACAACCCTCAGGGATCTTTGGCCTCCGGGCATCTCTCCCTTCACGCCGAGTGAAAAGCAGCACACTGCTTTCTTCGTTGGAGAGCTAAGTGTCTGAGCTTTCTAAAGTCCACCCAAACACGGGTCCAGCAGGTCTTTTAAGTGTACGGCCAGTGGCTCACAGCACTGCACCAGGGCCACAATGAGAAAACACGCTCCTCAGTGTTTGTCTTGGGAAGCCTCACTGGCCTTCTCTCTAAGCCAAGCAGCCCGTTGACCTTCGAAGCAACCTGACAAAGGCACGGTTTGCCCCTGAAACACCCAGAGCCCTTTTATAAGGTGTACGGGCGTCGGAGCCTAACCCAAGTCAGTGGGGACGTCACGCCACTCGCCGTGGGCAGAACTGCCCTGCTACGAAGTTTCACCGGGGAAGGACAGGGTGCCGCTTCCGACCCTTTGACTGTGCCAGAAACTACACGTATTAGGCTCACTGCAACTTTGATATTGCTGACCTAGTGAGAAAAGCACTATTTTCCCCACTGGAGGGCAGAAGGCCTGTGGTGTCAAATTTCCCTGAGACAGTGCTGTTCTCTGTCTGCTCTTCACAGCTAGAGTGCCTTCACGGAGAACAGAGCGTCCTTGGAGAAACAGAGAGTGTCCTGTGCATTCCAGGCGGCACTCCAGATCACCCACTGCAAAAGGGAAATCTAAACCTCTCTCCACGGTTCAAAGGATCGATCGGATGGCCCATTTACACATCGAGGCGTTCAGCGGTTTTTCCACTGCCTTCTGGAGAAGTACTGCTGGATCTCTAGTATGCTTTTCCTATGGCACCCACGTCCTCACTGTGTCGCAGGGAACAACACTGTGTACAGGATCACCCTTCCTGGCTGACTAAGCAGCACCATGCTACCTAAGGCCTCCGGACCACCTCTTTGAAAGCAGAGTGAAAGGCAACCCTCTGCTTTTTCTCCAGAGAGTCGATGGCCAAAACATTCAACGGACTCCCTGAACACAGCACTAGCTGCTCTTTCGTAGGTGTCATGTCAGTGGCTCTCAGGGCAGAGCGTGGGCTGCAAGGAAAACACACTTCCCTCAGTGTGCGTTCCGGGTGCACTTACATGGCGGACCTCTCTCTATGCCACGCAGAAACGAGAGAGGCCCTGCAGTTTTCTAAATGTAGATAGATTCGCCTGAACACTACTAGGATTAGAGAAGCTGCGAGGACATGTCGCAACCTCCCCAAAGCCTTATGTCCCAGAGACCAGCCACACGTTGCACATCACAACTTCCTCGGGTTCGAACTTCATCCAGGAAGGGGCCAGAGTGCCCCCTTCTGTCTGTTTTGGCTCGCTGGAAACTGATCGCTCTCGGGCAGTTTGGAACTTTCAGATTGGCCATGTATGTGCATGGTAGCACGTCCCAGCTGTAAGGAGGACCGCTGCAGCCTCCACGCCGCCTGAAACAGAGTGCTGCTGCCACTCTCACGTCCTGGAATGCCCTACGTAGGAAAAGGGCGTTTCCCTGAGGGCAGTACGGTGCTTCCAGTTCCCTGCAAGAGGCATGGGAAAGGCGCCAATGCCTAAAGGGAAAACGCCACTGCCTGCCAGGCTCATAGTAAGGACCATGTATTGCATTTGGAAGATTGGGCATACGTCATTCGCCAGGAAAACCTAGTCCATGGAGTGCCTTCAGTTAGTGAGCTTCTCTGAACTCTGGGATGACTGCGTCCTCCGCACCTCCCATGAAAGAACACTGAGACCTGAGTATCCCTTCCTGGGCGACTTCACAACCCTCAGGGATCTTTGGCCTCCGGGCATCTCTCCCTTAATGCCGAGTGGAAAGCAGCACACTGCTTTCTTCGTTGGGAAGCTAAGTGTCTGAGCTTTCTAAAGTCCACCCAAACACGGGTCCAGCAGGTCTTTTAAGTGTACGGCCAGTGGCTCACAGCACTGCACCAGGGCCACAATGAGAAAACAAGCTCCTCAGTGTTTGTCTTGGGAAGCCTCACTGGCCTTCTCTTTAAGCCAAGCAGCCCGTTGACCTTCGAAGCAACCTGACAAAGGCACGGTTTGCCCCTGAAACACCCAGAGCCCTTTTATAAGGTGTACGGGCGTCGGAGCCTAACCCAAGTCAGTGGGGACGTCACGCCACTCGCCGCAGGCAGAACTGCCCTGCTACGAAGTTTCACCGGGGAAGGACAGGGTGCCGCTTCCGACCCTTTGACTGTGCCAGAAACTACATGTACTAGGCACACAGCAACTTTGATATTGCTGACCTAGTGAGAAAAGCACTATTTTCCCCACTGGAGAGCAGAAGGCCTGTGGTGTCAAATTTCCCGGAGACAGTGCTGTTCTCTGTCTGCTCTTCACAGCTAGAGTGCCTTCACGGAGAACAGAGCGTCCTTGGAGAAACAGAGAGGGTCCTGTGCATTCCAGGCGGCACTCCAGATCACCCACTGCAAAAGGGAAGTCGAAACCTCTCTCCAGGGTTCAAAGGATCGATCGGATGGCCCATTCACACATTGAGGCGTTCAGCGGTTTTTCCACTGCCTTCTGGAGAAGTACTGCTGGATCTCTAGTATGCTTTCCCTATGGCACCCACGTCCTCACTGTGGCCCAGGGAACAACACTGTGTACAGGATCACCCTTCCTGGCTGACTGAGCAGCACCATGCTAACTAAGGCCTCCGGATCACCTCTTTGAAAGCACAGTGAAAGGTAACCCACTGCTTTTTCTCCAGAGAGCTTGATGGCCAAAATATTCAACGGACTCCCTGAACACAGCACTAGCTGGTCTTTCGTAGGTGTCATGTCAGTGGCTCTCAGGGCAGAGTGTGGGCTGCAAGGAAAACACACTTCCCTCAGTGTGCGTTCCGGGTGCACTTACATGGCGGACCTCTCTCTATGCCACGCACAAACGAGAGAGACCCTGCAGTTTTCTAAATGTAGATAGATTTCCTGAACACTACTACGCTTAGAGAAGCTGCGAGGACACGTCGCAACCTCCCCAAAGCCTTATGTCCCAGAGACCAGCCACACGTTGCACATCACAACTTCCTCGGGTTCGAACTTCATCCGGGAAGTGGCCAGAGTGCCCCCTTCTGTCTGTTTTGGCTCGCTGGAAACTGATCGCTCTCAGGCAGTTTGGAACGTTCAGATTGGCCATGTATGTGCATCGTAGCAGGTCCCAGCTGTAAGGAGGACCGCTGCAGCCTCCACGCCGTTTGAAATAGTGTGCTGCTGCCAGTCTCACGTCCTGGAATGCCCTACGTAGGAAAAGGGCGTTTCCCTGAAGGCAATACGGTGCTTCCAGTTCCCTGCCAGCGGCATGGGAAAGGCGCCAATGCCTACAGGGAAAACGACACTGCCTGCCAGGCTCATAGTAAGGTCCATGTATTGCATTTGGAAGATTGGGCATACGTCATTCGCCAGGAAAACCTAGTCCATGGAGTGCCTTCAGTTAGTGAGCTTCTCTGAACTCTGGGATGACTGCGTCCTCCGCACCTCCCATGAAAGAACACTGAGACCTGAGTATCCCTTCCTGGGCGACTTCACAACCCTCAGGGATCTTTGGCCTCCGGGCATCTCTCCCTTCACGCCGAGTGAAAAGCAGCACACTGCTTTCTTCGTTGGGAAGCTAAGTGTCTGAGCTTTCTAAAGTCCACCCAAACAAGGGTCCAGCAGGTCTTTTAAGTTTACGGCCTAACCCAAGTCAGTGGGGACTTCACGCCACTCGCCGCAGGCAGAACTGCCCTGCTACGAAGTTTCAACGGGGAAGGACAGGGTGCCGCTTCCGACCCATTGACTGTGCCAGAAACTACACGTATTAGGCTCACTGCAACTTTGATATTGCTGACCTAGTGAGAAAAGCACTATTTTCCCCACTGGAGAGCAGAAGGCCTGTGGTGTCAAATTTCCCGGAGACAGTGCTGTTCTCTGTCTGCTCTTCACAGCTAGAGTGCCTTCACGGAGAACAGAGCGTCCTTGGAGAAACAGAGAGTGTCCTGTGCATTCCAGGCGGCACTCCAGATCACCCACTGCAAAAGGGAAATCTAAACCTCTCTCCACGGTTCAAAGGATCGATCGGATGGCCCATTTACACATCGAGGCGTTCAGCGGTTTTTCCACTGCCTTCTGGAGAAGTACTGCTGGATCTCTAGTATGCTTTTCCTATGGCACCCACGTCCTCACTGTGTCGCAGGGAACAACACTGTGTACAGGATCACCCTTCCTGGCTGACTAAGCAGCACCATGCTACCTAAGGCCTCCGGATCACCTCTTTGAAAGCAGAGTGAAAGGCAACCCTCTGCTTTTTCTCCAGAGAGTCGATGGCCAAAACATTCAACGGACTCCCTGAACACAGCACTAGCTGCTCTTTCGTAGGTGTCATGTCAGTGGCTCTCAGGGCAGAGCGTGGGCTGCAAGGAAAACACACTTCCCTCAGTGTGCGTTCCGGGTGCACTTACATGGCAGACCTGTCTCTATACCACGCACAAACGAGCTAGGCCCTGCAGTTTTCTAAATGTAGATAGATTCGCCTGAACACTACTAGGCTTAGAGAAGCTGCGAGGACACGTCGCAAACTCCCCAAAGCCTTATGTCCCAGAGACCAGCTACACGTTGCACATCACAACTTCCTCGGGTTCGAACTTCATCCGGGAAGTGGCCAGAGGGCCCCCTTCTGTCTGTTTTGGCTCGCTGGAAACTGATCGCTCTCGGGCAGTTTGGAACTTTCAGATTGGCCATGTATGTGCATGGTAGCACGTCCCAGCTGTAAGGAGGACCGCTGCAGCCTCCACGCCGCCTGAAACAGAGTGCTGCTGCCACTCTCACGTCCTGGAATGCCCTACGTAGGAAAAGGGCGTTTCCCTGAGGGCAGTACGGTGCTTCCAGTTCCCTGCAAGAGGCATGGGAAAGGCGCCAATGCCTAAAGGGAAAACGCCACTGCCTGCCAGGCTCATAGTAAGGACCATGTATTGCATTTGGAAGATTGGGCATACGTCATTCGCCAGGAAAACCTAGTCCATGGAGTGCCTTCAGTTAGTGAGCTTCTCTGAACTCTGGGATGACTGCGTCCTCCGCACCTCCCATGAAAGAACACTGAGACCTGAGTATCCCTTCCTGGGCGACTTCACAACCCTCAGGGATCTTTGGCCTCCGGGCATCTCTCCCTTCACGCCGAGTGAAAAGCAGCACACTGCTTTCTTCGTTGGAGAGCTAAGTGTCTGAGCTTTCTAAAGTCCACCCAAACACGGGTCCAGCAGGTCTTTTAAGTGTACGGCCAGTGGCTCACAGCACTGCACCAGGGCCACAATGAGAAAACACGCTCCTCAGTGTTTGTCTTGGGAAGCCTCACTGGCCTTCTCTCTAAGCCAAGCAGCCCGTTGACCTTCGAAGCAACCTGACAAAGGCACGGTTTGCCCCTGAAACACCCAGAGCCCTTTTATAAGGTGTACGGGCGTCGGAGCCTAACCCAAGTCAGTGGGGACGTCACACCACTCGCCGCAGGCAGAACTGCCCTGCTACGAAGTTTCAACGGGGAAGGACAGGGTGCCGCTTCCGACCCTTTGACTGTGCCAGAAACTACACGTACTAGGCACACAGCAACTTTGATATTGCTGACCTAGTGAGAAAAGCACTATTTTCCCCACTCTAGAGCAGAAGGCCTGTGGTGTCAAATTTCCCTGAGACAGTGCTGTTCTCTGTCTGCTCTTCACAGCTAGAGTGCCTTCACGGAGAACAGAGCGTCCTTGGAGAAACAGAGAGTGTCCTGTGCATTCCAGGCGGCACTCCAGATCACCCACTGCAAAAGGGAAGTCGAAACCTCTCTCCAGGGTTCAAAGGATCGATCGGATGGCCCATTCACACATTGAGGCGTTCAGCGGTTTTTCCACTGCCTTCTGGAGAAGTACTGCTGGATCTCTAGTATGCTTTCCCTATGGCACCCACGTCCTCACTGTGGCCCAGGGAACAACACTGTGTACAGGATCACCCTTCCTGGCTGACTGAGCAGCACCATGCTAACTAAGGCCTCCGGATCACCTCTTTGAAAGCACAGTGAAAGGTAACCCACTGCTTTTTCTCCAGAGAGCTCGACGGCCAAAACGTTCAACGGACTCCCTGAACACAGCACTAGCTGGTCTTTCGTAGGTGTCATGTCAGTGGCTCTCAGGGCAGAGTGTGGGCTGCAAGGAAAACACACTTCCCTCAGTGTGCGTTCCGGGTGCACTTACATGGCGGACCTCTCTCTATGCCACGCACAAACGAGAGAGACCCTGCAGTTTTCTAAATGTAGATAGATTTCCTGAACACTACTACGCTTAGAGAAGCTGCGAGGACACGTCGCAACCTCCCCAAAGCCTTATGTCCCAGAGACCAGCCACACGTTGCACATCACAACTTCCTCGGGTTCGAACTTCATCCGGGAAGTGGCCAGAGGGCCCCCTTCTGTCTGTTTTGGCTCGCTGGAAACTGATCGCTCTCAGGCAGTTTGGAACGTTCAGATTGGCCATGTATGTGCATCGTAGCAGGTCCCAGCTGTAAGGAGGACCGCTGCAGCCTCCACGCCGTTTGAAATAGTGTGCTGCTGCCAGTCTCACGTCCTGGAATGCCCTACGTAGGAAAAGGGCGTTTCCCTGAAGGCAATACGGTGCTTCCAGTTCCCTGCCAGCGGCATGGGAAAGGCGCCAATGCCTACAGGGAAAACGACACTGCCTGCCAGGCTCATAGTAAGGTCCATGTATTGCATTTGGAAGATTGGGCATACGTCATTCGCCAGGAAAACCTAGTCCATGGAGTGCCTTCAGTTAGTGAGCTTCTCTGAACTCTGGGATGACTGCGTCCTCCGCACCTCCCATGAAAGAACACTGAGACCTGAGTATCCCTTCCTGGGCGACTTCACAACCCTCAGGGATCTTTGGCCTCCGGGCATCTCTCCCTTCACGCCGAGTGAAAAGCAGCACACTGCTTTCTTCGTTGGGAAGCTAAGTGTCTGAGCTTTCTAAAGTCCACCCAAACAAGGGTCCAGCAGGTCTTTTAAGTTTACGGCCTAACCCAAGTCAGTGGGGACTTCACGCCACTCGCCGCAGGCAGAACTGCCCTGCTACGAAGTTTCAACGGGGAAGGACAGGGTGCCGCTTCCGACCCATTGACTGTGCCAGAAACTACACGTATTAGGCTCACTGCAACTTTGATATTGCTGACCTAGTGAGAAAAGCACTATTTTCCCCACTGGAGAGCAGAAGGCCTGTGGTGTCAAATTTCCCGGAGACAGTGCTGTTCTCTGTCTGCTCTTCACAGCTAGAGTGCCTTCACGGAGAACAGAGCGTCCTTGGAGAAACAGAGAGTGTCCTGTGCATTCCAGGCGGCACTCCAGATCACCCACTGCAAAAGGGAAATCTAAACCTCTCTCCACGGTTCAAAGGATCGATCGGATGGCCCATTTACACATCGAGGCGTTCAGCGGTTTTTCCACTGCCTTCTGGAGAAGTACTGCTGGATCTCTAGTATGCTTTTCCTATGGCACCCACGTCCTCACTGTGTCGCAGGGAACAACACTGTGTACAGGATCACCCTTCCTGGCTGACTAAGCAGCACCATGCTACCTAAGGCCTCCGGATCACCTCTTTGAAAGCAGAGTGAAAGGCAACCCTCTGCTTTTTCTCCAGAGAGTCGATGGCCAAAACATTCAACGGACTCCCTGAACACAGCACTAGCTGCTCTTTCGTAGGTGTCATGTCAGTGGCTCTCAGGGCAGAGCGTGGGCTGCAAGGAAAACACACTTCCCTCAGTGTGCGTTCCGGGTGCACTTACATGGCAGACCTCTCTCTATGCCACGCACAAACGAGCTAGGCCCTGCAGTTTTCTAAATGTAGATAGATTCGCCTGAACACTACTAGGCTTAGAGAAGCTGCGAGGACACGTCGCAAACTCCCCAAAGCCTTATGTCCCAGAGACCAGCTACACGTTGCACATCACAACTTCCTCGGGTTCGAACTTCATCCGGGAAGTGGCCAGAGTGCCCCCTTCTGTCTGTTTTGGCTCGCTGGAAACTGATCGCTCTCGGGCAGTTTGGAACTTTCAGATTGGCCATGTATGTGCATGGTAGCACGTCCCAGCTGTAAGGAGGACCGCTGCAGCCTCCACGCCGCCTGAAACAGAGTGCTGCTGCCACTCTCACGTCCTGGAATGCCCTACGTAGGAAAAGGGCGTTTCCCTGAGGGCAGTACGGTGCTTCCAGTTCCCTGGAAGAGGCATGGGAAAGGCGCCAATGCCTAAAGGGAAAACGCCACTGCCTGCCAGGCTCATAGTAAGGACCATGTATTGCATTTGGAAGATTGGGCATACGTCATTCGCCAGGAAAACCTAGTCCATGGAGTGCCTTCAGTTAGTGAGCTTCTCTGAACTCTGGGATGACTGCGTCCTCCGCACCTCCCATGAAAGAACACTGAGACCTGAGTATCCCTTCCTGGGCGACTTCACAACCCTCAGGGATCTTTGGCCTCCGGGCATCTCTCCCTTCACGCCGAGTGAAAAGCAGCACACTGCTTTCTTCGTTGGGAAGCTAAGTGTCTGAGCTTTCTAAAGTCCACCCAAACAAGGGTCCAGCAGGTCTTTTAAGTTTACGGCCTAACCCAAGTCAGTGGGGACTTCACGCCACTCGCCGCAGGCAGAACTGCCCTGCTACGAAGTTTCAACGGGGAAGGACAGGGTGCCGCTTCCGACCCATTGACTGTGCCAGAAACTACACGTATTAGGCTCACTGCAACTTTGATATTGCTGACCTAGTGAGAAAAGCACTATTTTCCCCACTGGAGAGCAGAAGGCCTGTGGTGTCAAATTTCCCGGAGACAGTGCTGTTCTCTGTCTGCTCTTCACAGCTAGAGTGCCTTCACGGAGAACAGAGCGTCCTTGGAGAAACAGAGAGTGTCCTGTGCATTCCAGGCGGCACTCCAGATCACCCACTGCAAAAGGGAAATCTAAACCTCTCTCCACGGTTCAAAGGATCGATCGGATGGCCCATTTACACATCGAGGCGTTCAGCGGTTTTTCCACTGCCTTCTGGAGAAGTACTGCTGGATCTCTAGTATGCTTTTCCTATGGCACCCACGTCCTCACTGTGTCGCAGGGAACAACACTGTGTACAGGATCACCCTTCCTGGCTGACTAAGCAGCACCATGCTACCTAAGGCCTCCGGATCACCTCTTTGAAAGCAGAGTGAAAGGCAACCCTCTGCTTTTTCTCCAGAGAGTCGATGGCCAAAACATTCAACGGACTCCCTGAACACAGCACTAGCTGCTCTTTCGTAGGTGTCATGTCAGTGGCTCTCAGGGCAGAGCGTGGGCTGCAAGGAAAACACACTTCCCTCAGTGTGCGTTCCGGGTGCACTTACATGGCAGACCTCTCTCTATGCCACGCACAAACGAGAGAGGCCCTGCAGTTTTCTCAATGTAGATAGATTCGCCTGAACACTACTAGGCTTAGAGAAGCTGCGAGGACATGTCGCAACCTCCCCAAAGCCTTATGTCCCAGAGACCAGCCACACGTTGCACATCACAACTTCCTCGGGTTCGAACTTCATCCGGGAAGTGGCCAGAGTGCCCCCTTCTGTCTGTTTTGGCTCGCTGGAAACTGATCGCTCTCGGGCAGTTTGGAACTTTCAGATTGGCCATGTATGTGCATGGTAGCACGTCCCAGCTGTAAGGAGGACCGCTGCAGCCTCCACGCCGTTTGAAATAGTGTGCTGCTGCCAGTCTCACGTCCTGGAATGCCCTACGTAGGAAAAGGGCGTTTCCCTGAGGGCAATACTGTGCTTCCAGTTCCCTGCCAGCGGCATGGGAAAGGCGCCAATGCCTACAGGGAAAACGACACTGCCTGCCAGGCTCATAGTAAGGTCCATGTATTGCATTTGGAAGATTGGGCATACGTCATTCGCCAGGAAAACCTAGTCCATGGAGTGCCTTCACGTTAGTGAGCTTCTCTGAACTCTGGGATGACTGCGTCCTCCGCACCTCCCATGAAAGAACACTGAGACCTGAGTATCCCTTCCTGGGCGACTTCACAACCCTCAGGGATCTTTGGCCTCCGGGCATCTCTCCCTTCACGCCGAGTGAAAAGCAGCACACTGCTTTCTTCGTTGGGAAGCTAAGTGTTTGAGCTTTCTAAAGTCCACCCAAACAAGGGTCCAGCAGGTCTTTTAAGTGTACGGCCAGTGGCTCACAGCACTGCACCAGGGCCACAATGAGAAAACACGCTCTTCGGTGTTTGTCTTGGGAAGCCTCACTGGCCGTCTCTCTAAGCCAAGCAGCCCGTTGACCTTCGAAGCCACCTGACAAAGGCACGGTTTTCCCCTGAAGCACCCAGAGACCTTTTATAGGGTGTACGGGCGTCGGAGCCTAACCCAAGTCATTGGGGACGTCACACCACTCGCCGCAGGCAGAACTGCCCTGCTACGAAGTTTCAACGGGGAAGGACAGGGTGCCGCTTCCGACCCTTTGACTGTGCCAGAAACTACACGTATTAGGCTCACTGCAGCTTTGATATTGCTGACCTAGTGAGAAAAGCACTATTTTCCCCACTGGAGAGCAGAAGGCCTGTGGTGTCAAATTTCCCGGAGACAGTGCTGTTCTCTGTCTGCTCTTCACAGCTAGAGTGCCTTCACGGAGAACAGAGCGTCCTTGGAGAAACAGAGAGTGTCCTGTGCATTCCAGGCGGCACTCCAGATCACCCACTGCAAAAGGGAAATCTAAACCTCTCTCCACGGTTCAAAGGATCGATCGGATGGCCCATTTACACATCGAGGCGTTCAGCGGTTTTTCCACTGCCTTCTGGAGAAGTACTGCTGGATCTCTAGTATGCTTTTCCTATGGCACCCACGTCCTCACTGTGTCCCAGGGAACAACACTGTGTACAGGATCACCCTTCCTGGCTGACTAAGCAGCACCATGCTACCTAAGGCCTCCGGATCACCTCTTTGAAAGCAGAGTGAAAGGCAACCCTCTGCTTTTTCTCCAGAGAGCTCGACGGCCAAAACATTCAACGGACTCCCTGAACACAGCACTAGCTGCTCTTTCGTAGGTGTCATGTCAGTGGCTCTCAGGGCAGAGCGTGGGCTGCAAGGAAAACACACTTCCCTCAGTGTGCGTTCCGGGTGCACTTACATGGCAGACCTCTCTCTATGCCACGCACAAACGAGAGAGGCCCTGCAGTTTTCTCAATGTAGATAGATTCGCCTGAACACTACTAGGCTTAGAGAAGCTGCGAGGACACGTCGCAAATTCCCCAAAGCCTTATGTCCCAGAGACCAGCCACACGTTGCACATCACAACTTCCTCGGGTTCGAACTTCATCCGGGAAGTGGCCAGAGTGCCCCCTTCTGTCTGTTTTGGCTCGCTGGAAACTGATCGCTCTCAGGCAGTTTGGAACTTTCAGATTGGCCATGTATGTGCATGGTAGCACGTCCCAGCTGTAAGGAGGACCGCTGCAGCCTCCACGCCGCCTGAAACAGAGTGCTGCTGCCACTCTCACGTCCTGGAATGCCCTACGTAGGAAAAGGGCGTTTCCCTGAGGGCAGTACGGTGCTTCCAGTTCCCTGCAAGAGGCATGGGAAAGGCGCCAAAGCCTAAAGGGAAAACGCCACTGCCTGCCAGGCTCATAGTAAGGACCATGTATTGCATTTGGAAGATTGGGCATACGTCATTCGCCAGGAAAACCTAGTCCATGGAGTGCCTTCAGTTAGTGAGCTTCTCTGAACTCTGGGATGACTGCGTCCTCCGCACCTCCCATGAAAGAACACTGAGACCTGAGTATCCCTTCCTGGGCGACTTCACAACCCTCAGGGATCTTTGGCCTCTGGGCATCTCTCCCTTCACGCCGAGTGAAAAGCAGCACACTGCTTTCTTCGTTGGGAAACTAAGTGTCTGAGCTTTCTAAAGTCCACCCAAACAAGGGTCCAGCAGGTCTTTTAAGTGTACGGCCTAACCCAAGTCAGTGGGGACTTCACGCCACTCGCCGCAGGCAGAACTGCCGTGCTACGAAGTTTCAACGGGGAAGGACAGGGTGCCGCTTCCGACCCATTGACTGTGCCAGAAACTACACGTATTAGGCTCACTGCAACTTTGATATTGCTGACCTAGTGAGAAAAGCACTATTTTCCCCACTGGAGAGCAGAAGGCCTGTGGTGTCAAATTTCCCTGAGACAGTGCTGTTCTCTGTCTGCTCTTCACAGTTAGAGTGCCTTCGTGGAAAACAGAGAGAGTGCCCTTGAAGAAAGAATAGTGTGCCTCGATCTAGCAAAGAAAAATAACAAATGCCTATCTGAATTTGATTTTTGTATTTCACATAAACAGTGAATTTGTTTTTAGTATAACTCTGTCCTATTCAATATTTTTGACTTATTTTTACTGCAAATTCTGTTACTGTTTATCTGAAATTTACATTGAACTTGAAATCTGTATTTTATCTGGCAACACTACCAAAAAATTAGAACATACTAAGCTATTATTAGTTTCTCATCCTTACGAGAAGATAATTTGGAGTGAAGATATTCAAGTGTGCATCTTGGCTCCAACACAAAACACAGTTGTAAACATACACAAAATCTGCAGGCTCCTCAGATGAAATGGATTTGGAAGAGTCATCATATAGCATTGAACGTCTTGGCTTAGTAGCGGTAAGGACAGAACAAGGAACAAGAAGGCAGAATATTTTCTTCTCTTTCCTTATGTAAAGGGACTAAGCATCCTAGAGACTTGGTTTTTCTAGGTGTTAAAAATCCACTACCCATGAAATGGATATGCACCTTGAGACAATGCCAAGAGTTCATCTACCAATTTCCAATCCCCATTCATACAAACCCACTTCCAACTAAATCCTAGCCTGCAAGCCCTGCTTACATGTTTGTTAATTTCCTGTCTGCATTACATACCATTGCTCTTTAGAATCTAGGCCTCATCATTGCATATGGTCCCATCTGCATGGGAATCATGGTAGTATTCCTTTTAAAAAACTTCTTTGATTATTATTTTCACATTGAGAATCCCTGTCAGTCAGTTTACCACTATAAAAATGATATGAAAGAGTATTTTTCTTTTGTGTCGTGAGAAGAGAGGACTGCTAGGAAACTTATCAAGGGATATGAAGGGTGAAAAAGAGATTGCAACCCAATCTCTTGAGAGACGAGATTCACTGTAGCAGCAGAACTCCTACTGATTGTGGGGTGTTGGGGAAGGAAACAGAGGTTTAGAAGGACTGTTCTACAGTGTGAAAAAGACTCCTGTTGGTGCTTAAGAAATTCCTTGCCCCTTGTCAGGAAAAATTGACTCAAAAGAAGATGAGAAGATAAAGTGAGAATATTTTAAGCAACATCATGGTGAACTTTATATCTAAAGAAACTCCTGTTGGGGACTGAAAAAATAAACAATTTGGGAATATCGCTCAGTACTGGAGCTTTTATAATGAAGGAAAACTTAAATGATTTTCAACCAATAACTTCATACTAGAGGGATGGTGAGGCAAAATATTTTACCCAGGCACTCGAGACAGGCATGCTTCCTTGTTGCTTCCTCCCCTTGTTCAGTCATTGAATCAATTATTTACAAGATTCTCACTCATAATTCTGATACAGTATTTGAAGGAGTCTTCTCAAGGCCACTGATACAAAAATTTCATTGTGCAAAAATTAGCCAGTCCCAATTCTGTAATCACTTTTGTAATACTTCAAAATCCTACACCCCAGAGACAGAGATAATCAAATTAGCCCAAGTCTAATTTGGGAAGACCAGTCACAGAAAAGAGTATCTAAAAGTCCTTTGGATCATGATCTCTGACTATTCTTGCACAGAAGTTGGGGGCGGGCATTGACTACTGGGAAAAAACATCTCTGGACATGCATCACAAGCCTCAGAAGACAGTTCATTTCCACTCAATCACGAAACATTAAAGAAACGAAGAGATACCATGTTTGTGTCTTGTGGCGTTTTCAAGCCTGTGCACTTGGAGGCGCTTAGTGCTATTAGATGTGAGGGGTCTTCAGAGGCATCCTGTTGAGTGAGAAATGCTCTAATCTTGCAATTGACCAGAAAGCGGATCTGATGATTTAAGTCTCTTCGGGAAGTATTACAAAGTCAGGTCAGTAAGTTGATCCTGCTACTATTTTTGCTGTTGTTGTTGTTGTTTTTATTGCCAACTGAAATTCTGCAAGATATTACAAAAAAGGAGGGAGAGAAAGTAAAATTGTTCCCATATTACCTGCTGTGTTGAAATTGGCCCAGATTGTCAAGTCTTTCTCAGTTATTTAAAAAAAGACAAAACCGTACAAAGGAAACACCTGTGAATCAACATTTATTGAAAAACCTCCATGTATTAAATACACTAGGAAAAAAATATTCTAGTAGTGTAAATGCGTTTGGAAAAACTCTAGGAACGGAGTCAGGAGACAGTATCTTAAGAGTGTTTCCCAGGTCTGAAAGTCTTCGCTAGAATTGTTCTTTAATGGAAACTTCAGGCTTGCTAGGAAAAAGGACCTACTGTTTCTTGAAAGGCATAAACAAGAACCAAGGAACTGCAGTCCAAAGGGCATGAAAGCACTTGCCCCAACTTGAGGCTACTGTGCTTAGAGTGGAGCTCTCCAGAACTCTTTGTAGCTAAGTGCATGGGTTTCACGTGTGCAATATAAAAATCAAGAGTGCACATCTCACAAGAGCTGGTTTTAAGAAGAGACCGTCACGAAAGTTCCCGGCAAGGAGCGTCGCCAGACAAGCTCCGCAGCGTGCCTGACCCTCCATTTCTGTCCTCTCCTGCAGAGACCTCCTGGAACAGATGCCCGTGTGCCCCACGCCTGCACACCTGCACACGCCCACTGGGGCAGGGCTCTTGGGCACGCGGACCGCTGTCCTCCAATGGCTCCGGGAGTCTGTTGGGGAAGTTTGCTCTGGAAGACAGGAGTGCATGCACGAGAGTGGAGCGGGGGGGGGGGGTGCAACGGCAGCGCATGCGCAAGAGTGGAGGGTGGGGCCCCAACGGCCGTCTGGTGGGGGAGGGGCCTATCATGGCGGCCTCTAGAGTCAATTATAGGAATCCTGAGGTAAGAGGTACAGGGACTTTTCACCCCTCAGGTGTCACCGCTCTGCGCTGCTGTTCACATTGTGGGTTATTTGTGCCCTTGTCTGTGTAAGGAGACTCCCCACAATGTGGATTCACGCCCCCATAGAGCTCGATTCCCTTGAGGTGTTTACCCCAGGGTTATTGGCACCACTGGGGAGCCGGCTGCATGAAGGGTTCAGTGATTGCGGGGCCTACAGTGGGGGGTAAATAGTGATTGCGAGCTATTAAACAGGTGCCGTTCTAGTCTGTGCATTGTGAAGAGTACAAAAGCTAGAGGGAAGTTCTTGCGAGTTGAAAACCCTCATCTGGTTCTAAAGGTGTAGCTCAGGTCACTGGAATATGAGTGAAGATCTAGCGAACATCCTCATAGCTTTACTAGTAACTTTTTTTTTTTTTTTTTTTTTTTTTGCTATACGCGGGCCTCTCACTGTCGTGGCCTCTCCCATTGCGGAGCACAGGCTCCGGATATGCAGGCTCAGGGGCCCAGCCACTCCGCGACATGTGGGATCTTCCTGGACCGGGGCATGAACCCGTGTCCCCTGCATTGGCAGGCGGACTCTCAACCACTGCACCACCAAGGAAGCCCCTCCTCCCATTTTTAATGTAATTCTTTCCACATAGTCAGAACATGTAACAATTAAACACTATTCTCTCACCCATTACCCTACTCTTGTGTTAGTATTTGATTTACAATTAAATATATTAAATAATCACCAGCAATCATTTACCAAGGTTTCCTCAGTGTGTGCTGTTTACATGAGCTCATCCTATAGTAGTTTCCTCATGAATGACTCACCTGCACAATAGTCCCTGGGTTCTTGCACAGTCGAAACTGTTTACTTATAGACTTGATACATTAGAGGAAGCTTGGCTGAATATAAAAACCTTGGGTAACTTTTGTTCTATGGAATATTTTGAAAATGCTGTTCCACTGTTGCTTTGCATTGTATGTTGCTCCTGAGAGGCTGGCGCTAGACTAATATTCTTCTCATTATAGGTAATTTGATTATTTTGTTTAGAGGACCTGATGATTTTTTTCCTTAGAGTCATTTTACTAACATATCTCTCAAAGTGATTTGTTTTTGAATCATTTTCCCAGGTACAAGGTAGGCCATCTCAACATGTAAATTTAAGTTATCTTTTATTTCCAGATAGTTTTCTTGCCTTACAGATTTAAATATCAATATCTATGTCTGTTGTGTTTCTTTTTCTTTTCTAATAACTCTAATTATATTAAGATCAGATTTTTTTTTTCTTGCCTGCCTGGCATTTCATACACTTTCTCCTTAAACTTTTTTACTCTTTAAAAAAAAATCTCAGATGTACTCTCTTGGTTGTCTTCCTGCCTTTCCTCAAAGTCCCTTATTAAAATTTTATTCCAATCTGTACTCTCTTGGGCACCCTCTAATTTGTTCATCCTTTCCTGGTGGACTTTGTCTTTTTCTTCAATTCCTTTTCTGAACTTGATTGACTTTCATTGAATTTTTTGTGTGCTTTGTGCTTTTTTGTCATTAGTTTTTAAAATTGCTGATTCAATGCATGCATTCAATGTTAAAAAACTTATTGTTTTAAAACTAATTGCTTGTTTATGAATATTTAATTCAATTTAGAAGTTTGTTACAGTATTCTTCTGCTCCCTTATTAATTTTTGGAAAGAATATCTATCACAGGAAATATTTTAATCTGAATTTTCTATTTACTTTTTGTAGTACTTTATGTTGAATTGAGTTAATTTTTTTTCAGTCCTAGGCCTTTTGTTGATAATTTTCCTGGCGTTAGAGTGCCCTCTTCTACCAGTATTTAAAAATGCATTTAAAAATTTTGATTATGTTGGTAACAGTTGGGATGGTGGCAGAAAGAGAGGAGAGGTGGTGTGACATTTTTGGTTTCTGTACGATCCTTAACTTTTACTTCTTCCTTTTTCTTCCTTCTTTCTTTTCACTGCCACCACTTCTCCATTTGTCAGATTCTCCCCCCAGAAGCAATGCATCCCAAAGGCTAATACCTACTGTTCTGTTTACTTTCAAGCCCAACTCTTATAGCTGATGCCAGGAATTGACAATTCTTCAACTTGTGTTTAGCATTTTGACACTTACTGTTGTAATTTCACTTTCTGGAATTGATTTTGTCTATCTTTATCTGCATCTTCTGTTCCACTCTTCTTTTTCACAGAATCTCTTAAGTTCGCCTTCCCTCATTCTTCATGCCTGTAGACTTTTACCAGCCATGATGATACCAACCAGGGTTCTTGGCCTTCCTCAATAAATAGAAATTGACTAGAGGCCAGACAAGAAATTCAGGCAAGGCTTTATTGGGGCCTTCCCCCAATAAAACCCTTCCCCACCACTGGGCCAAAGGCCAGAGCCTGCTCAGAGCTGAGGGCAGGAGGCATCCAGAGCTTGCCAGGGTGTGGGCCACCTCCTCCGGAGACCTCCCCAGCCTCTCTGCGAGCCCTGGAGACAGGATTGCCTTCTCCAGGGCTGCTCAGCTGCCAGCATCACCATGAGCGAGGTGGCGAAGGTTTCTGAGCAGGGGATTCAGAGCCCTGACCCGACTGGATGCTGCACCCCACGATGTCCCCTCCTGGCAGATAGGTTCTTTCTTCACTTGTTTTTCAAAATTTGGTAAAACAACATTTAAACCTTGGACTGTTCTTCAGAGTATACAGATGGTAGTGGCTTAGCCAGGATTCAAAGCAAGCCTGTGTGATTCCAGAACTCGTGCTCTGGACTGTGGTGTTTCCTTATCATATATGCTTCATGTGTTCATTTTTTTTCTTTTTTTCTTGTAGTCCCTATGGTACTTAACCCTAAGTGCCACACCTGTAACGAACAGATACACTGCCCTATAGGAGGTCTTCTTTTGTTCAACGCATGAATTGGTCATCCACCACATTGTGTTCTAATCTCAGAAGATACAGGTCAGGGACCACCAGTTGTCAGCATAGCACCATTCCACATTTCTAATTGAGGCTTGCAGCCCAGATTTTCCCTTTGTCTAGTTTGAAGGATCCAGATATGTAAAGATTATATTCTAGATAAATCATGGGCTATCCTGAAAGAAATTCACCAGTAAATTATTCCATATGAATTAGAAGCCAGTTTCTCTGGCCTTCCTGGAGTATATCCAGTAAGGCATCTCATTCATGTCTAGAAAGCAAATATATCATTTATTGCAACTTCAGCGTGGAGCGATGTATTGGTTTAAAGTACGATCAACACAATTTGGTCATTTTGAGTATGCCAGCTGGGTCCACTCTTTACTACACATATGTAACTCTAGAGATTCTTATGCCCAAGAGAGGAGACGTACTCTTGGGTGTCTAGGACAAGGGAAACATGTGTTGTTATTCAGGAGCTGGAAGCTTCAGCATGGCAGGAAAGAATTGAACAATCCTGAGATTCTTTTTATGGTATGTCACAAGCAAATTTGGACTTCCATCCCCAATAAACTTTGGGGTTGGAGGACACAAAAGCTTTTGCTCAGACCTAATTCTGTGTGAAAAAAAGGGTAAATATTATAAGCCCTTTCTAACCTCTGCAAGAACAGAAATGACTTACAGCTGTAGCATTGAACCGTAATTCCTTGATCGCATTTGAGAAGAGTTCAGTAAGAAACAATGTCTTGATTTTTGTTTGTTCCCTGTTTTCTTGTCTTGCTCACCAAGAATCCATTGTAATTCATGAGTGAGTATGGCAGCAGGCTGAGTGTTCCCTGGAGCTCATTAAATGAACTTTTTTTCCTAAAATGACTTTTGTCTCCTTGTTTTCAGCCCCTCGTCTTTCCTCTACCCTTTACTATAACCAGAGCTCAGCAAAAGCTGACTGGCTTTGTGCAGACCCTACTTAGGGTAGTCTTTTCTTCATTATTTTATACATGGCTCCTCCATTTCATTGTTTGCCTTCTCAAAATGTGTTGAAATCTTTCTGTGGTTGATGACTTCCACAATGTCTTGGCTTTTATTGCTTGATTAATTTTGGTATTTCTACAGTTTCATTTAAATATGGTTTCAGGAGGAACAGAAAGTAAATATGTTTCCTAGTCTGCCAACTTGAGCTGAAAATCCCTGCGGATTTTAGCATCCAATGTTCCCATGGGAAAAAACCCAACCTTGGCATTAATAGATGTAACATTCAAGATTTCAGCTTTTCTTGAGCAATCACTGAGGATTTAATATGTGGTCATTTCTACTGGGAAAATAATAACTATCTCATGGAGTTGGACGGCTCAGCCTGGCTGTGACATGTCCATTGTACCTGGAGTATAGTTGATTTACAATATTGTGTTAGTTTCAGGTGTACAGCAAAGTTATTCAGTTATACATATATCCATTCTTTTTCAGATTCTTTTCCCATACAGGTTGTTACAGCATATGCAGTAGAGTTCCCTGTGCTATGCAGTAGTAGGTCCTTGTTGATTATTTTATATATAGTCGTGTGTTAATCCCAAACTCCTAATTTATCCCTCCCCCCCCTTCCCCTTTGCAGAGCACAGAATCTTAGAAGGGGAAGTTCAGGGTAGGCTTCTTGGACGAGGTGCCGTCCTTTCTAAGGATATGTAGAAGCTCCTCGGATGACAGGAGGGAGCTGTGTATGTCAAAGTTTGAGAAATGTAAGAAAATATGGCAAAACTAAAATACAGGACTGGAACTCAGGGTTTGGGAAAGAAATGAGAGCTGATACTGGAAACCTAGTGGGGCCCAACAGAAAGGGGCCTTGTTTGTCCTGTCAGAAGTTTAGATGTTTATCCTGAAGGCTATGGGAAACACTAAAGAACAGTGAGATGGACTTCTGGTTTAGAGGCTCTCTCGGACCTCCATGTGCAAGGCAGTTGATTGAGTGCAGGGTGAATTGTAATCTAAGGTTCCCACTTAAGTTATAAAAGGTGGGGCTGGATTTTGCAGATCCGAGACAGAATGGGTGAGGCCTGGTGAACAGTTAGAAAAGGGAGGGCAGCAAGCGTGGGTGACAGTTTACAGCTGCATCTTTTTGTGAGATACAGAGTGCAGTAGGAAGGGATTGGGGGTGGGGAGAGGATCTTACTTCATCTTCAGTGCTTTAGAAGGGCCTGGTAGACGGGTCTATGCCCAAGGTACAGATCTTTGCTTTTTGGGAGGACAGGTGTTTGAAGGCATAGGAGAGACTTAGGTTACCCACAAGAAGATCCAAAGAATCATAAGTCTGAGAGTTTTTTAAGTGGGTATACCTGAGGATGTTTATAAGCTGAAAGAAAGTATCCAGCAGAGGAAGGGTGTGAAGATCTAGGAAAGGAAATGATTTTTCATTTGTTTTCAAAAAGCTGAATACTTACCATGTGCCTGGCCTTCTTCTAGGATCTGGGGTTCACATCATCTGTTATCTCCTCTGCAAGAACAGTTCAACTCATCACCTTGTGAAGAGAAGTCAGATTATTCTTTGCATCCCATTCAGGTGTAGGAACTGTTCTGTACCTCTGAAGGGACTTTACTTAACCAGAGTAATAATGTAGAAATCAAAAGAAATTAGAGCTGGAAGGGACCTGAAAGGCCATGGTACTTAATTTTGCCTAATATTTTACAAAGAATGTAAGAAAAGTTTATTGCACAGCCCATTCTCTTCAGAGTTCCTTCATTGAACTTCATGTCTTGCATCCAGTGGGTCTAGCTTGTAAATTTTGGCCTCCTCCTAAATTTGCTTCTTCAACCATATTACATTTTGCCTGGACTATGGCAGAAGCTCCTGGGTGGTTTCTCAGTCCCTGGGCTCTGTTCCTCTAAGTTCATCTGCCTACTCGGGTCGAATGATCTTCTAACATAAAAAGATACGCTTAAATTAATGTTGCTAATGGCTTGCCCACACAGAGTTAGTGCATACTAGCTGCCCAGCGTGTGCTCTGCACAGAGGCGTGTAGTCTGAACTGTGCTCGGTCAAGCCTCATGGGCCTCTTTGGCCCTGAGGAAGGGGAGCTTTTTGTGATCACTCCCTTTATCTAATTTGTCCATCAGCAGCGGGGAGCCTTTTTCTAATCAGCGGAGGCACCCTTACTCAGCCAGTGGTAGCCCCGGGTCTCATCACCTGTGGGATACAAGCCATGCTCCCTCCAGGCTTGCTTGGGCCAACATCTCTATTTTCCTTTTTGTCTGTTCTCACACTTGGACCCCTGTCCTGTAGTCATACCCACCTGCAGTATTTACTGTGTCCAGCGGGTGTCAGCCTTGAGTGTCTTTGCACAGGTGCTCCCTCTGCAGTTAATGCACCTCCTACTCCAACTCTGCATAGCCTCAGCTTTTTAGATTCTGCTTCAGAGTTATCATTAAGCCATCATTTAGATATAACTTTTTGCCTCCAAGGAAACTCTGTGCATAAAGCTTATGCTTCTTTATATCATGTGATTGAAATTTTCATATCCCTTCTTAATGCAGGCTTTAAGGGCAGGAGTCATTTCTAATCCTTAGCACAGAGCAGATGGTTTTTTTGTTTGTTTGTTTGTTTTAAGGTGCTTTTTAATGATGATAAAATGTATGGTTTAAATCACTCATTTTACAATAATTTTGCTTTAGGTTGTGACAGAAATAAAGTTTACAGAAGTCATGCTCCTGTGATAAGAAATAAAGATGTGAGCTTGTGAGTAGTGTAGAGCTCTTAAATGCTGTGTAAGTGCGTCGGGTGCGCTAAGGAACCTGGAGCTAAATGGGCTAGTTCTGAGAGAGAGAGACTTAACTATGTTAACAAAGGTAAGCCTTCATTGTGTCCTGCCAACGTTTGATAGTTGCTTTGGGGGCAAGATAAACCAATAAAAGTTTAAACTTTTTCTCTCCATTAAAGAGATTGAATAAATCGGCCACTTTATCAGCACCTCATGCCTGTCACATTAATGGCTGAACTAGAAAATCAGAAAGATCAGCACAGATTTTATTTTCTTAATCGTTACCTCAGGGTGGAGAAAGGTCAATCCCGAACTGAACCCCAAGTTAAGTCAGGAAGCCCTTATAGTATCCTTATAGTATCTCAGAAATTGGGAAAGTAGAAAGGAGCGATAAAGTGTAGGGCAGATTAACCTCATTTTCCTGTGAAGCTTGAGGAGAGGGAGGGAGGAGGTGGATGACCATGGGCAGTTGGGCAGGTTGTGCACTGTACAACACCATAAATGTAGAGCGTTTGCATATATTATTATGACAACTTTCTGACAGATGGAAATAGTGTCTTGAGGAAGTACCTTTTCCTGTTTCTCTTAGAAAAGTGCTTCTCAATGGGGATGATTTTGTCCCCTAGGGGATATTTGTCAATATCTGGAGACACTTTTGGTTGTCACAAGTAGCTGATGTGTTACTGGCATCTAGTAGGGAAGGACAGGGATGCTGCTAAGCATCCTACAGTGCACATGGCAGTCACACATAACAAAGAATTACCTAGCTCAAAATGTCACTAGAGCCGAGGCTGAGAAACCCGGGTCTAGATGCTGAAGGTGAACCTCCCTGTCTCTGGTATCTTTTCCCTGCTTGTTCTGGAGAAATGACTGCTGGAGAGGGAGTGAACTATTGCTGACTCTACATCCAATATGCTCCAGCAGCCTGTAGTACACCATGTACTCATAGGGCCTTGAGCCCATTACTCTAAGTGAAATTAAAGAAAGACAAATACTGTATGATCTCACGTTTACGAATCAAAGAAAACTGAGCTCATAGAAACAGAGAACAGTTTAGTGGTTGCCAGAGGTGGGAGTAGGGGGGATGGGAAAGGTGGTCAAAAGGTACAAACTTGCAGTTATAAGAGAAACAACTCCTGGGGATGTAATGTACATCGTGATGACTATAGTTAAAAATGCTGTTTTCTTTTTTTTTTAAACATCTTTATTGGGCTATAATTGCTTTACAACGGTGTGTTAGTTTCTGCTGTATAACAAAGTGAATTAGCTATACATATACATATATCCCCATATCTCCTCCCTCTTGCATCTCCCTCCCTATCCCACCCCTCTAGGTGGACACAAAGCACTGAACAATACTGTTTTTTAATTTGACAGTTGCTAAGAGTATAGATCTTAAAAGTTCTCATCACAAGAAAAAGATTGTAACTATGTGAGGCGGTAAATGTTAACTAAACTTATTGTGGTAGTTATTTTGCAATTTATACACATATCAAATTACTATGTTGTACACCTGAAATTAATATAATATTATATGACAACTATATCTCAGTAAAATGGGGGGAAAAAGGAATCCAATACCTCAGGTATAAAGCCTCCCTCCTCCTTCCCTCTCACGTTCCCAGGAAGACCTCAGGCCCGGGCTTTAGACCTTCCTTGATTATATTCCTATTAACTGTGTCAGTAAATGGTAGATGCTTCCCTTCCACACCTTCCTTTGCTCGTCATTGGAGAATATGCTAGAGCGACACTATAAGAGTGATCACATGTCTCCGATTTCCTGGACAATTGTGGTTTCAAAAATTCTATCCTCTTGTCCACCTAAGAACACTGGTATTTTTCATACAACAGGTTCCAAAATGTGGTTCAGAAATCATGGTGACGGTGCCTGCCATTCCAGGATGGCAACTTGGAGGGCTGGGGAGGGCGTGGCAGGTGGCAGGTGAGGAAAGCCAGCAGCCAGAAGGAGGAGAGGACAAAGAAAAGGACCCAGGAAATTCGTGCTCTAGGACAAATTCCCAAATAGTAATAGTTTACTGTAGCAGCAAGTCCTAGCCTCTAGTTTACTGCTAAATCTAGTCCTCAAGGAGCACAGCAGTCAGAACATTTAATACAAAATTTTCTAGCTCTAAAATGGAGGTATTAATACCTGCTTGTTGTGTTTGGAAGGTATTTCAAAAAGTAATGCTAATATCAATAAAGCCCTTTATAAATGAGCTAAAGGACCTCGGTAAGTATTACTCTTTTTTTTTTTCCATCACTCTTCATAGCTGCCAAGCAGTAACAGCTCTATTTGTACTGAATCCCGGAAGTGTCTCTGTATCCTGGAAGTATTGCAAAGATCATCTTCACACCTGCAAAATATTCCTGCACTGTGTAGGCAAATGATTATGGCTCTGTTCTCGGGCCTCATCTAGGAGCTACCGCATGTGAGGATCAAACTGATACACATTAGGGTATACTCAGTGGTCTTTGGCAAAGGCCTATAGATTACTTCACTATCCAATTTGTTAATTGGACAGCAAAGCCTGAGTGGAAAGACCAATGCACTCGTCAGTTGGGAAACTCTCCTCCAAGTATCAACAGATACAAGCAAGGCAATCTCACTGTGCAGGTTGATTAGAACCGGGTTTGTATTTTGGACAATAAACTCTATTTATGATAGTCTCCCAGTCATTAAGTATCTCTGCTCTAAGAGAAAACTGGGGCTATTAACTTCTCCAGGTAGAACCCGAGGGAAAAGTGATCGTTTCTTTTATAAGCAGAAGGGAAGGTTCTGCTCAATAAAGATCAATTAAACATCTCTGTTAAAAGACTGCTTGGACCTGGTACCAAAGGAAATTCCACTGTATCAACCCGTGCTTCCTCCAGCCCTCCCCACCTCTGTAGCTTGCACTGGGGAAAATTTTAAGAGGACACTGGCTATTGTAAGCTTTATAAGGTGACAGTAGCTCTCACATCTGTAGCTGAATGATCTTTGATGTTGAGTGACTTTTCATGCATTTAGCAGGGGTATTCCCAGAGGATGGCAGGCAAATCAAATGCTCCTCTGAATTCAGCTGAGCATCAGTTATCCTCATGAAGGAGTAAAAAAAGAAATATAACAGTAGGTACCTGGAAAAATGATATGATGGTCCGAGCTGCTAATTCCCAGGATGCAGGAAGAGTTTGGGGGGCCCTCGAAGATCCACTTCATGAAGAAAACCCTCCACAATCTCCACCAGCATCTTATAGTTACCACCTCATTCTTGTCCTTTAAAATACAGTGTGTCTTGTACGTTAAAATACAGTGTGCTTCTACTCTCTGGCTTAGACTGCATCCTGTCATGTAAATACCATCTATCCTTGCTTTCTGAGCTCCCATATGGTTTTCTTACACTTCAATTATAATACCTGCCTGACAGTTAGTTTTCCAAACGTCTGTCGCTCCTGCAAGATATAAACTCCTTGTCTATCTTTTCATCCCCTATCACCCATCCGTGCCCAGTATCTGGTTTAATGCTTTGCATGTGACAGGCGTGTTGAAATAAGCCTGCAAGTTGGTCTTGGGTAAACATTACTGCAGTTGGTATCTTGATAATCACATTCCTGATAGGTGGGCTGTGTACACTGGCCTGAGCCACATGAGAATTCAGACGGAATGAATGAATATGGATCTAAAGGGACACATCCATCTATATTTAAACCCAGAAGTTATTGGACTTCAAAATCCCCAGCAGTAATTCCGACATCAAACTCCTGGGCCTCTCTGTAATAGTTTTCTATTACCTTGTAACAAATCAGTACAAACTTAGCAGTTTGCCATATATAACTTTATTATCTCACAGTTTCCATAGGTCAGAAGTCCAGTCATGGCATGGCCGAATTCTGTGCTGAGCTGGGAGTCTCATCGGCTGTTGTCAAGGCCTTAGCCAGGGCTCCAGTTCTAATCTGGGGCTCAGTGTCTGCTTCCAAGCTCACACTGGTTGGAAGAACTCAGTTCCTTTTGGTTGTAGGACTGAGCACCCCTGTTCTTGCTGGCAGGCAGCAGGGGTGCTCTCAGCTCCTAGAGGTCCTCCAACGTCCTTGCCACATGGCCCCTCCATCTCTAACTCCAGGAACGGAGACTCTTCTTCCATGTTGAATACTCCTCTCCCTTTAATTCTCTCTGACTTCTCTACCTCTGAATTCCAGACTCGGGTTTAAAGGGCTCCCTTGATTTTATCAAGTCCATCAGGGTGATTCCCCTATCTTAAGGTCAACTGATTTGGGACCTTAATTGCATCTGCAAAATCCCTGCAAAGTAGCACTTAAATTAGTGTGATTGGATCATTGGAGGAAGGTGTGTATTCAGCAGGGGATGGCGATCCTAGAGGCTATCTTAGAATTCCACCTACTGCACTCACCAATGCCAAAGTGAAAGCTTTGCTTATCTGCTGGTACCTGACTTACATTGTCCCCTATGTGACAGAGGATGTCACAAGCCTGCATCTGACATTAAATGTGCTGCTAAAGAGGGAGGGAAGACACAACCTTGGCTTTATCCTCTTGATGAGAGTGATGTTTCATGGTGTTGGGAAGATTTTCATTGGGTCAGTTGCCTGATTGAGACATTGCTTTAGTGAGGTGACAAATAGCAGGCATTAATTTCTCTTTTTCAATGGTATGATGAATGGTCTAAGAGAAGGGTCAGCAAACTGTAGCCAGCCGCCTGTTTTTGTAAATAAATTATTGGACCACAGCCAGGCCAGTTCATTCATGAATTTTCTCTGGCTCCTTTTGTGTTGAGTAGTTGTGACAGAGACCTAACGGCCCACAAAGCCAAAAATACTCCCTGGCCCCGGCCACCCCTGATCTAAGACCGTTCCCACAGTCCTCTGATGATAAGAATCACCTGGATCATTTGTTAAAAAGACAATTTCTGGGTCCAGCTTGGAACCGCTGAGTCAGAATCTCCAGGGTAGGGGCTTTGGGAAGGTAGAGTGAACAAGCTTCCCAGGTGATTCTTATCCCCAGGGAACTACTGGTCTCAGGTGTGCCTGCCTACCAGGTAAGGAGGAGGTTTTAAAAGAGGCAGTGGGGGTGGCCTTAGGGGGGAGTTTTCCTTGGAGAGCACAGGCCTCGCGGTTTCACTGCTAGGACTGCATCCCAGCTCCGCTTCTCCCTGAACTTTGCCACCTCAGGTAAGTGACTTTTAACCCTGTTTCCTCCGCTGAGAAATGAGGCTAATGGTGCCCAGTTGTCAGTGTGTGTATATACGCTGAGAGCCTAATACAGTGCTCGGTAGTGGTCACCCTCACTAAGAGGAGAGGTGCCCTGTGAACACAGAAGAGCCCACTGTGGAGACACCTCCTAACAAGACAGGCCCAGCAGGGCTTCTCAGCAGTCCATGGTGTGGAACTGTTTTCCTCAGAAGGAAAAACTCCCTTAAAGGAATCTCCCATTACGTTCAGGACAGTATAAGGCCCTTTAGAAACTCAATTCTCCACAGAATGCTGAGTATTGCAAGAGGTTATCATTGGCTGTTTTAGGATATAGCTGAGTTTGCAAAGGAATATTTAATTTCATGATTGAAAACTCTGGTACTTAGCACAAGACATGCATGTGTGTGTATATATATATATATATATATATATATATATATATATATATATATATATATATATATATATTCTGTTTCTGAGGTTAATGTTTTTAAAAACTCTTTGCCTGATGAGATCAAGGCAATTTCAGCCATTCGTGTAGCTGTTGAAAGACAGTTTTTAGATAAATTGCCCTTAAATCCTTGCAAGATACAGGACCCAATAATACTTCAGGTTACCAGGGAGTTTCATATTTTACTAAAAGGGAGAAAAAGTCAATCTTGAATCTTTTAGTCCAATGACCAAAGAATTGCTCCATTGATTTTGTTCAGCTACTCAGGTGGGTGTGCAGTTGATCCTGATTTGATCTTATTTAAAGTTTACTTTTTCTGGGAAGTATTAATTCGAATATAGTATGGGTAATACTGGAATACTAGAGTCTCTTTTTTTTTCTGTGAGAAGACTTTCAACTTTATTGTATTTCCCCAGAAGCTGCATCGCACGGTACTGATTAATAATCTGAAATGACATACAAACATGCTGAAACAAGTTAAAAAATTATGACTGAATTTCCACAATTCAATAATGAGAACTAAAAAAATAAAATTTATGCTTACAAGAATTGGGGGGAAATACCGACCTAGCTATAAGTAGAATGGAAACATTATGTAATAGGTAAAATGTATATTATGTAATAGATAAAATCAAGAATCTCTCTTGAAAATGTGAGTAAAATTGTATATATGTGTAAATATACAACAGCTATGATACTCATCAATACTTTGTAGGGAGAAATACAGCTACACGTGGAACAACTCCTACAGAACACCTACTGAACGCTGGCAGAAGACCCCAGACCTCCCAGAGGGCAGGAAACTCCCCACATACCTGGGTAGGGCAAAGCGGAGAGATCCGCACACAGAGGATCGGTGCCGAGCGGCACTCACCAGCCCGAGAGGCTTGTCTGCTCGCCCGCCGGGGCACGCAGCGCTGGAAGCTGAGGCTCGGGCTTCGGTCAGAGCGCAGGGAGAGGACTGGGGCTGGCGGCGAGAACTCAGCCTGAAGGGGGCTAATGTGCCACAGCTAGCCGGGAGGGAGTCCGGGAAAACTCTGGAGCTGCCGAAGAGGCAAGAGACTTTTTCTTCCCTCTTGGTTTCCTGGTGCGCGAGGAGAGGGGATTAAGAGCGCTGCTTAAAGGGGCTCCACGGACGGGCGCGAGTCGCGACTGAGGGCGCGGAGCCCAGTGACAGGCGTGGGTCGCTGGGGCTGCTGCTGCCGCCGCCAAGAAGCCTGTGTGCGAGCGCAGGTCACTGCCCACACCGCCCTTCCGGGAGCCTGTGCAGCCCGCCACTGCCGGGGTCCCGGGATCCAGGGGCGGCTTCCCTGGGAGAACGCACGGCGCGCCTTGGGCTGGTGCAACGTCACGCTGACCTCTGCCGCTGCAGGCTCGCCCCGCACTCCATGCCCCTCCCTCCCTTCCGGCCTGAGTGAGCCAGAGTCCCCGAAGAGGCTGCTCCTTTAACCCTGTCCTATCTGAGTGAAGAACAGATGCCCTCCGGCGACCTACACGCAGAGGCGGGGCCAGGTCCAAGGCTGAGACCCAGGAGCTGTGAGAACAAAGAAGAGAAAGGGAAACCTCTCCCAGCAGCCTCAGAAGCAGCGGATTAAAGCTGCACAATCAACTTGATGTACCCTGCATCTGCGGAATACATGAATAGACAACACATCATCCCAAATTGAGGAGCCCGGAGTCAGTGCTGTGCCTCTGAGGTGGGAGAGCCAACTTCAGGACACTGGTCCACAAGAGACCTCCCAGCTCCACATAATATCAAACGGCGAAAATCTTCCAGAGATCTCCATCTCAACACCAGCACCCAGCTTCACTCAACGACCAGCAGGCTACAGTGCTGGACACCCTGAGCCAAACAACTAGCAAGACAGGAACACAACGCCACCCATTAGCAGAGAGGTGGCCTAAAATCATAAAAAGTCCACAGACACCCCAAAACACACCACCAGACGTGGACCTGCCCACCAGAAAGACAAGATCCAGCCTCATCCACCAGAACACAGGCACTAGTCCCCTCCACCAGGAAGCCTACACAACCCACTAAACCAACCTTAGCCACTGGGGACAGACACCAAAAACAACAGGAACTACGAACCTGCAGCCTGCAAAAAGGAGACCCCAAACACAGTAACATAAGCAAAATGAGAAGACAGAAAAACACACAGCAGGAGAAGGAGCAAGATAAAAACCCACCAGACCTAACAAATGAAGAGGTAATAGGCAGTCTACCTGAAAAAGAATTCAGAATAATGATGGTAAAGATGATCCAAGATTCTATTTCCCAGATCCAAAATCTTGGAAATAGAATAGACAAAATGCAAGAAACAGTTAACAAGGACCTAGAAGAACTAAAGATGAATCAAGCATCGATTAAAAACACAATACATGAAATAAAAAATACTCTAGATGGGATCAATAGCAGAATAACTGAGGCAGAAGAACGGATAAGTGAGGTGGAAGATAAAATAGTGGAAATAACTGCTGCAGAGCAGAATAAAGAAAAAAGGATGAAAAGAACAGAGGACAGTCTCAGAGACCTCTGGGACAACATTAAATGCACCAACATTCGAATTATAGGGGTTCCAGAAGAAGAAGAGAAAAAGAAAGGGACTGAGAAAATATTTGAAGAGATTATAGTTGAAAACTTCCCTAATATGGGAAAGGAAATAGTTAATCAAGTCCAGGAGGCACAGAGAGTCCCATACAGAATAAATCCAAGGAGAAATACGCCAAGACACATATTAATCAAACTGTCAAAAATTAAACACAAAGAAATCATATTAAAAGCAGCAAGGCAAAAACAACAAATAACACACAAGGGAATCCCCATCAGGATAACAGCTGATCTCTCGGCAGAAACTCTACAAGCCAGAAGGGAGTGGCAGGACATAATTAAAGTGATGAAGGAGAAAAACCTGCAACCAAGATTACTCTACCCAGCAAGGATCTCATTCAGATTTGATGGAGAAATTAAAACGTTTACAGACAAGCAAAAGCTGAGAGAGTTCAGCACCACCAAACCAGCTTTACAACAAATGCTAAAGGAACTTCTCTAGGCAAGAAACACAACAGAAGTAAAAGACCTACAATAATGAACCCAAAACAATTAAGAAAATGGGAATAGGAACATACATATCGATAATTACCTTAAATGTAAATGGACTAAATGCTCCCACCAAAAGACACAGAGTGGCTGAATGGATACAAAAACAAGACCCATCTATATGCTGTCTACAAGAGACCCACTTCAGACCTAGAGACACATACAGACTGAAAGTAAGGGGATGGAAAAAGATATTCCATGCAAATGGAAACCAAAAGAAAGCTGGAGTAGCAATTCTCATATCAGACAAAATAGACTTTAAAATAAGGACTACTAGAAGAGACAAAGAAGGACACTACATAATGATCAAGGGATCGATCCAAGAAGAAGATATAACAATTGTAAATATTTAAGCACCAAACATAGGAGCACCTCAATACATAAGGCAAATACTAACAGCCATAAAAGGAGAAATCGACAGTAACACAATCATAGTAGGGGACTTTAACACCCCACTTTCACCAATGGACAGATCATCCAAAATGAAAATAAATAAGGAAACACAAGCTTTAAATGATACATTAAACAAGATGGACTTAATTGATATTTATAGGATATTCCATCCAAAAACAACAGAATACACATTTTTCTCAAGCGCTCATGGAACATTCTCCAGGATAGATCATATCTTGGGTCACAAATCAAGCCTTGGTAAATTTAAGAAAATTGAAATTGTATCAAGTATCTTTTCCGACCACAATGCTATGAGACTAGATATCAATTACAGGAAAAGATCTGTAAAAAATACAAACACATGGAGGCTAAACAATACACTACTTAATAACGAAGTGATCACTGAAGAAATCAAAGAGGAAATTAAAAAATACCTAGAAACAAATGACAATGGAGACACGACGACCCAAAACCTATGGGATGCAGCAAAAGCAGTTCTAAGAGGGAAGTTTATAGCAATACAATCCCACCTTAAGAAACAGGAAACATCTCGAATAAACAACCTAAACTTGCACCTAAAGCAATTAGAGAAAGAAGAACAAAAACATCCCAAAGTTAGCAGAAGGAAAGAAATCATAAAAATCAGATCAGAAATAAATGAAAAAGAAATGAAGGAAACGATAGCAAAGATCAATAAAACTAAAAGCTGGTTCTTTGAGAAGATAAACAAAATTGATAAACCATTAGCCAGACTCATCAAGAAAAAAAGGGAGAAGACTCAAATCAATAGAATTAGAAATGAAAAAGAAGTAACAACTGACACTGCAGAAATACAAAAGATCATGAGAGATTACTATAAGCAACTCTATGCCAATAAAATGGACAACCTGGAAGAAATGGACAAATTCTTAGAAATGCACAACCTGCCAAGACTGAATCAGGAAGAAATAGAAAATATGAACAGACCAATCACAAGCACTGAAATTGAAACTGTGATAAAAAATCTTCCAACAAACAAAAGCCCAGGACCAGATGGCTTCACAGGCGAATTCTATCAAGCATTTAGAGAAGAGCTAACACCTATCCTTCTGAAACTCTTCCAAAATATAGCAGAGGGAGGAACACTCCCAAACTCATTCTACGAGGCCACCATCACCTTGATACCAAAACCAGGCAAGGATGTCACAAAGAAAGAAAACTACAGGCCAATATCACTGATGAACATAGATGCAAAAATCCTCAACAAAATACTAGCAAACAGAATCCAACAGCACATTAAAAGGATCATACACCATGATCAAGTGGGGTTTATTCCAGGAATGCAAGGATTCTTCAATATACGCAAATCAATCAACGTGATACACCATATTAACAAATTGAAGGAGAAAAACCATATGATCATCTCAATAGATGCAGAGAAAGCTTTCGACAAAATTCAACACCCATTTATGATAAAAACCCTGCAGAAAGTAGGCATAGAGGGAACTTTCCTCAACATAATAAAGGCCATATATGACAAACCCACAGCCAGCATCGTCCTCAATGGTGAAAAACTGAAACCATTTCCACTAAGATCAGGAACTAGACAAGGTTGCCCACTTTCACCACTCTTATTCAACCTAGTTTTGGAAGTTTTAGCCACAGCAATCAGAGAAGAAAAGGAAATAAAAGGAATCCAAATTGGAAAAGAAGAAGTAAAGCTGTCACTGTTTGCAGATGACATGATACTATACATAGAGAATCCTAAAGATGCTACCAGAAAACTACTAGAGTTAATCAATGAATTTGGTAAAGTTGCAGGATACAAAATTAATGCACAGAAATCTCTGGCATTCCTATATACTGATGATGAAAAATCTGAAAGTGAAATCAAGGAAACACTCCCATTTACCATTGCAACAAAAAGAATAAAATATCTAGGAATAAACCTACCTAAGGAGACAAAAGACCTGTATGCAGAAAATTATAAGACACTGATGAAAGAAATTAAAGATGATACAAATAGATGGAGAGATGTACCATGTTCTTGGATTGGAAGAATCAACATTGTGAAAATGACTCTACTACCCAAAGCAATCTACAGGTTCAATGCAATCCCTATCAAACTACCACTGGCATTTTTCACAGAACTAGAACAAAAAATTTCACAATTTGTATGGAAACACAAAAGACCCCCAATAGCCAAAGCAATCTTGAGAACGAAAAATGGAGCTGGAGGAATCAGGCTCCCTGACTTCAGACTATACTACAAAGCTACAGTAATCAAGACAGTATGGTACTGGCACAAAAACAGAAAGATAGATCAATGGAACAGGATAGAAAGCCCAGAGTTAAACCCACGGACATATGGTCACCTTATCTTTGATAAAGGAGGCAGGAATGTACAGTGGAGAAAGGACAGTCTCTTCAATAAGTGGTGCTGGGAAAACTGGATAGGGACATGTAAAAGTATGAGATTAGATCACTCCCTAACACCATACACAAAAATAAGCTCAAAATGGATTAAAGACCTAAATGTAAGGCCAGACACTATCAAACTCTTAGAGGAAAACATAGGCAGAACACTCTATGACATAAATCACAGCAAGATCCTTTTTGACCCACCTCCTAGAGAAATGGAAATAAAGACAAAAATAAACACATGGGACCTAATGAAACTTAAAAGCTTTTGCACAGCAAAGGAAACTATAAACAAGACCAAAAGACAACCCTCAGAATGGGAGAAAATATTTGCAAATGAAGCAACTGACAAAGGATTAATCTCCAAAATTTATAAGCAGCTCATGCAGCTCAATAGCAAAAAAACAAACAACCCAATCCAAAAATGGGCAGAAGACCTAAATAGACATTTCTCCACAGAAGATATACAGACTGCCAACAAACACATGAAAGGATGCTCAACATCTTTACTCATTAGAGAAATGCAAATCAAAACTACAATGAGATATCATCTCACACCAGTCAGAATGGCCATCATCAAAAAATCTAGAAACAATAAATGCTGGAGAGGGTGTGGAGAAAAGGGAACACTCTTGCACTGCTGGTGGGAATGTGAATTGGTACAGCCGCTATGGAGAACGGTATGGAGGTTCCTTAAAAAACTACAAATAGAACTACCATATGACCCAGCAATCCCACTACTGGGCATATACCCTGAGAAAACCATAATTCAAAAAGAGACATGTACCAAAATGTTCATAGCAGCCCTATTTACAATAGCCCGGAGATGGAAACAACCTAAGTGTCCATCATCGGATGAATGGATAAAGAAGATGTGGCACATATATACAATGGAATATTACTCAGCCATAAAAAGAAATGAAATTGAGCTATTTGTAATGAGGTGGATAGACCTAGAGTCTGTCATACAGAGTGAAGTAAGTCAGAAAGAGAAAGACAAATACTGTATGCTAACACATATATATGGAATTTAAGAAAAAAAAATGTCATGAAGAACCTAGGGGTAAGACAGGAATAAAGACACAGACCTACTAGAGAATGGACTTGAGGATATGGGGAGGGGGAAGGGTAAGCTATGACAAAGTGAAAGAGCGGCATGGACATATATACACTACCAAACGTGAGGTAGATAGCTAGTGGGAAGCAGCCGCATAGCACAGGGAGATCAGCTCGGTACTTTGTGACCGCCTGGAGGGGTGGGATAGGGAGGGTGGGAGGGAGACGCAAAAGGGAGGGGATATGGAAACATATGTATATGTATAACTGATTAAATTTGTTATAAAGCAAAAAAAAATAAAATAAAATTAAAAAAAAATACTTTGTAGGAACAAGATGTTTCAAAATGAAGACTATTTCAAAACTATTTAAAATAAATATATAAATATAAAATATAAAAATACAATAATTTTATAGGTGACATTTTCAAAATAAGCCAGTGAAAGTTGTCATCAGTCAGAACCCTATGGCTCTAATTATATATTTTAAAGTTATTCCCTCCTATTCTGAACCCCTACACTCCACCTTCAAATGTTTCTAGACTGGGGCAAACAAGTTTATAAAAAATGGGACCTCCAATGTTCATCTCAGGGGAGATGGGAATGAAATGATCTGAAAATTGGGGTGGTGCCTTCCAAAAGGGTGGAGTCTGATAAAACCCTGTTTTCTTATTGTCCTGCCACAGACTCCTAGAAGCACGCCCCACTCCTAGGAGTATGACACGAAAACTCTCCTCAGCTCATTCTAGAAGATGCTGGCTTCTTCCCGATGATCTGCACAAAAGGCTTCTCCCTTCCTTCCTCACGGCTGTTATCAGTGTCTGGATTGACCTCGTGTTGAACATCCCCATCTCTCCTGCGCTCTGTGATCTTTGTGCAGGCCAATGACGTCAGGCCTGCATGGTCCTGGGGCCTCTGGGGCAAGAGGGCGCGATCTCTTCCCCACACCCAGAGCTCTGGATCAAAAGCCTGGATCTACTCTCACTCTTCCCGAGTGACCCATGTCTTCCAGCCCATGGAACGGATGAACTGGGAATGCATTTTGTGGAACAAGGGACGCTGGGAGCGGTTCTTTCCATAGAGGAACGAAAAGATGGCCTGTTTGGGGGCCTGGTTGTCCTCTTCCATGTCGCTGGCCACATAGAGATCTATGAAGAAATGGATTCTCTGGAATTGCCAGAAGAGCCCGGCCCGGCTAAAATAAGCTATCACCATCGACAGGAGATACTTGTCAGAAACTTCCAGGTTTTTGTCCCAGGAGAGGAATTTCTTACTGACGGGATCCTCGAGCATCCTGTTGAAGACCTCGTGGTGCTCAGGCAGCACTGAAGACACCCGCTGTCACTTCAGCTTCATCTTGAGCCCACTCAGCGACTCCACGACCGAGGTGTCCTAAGCCTCAGTGGCCGTGTCGCCCTCCACCTCCACTCTGAACGCCACTGACCTCTTCCTGTTACATTCGGGGCGCTGAGGCAGGGAGCTGCAACCGGCCCAGGGGGCTGACGGTCCTGGGCTTTCTTCATAGACAGTCACCTCCAGGGGGTACCCTGAGAAGCTGGACTGGGAGTTCTGGTCCTCAGCCTGGGAACTCGGTTGACGATTGCCCATGATGTCTCCCAAACTCTTCTCTTCCTCGAAGCCTAGATTCTGCTTTGTCCCAACTCTTCTTCTGGACTTGGGCTAAACACAAGTTGTCATCCCTTCTCCAAGGTGCGGGGCAACTGTCAATGGAGAGAAGCTCTGGCGAGATTCTATTGTCTACTACTGCTGCCAAGCACCAAGGAGTCTGGTCCTTCCAATCAGGAAGGTCGGAAGCCTCAGAGGCTGATGCATTTTCCGCTGCTCTTGGAACAACGTGCAGGACTGTGACAGCGGAGGCAGACCCCGTCAGGACTCGCTCACTGGCCCCGGCCTCCCGAGGCTCCGGTCTGGTGGCTGCTCCTTGGGTGCGCTCCTCTCTCGGGGTCCCTCCGCTCCGCCTCCCGAGACCACTGGGCCAGAGGAGCCGGCTCTGGGCCTACGGCACCAGCTCCCTTCAGGCCCACGTCCCTCCCGGGACCTCGCTTTGCCGCGCGCTGCAGACGGACGGGCACTGCACCGCCGCCAGCCGCTCGGCCACTCCAGCCCAAACGCAGGCTCCGCGGCTCGAGCTCGGGGGTCACAGTTCCAGCCTCTGCGGCTCGAGCTCGGGGGTCACAGTTCCAGCCTCCACCGGGCCTGCGCGAACCCTCGCCCACACAGCCCACTCCCGCTGGCTGCGGGCCGGCCCGGACGGCGTCCAGCTCCACAGGCCCAAAAATGTTTGCCCGCAAGAGGCCAAGACAGGGTAACAATGGCCAGCCACGACCTAGGCACGCACAGGAAGCGAGGGCGCCCTAGAGCCTCTTTAAAGCCACTTTACACAGCTTGTGTAAGCATCCTAGGGTAGTTTCCTCTTAACGTTTTCACAAATATAGAACTTGAGTTTGCTGTATGTTTGCCTCTTTTTAACAGAAGAGGAAGGTAAAGGCTTGACTAAACCCAGGCTGGAGGGAAATGGATTCATATTCTTAGAGGAACAGGTAAACAAGAACAGGGTGAATTCTGCCAGGTATGAATTAGGTTTGTGAAGGAAGGAAAAAAGGCACAATTGGCAAGTGAGTGTGCTTTGCTGATTTATTTTTAAACTTAGTTTTAAAAGAAAGTACCAGTGGGACCCAAGAAAAACGAATCTGCAGAGGGCAGGGGGAGGGGTATTCTTCGTTTTTATTACAGGCAGTGTTGAAATCGTGCTGTGCTCTGAAACACAGCTAGATGAACAGGGTAGTTCAGGGTCTGCCTGGGTTAACTCCGGATTAACTCCCTAAGCAAATTTCTAGGTTGCCAGGCCGGCTGGTTGAGCTCCAGGCTAATGGCTAGTGATGCCGTGTTATTCCTTTCCGCTCACCTCAAGGTGAAAACCCGGAAGTGCCGACCACCAGTAGCTGCATGTACCCCTTTTGGGATGTCCAATGCTGAGAGATTCTCTTAGGCTCATGTCTCCTGTGCAGATGCTCCCCCCCACACACACACACCGGCCAAGCTCCCAGAGTTCCCATGGCTCACACCTGGTGCCAACCAGCAGCCACGGACCTGCCTGTAGGCCCTCGTGAAGACCTACTGCTCATCCGGAAAACCTGCTGCTAATAGAGAATTCAGAGGAGCTGTGCTAATGGGGCGCCATCTTGGCTAGAGGCTGCCTATATCTTCTGTGGGCTTTGCCTCCGTGGTTTCCAAGGGGGCAGATGGGAGCTGCTGGGCCTTATTTGATGGGAGGCATGAATATCTAGGCTAGGTTCACCTCAGAGATTCATTGTTTTCATGATAGGTATGAGTGATAATTTTTGTTTGCTTTGTTTTGTATGTGGGTGGTATCATGGAAATACTTGGGGATGATAATCATTAGAGTCAGCTGAACTGAGTTTTCTGTCACTCAGCAGTGTGATCTGGAACAGGTCTTTTAACCTTTCTGGTCTCCATCTGTAGAATGGGAATTATGATACTAGTCTCAATTTCCTCTGAGATTGTCATGAAGAGACAGTGAAATACATATACAAAAGTGCTTTCAGAATGGCAGTGTACTCTGTATACAGTGTGTGTGGCAGATAGCATCCCAGTTTGAATTTCAATGAGATTCAGAACTGATCAACAAGGCAAGCAGAGCCAGGATGGGGTGAGGCCAGCAGGATGGGTAGAACGCTAAGTGAAGGAGGCACTCCCTCACGGGGGTGTTTACATGCGGCTCTGAACCAGCAAGATGCTAAGAGTTGGTGTCTCCTTAAATTTTGCACTGTAGTCACCCTGCTTGCCTCACCCACATCCCTGTCCTGAGTGAAAGTAAGCTACATGCCCATGAAAATTATACATGCGATACACTTTTGTTGTAACAAAGTCCACCAGTACATAATTAACTTTGACAGATGTTACTGCTGGGACAATTTCTGGGGTGTCTTTCCTGGCGTTTTTCATACATGTACAACCTTAAACTAGCTTTTGTTCTCACCTCATGGGCAGCACAGAAACATGGGGAAGAAACACCAGTCTGATCTCAAAACCTCATGCGTGTTCTAGATCGTTGTCACGGGTGTATTTGTAGACTCTGGAGGGGTCACACAGCACATGACATGGCAGAACATGTGGAACCTACATCACCCAGCCTTCTCTCCCATACAGCGAGTCTTCAGTAGCTGCTCCAGGACCTCCCCCTCCCCCGTCTTTAAAAACTCCAGGTGCTTCTTTTCTTCCATAGCCTGGTTGCCTGGCTGGCTGGCTGCCTGCCTCTCTCATCCACTACTTCCTCTTTCATCTCTTCTCATGAAGACAAATCTGGCCATTTGAGGACTCTTTATCTCTCTTACTGTCTCCCAGATCAGTTCCATAAAGGATCTGGGTGGTAAACAAAAGACTCCCCTTTAGGCATGGGTATGAGGGAGAAAGGTTGTCAACAGCTCCATAGGTTTTGTTCCTGACATATAATATCCATACGTACCCCTCCCCGGCCCCTCCTCCACACTTTTGAAATGCGATCACGCTGTCCCTAATGTCTTCTAATTCAGCGGCCCCCCACCTGTTCGGCAGCAGGGACCGGTTTCGTGGAAGACAGTGGTTCCACGGGGGAGGGGGCAGGGGGCTCAGGCAGTCATGCAAGCGATGAGGAGCAGCAGATGAAGCTTCGCTGGCCTGCCCACCGCTCACCCCGGCTCCCAGCAGGCTGTGGAGCCCTGTTCTAACTGGCACTGTGTCACCTCACGATGCATCGCAGAGATCTCCAGTGGTACTTCCAAGCCGACGTCATTGTTTTTAACAGCTACCTGTATTCTACGCTGTCAGGGTGTCATAATGTAACCCCTTCTGTACTGGGAGATGTGTGTTTCTCCTTTTTCACTCTTGCAAATAATCTGCATTGAAAATCCTCCTACACTTTTCCTTGTGCACTTAAAAGTTTAATTTGCTGGGTCAAACAGGATGATGTGCATTTTGATAGCACATTATGGGAAGGTTGATTGTGAGCACGGCATGGGCTCTGTCCCTGGTATTTTTCTTCCTGTCCAACCTCTGCTAGATTCACCTTCACATACAGTTTTCATTTACAGCTTGAGGGCTGTAAGTAACAACTGTAAGAGTTGTTTTTCTAAAATACCCTCGGTAAGATATCGTGTATGGCACCAGTGTGACTGCGTTGGGAATGGTAGCTCCAAAGAGGAATGAGATGTTTTCCCCACTCCATATGGACCATCCTGCAGTTTGGCCTGCGGAGGCCTCGGGGTGCTTGAAGGCGCAGGAGAGGGAGATGTGTGGACCCAGCGCCGCCCAGTGGCCTCTGAGAGGACGACGACCTTGTTTGCAGGCTCAGGCACCAAATCCCTGGGAACTCCTAGGAATGCTTGAGGGGCATTTTACTGGAGGCTGAAGTCCTGCATGAACAGCAGGGAGATGGGAGGTGGGTGCCATTTGGGCTACTGTTAAAGTGACTCCATGTGTAGCCATAGGCTGGCGCCTGGGGCAACTCAGGTGACTTTTGCTTTGGAGTGAATTTGCATTTTATGGCTCACATGGTATCTACAGATATTAGAACGAGACAGTGGCAGTATGCCAGGAGCAAGTCGTTTCTGGGAAGTGCTTATCTGACTTCAGGGACCTCTGCCATAACTCTGTGGTCCATAAGTTGGGAACCACTGAGATGGGATATTGGAAAGCTGAGTGCAAATGAAATCATTAACTCAGTGTCAAGGGGAGCGTGCTCTTTAAAGGAATCCTGGGGTGAGTTCTCACCATACGGAAGGAAAGCCTGGTTGCTCCTATTCAGGATGCTAAAATGACTCCCTAATGTAACAAATCAACTTCTCTGGGCAGCTTGTTACCCTTTCATAACGTGTCCCTACCCTATAATGAGCCCTGTTTCCTGTGGCTCTGATCAGGGCAGGTGCTGTCACGGCTGTCGGCAAACAGAAGGCTTCTTTTTGCTTCTAAGTCATTGTTTCTGCTTTTTATACCTCCGTGAAATGCCACCTCCGCCCCTTTAGTAATCTAAAACCTACCATCTTTCCTGCCCTTCTTAACACCCACTGTTCCAAGTCCTCTCAGCAACTTGGGCTTTTAGTGACTTTGGATTTTGTGAACTCCTGAAGCTTTTACACTTGGTGTCAGACATTTGCTGTGGTCTCTGTTTTGGGTCTGTCACTTGTCTTCTCAGCTAGACTGTGACTTCTGACATCAGTGATGCTTCATGTTTTCATAGCTCCTTGAAGGGAGATGCTGGACACAAAATAGTGTAATATTTCAGTGACTTGCTGCGTGATAAAAAAATGAAGGCGTTTTTGTAAATGGAGATCTTCGTATATTAGATCTGCTTTATGTAGAAATTTTGAAAATCTTTCATTCAGTCACGCATATGCACGCATGCACACACGCATGTACACATGCTCCTACAGAGATGGTCACAGGTGTAGGCGCATAGCCTTCTGCTTAGAACAGAGATGTGTTCCTGCAAAAAGCATGCTCACCAATGTGGACAGTCAAGCTGATGGCTCATAAAAACGGAGCTAATCTGCTTGGATCAAGACTGGGCATCCAGACCACGTGGATCACGTGTCCACATTCCCAGGCCTGGTGTGCTGCTCAGAAAACACCACCAAGAGGAAGAGCCACCCAGTAGGATCCACCTCACACCAGAGGGCCCACATCATAAAGGGGATGGGAACAAGGCAGGAACGAACTCACACCAGAGGGCACACATCACCAAAGGGATGGAAACCAGGCAGGAACCACCTCACAGCAGAGGGCCAACATCATGAATGGGATGAGGCACCCAGCAGGATCCACTTCACACCAGAAGGCCCACATCACCAAGGGGATGTTAACAAGGCAAGAGTGACCTCACACAAGAGGACCCAAATCACCAAGGGGATGAGGCACCAAGAAATATCCATCTAACACCAGAGGGCCCACGTCAACAAGGGCATGGGAACCAGGCAGGAGTGACCTCACACTAGAGGGCATACATAACCAAGGCGATGGGAACCAGGCAGGACTGACCTCACACCAGAGGGCACACATAACCAAGGGGATGGGAACCATGCAGGACTGACCTCACACCAGAGGGCCAACATCAGCAAGGGGATGGGAACCAGGCAGGAACCACCTACAGCAGAGGGCCAAAATCACCAAGGGGATGAGGCACCTAGCAGGATACACCTCAAACAAGAAGACCCATAGCACCAAGGGGATGGGAAGCAGGCAGGAGTGAACTCACCCTAGAGGGCCCACATTATATATAGTTGAGAAACCCAGCAGGAGTGACCTCACACCCGATGACCCACGTCACCAAGGGGATGAGGCACCAAGCAATATCCACTTCACACCAGAGGGCCCACATCACAAAGGGGATGGGAACCAGGCAGAGTGACCTCATGCTAGAGGGCCCACATCATCTGGGGGATGAGGCCCTCAGCAGGATCCACTTCACACCATTGGAAACACATCACCAAGGGATGAGGCCCTCAGCAGGATCCACTTCACACCATTGGAAACACATCACCAAGGGATCGGTCCCCAGCAGGATCCACCTCACACCAGAAGGTTAACATCACCATGGCAATTGGAACGAAGCAGGAGCTACCTCACAGCAGAAGGCCCACATCATAAAATGGTGAGGAACACAGCAGGGACCACCTCACAGGAGAGGGCCCACTTCAGCAAAGGGATGAGGCAACCAGCAGGATCCACCTCACACCAGAGGGCCAACATCACCAAGGAGATGGGAATCAGGCAGGAATGACCTCAGCAGAGGGCCCACATCATAAAAATGTGAGGAACCCAGCAGTTTTGACCTTACACCAGAGGGCACACATCACCAAGGCGATGAGGAACCCTTCAGGATCCACCTCACACCACAGGGCCCACCTCACCAAGGGGATGAGGTTCCCAGCAGGATACACCTCACACCAGAGGGCCCACATGACAAAGCGGATGGGAATCAGGCAGGAGTGACCTCACACCAGAGGGCTGACATCAAATAAATGTGAGAAACCAAGCAAGAATGACCTCACAGCAGAGAGCCCACATCACCGGGGGATGGGAACCAGGCAGGAGTGATCTCACACCACAGGGCCCACATCATCAAGGTGATGAGGAACACTTCAGGATCCACCTCCCACCAGAAGGTCCATATTTCCAAGGGGAATGGAACCAGGCAGGAGTGACCTCACACCAGAGGGCCCATATCATAAAAAGTTTAGAAACCAAGCACGAGTGACATCAAAACAGAGGGCCCACATCATCAAGGGGAAGAGGCACCCAGTAGGATCCACCTCACACCACAGGGCCCGCATCATAAAGGGGATGGGAACAGGGCAGGAGTGACCTGACACCAGAGGCCACACATCACCAAAAGGATGGAAACCAGGCAGGAACCACCTCACAGCAGAGGGCCCACATCATGAAGGGGATGAGGCACCCAGCAGGATCCACCTCACACAAGAAGGCCCACATCACCAAGGGGATGGAAACCAGGCAGGAATGAACTCACACGTGAGGGCCCACATCATAAAAAGAGAGGAATGCAGCATTTGTGACCACTCATCAGAAGGCCAATGTCAACCAGTGGATGGTAACCCACCAGGATCCACCTCACACCAGAGGGCCCTCATCACAAAGGGGATGGGAAGCAGGCAGGATCTACCTCACAGTAGAAGGGCCACATCTTAAAAGGTGAGTTACCGAGCAGGAACCATCTCACACCAGATGGCCCACATCATCAAGGGTATGGTAACCAGGCAAGAGTGACCTAACACAAGAGGGCTCACATCACCAAGGGGATGAGATACCAAGCAATATCCACCTAACACCAGAGGGCCCACATCACTAAGGATTTCAGGCACCCAGCAGGATCCACCTCACACCAGAGGGCCCACATCTGCAAGGGGATGGGAACCAGGCAGGAATGACCTCACACTAGAGGGCCAACATCAGCAAGCAGATGGGAACCAGGCAGGAACCACCTACAGCAGAGGGACAAAATCACCAAGGGGATGAGGCACCTAGGAGGATACACTTCACACAAGAAGGCCCACAGCACCAAGGGGATAGAAACAAGGCAGGAGTGTACTCACACCAGATAAACCACATCACCAAGGGGATGAGGCACCAAGCAATATCCACTTCACACCAGAGGACCCACATCACAAAGGGGATGGGAATTAGGCAGAAACCACCTCACACCAGAGGGCCCACGTCAAACAAAGGTGAGAAACCATGGAAGAGTGACCTCACAGCAGAGGGCCCTCATCACCAAGGGAATGGGAACAAGGCAGAGTGACCCCACCCCTGAGGGCCCACATCACCAAGGGAATGTGCATCAGGAAGGACTGATTTCACACCAGAGGGACCACACCACCAAGGGGATATGAAACAGGCAGAACTGGCCTCATGCTAGAGGGCCCACATCATGTGGGGGATGAGCCATTCAGCAGGATCCACCTCATACCAGAGGGACCACATCACCAAGGGGAACAGTACCCAGCAGGATCCACCTCACACCAGAAGGGCAGCATCACCATGGCAATTGGAACCAAGCAAGAGCTACCTCACAACAGAAGGACCACATCATAAAAACGCGAGGAACACAGCAGTGACCACCTCACAGCAGAGGGCCAATATCACCAAGTGGATGGGAACCAGGCAGGAGTGACCTCACAGGAGAGGGCCCACATCATAAAAATGTGAGGAACCCAGCAGTTCTGACCTTACACCAGAGGGCACACATCACCAAGGGGATGGAAACCAGGCAGGAACCACCTCACACCAGAAGGCACACATCGCAAAGGGGATGGAAATCAGGCAGGAGTGACCTCAAACCAAAGGGTCCACATCATAAAAAGGTGAGAAACCAAGCAAGAGTGATCTCAAAGCAGAGTCCCCACATCACTAAGGGGATAGGAAAATGGCAGGAGTGATCTCACACTGGAGGGCCCACATCACAAAAAGGTGAGGAATCTATCAGTTGTGACCTCACACTAGATGGCCCACATCAACAAGGGGATGGGAACCAGGCAGGAACCACCTCACACCAGAGGGCAAACATCATCAAGGGGATGAGGCACCCAGCAGAATCCAACTCACACCAGAGGGCCCACATCACCAAGGGGATGAGGCACCCCACAGAATCCACCTCACACCAGAGGGCCCTCATCAAAAAGGGGATGGGGACCAGGCAGGAGTGATCTCACACCAGAGAGCACACATCATAATAAGGTGAGGAAACCATCATTTGTGACCACACACTAGAGGGCACACATCACCAAGGTGTTGTGAAGCAGGCAGGAAGCACCACACACCAGAGGGCCAACATCACCAAGTGGATGTGGAACCCAGCAGGATCCATCTCACACAAGAGAGCCCACATCACCAAGGGGATGGGAGTCAGGCAGGAGTGACCTCATACCAGAGGCCCCACATCAAAAAAGGTGAGAAAAAAAGCAAGAGTGACCACAGAACAGAGGGCCCTCATCACCAAGTGGATGGGAACCAGGCAGGAGTGACCTCACACCAGAGGGCACATATCATAAAAAGGTGAGAAACCAAGCAGGAGTGACCTCACACAAGAGGGCTCACGTCACAAAGGGGATGGGAATCAGGCAGGAGTGACCTCACACAAGACGGCCCACATCAAAAAAAAGGTGAGAGATCCCGGGGGAAGATGGCTGAAGAGTAAGAGGCAGAGATCACCTTCCTCCCCACAGATACATCAGAAATTCATCGACACGTGGAACAACTCCTACAGAACACCTACTGAATGCTGACAGAAGACCTCAGACCCTCCAAAAGTCAAGAAACTCCCCAGACACCTGGGTAGGGCAAAAGAAAAAAGAATAAACAGAGAAAAAAGGATAGGGACAGGACCTGCACCAGTGGGAGGGAGCCGTGAAGGAGGAAAGGTTTCCAAACACTAGGAAGCCCCTTCGCGGCCGGAGACTGCAGGTGGCGGAGGGGGAAAGCTTCGGAGTAGTGGAGGAGAGTGCAGCAACAGGGGTGCGGAGGGCAAAGCGGAGAGATTCCCGCACAGAGGATCGGTGCCGACAGGCACTCACCAGCCCGAGAGGCTTGTCTGCTCGGCCGCCGGGGTGGGCGGGGCTGGGAGCTGAGGCTCGGGCTTTGGTCAGAGCACAGGGAGAGGACTGGGGCTGGCGGCGGGAAGAGAGCCTGAAGGGGTTAGTGCACCGTGGCTAGCCCGGAGGGAGTCTGGGAAAAAGTCTGGAGCTGCCGAAGAGGCAAGAGACTTTTTCTTCCCTCTTTGTTTCCTGGTGCACGAGGAGAAGGGATTAAGAGCGCTGCTTAAAGGAGCTCCAGAGACAGGCGCGAGCCACGGCTAAAGGTGCGGACCCCGGAGATGGACATGGGACGCTGGGGCTGCTGCTGCCACCGACTAGAGGCCTGTGTGCGAGCGCAGGTCACTGTCCACGCCCCCCTTCCAGGGAGCCTGTGAAGCCTGCCACTGCCGGGGTCCCGGGATCCAGGGACAGCTTCCCCGGGAAAGTGCACAGAGCGCCTCAGGCTGGTGCAACGTCACGCCGGCCTCTGCCACTGCAGGCTCACCCCGCACTCCGTACCCCTCCCTCCCCTTGGCCTGAGTGAGCCAGAGCCCCCGAATCAGCGGCTCCTTTAAACCCGTCCTGTCTGAGAGAAGAACAGACGCCCTCCGGCGACCTACACGGAGAGGCGGGGCCAAATCCAAAGCTGAGACCCGGGAGCTATGAGAACAAAGAAGAGACAGGGAAATCTCTCTGTGCAGCCTCAGAAGCAGCGGACTAAAGCTCCACAATCAACTTGATATACCCTGTATCTGTGGAATACATGAATAGACAAAGAATCATCCCAAATTGAGGAGGTGGACTTTGAGAGCAAGACTTATGATTTTTTTCCCTTTGTTCTCTTTTTGTGAATGTGTATGTGTATGCTTCTGTGTGAGATTTTCTCTGTATAGCTTTGCTTCCACCATTTGCACCAGGGTTTTATCCATCTGTTTTTTTGTTTTGTTTTGTTTTGTTAATTTTTTTCTTCCTTTTATTCTGAGCCGGGTAGATGAAAGGCTCCTGGTGCTGCAGCCAGGAGTCAGTGCTGTGCCTCTGAAGTGGGAGAGCCAACTTCAGGACACGGGTCCACAAGAGACCTCCCAGCTCCACATAATATCAAGCGATGAAAATCTCCCAGAGATCTCCATTTCAACACCAGCACCCAGCTTCACTCAATGACCAGCAAGCTACAGTACTGGTCACCCTATGCCAAGCAAATAGCAAGACAGGAACACAACGCCACCCATTAGCAGAGAGGCTGCCTAAAAACATAATAAGGCCACAGGCACCCCAAAACACACCACCAGACGTGGACCTGTCCACCAGAAAGACAAGATCGAGCCTCATCCACCAGAACACAGGCACTAGTCCCCTCAACCAGGAAGCCTACACAACCCACTGAAACAACCTTAGCCACTGGGGACAGACACCAAAAACAACGGGAACTACGAATCTGCAGCCTGCAAAAAGGAGACCCCAAACACAGTAACATAAGCAAAATGAGAAGACAGAAAAACACACAGCAGGTGAAGGAGCAAGATAAAAACCACGAGACCTACCAAATGAAGAGGAAATAGGCAGTCTACCTGAAAAAGAATTCAGAATAATGATAGTAAAGATGATCCAAAATCTTGGAAATAGAATAGACAAAATGCAAAAAAAAGTTAACAAGGACATCGAAGAACTAAAGATGAATCAAGCATCGATTAAATACACAATAAATGAAATGAAAAATACTCTAGATGGGATCAATAGCAGAATAACTGAGGCAGAAGAATGGATAAGTGAGGTGGAAGATAAAATAGTGGAAATAACTGCTGCAGAGCAGAATAAAGAAAAAAGAATGAAAAGAACTGAGGACAGTCTCAGAGACCTCTGGGACAACATTAAACGCACCAACATTCGAATTATAGGGGTTCAAGAAGAAGAAGAGAAAAAGAAAGGGACTGAGAAAATATTTGAAGACATTATAGTTGAAAACTTCCCTAATATGGGAATATTGAATAGTTAATCAAGTCCAGGAGGCACAGAGAGTCCCATACAGAATAAATCCAAGGAGAAATATGCCAAGACACATATTAATCAAACTGTCAAAAATTAAACTCAAAGAAATCATATTAAAAGCAGCAAGGGAAAACCAACAAATAACACACAAGGGAATCCCCATCACGTTAAAAGCTGATCTCTCAGCAGAAACTCTACAAGCCAGAAGGGAGTGGCAGGACATATTTAAAGTGATGAAGGAGAAAAACCTGCAACCAAGATTACTCTACCCAGCAAGGATCTCATTCAGATTTGATGGAGAAATTAAAACGTTTACAGACAAGCAAAAGCTGAGAGAGTTCAGCACCACCAAACCAGCTTTACAACAAATGCTAAAGGAACTTCTCTAGGCAAGAAACACAACAGAAGGAAAATACCTACAATAATGAACCCAAAACAATTAAGGGAATGGGAATAGGAACATACATATCAATAATTACCTTAAATGTAAATGGACTAAATGCTCCCACCAAAAGACACAGATTGGCTGAATGGATACAAAAACAAGACCCATATATATATTGTCTACAAGAGACCTACTTCAGACATAGAGACACATACAGATTGAAAGTAAGGGGATGGAAAAAGATATTCCATGCAAATGGAAATCAAAAGAAAGCTGAAGTAGCAATCCTTATATCAGACAAAATAGACTTTAAAATAAAGACTATTAGAAGAGACAAAGAAGGACACTACATAATGATCAAGGGATCGATCCAAGAAGAAGATATAACAATTGTAAATATTTATGCACCCAACATAGGAACACCTCAATACATAAGGGAAATACTAACAGCCATAAAAGGGAAAATCGACAGTAACACACTCATAGTAGGGGACTTCAACAACCCACTTTCAGCAATGGACAGATCATCCAAAATGAAAATAAATAAGGAAACACAAGCTTTAAATGATACATTAAACAAGATGGACTTAATTGATATTTATAGGACATTCCATTCAAAAACAACAGAATACACATTTTTCTCAAGTGCTCATGGAACATTCTCCAGGATAGATCATATCGGGAGTCACAAATCAAGCCTTGGTAAATTTAAGAAAATGGAAATTGTATCAAGTATCTTTTCCGACCACAATGCTATGAGACTAGACATCAATTACAGGAAAAGATCTATAAAAAATACAAACACATGGAGGCTAAGCAATACACTACATAATAACGAAGTGGTCACTGAAGAAATCAAAGAGGAAATAAAAGAATACCTAGAAACAAATGACAATGGAGACACGATGACCCAAAACCTATGGGACACAGCAAAAGCAGTTCAAAGGGGGAAGTTTATAACAATACAATCCCACCTTAAGAAACAGGAAACATCTCGAGTAAACAACCTGACCCTGCACCTAAAGCAATTAGAGAAAGAAGAACAAAAAAACCCCAAAGTTAGCAGAAGGAAAGAAATCATAAAGATCAGATCAGAAATAAATGAAAAAGAAATGAAGGAAACGATAGCAAAGATCAATAAAACTAAAAGCTGGTTCTTTCAGAAGATAAACAAAATTGATAAATCCTTAGCCAGACTCATCAAGAAAAAAAGGGAGAAGACTCAAATCAATAGAATTAGAAATGAAAAAGGAGAAGTAACAACTGACACTGCAGAAAAACAAAAGATCATGAGAGGTTACTACAAGCAACTCTATGCCAATAAAATGGACAACCTGGAAGAAATGGACAAATTCTTAGAAATGCACAACCTGCCAAGACTGAATCAGGAAGAAATAGAAAATATGAATAGACCAATCTGAAATTGAAACTGTGATTAAAAATCTTCCAACAAACGAAAGCCCAGGACCATGGCTTCACAGGCGAATTCTATCAAACATTTAGAGAAGAGCTAACACCTATCCTTCTCTAACTCTTCCAAAACACAGCAGAGGGAGGAACACTCCCAAACTCATTCTATGAGACCACCATCACCCTGATACCAAAACCAGACAAAGATATCACAAAGAAAGAAAACTACAGGCCAATATCACTGATGAACAAAGATGCAAAATTCCTCAACAAAATACTAGCAAACAGAATCCAACAGTACATTAAAAGGATCATACACCATGATCAAGTGGGGTTTATTCCAGGAATGCAAGGATTCTTCAATATACGTAAATCAATGAATGTGATACACCATATTAACAAATTGAAGGAGAAAAACCATATGATCATCTCAATCGATGCGGAGAAAGCTTTCAACAAAATTCAACACTCATTTATGATAAAAACCCTGCAGAAAGTAGGCATAGACAGAACTTTCCTCAACATAATAAAGGCCATATATGACAAACCCACAGCCAACATCGTCCTCAATGGTAAACAACTGAAGCCATTTCCACTAAGATCAGGAACAAGACAAGGCTGCCCACTCTCACCACTCTTATTCAACATAGTTTTGGAAGTTTTAGCCACAGCAATCAGAGAAGAAAAGGAAATAAAAGGAATCCAAATTGGAAAAGAAGAATTAAAGCTGTCACTGTTTGCAGATGACATGATACTATACATAGAGAATCCTAAAGATGCTACCAGAAAACTACTAGAGCTAATCAATGAATTTGGTAAAGTAGCAGGATACAAAATTAATGCACAGAAATCTCTGGCATTCCTGTACACTAATGATGAAAAATCTGAAAGTGAAATCAAGAAAACACTCCCATTTACCATTGCAACAAAAAGAATAAAATATCTAGGAATAAACCTACCTAAGGAGACAAAAGACCTGTATGCAGAAAATTATAAGACACTGATGAAAGAAATTAAAGATGATACAAATAGATGGAGAGATGTACCATGTTCTTGGATTGGAAGAATCAACATTGTGAAAATGACTCTACTACCCAAAGCAATCTACAGATTCAATGCAATCCCTATCAAACTACCACTGGCATTTTTCACAGAACTAGAACAAAAAATTTCAAAATTTGTTTGGAAAATCAAAAGACCCCGAATAGCCAAAGCAATCTTGAGAATGAAAAACGGAGCTGCAGGAATCAGGCTCCCTGACTTCAGACTATACTACAAAGCTACAGTAATCAAGACAGTGTGGTACTGGCACAAAAACAGAAAGATAGATCAATGGAACAGGATAGAAAGCCCAGAGATAAACCCACGCACATATGGTCAACTTATCTTTGATAAAGGAGGCAGGAATGTACAGTGGAGAAAGGACAGCCTCTTCAATAAGTGGTGCTGGGAAAACTGGACAGGGACATGTTAAAGTATGAGATTAGATCATTCCCTAACACCATACACAAAAATAAGCACAAAATGGATTAAAGACCTAAATGTAAGGCCAGAAACTATCAAACTCTTAGAGGAAAACATACGCAGAACACTCTATGACATAAATCACAGCAAGATCCTTTTGGACCCACCTCCTAGAGAAATGGAAATAAAAACAAAGATAAACAAATGGGACCTAATGAAACTTCAAAGCTTTTGCACAGCAAATGGAAACCATAAACAACACCAAAAGACAACCCTCAGAATGGGAGAAAATATTTGCAAATGAAGCAACTGACAGAGGATTAATCTCCAAAATTTATAAGCAGCTCATGCAGCTCAGTAACAAAAAAACAAACAACCCAATCCAAAAATGGGAAGGAGACTTAAATAGGCATTTCTCCAAAGAAGATATACAGACTGCCAACAAACACATGAAAGAATGCTCAACCTCATTAATCATTAGAGAAATGCAAATCAAAACTACAATGAGATATCATCTCACACCAGTCAGAATGGCCATCATGAAGAAATCTAGAAACAATAAATGCTGGAGAGGGTGTGGAGAAAAGGGAACACTCTTGCGTTGCTGGTGGGAATGTGAATTGGTACAAGCCACTATGGAGAACAGTATGGAGGTTCCTTAAAAAACTACAAATAGTACTACCGTATGACCCAGCAATCCCACTACTAGGCATATACCCTGAGAAAACCATAATTCAAAAAGGGACATGTACCAAAATGCTCATTGCATCTCTATTCACAATAGCCCAGAGATGGAAACAACCTAAGTGTTGATCATCAGATGAATGGATAAAGAAGATGTGTCACTTATATACAATGGAATATTACTCAGCCATAAAAAGAAACAAAACTGAGCTATTTGTAATGAGGTGGATAGACCTAGAGGCTGTCATACAGAGTGAAGTAAGTCAGAAAGAGAAAGACAAATACCGTATGCTAACACATATATATGGAATTTAAGAAAAAAAAATGTCATGAAGAACTTAGGGGTAAGACAGGAATAAAGACACAGACCTACTTGAGAATGGACTTGAGGATATGGGGAGGGGGAAGGGTAAGCTGTGACAAAGGGAGAGAGAGGCATGGACATATATACAGTACCAAACGTAAGGTAGATAGATAGTGGGAAGCAGCCTCATAGCACAGGGAGATCAGCTCAGTGCTTTGTGACCACCTGGAGGGGTGGGATAGGGAGGGTGGGAGGGAGGGAGATGCAAGAGGGAAGGGATGTGGGACAGATGTATATGTATGACTGATTCACTTTGTTATAAAGCAGAAACTAATAATATATATATAAAAAAAAAACATACAGAGCCAAGCCCCACTTCAGAGAAGAGATATTAGCAACTGAGATCTTCCCAAAACTTCCAGTTTTGACAAGTGACAACACACTGTATGGGTTTAAAAAATTAATAAATAAGTAGTTTATACTAGAAATGCCTTTCTCAGCACCAGTGACTCAACCCAAACACCCTTTAGATTATTCATACCACTTTTCCCACCCCAGCACACTGCTCTGTCCTCTTTGTTTCTCCAGCAGGCCATGATCATGATCATTTCTTCCCTTGCCTGTGTTGTTCCTTCCACCTGAAAACGCCCCCTCCCGCAGGTGTTTACCTGGCTGGCTCCTCTCACCACTGAGGTCTCAGCTTGACCGTCACTTCAACCTAAACACTTCTCTGATCATCCTCCTACCTTAAGCAGTTCTGTTCCCAGTACTTATCATCTTTCTTTCTTTCTTTCTTCTCCCCCATAACTTCCATGAAAATAAAGACATCATCTGTTTTGTTAACTGATGTCTCTGTATATGTAAAACAATGCCTGCTTCATAATAAGTACTTAATAAATACTTGTTAAATGTTGAAAAAAATAAAAGGTGAGAAACCAAGCAAGAGTGACCTCACAGCAGAGGGCCCACATCACCAAGGGGATGGGAACCAGGCAGGAGTGACCTCACACCAGAGGGCCCACATCATAAAAAGATGAGAAACCAAGCAGGAGTGACCTCTCACCAGAGAGCCCACATCACCAAGGGGAAGAGGCAACTAGTAGGATCCACCTCACACCAGAGGGCCCACATCATAAATGGGATGAGAGCAAGGCAGGAGTGAACTCACAACAGAGCGCCCACATCATAAAAATGTGAGAAACCAGCCAACAGTGACCTCACAGCAGAGGGCGGTCATCATAAAAATATGAGGAACCCATGAGTTGCGACCTCACACTAGAGGGCCCACATCACCAAGGGCGGAACCAGGCAAGAATCACCTCACAGCAGAGGGCCAACATCACCAAGGTGATGAGGAACCCAGCAGGATCCAACTCACACCAGAGGGCCCACATCACGAAGGGGATGAGACACCCAGCAAGATCCACCTCACACCAGAGGGCCCACATCACCAAGTAGAAGGGAACCAGGAAAGAGTGACCTCACACAAGTGGGCCCATATCACCAAGGGGATGAGGAACCCAGCAGATTCTACCTCACAAGAGGGGGCGCACATCACCAAAGGAATGCGGCACCCAGCAGGATCCACCTCACACCAGAGCACCCACATCACCAAGGGGATGGGAAGCAACCAGGAACCACCTCACACAAGAGTGCAAACATCACCAAAGGGATGAGGCATCCAGCAGGATCCATCTAAAACCACAGGGCCCACATCACCAAGGGGATGGGAACCAGGCAAGAGTGACGTCACACAAGAGGGCCCACATCATCAAGGGGATGAGGCAACAAGCAATATCCACCTCACAGCAGAGGACCCACATCAAAAAGTGCATGGGATTAAGGCAGGAGTGACCTCACACCAGAGGTCCCACATCATAAAAAGGTGAGAAACCAGGCAAGAGTGACCTCACAGCAGAGGGCCTATATCATCAAAGGGATGGGAACTAGGCAGGAGTGATCTCACACCACAGGGCCCACATCACCAAGACGATGAAGAACCTTGCAAGATCCAACCCCCACCAGAGAGCCCACATTACCAAGGGGATGGGAACCAGGCAGGAGTGACCTCACACCAGAGGGCACACATCACCAAAGGGATGGAAACCATGCAGGACGACCTCACAGAAGAGGGCCCACATCACGAAAGGCATGAGGCTCCCAGCAGGATCCAGCTCACACCAGAGGGCCCACATCACAAAATAGATGGTAATCAGGCAGGAGTGACCTAACATCAGAGGGCCCACATCAAAAAAGTTTAGAAACCAAGCAAGAGTGACCTCACAGCAGTGGCCCACATCATAAAACGGTGAGAAACCAAGGAAGTGTGACCTCACAGCAGAGGGCTCTCATCACCAAGGGGATATGAACAAGACAGAACTGTCCTCACGCTAGAGGGCCCACATCACCAAGTGGATATGAACCACACAGAACTGACCTCAGCACAGAGGGCCCACATCACCAAGGGGATATGAACCAGGCAGAACTGACCTCAGCCTAGATGGCCCACATCATCTGGGGTATGAGACACTCAGCAGGATCCACCTCACAGCAGAAGGCCAACAACACCATGGCAATTGGAACCAAGCGGGAGCTACCTCAGAGCAGAAGCCCACCTCATAAAAAGGCGAGGAACACAGCAGGGACCACCTCACAGCAGAGGGCCCACTTCAGCAAGGGGATGAGGCAACCAGCAGGATCCACCTCACACCAGAGGGCCAACATCACTAAGGGGATGGGAAGCAGGCAGGAATGACCTCACAGCAGAGGGCCCACATCATAAAAATGTGAGGAACCCAGCAGTTCTGACCTTACACCAGAGGGCACACATCATCAAGGTGATGAGGAACCCTTCAGGATCCACCTCACACCACAGGGCCCACATCACCAAGGAGATGAGAACCAGGCAGGAGTGACATCACACCAGAGAGCCCACATCATAAAAAGTTGAGAAACCAAGCAAGGGTGACCTCACAGCAGGGTCCACACATCACAAAGGGGATGGGAAAATGGCCTGAGTGATCTCACACCAGAGGGCCCACATCATAAAAAGTTGAGAATCCCATCACTTGTGACCTTACAGTAGATGGCCACATCACCAAGAGGATGGGAACCAGGCAGGAACCACCTCACACCAGAGGGCAAACATCATCAATCCGATGAGGAACCCAGCAGAATCCAACTCACACCAGAGGGTGCATATCACCAAGGGGATGAAGCACCAAGCAGGATCCACCTCACACCAGAGGGCCCACATCACCAAGGGTATGGGAACCAGGCGAGAGTGAACTGACTCCAGAGGGCCCACATCACCAAGGGGATGAGAAACCCAGCAGAACTCCCCTCACACCACCAAGTGCATGGGAACCAGGCAGGAATGACCTCACACATGAGGGCCCACATCATAAAAAGGTGAGAAACCAAGCAGGAGTGACCTCACACCAGAGGGCCCACATCATAAAAAGTGAGAAACCAAGCATAAGTGACCTCACACCAGAGGGTGCACATCACCAAGGGCATGGGAACCAGGTAGTAATGACCTCACACAAGAGGGCCCACATCATAAAAGGTGAGGAACCCAGCAGGAACCATCTCACACCAGATGGCCCACCAAGGAGATGGTAACTAGGCAAGAGTGACCCAACACAAGAGGGCCCACATCACCAAGGGGATGAGGCACCAAGCAATATCCATCTAACACCAGGGTGCCCACATCACAAACAGGATGGGAATCAGACAGGAGTGACCTCACAACAGAGGGCCCACATCACAAAAAGTGAGAAACCCTGCAGGAGTGACCACACAACATAGGGCCCACAACACCAATGGTTTGAGGCAGCCAGGAGGGGAACCATGCAGGACTGACCTCACACCAGGGGCCCACATCACCAATTGAATGGGAAACAGGCAGCAGTGACCTCCCACCAGAGGGCCAACATCAGCAAGGGGATGGGAACCAGGCAATAGTGATATCACACCAGAGTCCCCATATCTCCAAGGGGATAAGGCAACCAGCAGGATCCACCTCACACCAGAGGGCCAATATCAGCAAGGGGATGGGAACCAGGGAGGACTGACCGCACAGCAGAGGGCCCACACCATAAAAAAGTGAGAAACCAAGCAGGAGTGACTTCACACAAGATGGCCCACATCACCAGGAGGAAGAGGCACCCAGTAGGCTCCACCTCACACTATTGGGCCCACATCATAAAGGGGATGGGAACCAGGAGAGAGTGAACTCACTCCAGAAGGTCCACATCACCAGTGGGATGAGGAACCCAGCAGATTCCACCTCACACCAGAGGGCGCACATCACCAAGGGCATGGAAACCAGGCAGGACTGACCTCACACATGAGGGCCCACATCATAAAAAGGTGAGGAAACCTACAGTTGTGAACACTCACCAGAGGGCCAACATCACCCAGTGGATGGGAACCCATCAGGAACCATCTCACACCAGACGGCCCTCATCACCAAGGGGATGGGAAGCAGGCAGGAGTGACCTCACAGCAGAGGCCCCAAAACACAAAAATGTGAGGAAACCAAGCAGGTGTGACCTCACACCAGAGGGCCTGCATCACCAAGGGGAAGAGGCACCTATTAGAATCCACCTCACACCAGAGGGCCAAATCACAAAGGGGATGGGAATCAGGCAGGAGTGACCTCACACCAGAGGGCCCACATAATAAAAAGTCAAGGTAACAAGCAGGAACCACCTCACAGCAGAGGGCCCACATCACCAAGGGGAAGAGGAACCCAGCAGGATACACTTCACATCAGAGGGCCCACATCACCAACGGATGGTAACCAGTCAGGAACCACCTCACACCAAAGGGCCAACATCACAAACGGGATGGGAATCAGGTAGGACTGACCTCACAACATAGGGCCCGTATCATAAAAAGGTGAGATGCCCAGCAGGAGGGACCACAAAGCATAGGGCCCACATCACCAAGGGTTTAAGGCACCCAGGAGGATTCAAATCACACCAGAAGGACCACATCACAAAGGGTCTGGATACCAGGCATGAGTGACCTCACACCAGAGGGCCCACATCACCAAGGGGATGGGAACCAGGTCGGAGTGACCTCACACAACATGGCCCACATCATGAAAATGTGAGGAACCCAGTAAGTTCCTCCTCACACAAGAGAGCCCACATCAGTAAGGTGATGGGAAAGAGGCATGAGTGACCTCACACTAGAGGGCACAAATAACCTTGAGATGGGGACCAGGCAGAACTGACCTAACACGAGTGGCCCTCATCACTAATTGAATGGGAAACAGGCAGCAGTGACCTCACACCAGAGGGCCAACATCAGCAAGGGGACAAGGCACCCAGCAGGATCCACCTCACACAAGAAGGTCCAGAGCACCAAGCGGATGGG